>NC_092117.1:17527659-18203445 GCF_045679555.1 Salvelinus alpinus
TTTTTTGTACATCTGATGTTAATGAGGCTGTAGCGATACTATGGTTTAATACATTTATAATACCCTAATGATTACTGCAATTATTTCTGATTACATTTCGCAGCTGGGAAATTACCTGACAGCTATAATGAGGTTAACCCTTTACACTCATGGGAATTGGCCTATTTGGATCGTGTCACATCTGCTCCTGCAACGCCCTCTACTGCTCATCCTGTGTCTCCTTGACCTGCCGCCACTTCCCCAGTACTCTCTCCCTCTCCCTCTCTCTGTGTGTGTGATTGTGTGGGCGGAGACGGGTGTGCTGGAGTCAGAGCAGATCCCCACCAGCTGCAACCTGTTCCATAATCAAGACCTCTACAAATACTCAGCCCTGCCACTTCCATGCTGCCAGATTCTGCTCTCTGCTCAGCCAGTCTATGGTTCTAGCCATTTGTTCCTGTTTAGATCCTGTTGTCCCTGTTTTCCCTTGACTGACGCTGTTTTCCTCTCCGCTACAGTTCTGCCCACTCTGACTCTGGTCCCTGTCTCCAGTCCCACACCTCATCATCCTGCTACTCTGTTCTGGACTCCCCACTCTACTACTCCCTTCGATTCCCCTCCGGACCTGCTTACCCTGTCCTAACCCCTCTCGCTCAGCCTCAGCCTCTGCACCTGGTTTCTTGCAACCCGCCCAAGCTTCCCTTGGCCTGCACTCCATCTTCCCCCTGTATTTCAATAAATACCTTGGTTTCTTCATCCCAGTCTCCTCATCTGAGTCTTCTCTTGGGTTCCCCTGTTCCACTCCGTGTAACAGATAGGGCTAAATTGAAATGTTTCTTACAGATGAAATATGAAAAGCATTTTTCAATTGAAAGGGAACAGTTTGGAGACTACGGGAAAATTATTAGACCAAAGTTGAGGACACAACAGTTCACCTGACACGACTGCATCCACACATTACACTGTATATTTTATGTGCATTTTACATGTACTGTACTTCTCTCTGCATTTGTTGATAACGGAATCTGAAAACAATTTGGATACATTCAGTAACAATAATATTTCTGGAAAATGTGGGGTAGGTGCAACATAAGACAAAAAAAATGCAAAGTGTCTGAGTAAGAGGAGTAACTGGTGTCTCCAAGTGGCCACACAGCTAAGTAATTTCAATGCACCTTTATGACTCAAAGAAGAGTCTTCAACTATAAAGGGATTTTTTTAGCTTTCCTAGCTGTGCCATTGAGGAACTAGAGCAAGCACACTTGTAGTTGTTTTGTTTGGAACACAGCCCTGCATCCCCCCATTACACAATTACTGTTGTTTATGCAATCCAAAAGCGGCCCATTATAAATTGCAATCGGGGTCAGGTAGGCATCATTTGAAAGCTTGTTCTATTGTCAACATGAATAGCTAAGTTTTAAAATGCGATCTTACAGTGTTAGGCTTTCACAGGGTTATTCAGAGAACCGGATCGTCCTTTTGGTGAGCAAAGAAATGAGTCATGCATGCATTCAGGTATGTGTTCCTCAGTGAATTTTCTTCTGTCAAAATAGACAGACAGGCTCATTCTGTTCAGAACAACCCAGGGTATGACACCATGTAATCTTGTAACTAAATCAAACACAGTGATCAAAAACTTTCTCACTGTATATGACATGAGTTTTATGATATGGAATGTGAATTGCACATTTGGACTCAAGGGTGTTTGGTTTGCTTGTATGACATAAAGCGGTGTTTATTATAATACTCCACGTCTCATATTTCCAAATACATTGAATCCTGTTAATTTACAGCATTTCCCTCACTCAGACATGATTTTTTAAGCAAAATTGCACAATTAGCGGGAGGGATGGGGGCAACTTCTTGTCGCGTGGGGTGCTCAAGTTCAGAACGGCTGTCAATAAAAACCCATACAGCGCTGTGAATCGCAGAGCCTTGACAGCCACTGCATTTCCATATTTAGGCATTATTTTCAACACGTATACGGGTACGAGTGTAAAGGGCTACGACACTGAATGGTCATTTGTATAAGTCTATTTACTATTCACAGTTTAGATGGAGCATGCATGGGTACAGACTGCAGAGTAGCAGCATCACCACTAGGCTCTTCTCCAGCGGTTCCCAAACTACCCCCATGTGGGGTTGCTTGATATGAATATGGGGTTGTGAGAGAATCACCAAAAGCCTGGTAAATGTCTTTATTTGTATTTAATAAATAATTATAATATCCTCTTTGTATCTCAAAATCATTGTAATGTGGTTTACCCAAAAATTATAAATTATAATGATTGTCACGCCCTGACCTGAGATATCTCTGTTTTCTTTATATTTTGGTTAGGTCAGGGTGTGACTATTGTGGATTACGCTAGTTTTTGTATTGTCTAGGGGTTTTGAATTGTCTAGGGTTTTTGTATGTCTAGAGTTTTACAGGTCTAGGTATTTGTATGCTTATGGTGGCCTGATAGGGTTCCCAATCAGAGGCAGCTGTTTATCGTTGTCTCTGATTGGGGATCATATTTAGGTAGCCATTTCCCCTTTGGTGTTTGTGGGTTCTTGTTCTATGTTTAGTTGCCTGTCTGCACTATCCATATAGCTTCACGGTTCGTTTTGTTATTTTGTTAGTTTGTTCAGTGTTCATTCGTTAAAATAAATAAGAATGTACGCATACCACGCTGCACCTTGGTCCGATTCATACGACGAATATCTCATATTTGAAATTCAACCAGTGAGGGAGCACCTTTAGATTGTGTTAAAAGGCTGCACTTGACCATTGCACTTGAATCATTAAATACCTAAATGCCTGCTGCAAAATGGACCATTTTCTTAGACCAGCATCCTTGGCAAGTTCGGTAGCTAATACATCAAGTGAATTCAGAGACAACTGAATCGCACAAAAACAGAAAATGTGCTAGAAAACATGACGAAACTTCCTCGAATATGGCTTTACTAGCATAATTGAAAACAATGAGGAGAAGCCAAAATGCATCTTGTGTGGAAATATCCTCTCACGTGAGAGCATGAAGCCTAACAAGCTTAAACGGCACCTTGACATCATGCACAAGGAACATGTTAACAAACCCAAAGTAAGATTAATTTAATCACACCTACAGCGTCATGGCTCAAAATGGTATGCAGCATAATCTAGAAATGTGTGCAACAAAAGTTCAACATGCACCTTCTGCTACCATTTCTGTCAAGCCATCTCCGCATACAATTTGATGCATATGTTGGAACGTATGCACCACACAGTGCGCCATGCAACTGCCTCTGCAACGCAATGCTGCAAGGAAAATGCATAGTTCCATTGGAAATGAATGTACTTCTTGTGTACCAAAAAGCAATGACATAGCTATGATCGATGTTTAAGCAACAGGTACAATTTAAAAAGGCCATGACTGTTTCTGAGAGAGCCCAGAAAGCATAGTTTGAGGTTAGCTATTGTATAGTACAGGACAAGCCATACACTATTGCAGAGATTTGATATTTGCGCCTGCAGCTTGATATAGTAAAAACAATGTATGGGGAGGCAAAGGCACATATCAATACCTTTGTGAAATAACACTGTGAAACATAGGATTGATGCTATTGCTATCACTCAAGAGGAAACACTGACTGAACGACTCAGAAATTCCCCAGTTTATGCTCTCCAAATGGACGTGCTCTGTGCGGGCCGAGATGCCCATGCATTGACTTCTGTTCGGTACATGTCCGGAGATGCTATTCACCAGGACATATTGTTGAGTCTCACGCTTCCCAAGCTTGAAACGGCACAGGGTTCAGTGCGCTGCGTGGCTATATTGATGAAAAACAGATTTTATGGGATCAAATAGTGGGCTTTACATTGCTTTTTTCACATGGTTGGGGTCGTGAGAATTTTTACATTAATTGGGTAGTTTGTCCTACACAATTAGTCTCTAATGCGAGACTTCGGGTAGGCCTGGGGAGATTACCCAATAGTAAATACACTTTTAGCAGTGTGCAACAATACAACAATGGAAAAAATAGGACTCAAAATAGAACTCGAAATTTGTGGTAGAAAGATTCAGTTAGAGACTGTTTTTATGTTCTGGGATGAGCCCTAGAGAGAGTTTGGGAAACTTTAGGGCGAGACACCATTGTTTTTCACATTCTGTGTTGTGAATTACCATTCAGTGTTTCTCTTCTGAACAATTCTCAATTATTTCACCCTGTCTTGAAAACGTCCAACTCTGGATTTCTCCATTCTACACTCAAAAAAGTCTTTGGATCTAGATAAAGGGATACTTGGGGATTTTGGCAATGATGCCCTTTATCTACTTCCCCAGAGTCAGATGAACTTGTGGATACCATGTTTATGTCTCTGTGTCCAGTATGAAGGAAGTTAGAGGAAGTTACACAATCCAATGTTAACTAGCACTAGCACTGTGTATCTGCTAGCATGTTACAGTAACATTGGCCTGCAAAACTACCTCTAACTTTCTTCATACTAGACACATTCATCACCAGAATGCTGAAGTATCCCATTAAGATAACACACACCTTCATCTAGGTATTCCCATCTGTTCAGGCGGTGCTCGGCGGTCATCGTCACCGGTCTACTAGCTGCCACCGATCCCTTTTTCCTTTCTGTTTGTTTTGTCTTGATTGTTTTTACCTGTTGCTCATTTTGGTTCATTATTTGGTCTATTTAAACTTCTACTGCTCGCTTGCTGTTGTGCGGGCTTATCCTTACTGTCAGTGGTGCTGTTGTTTTTTTCGCCTGCGTATTATGTTCTTTCCCTGTTTTGGAGACATGTGCTATGGGCATTGCCTGTTTGTTTGGCTAGACCACGCGCAATAAACGCATTTCTTTGGAAGTATGCTCTCTGCGCCTGACTCTACACCCACCACTCCTAGAAATATGTGACAATTGCCAAAATCCCAAAGTATCCCTTTAATTCTATTTTGGACAGTAGTTACATCTAATGGAAACAGGCTATTTTTACATTAAATTATTAAAACAGATCTACTTAATATAATTGTATTATTGAAACACTAGTGAATTGAGAAATAATAATTATAAATAATTATGTCCGATTGACAAAATCTATTTAGGTAATCAAGTTTCAACTCAATTAGATCAGGAACCTCCCAAAGTAATTTACATTCATCCTAACTACAAACTGAAAAAAATTATTTTGTTACATTCAGCAGTTTTATTTCCAATTAATCACAGAATAGTGAAGATTTCAGGAGCTTTGTGCTACCAGCTGCTTCTTGCTCATTCATGAGCTTCTCTGATAGCTCCTAAACCAGCAGAATTGAACCTTTCTAGCCCAGGGGTTCCGCTAGCGGAACACCCACAACATTACACTGAAAATGCAGCGCGCGAAATTCCATTTTTTTTAATTTTTTTTTTTAAATATTTTACTTTCACACATTAACAAGTCCAATACAGCAAATGAAAGATAAACATCATGTTAATCTACCCATGGTGTCCGATTTCAAAAATTATTTACAGTGAAAGCACAACATATGATTATGTTAGGTCAGAGCCAAGTCACAAACACACACAGAATTTTTTTCAGCCAACAATAGGAGTTAGAAAAAGCAGAAAAATAGTTAAAATGAATCACTAACCTTGGATTATCTTCATCAGATGACAGTCATAGGACATCATGTTATACATGTATTGTGTGTTTTGTTCGATAATGTGCATATATATATTAAAACAAATCTCAGTTTACATTGTCGCGTTACGTGCAGTAATGTTTTGATTCCAAAACATCCGGTGATTTTGCAGAAATACTCATAATAAACATTGATAAAAGATGCAAGTGTTATTCACAGAATTAAAGATAAACTTATCCTCTATGCATCCGCTGTGTCAGATTTTTTTTTAAACTTTACGGAAAAAGAATAATCTGAGAACGGCGCTCAGAACACAATCCAGCCAAAGAAATAGACGCCATTTTGGCGTCAACAGAAGCTACGAAACACTATAAATATTCACTTACCTTCGAATAACTTCATCAGAAGGCACTCCCAGGATTCCCTGTTCAACAATAAATGACTGATTTGTTCCATAAAGCCCATAATTTAGCCACTTGTTGTTAGCATGTTCAGCCCAGTAATCCATTTTCATGACGCACGAGCAATCCCTCCAGACAAAAACTCAAAAAGTTCTGTTATAGGTCGTAGAAACAAGTCAAATGATGTATGCAATCCATATTTAGGATGTTTTTAACATTAACTTCTACTTGCTACGCATCCCGGATCCGGGAGCACCCCCCACAGTAAAAAAGCTGACTAGCATAGCCTAGCATAGCGTCACAAGTAAATACTAGCATCTAAATATCATTAAATCACAAGTCCAAGACACCAGATGAAAGATACAGATCTTGTGAATCCAGCCATCATTTCTGATTTTTAAAATGTTTTACAGGGAAGACACAATATGTAAATCTATTAGCTAACCACGATAGCAAAAGACACAACTTTTTTTTCCCACCATTTTTTTCCTGCATGGGTAGCTATCACAATTTCGACCAAATAAAGATATATTTAGCCACTAACCAAGAAACAACTTCATAAGATGACAGTCTGATAACATATTTATTGTATAGCATATGTTTTTTTAGAAAAATGTGCATATTTCAGGTATAAATCACAGTTCTACATTGCAGCTGCAATCTGAAATAGTGCCGAAGCTGCCAGAATAATTACAGAGACCAACGTCAAATACCTAATTACTCATCTTAAAACATTTCTGAAAAATACACAGCGTACAGCAAATGAAAGCCCAACATCTTGTGAATCCAGCCAATATGTCAGATTTTTTAAGTGTTTTACAGCGAAAACACAATATAGCATTATATTAGCTTAGCACAATAGCCAGAAACACAAGCAATTTACCAGCAGCACAGGTTAGCGATCGTAACAATACAGCAAAAGATATATAATTTTGGACTAACCTTGATATACTTCGTCAGATGACAGTCCTGTAACATCATATTACACAATGCATATAGGTTTTGTTCGAAAATGTGCATATTTAGCAGCACAAATCGTGGTTATACAATGTGATCAGTGGCAACAGGTCATGCATTCTGGCCGGCGCCATCTTGGAAAGGCACCTAATCTAATCAATAAATAATCGTAAACTTGACAAAAAAATACAGGTTGGACAGCAAATGAAAGATGCATTAGTTATTAATGCAACCGCTGAGTTAGATTTTTAAAATTAACGTTACTAGACATACAGTGTGCGTTACAGCCAGACTAGTGCCGCAATAATGGCGGACAAATACGTTTACATTTTTCCACATAAATACGGAATAACATCATAAATAGCTCTTACTTTTGGACGAGCTTCCATCAGAATCTTGGGCAAGTGGTCCTTTGTCCAAAAGAATCGTTGCTTGGTTGTAAAACGTCGTCTTCAACTTCGGAATTAGCAGCTAACAATAGCTATGTGGCCACAACATGCCCAAATGTTCAAAACGCAATACTAAGGAAATTCCGAAAATAGCAATATACTCGCATAAACTGATAACTCGGTTTAAAATAACTTCGTTATGATGTTTCTAACTCCTATATCGAATTAAATTACAGACGGATATATCTAAGGTCGATAACTGAGCGTTTCAAAATGCCATCCTGAGGTCTTGCTTTGCGCAATGACGAACGTCGAAAAGAGAGCTCCCTTCGTTCCTTGGCCTTTTATAAGCTCTGAGAACTACGTAGACACTCCATTCCACTTCTCATTGGTTACTGACATCCAGGGGAAGGCGGGTGCAGTTCATGTCGACCCATAGGATACATACAGAGCTTTAAACTGATCTGAGAACAGAGCCTCGTTTTTGTCATGGATTTCGCTGCAGAAAGAGTTCTGGTTCACCCACAGACATAATTCAAACGGTTTTAGAAACTAGAGATTGTTTTCTATCCAATAGTAATAATAATATGCATATTGTACGAGCAAGAATTGAGTATGAGGCAGTTTAATTTGGAGATGATATTTTCCAAAGTGGAAACAGCACCCCCTATATTGAGAAATGGTTAATCATCAATAAGGATCCAACCGGAGAATTTCATTGTCTGAAGAAAGAGCATTGGAACGAGAGCATACTCTCTCGTGACCGCGCACAATGAGACTGAAAATGTCTGAAGACCACTCAGTAAAATAGCTCCTATGAGCCCCCCCCTTTATAGTAGAATCATATAACCAAAATCTAAAGACGGTGACATCTAGTGGAAGCCCTAGGAAGTGTTTGCACATCCATAACTAAAAGGGGTATCATTTTGCACTGTTTTGAAAATCGAGTTCTCACTTCCTGTTTATATTTCTTCTCAGGTTTTTGTCTGCCATATGAGTTCTGTTTTACTTACAGACATAATTCAAACAGTTTTAGAAACTTCAGAGTGTTTTCTATACAATAGTAATACTAATATGCATGTATGTGGTTCTCCCGGGTGGCGCAGTGGTCTAGGGCACTGCATCGCAGTGCTAGCTGCTCCACCAGAGTCTCTGGGTTCGCGCCCAGGCTCTGTCGCAGCCGGCCGCAACCGGGAGATCCGTGGGGCGACGCACAATTGGCATAGCGTCGTCCGGGTTAGGGAGGGTTTGGCCGGTAGGGATGGTTCGGCCGGTAGGGATATCCTTGTCTCAGTATGTAAAAAAATAAAGAAAAATAATAATATGTAATAAAATGTATGCACTCTACTGTAAGTCGCTCTGGATAAGAGCGTCTGCTCTTGGCCGGTAGGGATATCCTTGTCTCAGTATGTAAAAATGTAATAAAAATGTATGCACTCTACTGTAAGTCGCTCTGGATAAGAGCGTCTGCTCTTGGCCGGTAGGGATATCCTTGTCTCAGTATGTAAAAATGTAATAAAAATGTATGCACTCTACTGTAAGTCGCTCTGGATAAGAGCGTCTGCTAAATGACTAAAATGTAAATGTAAAAAAATGTATTACCTTCTGGGACAGAGTAGGAGTAATTTCCATTTGGGCACGCAATTTGTCCAAAGTGAAAATGCTGCCCCCCTGTCCCGAACAGGTTTTAAGAGACAATAAACTAACCAACAGATCAGTATAACTAAGATTACATTCTCAGTAATGGTTACATACACTTTTTACATGTGGTTGTTTGACTACCTTAGTTGAATGCACTGACTCAAGTCGCTTTCAATAAAAGTGTCTGCTAAATGAATAAAATGTAGAAATGTATGGTTCCAATGCATTCTGGATATTATTCTAATGAGCTCTGCCCCTCAAAAAGACAAACTCTTTGACCAAACAAAATTTGGTCAATTCGTTTCTACATGATGGAATCTGGTGCAGATCAAGTTCCACCATCCAGAAATGCTCTGCCATTTCCTGGTTGCTCAAATTCTAATAGTTTGCCTAATTTCAGTTAATGTGACAAAACAAGCAAATATATTTGAGAGAATCATTTTACCATCTAAACCGCTGTGAAATATATTTTCCATAACCAAAAATATTGTATTTTCAGCTGTTTGAAGCTGGTGTATGAAACCGAAAATAAAAGACACAAAAATGAAACTTAAGAACGAGAAGAGAAATAGCGCACATAGAACATATGTACCACTTCTTAGACTTGCTTTCAATGAGAATGACAGATCTATAACACACATTTATATGTGAATTTGGTCGGGTAGTCCAAAAAGTTACATATCGCAGCTTTAAGTAAATTCTACAAGAGACAATTAAATTCCACCATAAAACATGAATTGATTGTGTAATGTTAACAAAATATGATGGAGCAAAACTTAAGGGCAGCAAAAATTAAATGTAGACTGTGTTTACTACTAATATGAAACACTCGAGACAAGCACTCTTCATGCACGTCCTACAAATTTTTCAGATGTGGTATTATAATTATTAAGAATAATATTTATTATTTGGTTAAACAATGCCATTAGAGTTTTTTGCTTGATTGTTTATGCAATAAATTGTCAGGAAGGATGCTACACCCTACGATAATAGTAATCCTTCTCACATCGGGCACCAGTTAGTTTATTTAGGGAACTTATGAGTTGAAACTGTTATTTCTCAAAAAATATGTAGATGTCCCAGCGACAGATTGACCGGTTAACACCAGAGTGGGTATTCATTTTTATTTTACCTTTATTTAACTAGGCAAGTCAGTTAAGAAAAAAATATTATTTTCAATGACAGCCTAGTTCAGGGGTAGAACAACAGATTTTTACCTTTGTCAGCTTGGGGATTTGATCTCGCAACCTTTCAGTTACTAGTCCAAAGCTCGAACCACTAGGCTACCTGCCGGCCATAATCTTGTATGAATGCAATGTGTTATGGGTAAACCCCCATATTTTTCAACCATTAGGCTATTTACCAGTCCTTGGCCACTCTCCCCTTGTGATTTGATATTCCCTTTCAGTGGTTTTGTGAAATGGATTCTTCCGACACCCCTGTGGTAAAGCATGTCTTCCATGGTCTCGGTCGAGCTGCTGGAAGCTAGAACTGTAGCCTCCTCTTAAGGTTATCTCCCCAGAAAGAAGGTACACATAATGATATAAAGAGATAATGAGGTGTGCTCCCTGGGAGAATAGGCAGTATCCATTTCATAATTTACTGTGTTGAAAGTCAAGGCGATAGACCAGAACACTGCATTTGCTATGACTCTGGAGACTTCCAGTACATTGTGTTCCCCTTTTTGCCTTCCCCCATGAGTCACAATCTCTTGATATGACAGTATGATGAAAGAGCTATGTATGCTGAGAGCCCACTTCACACTCCAGGTGCACAAACCACCTCTGCTACTAGCCAGATCGCATGTGCTGCAAACATTTATTTTTGTTTACGAACCCAAGCATAGATCAAAATGAAATACTTGTAATAAGCCTCTAATTATGAAAATAATGTTTTTTTATTTCAAATTTGTAGAACAATTTTCTGGAAATGTTGCAAAAATGCTAAATTTGGTATGAAAATCTTGGTAATTAAAATTAAATGGTAGGATATCTCATGTTATGGTAAACATTGTGTAATGGTATATCAATCTGAAATTAAGTCTTAATTTGCCTGGAATAAAATCAAGTTTGTAGAAAAAAAATCTGAAAACTTTGGGCATGATATTTGGATATGAAAATGTTGTGATAAGAAAACTGTGAAATCAATCAAAAATCGAAATCTGTATTGTATATGCAGGGAGTCAGGAAACAGGTGCAGAATGTGTTTCATCGTCATCAGAAAACATCAGCAAACAGGCGAAGAGTACTGAACGTAACCAAAACCAATACTACCTGATGACTGAGGCTTACTGAGGGTATGTGAAGGGAGAGTAATCAGGGTGGTGATGAAGTCCATATGTGCTTAACGAGGGGGAGCAGGTGTGCGCAATAATGGTTGCCAGGTGTGCATAATGTGGGTTGCCAGGACCGGAGGTGTCACGCCCTGACTTTAGAGATCCCTATTATTCTCTATGTTTGGTTAGGTCAGGGTGTGACTCGGGTGGGAGAGTCTATGTCTATTTCTTTGTTTTGGCCGAGTGTGGTTCCCAATCAGAGGCAGCTGTCTATCGTTGTCTCTGATTGGGGATCATATATAAGTTGTCATTTTCCGTTTGGGTTTTGTGGGATTTTGTTTTCTGTTTAGTGTCTGTACCTGACAGAACTGTGCGCTTTCGTTTTCACTTTTGTTATTTTGTTTGAGTGTTTTTTGAAAATAGAAATCATGAACAATTTCCACGCTGCGTTTTGGTCCACTCCTTTCGACGAGAGCCGTAACAGGTGGTTAGTAGATCTGTAATGTCACGTGCCGGAGTGGGAGTAGATGTGACAACATGGATCAAAAGCAATGACAAGTGATGGTAAATATTGTGTAATGGTAAATATTGTGTAATGGTGTATCAATCTGAAATTAAGTCATATTTTGCCAGGAATAAAATCTAGTTTGTAGAAACATTTTCTGGAAATGTTGCAAAAAGGCAACATTGGATATGAAAATATTGGGTATTAAAATTCAATGGTATGAAAAAATCTAAATAGATCAAAAGCATTGACATTAAATTAAGTCATATTTCAAATCAAATTGTATTGGTCGCATACTCGTATTTAGCAGATGTTAATGTGGGTATAGTGAAATTATTGTGTTCCTAACTCCAACAGTGCAGTAATATCTAACAATACACACAAATCTAAAAGTAAAAGCTTGAAATACAGACATTTTAGGATGAGCAATGTCGGAGTCCAGAATATGTATGTACTGTATGTGTATGGTTCTGCTTTTCTTTTCTTAGTTAAGTAAATCAATCAAACCTTTCTTTATGCAATTGCAGACAGAAGTTGACAACAGAAACACATCACGTATGTTTCAGAGTAACTTCTGCTAAATAAAAAAGGTCAAAGTTGCTTTAATATACTTGCAGTCAACCCCTAGTGATGTAACTGCCTACATCAACACCTTCTACTCATGAGACCAAGCCCATGCATATACAGTTATACACACTTGCAGGAGAAAACAATAGTCCAGTGTTTTCTAAGGGATCAGCAGTAATGTTCCATTCCTGTGTGGCTTACAGTGGTGTGTCTGACTTGTCTATTTTCTATTTACTCCCCTACAGGGGTCTGTGTCTATGTATCTCTTTTAGCCTTGAGGCACTTTCTCACAGACACCCTGTTTTGACTACAATGGCTCACACATCTTCTCAGACCGTTTTTTATAAGAGGCAGAGGCTAGAAAAGAACTGTGGAACAGTATTAAACATTATATTGCATATATTGATAATCTGTGGTCCAGGACCCTATAAATGTAGTGGGGGAGGGTCTTATAGCCCTTCCCCTTCTAGTAATTCAACATAAGCATAATCAATTATTATAGTACATCAATCATTTGGTGCAGCCGCTTTCATGACCCCAAGGTGATCCCATCAGTCCCCAGAACCTCAAAGTTCTACAACTGCACCATCGGCGGCATCTTGACCGGTTGCATCACCGCCTGGTATGGCAACTGCTCGACATCTGACCGTAAGGCGCTGCAGAGGGTAGTGCGGACGGCAAAGTACATCACTGGCGCCAAGCTTCCTGCCATCCAGGACCTATATAATAGGCGGTGTCAGAGGAAAGCCCATAAATTTGTCAGAGACTCCAGTCACCCAAGTCATAAACTGTTTTCTCTGCTACTGCACGGCAAGCGGTACCGGAGCGCCAAGTCTAGGACCAAAAGGCTCCTTAACAGCTTCTACCCCAAAGCCATAAGGCTGCTGAACAATTAATTAAAAAAAACATCAATCGCTATGATAAAACTGACTCTCGTGAGGGCCACAACAGGAAAGGAAGACCCAGAGTTACCTCTGCTGCAGAGGATAAGTTCATTAGAGTTACCAGCCTCAGAAATTGCAGCCCCAAAAAATGCTTCATGGAGTTCAAGTAACAGACACATCTCAACATCAACTGTTCAGAGGAGACTACGTGAATCAGGCCTTCAAGGTCAAATTCCTGCAAAGAAACCACTACTAAAGGACACCAATAAGAAGAAGAAACTTGCATGGGCCAAGAAACACGAGACAATGGATATTAGACCGGTGGAAATCTGTCCTTTGGTCTGATGAGTCCAAATGTAAGAGTTTTGGTTCAAACCGCCGTGTCTTTGTGAGATGCAGAGTAGGTGAATGGAAGATCTCAGCGTGTGTGGGTTCCACCGTGAAGCATGTAGGAGGAGGTGGGATGGTGTGGGGGTGCTTTTCTAGTGACACTGTCAGTGATTTATTTAGAATTCAAGGCACACTTAACCAGCATGGCTACCACAGCTTTCTGGAGCGATATGCCATCCCATCTGGTTTGCGCTTAGTGGGACTATCAGTTGTTTTTCAACAGGACAATGATCCAACACACCTCCAGGCTGTGTAAGGGCTATTTGACCAAGAAGGAGAGTGATGGAGTGCTGCATCAGATGACCTGGCCTCAACAATCACCCAATCTCAACCAAATTGAGATGGTTTGGAATGAGTGAAGGAAAAGGAGCCAACAGGTGCTCAGCATATGTGGGAACTCCTTCAAGACTGTTGGAAAAGCATTTTAGGTGAAGCTGGTTTAGAGAATGCCAAGAGTGTGCATAACTGTCATCAAGGCAAAGGGTGGTTACTTTGAAGAATCTCAAATATAAAATGTATTTTGATTTCTTTAACACCTGTTTGGTTACTACATTATTTCATATGTGTTATTTCACAGTTTTGATGTCTTCACTATTATTCTACAAAGTAGAAAATAGTAAAAATAACGAAAAACCTTTGAATGAGTTAGGTGTGTCCAAACTGTTGACTGGAACTGTATCTATACAGTTAAAGTCGTAAGTTTACATACACTTAGGTTGGAGTCATTAACTTCTTGTCAATAGGGGGGCGCTGTTTTCACTTTGGAAAAAATTGTGCCCAAATTAAACGGCCTCGTACTCTGTTCTAGATCATACAATATGCATATTATTATTACTATTGGATAGAAAACACTCAGAAGTTTCTCAAACTGTTTGAATTATATCTGTGAGTAAAACAGAACTCATTTGGCAGCAAACTTCCATACAGGAAGTGAAAATCTGAAAACGAGGCTCTGTTTCAGGGCATGCCTATTCAACTGGCTTTTATTTATCGATACGTATGCACTTCATACGCCTTCCACTAGATGTCAACAGGCAGTGGAAGGTTGAATGGGGTGTCTAGCTTGATCTGAGGCCGAATAAGAGCTTTTGGAGTGACAGGTCAGCCATTTTGTCAGTTTTCCACGGCGCGCGAAGGAGCTCCACATTGTGTTCTGAAAAGCGTTCGGTATACACGGCGAATATCTCCGGCTCTGATTTTATTTGATACATATGAGAAAAACATCATAAAGTAGGATTTGTCAACCGAGTTTGATCAGTTTATTCAACGTTTATTGGGACTTTTGGAATTTTCCGTTCTTTGCGCCAAGAGAAGATGGGCATGTTCGCGCCACATGGCTAGCCAAGGTTGCTAATTCGACAGAAGAAATGGACATTCTAAAACCAAACAACGATTTATTCTGGACCAAGGACTCCTTGCACAACATTCTGATGGAAGCTCAGCAAAAGTAAGACACAATTTATGATGTTATTTCGTATTTCTGTGGAATATGTAGAATCCAACAGGGCGGAGAATATGTGAGCGCTGTCTCACAATAATGCATTTTGCAAGTTGTAGTAAAATTATTTTTAAAAATCTAACACAGCGGTTGCATTAAGAACCAGTGTATCTTTCATTTGCTGTACAACATGTATTTTTTAGTAAAGTTTATGATGAG
The DNA here is from genome assembly GCF_045679555.1 of Salvelinus alpinus. Classification (NCBI taxonomy): domain Eukaryota; kingdom Metazoa; phylum Chordata; class Actinopteri; order Salmoniformes; family Salmonidae; genus Salvelinus; species Salvelinus alpinus. Next base: position 17,542,894 of record NC_092117.1, read on the forward strand.
TTCTTTGATTAGATTAGGTGACTGTCCAAAATATCTCCGGAGATTTTGGTGAATTGTTGCTACATATTCACAATGTATAATGTAATTTGCAGCTCTAAATATGCACATTTTCGAACAAAACATAAATGTATTGTATAACATGATGTTATAAGACTGTCATCTGATGAAGTTTTCCAAAGGTTAGTGATTAATTTTATCTATATTGCTGTTTTTGTGAAATCTATGCTGGCGGTGGATAAATAGCTTTGTGTGTTTGGCTATTGTGATGAGCTAATATAATTCTATATTGTGTTTTCGCTGTAAAACACTTAAAAAAATCTGAAATATTGGCTGGATTCACAAGATGTTTATCTTTCATTTGCTGTACACCATGTATTTTTCATAAATGTTTTATGATGAGTATTTATGTATTTCACGTTGCTCTCTGTAATTATTCTGGCTGCTTTGGTGCTATTTGTGATGGTGGCTACAATGTAAAACCAGGATTTGTAGCTATAAATATGCAAATTTTCGAACAAAACATAAATGTATTGTATAACAGGATGTTATAAGACTGTCATCTGATGAAGTTGTTCTAGGTTAGTGATTAATCTTCTCTCTATTTGTGGGTTTTGTGAAGGCTACCTATGCGGTGGAAACATAGTGAACATATGCCGTTGTGTGTTTGGCTATTGTGGTTAGCTAATATAAATACATATTGTGTTTTCGCTGTAAAACATTTAAAAAATTGGAAATGATGGCTGGATTCACAAGATGTTTATCTTTCATTTGCTGTATTGGACTTGTGATTTCATGAAATTATATTATATGATATCCCTGTCCCGTTAGGCTAGGCTATGCTAGTCAGCTTTTTTGATGAGGATGATCCCGGATCCGGGAAGGGTATGAAATAAAGGTTAAAACTCGTTTTTCAATCACTCCACAAATTTCTTGTCAACAAACTATAGTTCTTGTGATCATTTTGACTCCACGGGGTGAGATCTTGCGTGGAGCCCCAGATCGAGGGAGATTATCAGTGGTCTTGTATGTCTTCCATTTCCTAATAATTGCTCCCACGGTTGATTTCTTCAAACCAAGCTGCCTACCTATTGCAGATTCAGTCTTCCCAGCCTGGTGCAGGTCTACAATTTTGTTTCTGGTGTCCTTTGACAGCTCTTTGGTCTTGGCCATAGTGGAGTTTGGAGTGTGACTGTTTGAGGTTGTGGACAGGTGTCTTTTATACTGATAACAAGTTCAAACAGGTGCCATTAATACAGGTAACGAGTGGAGGACAGAGAAGCCTCTTAAAGAAGAAGTTACAGGTCTGTGAGAGCCAGAAATCTTGCTTGTTTGTAGGTGACCAAATACTTATTTTCCACCATAATTTGCAAATAAATTCATAAAAAATCCTACAATGTGATTTTCGGGATTTTCTTTTCTCATTTTGTCTGTCATAGTTGAAGTGTACCTATGATGAAAATTACAGGCCTCTCTCATCTTTTTAAGTAGGAGAACTTGCACAATTGGTGGCTGACTAAATACTTTTTTGCCCCACTGTAGATCCCGTTACCGCGATTGCAGCCATAAGAAGTTTTAAGGACAACAAAGTCAAGGTATTGGAGTGGCCATCACAAAGCCCTGACCTCAATCTTATAGAAAATTTGTTGGCAGAACTGAAAAAGCATGTGCGAGCATGGAGGCCTATAAACCTGACACAGTTACACCAGCTCTGTCAGGAGGAATGGACCAAAATTCACCCAACTTATTGTCGGAAGCTTGTGGAAGGCTACCCGAAACGTTTACCCAAGTTAAACAATTTTAAGGCAATGCAACCAAATACTAATTGAGTGTATGTAAACGTCTGACCCACTGGGAATGTGATGAAAGAAATAAAAGCTGAAATAAATCATTCTCTCTAGTATTATTCTGACATTTCACATTCTTAATATAAGGGGTGATCCTAACTGACCTACGACAGGGAATTCTTACCAGGATTAAATGTCAGGAAATGTGAAAAACTGAGTTTAAATGTATTTGGCTAAGGTGTATGTAAACCTCCGACATACAATTGTAAATTAGGTTAGAGCCTACAATGCAACTTATTATGTGACTTGTTAAGCACATTTTTACTCCTGAACTTATTTAGGCTTGCCATATCAAAGGGGTTGAATTCTTATTGACTCAAGACATTTCAGCTTTTTATTTTTAATTAATTTGAATTGTTTTCAAAATAAAATATTCCACTTTGACAGTATGGGGTATTGTTTGAGTCGCTGGCTTGTACACATCTCTATTTAATCAATTTAAAAGGCAGGCTGTAACACAACAAAATTTGAAAAAGTCAAGTGGTGTGAATGCTTTTAGAAGGCACTGTTGCTCCTGTAATGGTATCATGCAATGTAAGGGAAAAAATTACTTAATGACTTACTGACAAGGAGTGCTCCATGTTTCTGCTGGTACATTAGCAAGGCTCAACCTGGATGCAGATAACATCCAAAGAAAAATAATAAGTAACAGGCTTTACATCTTAGCCACATCACTGAGTATGTCCGGATACTGCATGGCTGTTTACCATTCAGGCCATCAGCTTAACCTGGTGATGGAGTTAGAGTGGGTCTAATTGGACAGGAGTGTACTCAGCAGTGGAGGCTGTTGAGGGGAGAACAGCTCATAATAATGTCTGGAACGGAGCAAATGGAATGGCATCAAACACCTGGAAACCATGTTTTTGATGTATTTGATACTATTCCACTGATTCCGCTCCAGTTATTACCACAAGCCTGTTCTCCCCAAGTAAGGTGCCACCAACCTCCTGTGGTACTCAGTCAGCTGAGGTGTTACACACAAGCTAACATTCAGGGGTTTGGCATGCAGACCGTTTTTTGCCTCAAAGCCCAGATTAATGAATGGACACAAGTACATGGATCAGCATCATTTAGCCCTAGACAGAGGGGCTTAGCGCTGTTAACTGTGAGTGAAAAGAAGACTGGACACATTATGACTACTCGCTTTGAATAAGGAAAGGGTGAGAAGGTGGCTCAGTTAAAGATCACTGGTCTGCTGTCTGGAGTCTAGAAATGAAATGATCAGAGCAGAACCACTGACCCTTAACAGATCCATGTGTATGCAGGTGTTGGTGTGTCCATCCTTTAATACTATTTTTTTTCCTTCTAGCCCTTCACTGTTACTCATTCTAATCATCAGCTGTGTTTATGCTACGTAGCATGAGCAAGATCAGCCATGTACTGATCTTTAACACATCATTGTTAGTACAGTAATGTCAACACTGGGTATCAATCTGGTTATTAATTATTATCCCAATGGGTGTTCTTCTTTCCTGGAATATTGACTAAATATGTTTACCAGTGAGACTAATCAGCGTCCTACTGACCTTTACATGTGTTTTCCAAATTCTAGGCAATCGCATTACCTTTCAAAGTGGACTGTATTAACCAGTGTCAGTGGTAACTGTGTGCGTGCCACGAGACCAGGTGATATGCTGGTGAGAACAGTTTAAAGTGACATATTTTGACATATAGTGCCCTCCTGTGTTCATCCCCCCAAAAACGCAGACAAACTTCCAGGTGTTGCAAGCCTAGTAGTGCTGAGCGATTAACCAAAACTTCTGTTATTTAAAATGTTTTAAACAACTAATTGACCAACTTCTGGTTCAATTATTTAAATTCCATTTTGTCCATTTTTTTTTCTGAGCTCAACGCACACATTTCTCTAGATATAAATCAGATCCAGCCTGAAATGTGATATGTAGTAGGGAGTTGTAGTTTCCAACAGGCCAATATTCTACAAAGTTTAGTGTACACGACGTGGTAATTAACTACAATTACCATAATACAATTCTGCATCTACTGGTCCAGTGTGTGTTTCTTTTTATGCCTGAAAATACATGATCTAAGTGATTAATAGCTGGTACTCAGCAGTCATAAAAGTATGCCTTAATTACTATGAAGAACTACAAAATATGGATTTTGTCACACAGCACAGGCAGCAGCTCTATAGAGATGAGTGATGACTTGGAATTAAATAATAGTCATCAAATAAAGCAAATGTAATATATACAACAACTCAAATATTTTATTAAAGTAAAGTAATGTGAATAAATTATTGTTAAGTGATAAGCAGAAATGGGCAGTCACTACCATCATGGAACTTGTATTAATTGTTTTATTCTGTGTTACAGCATTCAACCCAAATAATAGAAACTGAAATTTAAAAAACAGATTATTTTTTAATAATCGAACCAACCTCAAAAATCACTAATCGCTGAGCACTAAATCCTGGTTAACTGTATGAAGAATAGTTTGTGTAGGAGAGTAGGTTGAGTTTAAATAAAATAAATGGTTTAATTTGTGGTCTTTAGCTGAGGTGAGAGGTTTGACGTGCTGCTTTTTGGTGAAAGTCAGTTCATCTTCCATGATGCCATAATGCCTGGTTGGAGTAGATAAACATGAGAGTCAAAAACCAAAGGCGCATGTCAAATAATAGAGGCACACAATTCTTGATTTTTTACAACCAGTACTTTCTTTTTTGGACATTTACTTTTTGATAGTAACCGGAAAGTGGAGACAAAGAGTAGATCTTTAATTAACATGTGTAATACTGTGGAACAAAGAACTGTAAGGGCTTTTTGACAGACAATGAAGTTAGTACACAGCCACAATCAGCCGGTGCAGAGCCATGTGCAGAGCCATGTGTATATCAAGTGATATGAGTTAGAAACATCATGGAAACCACAGTGACGGGTCCTCAGAGTTCGGAAATTATTTTCAGGATATGATAAGTGTTTGTTTGGTCATAGGAACTGGCTGGAATGTTGAGATTCTTCTAACTGTCCTATTTTTCACTATTGTCTCACGTCAGATGGCTTCAAACCTCCGTGACGCTCGTCCCTCAACCGGTGCAGGCAAAATCAACACGTTATCTGATGTAAGACAATGATTTTTGTCAGGCAGCTGGATGGAAAAGCAGAAGGCCACACCAGAAACCATTACAGAACTTCACACCTTTCTACACAGAGATCATTGCACCCTTCTTCGCAGCCTGCCTGTGATAAATATATCTAAAGGTGAGAGTGCCCCCGCATCATGTTGAATGTTGAAAAGCAAGTGAGGGAGCATTTGATCTATATGAAGAGGAAATTCATAATCACTCAACATAAATACAATATCAAAACCTAAAACTCTTGAAATAACCGTAAAAGCAGAGTTTAGGATCATTCAGATCGGTTCAGATTCCTTCTGGCTCTGCAACAATGTTTTGAACATGTCCGTCCATATTCCATATCCCTTCATGTGAGGTGTTTAGAGTAGCTATGGATCCTGTTGTGATTATTTTCCGGTTTTTGACACCGTGTGGATGGCTTTGATCCACTCATTCCTCTCCTCAGATGTAGCCGCTTGGAGGAAATAGTGTGTCTCGTCTGAAGTGATGATCTCAAAGAGATTCCCATCAACATCATACCTCTTGGCTGGGCCGAGAAAAGATGAAGAAGAAAAATGTTTTGAAGAACAAGTTAAAAGAGAATTGCTGACAGGAAACGGCAATTACACTTCATAGTCCTAGTCACACTGAGCTAGTGTGGGACTTGGTTCAGTGTAACTCACCATCAGGAACAAACTCCACCGCTGTGATCACAGACCCTCGCAGGTGGATAGAGCCCAGAGGGTACTCATCACCCTACAGAGAGAGTGAGGGTGGGGAAGGGAGAGAAATAGGGATTGAGGGTAAATAAAGAGCAGATTAGCGAGAGACAAAGACAGGAAGGAGAAAAATGATGGACATTAGAAAAGAGCGAGGTAAAGATAAAGATGTTTTTCATGTTAAGTTCTTGAAAAATAATATTGAAATTGAAACAAATTTTGGGTGAGGTGCCATTCTCTAATCCTGTACCTTGGTGGGGTCGTAATAGTGAATATAAGCAGGATCGTTCCGGAGGATGAATTTCCGCACCTTCCAGTTTTTCCTCCGATGTCCCTAGGGTGAAAAAAGAGAGCATGACGGGCAGTCTGCTCTTCTTATTCTGATCACTATCAGTCGTGAAAACAGAACCGACCACAGACATATTACTGTGGGGAACTTTCACTTCCTCCTTCATCGAAAGGCCCTATTTATAAACCGCCTACAGCTCTCTCATTTTCCACCAACTCTGGGGACAGCCGATGAAGCACATTTTTTTCGAAGAGTGTATGCATGTTTCAATCTTTTGTGAAAGAGAGAACTTAGCTGTAATTCTGAAAATGAAAGTGATGCTTACTGACAATAATATTTTGTCAACCATTTAATTAACTTAAGTATGTAATACAGCATCATTCAGTACATCCCAAAATATCTGATCCGGTAATAATCACATTAGTTCATCAACTAAATATTTAATTTCTTTATTTAATCGATTTACACAGTGTTGTCAGTCTTACCTGTTTGAGTAAGCAGCCCTGTTTTATGATGTTACCCCTGAACTCCTCCTTCACAATCACGTCTTCATCACTGGAGTAGCCTTCACAGAAGAACCCACTGTCTGCCTGCAACACACAATACAAGGGAAAGAAACATTAGGATACAATATTATCTTATCTCATCCTCACTTAGATTACATTATAGCTTTTACATACGTATGTTTATAACGACAGAAATGTTCAAACATCGCCTCGTCTGTGTGGTCTTCTAGCAATGACCACCATATCTTCACATCTTCTAGCAAATATGGAAGAATATATAGACACTAACAGCTACATGATTAACAAAAACAATCAGTCCATTCACTCACAAAGTAGTAGAGTGCATTTGGCTCATCGAGGACGGTGGACACTGCCCCTCCCTCGACCCCCTCTTTGGACACGTCCCCAGCGGGCTGTAAGAATCCTTCATTCAGGAGTCCTGTAGCCAACATCAGAGCCTCAGGCCTGTTCCTGGCCTTGTCCTTAGAGATCAGCCAGTCCACCACCGTACCACCTGCATGAAGAAGAGAATCAAAGCTGGTTTGATCTATCGTAATGTGACTCAGTGAGTGAGACTCAATGGCTTAATAAGGCTCCCTTTAGTCTGACCTGGATACATACAAATTTAAAGGAAATCCACTGTCACCCAAGTCCCTATATGTACTACTATACCTGTGAAGCAGTGATTGTAGACTCTCTTCTCCTTTTCCAGCTTCTGCTCTTTGACCCCATTCTCCTGGTCTCTCATTAGAATGTATAGCTCACTGAGATAAGGCAGACAACAAAGCAGACAATACTTAGAAAGTTATCAAGTGAATGATGGCTATAGTTCCGAAGACATGAATGTAGCTCCTGCAAGCGTATTGTGGATCATAGGTGGTAAGTAAGACAAGTCAGAGGTCCTACCTGAGGTTGATGGTATCAGGGAGGCGAATGGACCTCCGTGTCGACTTCCTGGCAAACTTTACACCCCCCTGCAGACAGGTAATGGCCCTCTTGATGTTCTTCACCCAGGACTCTCTCTCCTCCAGGTGGGTGGCCTGGAAGAAATGGTCCTGGTTCTTGGCCGTGCTGAGCTTAAAAACCAGCTGAAAGAAAATGGCAATGTTATATTACATGTTTCATGTATGGGGGGTGAATGTTTTTCATTGTACTTTCATTTAATTTTGTATGTTGCCAAAATTGTGAGGTCAGGTCAGGAACTAGACTGTTTGGAGCACTACAGTAATGATAGACACTTGTACTTGTATTTAGTAGCGTCTCTACCGTCCTCTTGCTGAAGTCCTGACAGGGGCTAGTCAGAACAGCTCCCTTGAGTGGGATCATTCCTTTGGGGGCACTGTCTGCCTTTCTCTTGAAGAACTCCACCCCATCATCAGACAACACCACCCACACCACCTTCCACGAGTTCAACACTGTGCCCTGAACAATACAGAAAGAAATGTATATGTTGATAGAATCAATCAATCAGTCTCTATACCACAGGTATTCTGTTACTACAAAACAAATACAATGCAGTTAGAAACGCGTTAGAGAAAATTACATTGTTATTAAACAGGTATAATGGAAACATAATGTGAAGTGTTACCAAATGGACTTTCTTCCAAATTGACTTGCCTGAATGCTGGGCATAAAATTTATTTAATTTACACAATGCATTTATCAAATATTGAGGGCTGGGACGAGGGAATACATGAAACAACACATATTAACCTCTGCATTTGAATGCAACTGCCTCTAGCAGTGTTTTGATTTCAATCCCAACTTCCCCTACTCCATAAATACAAATTAAGAATCTGCTGTACATGACTTTCTTTTTCATAAGAAATGCTGTTCAGCATACATATTTATGGGAAGTGAGTGAGTGAATGTTGCCTAATCAATCCTCACAAAGAGGGATGTTACTCGAGAACAAATCTTAAGAAAGGCAAAACACACCATAAATAACATATTCATAAATACAAATACTTAGTTTTATGTGAAATGTTCTCGTTGCAGTTTCCCTTCACTTTGTTGATTGTTGTTGTTCACCACAGAGAGTTCCCCACAGAGCTATCACAGGCACTACTTATAGTTCTAAGAATATGTTCCAATGATACTGAACAACTGATAAAGATTGGAGCGCATAAGAATATAGCTCAGGCAAAAGTTTATATGTGAAGAACAGTATAGTATGTGACATGACAAAATCATGTTCTATTCATTTTTCTTTTGTAAGAATTACAAACAAAACAAAACGTACACATACAAATGACAAAATAAAGAGCCTCACAAACATCCACAACATCACACCTGCCCAGACCCACATGCTCACATCTCTAGTGCCCGCATTACTCTCTGTCACATGGCCTCAAACTGCTCCATTTTGTTTCTCTCCGTCGCCCACACACTTTCAACATTTAGATAATAAAGCATTTGACCATTCCATTGTGTTAATGATGAAGGATTGGTTGATTTCCAATTTTTAAGTATACAGTTTTCTAGATGATTGACGAGAAAATTATCATCCAAACCATAGGGTATCTCACTGCTCTCATATGCCATGTCATTTAAATATGCAGACAGACAGATTAACAGTATATTTACATTTTAATAAAGCCAACTTTCTAACTCCGGCCATAGCATTCCCAGAAGGCGTGGATTATTGAGTTATTGTTAGTTTTACACTTAAGACATGACTCTGCCATTGTGTGGTAGAATTTGTGAATTTTGTCTCTTGTGCTATACATTCTATACATTTGTTTATACTGGATTAAGCATACATTTTAGTTAACTGTCATTTTGTTAGTTATGTTCCAACATTCCCTCCATCTTGTGCCAATATCAGTTTTTTTAAGTCTTGGTTCCAATAGATTTTTTTTTCTAAGAGACTGTCATTTGAATATGCTCTCTGCAAGGTTTTGTATATCTCACCTATCATATGAATATCCTTTTCTGACTCAAATAGGATTCCCTCAAGATTTCTCTGATGTCCAAAAGATTTCAAATCGAAATGACTTGATAAAAAACTTTGATTGTTGCATGTATTTGAAAATATCTACATTGGTCAGTCCAAAATTGCATTTTAATTCTGTCATGGAAATACGTGCATTTCCTGTTACCAAGTCATTTACGGTTTCTATGCCTTTAGTCTTTCATGTGGACCAATATATCGGTGAATTCTGAAAAGCTATCCAAGGATTGTTCATTATGGTAATGTTTTTGGTTCTTGTATAATACATTTCATTTTCTTCCATATTGTTATAGTGTTCTTAACTATGAAGTTGTTCATGTTCTTAGCTGTTTCCTTTGTAAATTGACACGTGAAAAGATTCTGGGGATGAGCATGCACATCTTCAGTATGTACCCCTTGTTCCTTCACCCTGGGTGGCGAGTAGATACAATTCAAAGTCTGAAAGGTTGAAAAGCACACTCAGACTTAGGAAGATGTAAAACGTTCCTTTTTATTCTATGAGCTTTGTTTTACCCATATAAAGTCTGTTATGACCAAGTATACTTTTTTAAAGAATATATTCGGTGGGGTCATTGGTATTGACGAGAATAAATATAAAAACTTTGTAAGCTATGCAATTCTGAAGAGGTGTATTCTACCTGTAAGATTTATGGGAAGATTATTCCACCATCTTCTATTCAGTAGATGAAGTTAGATTTTGATTAATCCAGTGATATCATGGGTTATCCGTTGTCATCTGACCACAGACTAAGAGTCTGTCTGTTTTGACGAGACCCATCATCTGTGTTAGTCATTTGTCAGGCCATGAGAAATACAAAGTTATTTTCAGATAATGAGGTTTGTGGGTGAAACAGTTCTGTTTCAGAACATATCTGCTCTCAGTCTCTAAATGTCTAAACTGAGCAAAGCGATCAAGTCTCAAGGCCAAATGGAAATAGTCCTAAAACTACTATACTAACCTTCAGTTTAATTTAAAGCACTTGACCGACAGCTCAAGTTGGACATGTAACTGGTCAAACATATTGCCAGCTGACTTGATGTTGCTAACTCTTTGTCATCGTCTCCATCGAAGGATCTTGTCCCTAACCCTCTCAAATGTGAGATAATCTATCGCCTAGTAACTAAGCTGTCAACAGCACATTTACAATATTAAAGTCTGGCCCAAGGTAAACACAAAGACATACACTAATCAATGTTATTTGACAGGAAGATATTTTCCTTTATCACCCTTACCTTTTTGACCAGATATCCCTCTTTGATCTGTTTTGGCTCCATGACCTCTAGCTGCTGGTGTCTGTGTCTGAGTAACTGATGCAGACACAAGAGGAACACTCACCCCCCTCACATATGACCTACAGTGTTGTGTGCTGATAGAGATAGTGGAAGTTGAATTAGGTGTGTCACAATGCTGGCGGCTTGCTTGGCTTCCTCTTCCTGCTCAGTGGTAGTAAAATAAGGATGGCTACAGTTGCTCATTCTCTTGGTCAAAGAGAGAATGCCTGTGTAACTGTTTTATATCAAACCTTAGTTGTCAGTAATTTGCATTTCCGTGTCAAGCATGCATACCACTAGACCAAAAAACTATAGTTTCCAGAATGTGGGCACAGGCTGATTTTTTTTTTTAGGTCTAGGCAAGGTTACTCATGATGACGCAAGTCAACGACTTAGCACAAACCCCATGACCACCTTTCAATCACAAGCATTTCAGTCACCCACTTCAAAAACTTTTTCCATTCAGCTGCAGAAAAAGATAGACACAATTACGCAAGATAAGTCTAAGTCTGTCATGGCTTAATTGAAATCACTCACTGCAAACTCAATTTCGCAACAACAGAAGCTGTTCAAACAGCCCATTCTCATGGTATTGTGGACTGGGAGTTAGACACAAACTTAATTACACAAGTTAATTATATGGGTAAACTCAAGTATGGATTTTATTTTCACATCAGTGTGTAGGCTAATTAATATATAATAGCCATATTGGGCCATCTGAAACAATGACCCCCGTCTGACTAATTATGTTAGGCCTGACATTCCATTCTTTCCGCCTCTATGCTCTTCAGAGTTGAGTCGTTATCTTGGCAGGATGTGGTTTCACTTTACCCTTACCACAGTTTATCAAGTGCTGCCACTTGTGCCTTGGGTCTCAGTTGAATTTACTTACTGAAAGATCTTCCTACAGAAGTCTACACAGAACTTGTAATAACTTAAATTTAACCACAGGACTAGACAAGGGTATTTGCTATCTCCAAAATTGGTTACTTTACCATTAAAATGTTTACAAAAATCTGAGGGAAGTACATTCATCTATCAGAGTTCCAGTAAGCTTTTAGTCAACTAAAGGGTTAGGTAGTAAAATTCCCTCTAGAGGACGCCACATACACATAAAAAAGGCAGGTTGACATTTATTGTCATGAATCTTGACCTGGAGGCAGAACTGAGCAATTTCCGCTAGATAAGCCAGTGGAAATGCAAAATTGTCTATATCGTAAAAATGTATGAAAACAAAAAATAGCTTTTTGGTCTTAATTTAAGGTTAGGGTTAGGCATTATGGTTATCAGTGTGGCTAAGGCTAGGGTTAAGTTTAAAATCAGATTTTATAATTTTGTGGCTGTGCCAATTAGTGACCACTCTACAGAACTGCCCCCAGGGCAAGATTCATGACAATAAATGCCAACCTGCATAAAAAAGCAAACACAACAGCATATTTGCAGAGCACTGACTGCATTATATTTGCATTGTGCTCAGACATTTCAGGAAGGGACAAAATAACAAAAGTGTCAAGGAGAAGCAGCAACAATATACAAATATAAGCAGCTCATAAAATGTACAATGAGATTTAATACAAAAAGAGTGGCATCTGCTGGTGAAAAGAGGAAATATTTGATGACAAACAAAATGTGTTGAAATCACAAAAGAGAGAAAATAGTACGCTACTCCAAAAATATACATCCACCTACAGAGTTGTTCCAATAAACAGCTGCTCTGTTTATAAGTCACCTTTTGATTACCATCCTAACTTTATAAGCCTGAAGGACTATAAGCCTGGAACATCCTCTGTGTCGTTCGCAATAGAGGCCAAGGAACAAAGGACATACTGTACATTCTGTGGGCTTAAATCACTCTTTACTTTAAATAAACATCAGGAGGGGTGATGTTGATGAGTTTATTGATGAATCTTGGGAGATTGAGTTTCATTAAGTGCCACCCTGAGACTCATCTCTCAGACGCAGTGATTGGAAAATGACCCTGCTCCCTGGCAATGGAATATTCATTCACTGGAAAACAAACCAGGGGCATACTGAGGACATTCAGTTCTATATAGGAAGTTGGGCGTGACCACTGAAGGCTATACTCAATGCTTGTGGGTATTTTTATGTTTTTGGAGTTTGTGGAAGGAGTTCTTAGTGGCGTTATACTGTAGTGCCCTTCGAAGACAATGCCATTATTGGGCATTTGAAAATTAGTGAGTCAATTTATTTATTTTTTGTGTCCCCTTTCTCAACGGTGAGGTACCAAAAGTTGATAGTTCTAGCGACTCAATGTAACATGCTTGGTAAGAGAGGTGAAGCTGACTCATTTTGTTCTTAGCCTATCTTCTCCGTTCCACTTTCTTTTCCCCCTCAATTTCCCTTCAATTTTGGCTGAAGGTATACCATGTTGCACATGCAGCACATCCTGTGGTAGTGTAGCATTAGAGAACTGGTTCTAGTTGTCACCCTGGTGCGGGGGCGATGTGTTCAACTGAGAGTAATGTGTGGTAAACATGATGAAACCCCTTTTTCTCCTCCACACCTCCTTTGGAGTTGAGTGCTCATGAACTTCTACTCTTCAAATTTCAATCACAGTCTACAGTTGTTTGAACCTATATAACGGATGTGTTTTCCAAAGAGTGAAGTGTGTCAGGGATCCAGTATGTGAACGGTCATGCCATTTTAAGCTTGATTGATCCAACTGTCCAAATCCAAAAGTGTTCCAACTGTGTTCATACAGTTACAAACTTATCAACTGATTTCTGCACATGACGACGCATTGTGCTCTCAATGTGAAGCCATGCCCACCAGTCGGTCAATTCAACCTTGAAAAGTTGCCACTTTTACATCAACATGACATACTTTGGGAAAGCAATAACATACAGTATTGGCTGTTGATAACATTCTCATCAAAATGTGTTCATATTCCTGCAATTCAAGTCATGGACGAATCAGATATCGATTCCATTAAAATCACAGGCCTGTGATCAGAGCTGTGGGAATAGAGGTCGTGCACCACATGTCACCGGGCTCTTTCTCAGGAGATTTGTCAGAACAAGAAAAGTCTAGAACCAGGAAACTATCAATACATTTTTCCTCACCAGTGCCGAAGCAAGCAACCTTCTCGAGTCACCTCATTCAATTCCAATAATTTACAATATTGCACAAAAATATAATCAATTCAGGAACTCATGTTATCTAGCTAGTTCCTTTCTGTTGACCAGTCACTATTTTTGTCTTAAGATCAATGTTAAGATGCAGCAATATGTTTTTGACGTCTTCTTTCCTGTGTGTGAGCCACCTGTGAAACATCAATAATTCTGCAGAAGAATGCACTAGATTTAGCTGAAGGTAACCCTTAACTGATGATAGCTTCCCACGATAAAGCTTTCTCTCTCTCTCTCTCTCTCTCTCTCTCTCTCTCTCTCTCTCTCTCTCTCTCTCTCTCTCTCTCTCTCTCTCTCTCTCTCTCTCTCTCTCTCTCTCTCTCTCTCTCTCTCTCTCTCTCTCTCTCTCTCTCTCTCTCTCTCTCTCTCTCTCTACCTCTACCTCTACCTCTCTACCTCTCTACCTCTCTCTCTCTCTCTCTACCTCTCTCTCTCTCTCTACCTCTCTACCTCTCTACCTCTCTCTCTCTCTCTCTCTCTACCTCTCTCATTCCTTCTCTCTCTATGTGCTCCCTAATGCCCCCTCACATGTCCGCATGCCCCCTCTCCCAACACACACACAAGAGCCCTTTCCCCACAACATTCACTCATAAATAGCTTAGGTAAAATATTTTTTAGGGAACATTGTCAATTATCAAAACAGAGTTCACAAGACACATAACTCTGTGGCCTTTGCAAAACAGTAAATTAGTTTTGAAAATGTAGTTGCCTTCTCAAAGCATAAATACATTCAAAATAGATGAATCCAAAGAACACGACTGCCTGCAAAAAGATTAACCCAACCATACTTATCTCTTGAGTCCAAGCAGACTAAACAGAAAGTTAGTCTGTCTTTTAAAAATCTCACTATCAATACATTTTCTTTGCAGTCACTAAATCATGATGATCAAAAGTACATATATCCAAAGGTGCAGAAATATGGCCAAATACTGTCCTTTTATGCATATTTCACCAAACAATTTCATACACATCAAATATTATTCCAGATTTGTTTTTTTATAGCAAATTTTGTGCAGGGTTCATTCATTGGTATCATCACAATCCAATTCCATGTATTCAATACAAAGGCTGGTGTGCTCATAGTTTGGTCCACAGAAACACTATTCACAATAGAAGTAAGTAAAGGTGAATACAACGAAGAAACACAACTGATATGAATGTACAGGCATCAATCCACACCAAAGCAAAGCTCTATAATGGAAGGTCACAATGTCAAATATGATGACAAGAGTAAGCAAAAGTTACTTAGAAGTAACCAAACTTAATTCTCTGCATGTCTGCATGTCTGCAATTTTGGAAAATGGGGTGATTTTGCTATCTGTGTGCCCCCGACCTCCATGGGGCCCCCAATCCCTCAAAGCAGTTGGGTGCCCCGGGGCACATGTCCTACGTGCCCGTTCAGTAATCCGGCACTGGATGAGCGTGCACAAACATACTCCCCACATCTCTGTATTCGGTGCACATAGGCCATTGAAACATTAAACAAGGTTGTGTTTATGAGGCGGAATCACATGGTGTCGTTTCAGTTTGGGCTTTTTCTAATAAATGTGAGCCCACATTGTGTCTGCTATTCAACTTTTTGGAATCAAACAGACCTGCGTAAATGCTGATGCCCTTTTAGGCTCTGTAGGGGGTTAACAGAGAGCCTACAGTGTAGGAATCCGCTGTCAGCAGCCATGGGCCTTCAAACTAAATACAGATTCCAGGATACAGGATGTGTCAGAATGACCTCATTCCAGGATTAAATCCTACTGGAACTTCTCTGGAGCAGCACTCAAATTCATACACAGAGCATGCAAGGACTGACCATCCCTGATATCAACATGATAGTTTTAACCCTAAAAGCACCAACTAAAAACACACTGTGGCGGAATGTCAGGTAATCTCTATACTACAGCACTAAACTGAAAATATGGACTCAATAGTAAACTGTGATACAACCACCTCAATTGGCACAGAAGTAGATATAGATATGGAACCACCCCAGATTGGCCCCTAGGGGGCATGGCAGCCAATATAACTCAAAAATAAATAAATGTATCTATACCAAGTGGAGTGTCTCATCTTTCAGATGGAATTGGAACTGAGTTGATAGCCCATAGTGTCCCAATGATAGAGCTAAAATCTGATGGCCATCTTAGGTCCTACCAGTATGTAGGATTAGCTCAATTGCCAATTTCTCAGCCTCTGCATATCACAGAAACACAATACTTTGAATAAATAACAGACAAATGTTATTTTAAAAAATGCATAAATGAAATGATCACATTTGACTATAAATGTATGAACATTTTCTAATAATTGCTTACTTTGGGGGAATTTAAGCCATTTACTTGTGTTACAAAGGTTAATAAAATAAAAAGTGGTACTGCTCTACTGAGTGTCTCTTTGCAATGATGCCCAATTTGGGGTAAAAAATTAGCCCGTTGGCAATTTTAAGCAAAACATATGTTGCCGCTATTAGGGTTAACCTCGAATTCCTCCCAAACCCGGATCCGGGAGCACCCCCCACAGTAAAAAAGCTGACTAGCATAGCCTAGCATAGCGTCACAAGTAAATACTAGCATCTAAATATCATTAAATCACAAGTCCAAGACACCAGATGAAAGATACACATCTTGTGAATCCAGCCATAATTTCTGATTTTTAAAATGTTTTACAGGGAAGACACAATATGTAAATCTATTAGCTAACCACGTTAGCAAAAGACACCACTTTTTTTACTCCACCAGTTTTTTACTCCATCAGTAGCTATCACAAATTCGACCAAATAAAGATATATATAGCCACTAACCAAGAAACAACTTCATAAGATGACAGTCTGATAACATATTTATTGTATAGCATATGTTTTTTTTTGAAAAATGTGCATATTTCAGGTATAAATCACAGTTCTACATTGCAGCTGCAATCTGAAATAGTGCCGAAGCTGCCAGAATAATTACAGAGACCAACGTCAAATACCTAATTACTCATCTTAAAACATTTCTGAAAAATACACAGCGTACAGCAAATGAAAGCCCAACATCTTGTGAATCCAGCCAATATGTCAGATTCTTTAAGTGTTTTACAGCGAAAACACAATATAGCATTATATTAGCTTAGCACAATATCCAGAAACACAAGCAATTTACCAGCAGCACAGGTTAGCGATCGTAACAATACAGCAAAAGATATATAATTTTGGACTAACCTTGATATACTTCGTCAGATGACAGTCCTGTAACATCATATTACACAATGCATATAGGTTTTGTTCGAAAATGTGCATATTTAG
This sequence comes from Salvelinus alpinus, assembly GCF_045679555.1. Classification (NCBI taxonomy): domain Eukaryota; kingdom Metazoa; phylum Chordata; class Actinopteri; order Salmoniformes; family Salmonidae; genus Salvelinus; species Salvelinus alpinus. The sequence goes on from NC_092117.1 coordinate 17,559,976, forward strand.
CAGCACAAATCGTGGTTATACAATGTGATCAGTGGCAACAGGTCATGCATTCTGGCCGGCGCCATCTTGGAAAGGCACCTAATCTAATCAATAAATAATCGTAAACTTGACAAAAAAATACAGGTTGGACAGCAAATGAAAGATGCATTAGTTATTAATGCAACCGCTGAGTTAGATTTTTAAAATTAACGTTACTAGACATACAGTGTGCGTTACAGCCAGACTAGTGCCGCAATAATGGCGGACAAATGCGTTTACATTTTTCCACATAAATACGGAATAACATCATAAATAGCTCTTACTTTTGGACGAGCTTCCATCAGAATCTTGGGCAAGTGGTCCTTTGTCCAAAAGAATCGTTGCTTGGTTGTAAAACGTCGTCTTCAACTTCGGAATTAGCAGCTAACATTAGCTATGTGGCCACAACATGCACAAATGTTCAAAGCGCAATACTAAGGAAATTCCGAAAATAGCAATATACTCGCATAAACTGATATAACTCGGTTTAAAATAACTTCGTTATGATGTTTCTAACACCTGTATCGAATTAAATTACAGACGGATATAGCTAAGGCCGATAACTGAGCGTTTCAAAATGCCATCCTGAGGTCTCGCAATGACGAACGTCGAAAAGAGAGCTCCCTTCGTTCCTTGGCCTTTTATAAGCTCTGAGAACTATGTAGAAACTCCATTCCACTTCTCATTGGTTACTGACATCCAGGGGAAGGCGGGTGCAGTTCATGTCGACCCATAGGATACATACAGAGCTTTAAACTGATCTGAGAACAGAGCCTCGTTTTCAGACCTTCGCAGTTCCTGTCATGAATTTCGCTGCAGAAAGAGTTCTGGTTCACCCACAGACATAATTCAAACGGTTTTAGAAACTAGAGATTGTTTTCTATCCAATAGTAATAATAATATGCATATTGTACGAGCAAGAATTGAGTACGAGGCAGTTTAATTTGGGAACGATAAATGTCCAAGTTGAAACAGCACCCCCTGTAGTGTCAAGAGGTTTTAACTATGTTTTGAGGCAAATTTTGGGTTCTGATGGGGTACGACAGTTGAAATAAGCGCATGAGACATTTATAAGGAATTTTCTTCTAGAATCAATAACATTATTTTATAAGTTAACAAATGGATGTTGCAACTAAGGATTCTAGGTTAAATTAAGAGTCTATTGACGCATCTGTGTGTCAGTCAAAATAACATAATTTTTTAAAATCACCCAAATCTCCATCAGTTTAAGATGGAGATATCAGTTGTTTTGCATGGGCTGCGTCTCAATCCACCCGCTAAAGTGGCAGAGCTACAGCGCTGTTTGTCAGACCAGGAGACATCCCTAAAATCTATCTTCTCACATAAACATCTGTAGCACCCGAACGGTTTGGCCTACTAACTAATATGACCACTCTATGGAAAGATGAGACCATCAAGGCCTCCACATCTGTCACGGGACTTGCCTGAAGGTAACTCATACAAATGAATGGAAGTATGGAGGTAGTTTTGTGCCAAAATAAAATGGGGTAAAATATGTGTCCAAAAAAATGAAATATAAGATTTAGGTCAGACACTTCAAAACCTTATTCCTTCAAATAAATCTTTGGACAGATTTTTTTGTTGCCATTTATGAATGTGTTATTCAATGCTTTTCTATTGGCAATAGTAGTAAAGGCCAAATTCAATATTCTATCAACAACAATATATAGTTGAAGTCGGAAGTTTACATACACTTAGGTTGGAGTCATTAAAACTAGTTTTTCAACCACTTCACAAATGTATTGTTAACAAACTATAGTTTTGGCAAGTCGGTTAAGACATCTACTTTGTGCATGACACAAGTAATTTTTCCAACAATTGTTTACAGACAGATTATTTCACTTATAATTCACTGTATCACAATTCCAGTGGCTCAGAAGTTGACATACACTAAGATGACTGTGCCGTTAAACAGCTTGGAAAATTCCAGAAAATTATATCATGGCTTTAAAAGCTTCTGTTAGGCTAATTGACATCAATTTTTGTCAATTGGAGGTGTACCTGTGGATGTATTTCAAGGCCTACCTTCAAACTCAGTGCCTCTTTGCTTGACATTATGGGAATATCAAAAGAAATCAGCCAAGACCTCAGAAAAAACATTGTAGACCTCCGCAAGTCCTAAATTTCCTAACGCCTGAGGGTACCACGTTCATCTGTATAAACAATAGTACGCAAGTATAAACACTATGGGACCACTGTCGTGGCTGAATCATAATTAGTTAGGTAACATAGATAGATACGATTTTATTTTCATCATATGCTTGTGAGAGACTTGTCAATAGAATGGTTCCCTTTGGACTCTAGGGTTGACAGTGCATTTTCCAGTTCTGAGCTAGGGCTTAGTCACTTGGGGCCCAGAGAGGGGAGAGGTCAGGCTTGTCTTCATATGTCAATGTATCTGTTAAACCATGTGGTGCTATGTAGAATATCAGAAGGGGAGGAGGACAGAATGGAACATTGTCTTCTTATGGGAATGTGTCTGTAACTATTCCTAAACCATGTGCAGGGATGGCGTTATTAATGGGGAACCAGTTAGTTATCTCATACAATGTCTGTATGCCAGTCACTCCCTACTTTTCTCATTGGGGGAAGGAGTATGGCAGTGTCTGGAACCATTGTATGTCCCCTCTGAGGTTGCCCTTATCTTGACCTAGTATATGACCTAAGAGGCTCACTGTCTTTTCTGAGCTTATCCAGGAGGGGGTGTATTTTTGATGGGAGTATCTAGAATTGACAATTCTGTTTGGTAATGTTTTGGTACCAAGCATGAGATTGAAACCTCGTCTTAGGAGACCAAACTGAACGATAATTTATAGCTAATGCTATCTAGCTATGGGATACTCCTCTTTCAAGTAAAAGGTTCTTTGTCAGTTGAGATGGGTGTATCTTGGCTATAAATGATACTAAGAATTGTTTTGTAGACACTCTCAGAAAATTCATTTATAGACACTGAATTGATCTGAGATCCAAAAAGGGCTATGGTGAAGCTCATATAATATTAAAGATGGACTTCATAATATAACTCTGACTTGTGTGTGGTTGGCTCTCTCATCATTGAGTAATACAGGAAATTACCACGACACCACACAGCCATCATACCGCTCAGGAAGGAGACACGTTCTGTCCCCCAGAGATGAACGTACTTTGGTGCGAAAAGTGCAAATCAATCCCAGAACAACAGCAAAGGACCTTGTGAAGATGCTGGAGGAAACAGGTACGAAGTATCTATATCCACAGTAAAACAAGACCTATATCGACATAACCTGAAAGGCCGCTCAGCAAGGAAGACGCCACTGCTCCAAAACCGCTATAAAAAAGCTAGTCTACAGTTTGCAACTGCACATTTTATTTTATTTTTTATTTCACCTTTTTTTTAACAAGGTAGGCAAGTTGAGAACAAGTTCTCAGTTACAATTGCGACCTGGCCAAGATAAAGCAAAGCAGTTCGACACATACAACAATACAGTCAATAATACAGTAGAAAAATAAGTCTATATACAATGTGAGCAAATGAGGTGAGATAAGAGCGGTAAAGGCAAAAAAAAAGGCCATGGTGGCGAAGTAAATACAATATAGCAAGTAAAACACTGGAATGGTAGATTTGCAGTGGAATAATATGCAAAGTAGAGATAGAAATAATGGGGTGCAAAGGAGCAAAAATAAATAAATAAATAAGTACAGTAGGGGGAGAGGTAGTTGTTTGGGCTAAATTATAGATGGGCTATGTACAGGTGCAGTAATCTGTTAGCTGTTCTGACAGCTGGTGCTTAAAGCTAGTGAGGGAGATAAGTGTTTCCAGTTTCAGAGATTGTTGTAGTTCTTAGACGTGCAAAGGTTTTTAAGAGCCACGTTACTAACGAAGGCTCTGGGAAACACCGTGGCTACTAAAGATACATCGTTAGAAGGTTCTTCTATAACGTTCCCAGAACAAAAGTTCTGGGAAACGAGGTCCAGCTTGGTTAAGATTGTGGAAATATGGTTGAGCAGTTATACCAGTCTGGTCATGCTGGTGGAAATATGTTTTAGCTGGTAGACCAGCTTGGCCAAAATGATAGCCTAATGAGTATGGGATTGCTTGAGCTGATATTGATATTAATGTTTATTTATTGGCAGTGGCTGTAGATCTGAAGGTAACCACCCCGTTCAGCCCCCATTTCGCTCCCGTCTCGCCCCCATGGAACCCTCTTCCCCAAGATTTGTATAATGTTCTGATTATGTTTTATTACTTCTACTTTACACACACATTATGAGGTCACCCTCCCAGTCTCTTCACATTTCTCACTGTCAATCGTGAATGATAATTATTCATCTTTTACTGGTGAAACTTCCATTAAGCATCTGCATGCAAACCATTTGATCAGTTTCCTGGGAATATGCATTTAGATCTTCTTGTAATCTGACTTGAACTTGAAACTTACTTGCATAGACTTTGCTGATAGCTACTTTATTGAGGAAAAATTTACTTACAATGACTGTTGTCGTGACGTTGGATTGATTAATGTGAGGACTGCTGTTCATCAAATGATTAACTGTTTATAATATAATAGGTAATTATTAACTCAGTAACCTGGGGAACCATGGGAAAGTTTGTTTTTATTGAGTTTCTATTTCTCAAATTAACTCAAAAACATTAGAATATCGATTTTACAACAGTCGCTAATTAATTAATTTCCTATACAGTCTCATTCTGAACGTCGGATAATACGGGAATCTGCACAAACCCGAGTCCCAGTAAATAAATCCGTACCACACCAATTGAGTTGATTATTTATTTACTAACAAGCTAAAATTATAATATAAGATACACATACACACAGTCTAGGCTATTGATTAGAACATATTATAATGAAACAGGTCCCTAGCGGGCCAACATAATATGACACGTGTTACACAAAATGGGGATTTCAAAAGAGAGAGAAAGAGGGAGTACACGAGGGAAAAGCACACTTGGGTACATTTGTAAACTATGCTTAGTTTAACCCTAACCTTGCCCCGAACTGCCGCACTTATAGGTCAGAATATAATGATGTAATTACATGTCTGTCACGTCCTGACCATAGTTCTTATGTGTGTTGCTTGTTTTAGAGTTGGTCAGGACGTGAGCTGGGTGGGCATTCTATGTTGTGTGTCTAGTTTGTCTGTTTCCTGTGTCAGTGTTTGTGCCACACGGGACTGTGACGGTTAGTACGTTTGTTGTTTTGTATTTTGTCTAGTTATCTTGTTATTAAATCATGGAAACTTACCACGCTGTACATTGGTCCTCCGATCCTTCTCGCCTCTCCTCGTCTGAGGAGGAGGACGACTTAGACTGCCGTTACAGAACCACCCACCTAACTCGGACCAAGCAGCGTGGCTACGGGCAGTAGCAGCGGCCCACTACACAGGACTCCTGGACATGGGAGGAAATTATGAACGGTAAAGGACCCTGGGCTAAGGTTGGAAAGGATCGCCTCCCATGGGAACAGCTGGAGGCAGCTAGGAGAGCAGAGGCAACCGGAGAGAGGAACCGGCGTTATGAAGGTACGCGGCTAGCACGGAAACCCGAGAAGAAATCCCAAACATTTCTTGGGGGGGGGCTAAAGGGTAGTGTGGCGAAGGCAGGTAGGAAACCTGCGCCCACTTCCCATGCTTACCGTGGAGAGCGGGAGTACGGGCAGTCACCGTGTTATGCGGAAGAGCGCACGGTGTCTCCTGTACGTGTGCATAGCCCGGTGCGGGTTATTCCACCTCCCCGCACTGGCCGGGCTAGATTGAGCATTGAGCCAAGTGCCATGAAGCCGGCTCAACATATCTGGCCTCCAGTACGTCTCCTCGGGCCGGTGTACATGGCACCAGCCTTACGCATGGTGTCCCCGGTTCGCCAACACAGCCCAGTGCGGGTTATTCCACCTCCCCGCACTGGACGGGCTACGGGGAGCATTCAACCAGGTAAGGTTGGGCAGGCTCGGTGCTCAAGGGAGCCAGTACGCCTGCACGGTTCGGTATATCCGGCGCCACCTTCCCGCCCCAGCCCAGTACCATCAGTGCCTACACCACGCACCAAGCCTCCTGTGCGTATCCAGAGCCCTGTACGCACTGTTCCTTCTCCCCGCACTCGCCCTGAGGTGCGTGCCCTCAGCCCGGTACCACCAGTGCAGGTACCACGCACCAGGCCTATAGTGCGCCTCGAGAGTCCAGTGTGCCCTGTTCCTGCTCCCCGCACTAGCCTTGAGGTGCGGGTCTCCAGTCCGGTACCACCAGTTCCGGCACCACGCATCAGGCCTACTGTGCGCCTCAGCAGGTCAGAGTCGGCCGTCTGCCCAACGCCGCCTGCACTGCTCGTCTGCTCAACGCCGCCTGCACTGCTTGCCTGCCCAGCGCCGTCTAGGCTGCCTGCCTGCCCAGCACCGTCTGAGCTGCCTGCCTGCCCAGCGCCGTCTGAGCCGTCCGTCAGTCAGGAGCCGCTAGAGCCGTCCGTCAGTCAGGAGCCGCCAGAGCCGCCAGCCAGTCAGGAGCCGCCATAGCCGCCAGCCAGTCAGGAGCCGCCAGAGCCGCCAGCCAGTCAGGAGCCGCCAGAGCCGCCTTCCAGTCATGAGCTGCCCTCCAGTCATGAGCTGCCCGCCAGTCATGAGCTGCCCTCCAGTCATGAGCTGCCCTCCAGTCATGAGCTGCCCTTCAGTCATGAGCTGCCCTCCAGTCATGAGCTGCCCTCCAGTCATGAGCTGCCCTCCAGTCATGAGCTGCCCCTCAGCCCGGAGCTGCCATTAGTCCGGAGCTGCCCTTCAGTCCAGAGCTGCCTCTCTGTCCGGAGCTGCCCTTCAGTCCGGAGTTGCCCCTCTGTCCTGAGCTACCTCTCTGTCCTGAGCTACCTCTCTGTCCTGAGCTGTCTCCTCTATCTAGGGGGGACCTTTGTGAAGGTTCCTAGACCAGGGTCGGGGGCGAGGGTCGCCACTCAAAGGACGCTAAGGAGGGGGACAAAGACAATGGTGGAGTGGTGTCCTCGTCCTGCGCCGGAGCGGACAGATGCCCACTCAGACCCTCCCCTTGAGATTTAGGGGTGCGTTCGGAGTCCGCACCTCAGGAGGGGGGTACTGTCACGTCCTGACCATAGTTCTTATGTGTGTTGCTTGTTTTAGAGTTGGTCAGGACGTGAGCTGGGTGGGCATTCTATGTTGTGTGTCTAGTTTGTCTGTTTCCTGTGTCAGTGTTTGTGCCACACGGGACTGTGACGGTTAGTACGTTTGTTGTTTTGTATTTTGTCTAGTTTTCTTATTATTAAATCATGGAAACTTACCACGCTGTACATTGGTCCTCCGATCCTTCTCGCCTCTCCTCGTCTGAGGAGGAGGACGACTTAGACTGCCGTTACAATGTCGAAGGTCTCCGATGGGGTATCTCCTCGTGAACCGAGTTCCGACTTCTCCTCTGATGGCGACACTTCTGTTGTTACCGGGTGTAACTCTCTGATTGTCAGTATGATGTCAGTGTCCTTTCTCTTAGTGGTCTGTTTCCTCGCCTTTGTTCTGAAAGAGGGGTCTTCTGAGGACGGCTAATCAGCCATATAGGTAGTTCCAGCGTGGGAATGAAAGCAGAGTAGATTCCTTGGAGAGAATAACCGGGTGATCATGCTTGACTTCACCCTCTTAGACACAGACGTAGCATAGATTGTTAAAAGGATCCTTTGTCTTCTTTAACCTCGTGTTATGTTTTGGGGTCGGTGACTACTCAGATCTTGGCTGCAGCGCTTGTTCACCTAGTCATGATGTTAATTCTTTACTCACATGTTTTATACCCTTGGGTCAGAAATGGGCGTTTCCGCCTTTAGGGCTTGTTCTCTGGGTGTAACTAGTTACGAGACAAGGTCTGGATTTTACTCAGATCCAATTTAGACAATTAAGTTCACATTTCATCTTTGTAAAAACATTCTCTTTGATCTGGACATTTTCCACACAATGTACAGTATGCAAACATTTAATAACATAACAAAAACGATATTCATTTTCATATTCCATCTGTCGTCATTACTAGCATTTTGGCTGACGAAACATATTGTCCCAAAGTCCATTTATTGCATGTTACTGTTCTGAGGTAGGTTCTCCATAGGCCCATCATACATTCCATTCCTCCACAGTGAGAGGCCAAATGGATTTTGTCTGCTGCCTTAAGATTTACAATGGGCGTGAGGTTGTCATAAAATCCCCCACCTCCATTCCTCTCAATCTCTCCCCCTCTGGCGGGTGTGAGAGATGTCTCTTGTAGGAGTGTGGTCCATGGTAACCTGATCCGAACAGGCTAGTCATGACACTGTGATACTGTATGTTGTTGTCTCACGTAGCTATCTTAAGATGGAAGTCGTACTGGATAAGAGCATCTGCTAAAATGTCAACATAAAATGTACAGTGTTGCTTCGAAGTAGGCTACAGTGTTGTTTTGAATTATGTACTGTAGTGGAGGCTACTCAGAGGACGAAGGGGAGGACCATCCTCAGTGAATTTCATAAAATTTAAAATAGTGAATAATTTAAAACTATTGTAAATATATTCACGTCACCAAATAATGTATGCTTCAGTAGTGTCATGATCATCATAAGGAGTGGACCAAAATGCAGCGTGGTATGTTTCCATCCTTTTTATTAGGAAGAGAGAACTCAAATAACAAAAACAATAAAGCGAACAAACGAAATGTGAAGCTCAGAGTAGTGCTCACAGGCAACTATACCTAGACAAGATCCCACAAAGCACCAAGGGGAAATGGCTGCCTAAATATGATCCCCAATCAGAGACAACGATAAACAGCTGCCTCTGATTGGGAACCATAACAGGCCAACATCGACATATAAACACCTAGATGACCCACCCTAAATCACACCCCGACCTAACCACCATAGAGAATAAAAGCTCTCTATGGTCAGGGCGTGACAAGTAGTCTCAACAGCACTCTCTGGGGTAGCATCACGGTGTAGCCGGAGGCCAGCTAGATTCCATCCTCTGGGTACATAGGAGAATCACGGTTCTCACCCCCTTCCATAGACTTACAAGTAATTATGACAACTTCCGGAGAATGTTCTCCAACCTATTAGAGATCTTGCAGCGTGAACTGACATGTTGTCCACCCAAACAAAGGATTCAGAGTATGAATCATAAGCTACAGCTAGCTAGCTAAATGTGATGAGTAGTTCATTCAAAGAGAGAGAAAGACAAAAGTTCAACAGTTTTTAACAAATGAATTTCTTCATAAATCAATCAATCAATTTTATATAGCCCTTCGTACATCAGCTAATATCTCGAAGTGCTGTACAGACACCCAGCCTAAAACCCCAAACAGCTAGTAATGCAGGTGTAGAAGCACGGTGGCTAGGAAAAACTCCCTAGAAAGGCCAAAACCTAGGAAGAAACCTAGAGAGGAACCAGGCTATGAGGGGTGGCCAGTCCTCTTCTGGCTGTGCCGGGTGGAGATTATAACAGAACTATGCCAAGATGTTCAAAAATGTTCATAAGTGACAAGCATGGTCAAATAATAATCATGAATAATTTTCAGTTGGCTTTTCATAGCCGATCATCAAGAGTTGAAAAACAACAGGTCTGGGACAGGTGGCGGTTCCATAACCGCAGGCAGAACAGCTGAAACTGGAATAGCAGCAAGGCCAGGCGGACTGGGGACAGCAAGGAGTACCCACGGGCGGCAGTCCCGACGCATGGTCCTAGGGCCCAGGTCCTCCGAGAGAAAGAAAGAGAGAAGGAGAGAATTAGAGAGAGCCAAGATTTTCAAAATGTTCATAAATGACAAGCATGGTCAAATAATAATCAGGAATAAATCTCAGTTGGCTTTTCATAGCCGATCATTAAGAGTTGAAAACAGCAGGTCTGGGACAGGTAGGGGTTCCGTAACCGCAGGCAGAACAGTTGAAACTGGAATAGCAGCAAGGCCAGGCGGACTGGGGACAGCAAGGTGTCATCATGCCCGGTAGTCCTGACGTATGGTCCTAGGGCTCAGGTTCTCAGAGAGAAAGAGAGAACGAGAGAATTAGAGAGAGCATACTTAAATTCACACAGGACACTGGATAAGACAGGAGAAGTACTCCAGGTAACCAACTGACTCTAGCCCCCCGACACATAAACTACTGCAGCATAAATACTGGAGGCTGAGACAGGAGCGGTCAGGAGACACTGTGGCCCCATCCGAAGAAACCCCCGGACAGGGCCAAACAGGAAGGATATAACCCCACCCACTTTGCCAAAGCACAGCCCCCGCACCACTAGAGGGAAATCCTCAACCACCAACTTACAATCCTGAGACAAGGCCGAGTATAGCCCACAAAGGTCTCCACCACAGCACAAACCAAGGGGGGGCGCCAACCCAGACAGGAAGATCACGTCAGTAACTCAACCCACTCAAGTGACGCACCCCTCCTAGGGACGGCATGAAAGAGCACCAGCAAGCCAGTGACTCAGCCCCTGTAACAGGGTTAGAGGCAGAGAATCCCAGTGGAGATGAAGGATAAATGAAGGAGAAGCAAGAGCGAGAGAGAACAAGCAAAATTTCGTTGTATTTTTTTCCACTTTCACTTAGCTAGCAGCTAGCTAGTTTAGTCCACTCAAACACCCGGCTCAAACAGAGATGGTTGCAATGTTAGCCAGCTGGCTATGGTTATCCAACAATGGAAGTCAAGGTGAACGCCGGTGTAATTGCTAAACTGCTTGCTGTACTCTGTACTGCATGATTGTAGCAGGTTTACCTGTATTTGTTCTAGTAACGATGTAGGCTGTGTGTAATGTTTAGCAATTATGGTATGAAGGCTTGGCTTGGAGAGTTTTTTTTGCCTGATCACAGACAGCTATTGTGTTGTGTACTGAAGTACACAAGTGAAGGGAAATGGTGGGAGGAATGCGCGTAGATGCGAGAAGGATTATACAATGAGCAAAGTGATCATGATGTTTGTATGTGGCTGCTATGAAAGTGAACTGTGTCTGCGGCTGATCAGGGGTGTATTCATTCCGCCGATTCTGTTGAAAAATGTTTCATAAACAGAAGCAAACGGAATGAAACGGGGATAAACATACCTGAATTTGTCCAATAGAAACTCTTATTTGAAACTGTTGGACTAATGATTACACCCTAGATCAGCTAGATGCAAGCAAGAGTGTGGAAAGCGACTTCCACCGAAGTCGTTTCCTCCCCTTCGAGCGGTGTTCGGCGGTCGGCGTCACCGGTCTTCTAGCCATCGTCGATCCATTTTTCATTTTCCATTTGTTTTGTCTTGTTTTCTTACACACCTGTAATTGGTATTTCCATCATTAATTGTTGTGTATTTAACCCTCTGTTCCCCCCATGTCCTTGTGTGGAATTGTTTGTTTGTAAGTGCTTGTACACTATGTTACTGGTGCACGTTGGGTTTTGTACCCATGTAGGTTAGTTTTGTATTGCCGTGGGTTTTGTAATGAAACTGCTCCGGCTATTACCTATCTCTGCTATTCCTGCGTATGACTTCACTGCCACCAGTTCCGCAACCCTTACACATTGAGCTGGGTGAATTGAATATGACTGGCAGTCATCCAATATGCTGTAATAAAAATAAGGCCATGCTCATAAAATAAAAAATATTGTCCTCCCTCATCTTAAATGGCAGCGGTGCACAGTGAGCAAACCTTAGAGCAGATTATGTTAACAAACTGTAGCATATCTGTGTTTTGTTTCAGTCAAAGTGTAACGATCGTCTTCGGGAGAAAGAGAGGAGGACCAAAGCGCAGCGTGGTAAGTGTTCATGATGATGTTTTTAATTAAACTCAGAACACTAAACAAAACAATAAACGATGTAAACAAACGAAACAGTACCGTGTGGCGAACAAACACTAACATGGAAACAAACACCCACAAACCAAAAGACAAAACAGGCTACCTAAATATGGTTCCCAATCAGAGACAACGACTAACACCTGCCTCTGATTGAGAACCATATCAGGCCAAACACAGAAACAGACAAACTAGACATACAACATAGAATGCCCACTCAGATCACACCCTGACCAAACGAAACATATAAACATACAAAGCAAACTATGGTCAGGGCGTGACACAAAGCACATATTATGCCAAGTGGCTCACGCTGTTCAGTTTTGGCCGCATGAGAGAAAAAGGCGACCATTTGAACAATCTTCCTAAAATCTCATGAGAATTTTATTTCGTTTTTTTATTTAACCTTTATTTAACTAGGCAAGTCAGTTAAGAACAAATTATTAATTACAATGTTGGCCTACCAAAAAGTAAAAGGCCTCCTGCGGGGACGGGAGCATGGGATTAAAAATAAATAAATAAATACAATATAAATATAGGACAAAACACACATCACAACAAGAGAGACAACACAAAACTACTTAAAGAGAGACCTAAGACAACAACATAGCAAGGCAGCAACACATAACAACACAACATGGTAGCAACACAACATGGTAGCAGCACAAAACATGGTACAAACATTATTGGGCACAGTCAACAGCACAAAGGTCAAGAAGGTGGAGACAACTCTTTGAATGAAGCAATTGAGATAAATCTGTCCAGTTTGAGTGTTTGTTGCAGCTCATTCCAGTCGCTAGCTGCAGCGAACTGAAAAGAGGAGCGACCCAGGGATGTGTGTGCTTTGGGGACCTTTAACAGAATGTGACAGGTAGAGCGGGTGTTGTATAAGAAGGCGGGCTGCTGTAGATATCTCAGATGGGGGAAGTGAGGCCTAAGAGGGTTTTATAAATAAGCATGCTTTCGCTTTTCAGCGAAAGGACTACAAACGATTATGTTAGGTCACCACCAAACCACAATAAGCACAGCCATTTTTCCAGCGAAATATAGCAGTCACAAAAAGCAGAAATAGAGATAAAATTAATCACAGGTCCACAATAAATGCTTGATCTGTTCCATAATGTCCGTTATTTATGTCCAATTAGCTACTGTGGTTAGCGCGTTTGGTAAACAATTCCAAAGTCACAAAGCGCGTCCACTATAACGTGAGGAAATGTCCAAAAGTTCCGTAACAGTCAGTAGAAACATGTCTAACGATGTATTGAATCAATCTTAAGAATGTTGTTCACATACATCTTGAATAACGTTCCAACCGGGGAATTACATTGACTTCAGTTGAGAGATGGAACGGAGCTGCCTATCACGTGAACGCGCGTCTCCATGCGTGGTCACCCCATGGCAGTGATTACTCATTTCTGTCTCCTTCGGCCCCCCTTCACATTAGAGTCATCAGACAAAGTTCTATTGACTGTTGACATCTAGTGGAAGCCGTAGGAAGTGAAAACTCATCCATATCTCACTGTAATTTCATTGGGAGCTTGGTTGAAAATCTAGCAGCCTCAGAAAATATCCAAACAGGAAGTGGAACTTCTCAGGTTTTCTCCTGCCATATGAGTTCTGTTATACTCACAGACATAATTCAAACAGTTTTAGAAACTTCAGAGTGTTTTCTATCCAATACTACTAATAATATGCATATATTAGCAACTATGACTGAGGAGCAGGCCGTTTACTCTGGGCACCTCTGTACACCTTTCATCCAAGCTACTCAATACTGCCCCTGCAGCCATAAGAAGTTAAAGTAACTAACTTTGGCCTTCCGGATAGCCTGAGGGCACTTATTTCTCATTTACCTCAATGATAGCCAGTCACGATAACTGAACGATAACTTTCGCAATAAGCAATTATTGAGGTGGAGTAACTCTGGAAGATCACTGTCGAACCAGGGGCTGAACCTGTTTTTAATTCTCATTATCTTTATGGGGTAGTGTTTGTTAAAACCTCTACGGACCCCCCATCCCGGATTCGGGATCATTCTCATCAGAAACGCTGACTAGAATAGCCTAGCCTAGCGCCACAGGGATATCATATAATATAATTTCATGAAATCACAAGTCCAATACAGCAAATGAAAGATAAACATCTTGTGAATCCAGCCAACACGTCCGATTTTTTAAATGTTTTACAACGAAAACACAACATATATTTATGTTAGCTCACCACCATATCCCAAAAAACACAGCCATTTTTTCACCGCTAAGATAGCTTTCACAAAACCCACAAATAGAGATAAAATTAATCACTAACCTTTGAACAACTTCATCAGATGACAGTCATATGACATCATGTTATACAATACATTTATGTTTTGTTCGATTATGTGCATATTTATAGCCAGAAATCGTGGTTTTACATTGGCGCCATGTTCAGAAACGGCTCCAAAACAGCCAAAATAATTAGTGAGAGCAACGTGAAATACAGAAATACTCATAAAACTTTGATGAAAAATACATGTTGTACACATAATTAAAGATAAACATCTTGTGAATCCAGCCAACATGTCCGATTTTTAAAATGTTTTACAGCGAAAACACAACATATATTTATGTTAGCTCACCACAATATCCAAAAACACACCGCCATTTTTTCACAGAAAAGATAGCTTTCACAAAACCCACAAATAGAGATAAAATTAATCACTAACCTTTGAACTTCATCAGATGACAGTCATATGACATCATGTTATACAATACATTTATGTTTTGTTCGATTATGTGCATATTTATAGCCAGAAATCGTGGTTTTACATTGGCGCCATGTTCAGAAATGGCTCCAAAATAGCGAAAGTAATTACAGATAGCAACGTGAAATACAGAAATACTCATCATAAACTTTGATGAAAGATACATGTTTAACATATACTTAAAGATACACTGGTTCTTAATGCAACCGCTGTGTTAGATGTAAAAAATAACTTTAGTAAAAAGCACAGCATGCAATAATCTGAGACAGCGCTCAACCGTTCTCCGCCATGTTGGAGTCAACAGAGTCAACAGAAATACGAAATAACATCATAAATATTCCCTTACCTTTGATGAACCTTCATCAGAATGCAGTGCCAGGAATCCTAGTTCCACAATAAATCTTTCTTTTGTTTAATAATGTCCATTACTTCTGTCGAATTAGCAACTTTGGCTAGCATGTGTAGCTCACGTGTCCATACACATTTGCGCAATGAACAAAAACTTAAAAAAGTGATATTAAAAGTCGAATAAACTGGTCAAACTCAGTTGAGAATCAATCTTCAGGATGTTTTTCTCATATATATCCAATAACGTCCCAGACGGAGAATTTCTTCATGTCTATCTAACGCATTGCAGACAAAGAAATTACATTCCCAATGTGCGCGGCAAAGTACTGGCAATCTGCCTGACCTGTCACTCCAAAGGCTCTCATTCGGTCCCACATCAGGCTAGACGCTTCATTCCACCTTCTACTGCCTGTTGACATCTAGTGGAAGGCGTATGAAGTGCATACATATCCATAAATATAATGCAATTGAATAGGCGATGCCTTTCACAGCGACCCATTTCAGAATTTTTGGAAGTTTGCCTGCCATATGAGTTCTGTTTTACTCACAGATATAATTCAAACAGTTTTAGAAACTTCAGAGTGTTTTCTATCCAATAATAATAATAATATGCATATCATATGATCTAGGACAGAGTACGAGGCCGTTTAAAGGTTTCAGCTTAAAATATCTCACTATTTCCACTTTTTATGAGCAAATGTATGTTTTTTATGGGGAAAGTATTTTTTTCTTATACTCTCCTGACCATTAACGTCCAAGACTTCAAACCAGCATAATTTTCATTAATATATGTCGGCTAAAAATTGACATGAGTGACGTGTCACTATTGTTGTCTCTTGCTTGGAACATGAGTTTTTGTCATGGCTGCTAGAGTTGGGTGGAATTGTAACGCAATGTTAAAATTACCATGAACCAAGCAGCCAAAATATGAAAACAAGTGATTTTAACTGAAGGTAATTATATCAGAAATACAGTGCAGACATTGTTAATGTTGTAAATGACTATTGTAACTGGAAACAGCTGATATTTATGGAATATCTACATAGGCGTACAGAGGCCCATTATCAGCAACCATCACTCCTGTGTTCCAATGGCACGTTGTGTTAGCTAATCCAAGTTTATCATTTTAAAAGGCTAACTGATCATTAGAAAACCCTTTTGCAATTATGTTAGCACAGCTGAAAACTGTTGTCCTGATTAAAGAAGCAATAAAACTGGCCTTCTTTAGACTAGTTGAGTATTTGGAGCACCAGGATTTGTGGGTTCGATTACATGCTCAAAATGGCCAGAAACAAAAACCTTTCTTCAGAAACTCGTCAGTCTATTCTTGTTCTGAGAAATGAAGGCTATTCTATGCAAGAAATTGCCAAGAAACTGAAGATCTCATACAACGCTGTGTACTACTACCTTCACAAAACAGCGCAAACTGGCTCTAACCAGAATAGAAAGAGGAGAGGGAGGCCCCAGTACACAACTGAGAAAGAGGACAAGTACATTAGAGTGTCTAGTTTTAGAAACAGATGCCTCAGAAGTCCTCAACTGGCAGCTTCATTAAAGAGTACCTACAAAACACCAGTCTCAACGTCAACAGTGAAGAGGCAACTCCGGGATGCTGTCAACTCCGGGATGCTGCTGCTGCTCGACTGAGGTATCTTACAGATAGAGAGCATTCGGAAAGTATTCAGACACCTTCCCTTTTTCCACATTCTGTTACGTTACAGCCTTATGCTAAAATGGATTCAATTATACTCTTTTCTCATCAATCTACATAAAATATCCCATAATGACAAAGCGAAAACAGGTTTTTTGAAATCTTTCAAATTTATAAAAACCGGTAAAACAGAAATACCTTGTTTACATAAGTACTCAAATTAAGCTCAGGTTTATCCTGTTTCCACTGATCATTGTTTAAATGTTTCTACAACTTGATTGGAGTCCAACTTTGGTAAATTCAATTCATTGGATAGAAGGCACACACCTGTCTATATAAGGTCCCACAGTTGGCAGTGCATGTCAGAGCAAAAACCAAGCCATGTGGTCGAAGGAATTGTCCATAGAGGTCCGAGACAGGATTGTGTCGAGGCACAGATCTGGGGAAGGGTACCAAAACATTTCTGCAGCATTGAAGGTCCCCAATAACACAGCAGCCTCCATCATTCTTAAATGGTAGAAGTTTGGAACCACCAAAACTCTTCCTAGAGCTGGCCGCCCAGCCAAACTGAGCAATCGGGGGAGAAGGGCCTTGGTCAGGAGGTGACCAAGAATCTGATGGTCACTCTGACAGAGCTCCAGAGTACCTCTGTGGAGATGGGAGAACCTTCCAGAATGATGACCATCTCTGCAGCACTCCATCAATCAGGCCGTTATGGTAAAGTGGCCAGATGGAAGCCACTCATCAGTAAAAGTCACATGACAGCCCGCTTGGAGTTTGCCAAAAGGCACCTAAAGGACTCTCAGACCATGAGAAACATGATTCTCTGGTCTGATGAAACCAAGATTGAACTCTTTGGCCTGAATGCCAAGCGTCACGTCTGGAGGAAACCTGGCACCATCCCAACGGTGAAGCACGGTGGTGACAGCATCAAACTGTGGAGACTAGTCAGGATCGAGGGAAAGATGAACGGAGCAAAGTACAGATGATGAAAACCTGCTCCAGAGCGCTCAGCACCTCAGACTGGGGTTAAGGTTCACCTTCCAACAGGACAACGACCCTAAGCACACAGTCAAGACAACGCCGGAGTGGCTTCGGGACATGTCTCTGATTGCCTTTGACTGGCCCAGCAAGAGCGCAGACTTTAACCCGATCTAACATCTCTGGAGAGCCCTGAAAATAGCTGTGCAGCAATGCTCCCCATCTAACCTGACAGACCTTGAGAGGATCTGCAGAGAAGAATGGGGGAAACTCCCCAAATACAGGTGTGCCAAGCTTGTGGTGTCATAACCAAGAAGACTTGAGGCTGTAATCGCTGCCAAAGGTGCTTCAACAAAGTACTAAGTAAAGGGTCTGAATATTTATGTAAATGTAATTGTAAGCTGTAATTGATGCCAAAGGTGTTTCTAACATGTATTGACCCAGGGAGCTGAATACTTATGCAACAACTGTATTTAAATTATTACATTTTTATTAAAACAATAAAATAGATTTTTCTTCCACTTTCACATTAGAGTACTTTGTATAGATTGTTGACAAAAAATGACAATTAAATTAATTTGAATCCCACTTTGTAACACAATAAAATGTGAAGAAATCCAAGGGGTCTGAATACTTTTGCAAGGCACAGTATCCTATTCTCTTAAAAGACGGCACTGAGACCCACAGGCGTTTGAATGATTGATTATGCAGACTACACTGTGAACTTGCCTCAGGCACTAAGTTCAAGTCGTTAGACACACAATCACATCCAAACTGAGTCTAAAATGTAATGTTTGTGGTGTCTCTTGATCCTATGAAATGTAATTTTGACAGCATACAGGGTTTATCCCCTACAGTGCAACAAAGCTGCTTCTATCAGTGTGCAACCATGACAAGCATTCCTGGTGCAGGTAAAAACGATTCAACATCACATAAAACACCAATCACTTATTATTCTGGTATAATTCTATGTGATCGTAGCCTATAACTCAAACAACAATCCTAATGCTCTGCACGATCCCTTGATTATTCTAACTTAATTAGATTCCCCATTGATCTCCTAGGTCAATAATACCGCTCTCTCATTTATGTTCCATACAATTTAAATCTCATTTGTAGGCCTGTTAAGCGAATTCTTCTCGGAATCCAACCACAAATATGTCATCTCTCTCTATATATGTATATATACGGTGGGGAGAACAAGTATTTGATACTCTGACGATTTTGCGAGTTCAAACAGGTGCAGTTAATACAGGCAATGAGTGGAGAACAGGAGGGCTTCTTAAAGAAAAACTAACAGGTCTGTGAGAGCCGGAATTCTTACTGGTTGGTAGGTGATCAAATATTTATGTCATGCAATAAAATGCAAATGAATTACTAAAAAATCATACAATGTGATTTTCTGTATTTTTGTTTTATATTCCGTCTCTCACAGTTGAAGTGTACCTATGATAAAAATTACAGACCTCTACATGCTTTGTAAGTAGGAAAACCTGCAAAATCGGCAGTGTATCAAATACTTGTTCTCCCCACTGTATATCTTTTTTTTAATTCAGCAATTTCTATTTCCGTGAAGGGCTCACTGAACAGTTTGAAAATGCCTGCTCTAAATGAATGGTATATAATTTAACAGTCAATTAAAAAATGTCCAAAATGACTCATAGCAACTTTTCTCAACCAGTCTCTATTCCCAGTCAGGTCCAATTATTTACATGTGATCAATCTGCTATAACTACTGGTCAGGTGAATGGTGGCAATTACCTACAGTACATAGATATACATGTCCATCTGTGTAGAAGCTATTTCAACTGACTGCATGAGACAGGTGAAAGTCTTTGAGTCTGAACTTGAGATAGGTCATGTTACATCACATATAGCCTTTTATATGCCTGTAAGTTATAAACAATATAAACAATTGTTGAACCAAAAAATAGCATTTTAACGCACTCTCAATTTTAATAATGTATTAAATAAATCAGAGTCAAAGATAAAGGATGAAGTAATTACATGAAAATGAAAATGGCAAACAAATATTTAGGGTCTGTTTGGTCCTAGGGCTATTTGAAATAGTATGCTATTTATTTGAAAATACTTGAAAATATTTCAAATGGAAGTAGTTGATTCAGCCACATTATTTGAAAAATACTCAAATACACAGAAAAAAGTATTTAAAATACAAATACTCAAATACATATTTCAACCTCCAGCAGTAGGATCTTAATTTTCCTTCACTGCAGATAAGCTTAATGGTTTACATAAATTCACTGGAAACCTGCACTAACAAACTGCACTAAATTCACTGAAAACCTGCACTAACAAACTGCACTAAATTCACTGAAAACCTACACTAACAAACTGCACTAAATTCACTGAAAACCTACACTAACACACATGCTAGCAGATACCCATAGGCTTCCAGTCATGCGCTGACAACCATTATCTAATCAGCATCATCAGCTAGGGCACAAAAAAATGATGTCTCATCAGTGATTCTCTGGGAATAGAGATGTCTTACTACGCTCAACACAATACCAACTGATTTCAGAGCATCAGCAGATTCCATCTCTATTATGGTGGCATTGTCTACAGGGATGGAACAAGGATCTGAGCAATTTGATAAAGCCAAGTAAAGTATGTCAAAACCTGAGCAATACGACTGTGCACCTTACGGCTTGAGGTTACTCTGAAACACACACACATTTGAGCCAACTGATTCACAAGCCACAGCTACGCTCTCCTTTCTCCACTCTCAATACTGCCTGCCACAGTGTGTGGACGTCCCCAGAGGTTTGTGTACCATAGGGTTGGTATACCTTTCATATGAAATCCAATCCCCCAGGGCTCTCCCAGCTCCATCAAAGCATGTCCTTTCCTTGACAGATGCATTGTACTATACAGGATGTTGTATGGGGATTCTGCAAGTGTGGCCCTCAAAATGCTTTAAAAAATGCATTTTGTTTTGGCATGGCCATTGAGAATGCTCTGTTTGATCCATCACTGTAGAGTTATTATTGTTCCTCCCAGGGATTATTAGGTGTAACTTTCTGAAGGTCAGACACTCTGTTATACTTTTGCTATATCATTCCACATTGTTTGATACCATGGCTATCTCTGTCCTTGCGTTGCAATACTATGTCTGTGTCGTGGTTAACTTCAATCTGTAAGGGATGCCAAGAGATACATGTTCATGGTTCAGTGGAATGCTGCAGGAATATATAATTAATTCCCCTTTATCTTCCCTCTCCATTCTATGAATGAATAATGGGTTTACTGGCAGACAAGGTTTGCAATGATAGTACCGTGTCCAACAGGGGGCAGTATTCCACTTCAATTGTACTAGTGTTCTAAGTACTCTATTGAACTGAAGGGTAACAGCATTTTCATGGCTCAATGAGTTCAGATAGGAGGTTGTGTCTCGGTAAGAGATAAAGTCAAATCCAGCATCCATTGACTCAGATCATCCACCCGTTGATCTAGTCTGTTTCTTAACAGCCAGTTTAGGGGTGGACACTGGTCAGCCAGTTTGTTATAGAATTACTTTTAATGTTTGCCAAGACTCAGTCCAAGAATTTTGCTTGTTGAACCCCTAATACAAAATGATTGAGAAAATATGGTAACCTGTTCACCTACTATCTCAGTTATAAATCTCACTATCTCTTATTCTGTCTCTCTCTCTTCCTGTATGTATCTTCCACCTCACTGGAGTGTCTCTACTGCAGACCTGAGATGGCAGATTTACTGTACTGTTACTCTCACAGTGCCCTGTGGAGTCCTGGTAACCTACACACCACTGACTGTGGACTGTGTGTATGCATGTGTATGTTTTTGACAACTGTTTGTCCACTGACTGTATGTACGATGTGTGTGTGTGTGTGTGTGTGTGTGTGTGTGTGTGTGTGTGCATGCATGAAGATGGTCAGGCAGGTTAAATCAATCAGCCTGATTAGAATTTTAAAGGATGGAGGGTGGATGACAGAATTATATTTAAATGCCAATTTATCCAGTGATCGCTCTCATCAGAACCTAGGACACAATTTGATGGATGACAGAATTATATTTAAATGCCAATTTATCCAGTGATCGCTCTCATCAGAACCTAGGACACAATTTGATTACTAGAAAATGTTTGGAGGATGATTATGAGATTAGTATGACCTAAAACCTTGTTTTGACTTTTCAAGGACTTAATTGTCATTTTCAAGGACCTCAATGTTATACAATTGTATAATGAATAATTGTACGTATAGTGCCTATTATAAACTGGGTGGATCGAGCCTGAATTCTGATTGGCTGACAGCCGTGGTATATCAGACCATATACCACGGGTATGACATTTATTTAAAAAATGTACTGCTCTAATTACATTGGTAACCAGTTTATAATGGCAATAAGGAAGGGGTTTGTGGGATATGGCCAATATATCCAGGCACTCTGCATTGCATCATGCTTAAGAACAGCCCTTAGCCATGGTATAGTGCATTCAGAAAGTATTCAGACCCCTTGACTTTTTCCAAATTTTGTATCGTTACAGCCTTATTCAAAAATGTATTAAATTCCTTTTTTTCTGCATCAATCTACACACAATACCCCATAATGACAAAGCGAAAACAAGTTTTAAAAAATGTTTACAAATTTATAAAAATTTAAGACCCTTTGCTACATGTATGAGACTCGAAAAAGAGCTCAAGTGCATCCTGTTTGCATTTTTAGATTTCTTCAAAACAATCTAACTTTATTATTTAATTACCTCAGTAATGGAGCTGGTTGGTTATCACCCCTGGAGGTGATCACTGAGAACTCAACGAGCTGGTTTGAGCCACAGCATTTTATAGCAAAGTCCATCCTCCTTCAGTCTACATGACAAACAATAGATGTATGGAATGGGTCACAAGGTTAAGATTTGTATGAAAGATACTGTCACGTTCTGACCTTTATTTCCTTTGTTTTGTCTTTATTTAGTATGGTCAGGGCGTGAGTTGGGGTGGGCAGTCTATGTTTGTATTTCTATGTTTTGCTATTTCTGTGTTTGACCTGATATGGTTCTCAATCAGAGGCAGCTGTCAATCGTTGTCCCTGATTGGGAACCATATTTAGGTAGCCTGTGTTCTATTGTGTTTTGTGGGTGGTTGTTTTCAGACTTTGTGTGTCTGCACCAGATAGAACTGTTTCGGTTGTCACTTTTGTTGTTTTGTATTTTGAGTGTTCACCTTTATTAAAGTAAGATTAACAATTACCACGCTGCACATTGGTCCTCCGATCCTTCTAACTTATCCTCCTCAGACGAGGAAGACGACAGCCGTTACAGATACTTATAATACTCAGCAGACAGTATCTGCTGTTAAAACTGTCCTCACTGTGTAGAGACCAGGGTCTGCCCCCCAAACTCCATACTGAAGCCATCTCCCCCTGGTACCCCAGTACAGAAATTCCTCATGCTCTGGAATGCGGTCACCCAAAGACATCGTAAATCTCACGTCAGTGTTAAATCCCCAAGAGGCCCACTTTCAGTTCACACAGACACAATAGAGTTATAAGAACTCTCTATTATGTTGCATCAAACAACCATTTGATGCAATTACAGCATTATAACATAATCTTGCAATTTTGCCCCCACAGGGTCACCTTCCAACAGAACAATGACCCTAAGCACACAGCCAAGACAATGCAGGAATGGCTTCGGGACAAGTCTCTGAATGTCCTTGAGCGGCCCAGCCAGAGCCCGGACTTAAACCCGATCGAACATCTCTAGAGAGACCTGAATATAGCTGTGTAGCGACGCTCCCCATCCAACCTGACAGACCTTGAGAGGATCTGCAGAGAAGAATGGGAGAAACTCCCCAAATACAGGTGTGCCAAGCTTGTAGCATCATACCCAAGAAGACTCCAAACTGTAATCGCAGCAAAAGGTGCTTCAACAAAGTACTAAGTAAAGGTTGTGAATACTTATGTAAATGTGATATTTCCGTTTTTATTTTCAATACTTTTGCAAACATTTCTAAAAAACAGTTTTTGCTGCCAAACGTCCTGCACGGTGTTGGGCTGTAAGCACAACCCCCACCTGTGGACGTCGGGCCCTCATACCACCCTCATGGAGTCTGTTTCTGACCGTTTGAGCAGACACATGCACATTTGTGGCCTGCTGGAGGTCATTTTGCAGGGCTCTGGCAGTGCTCTTCCTTGCACAAAGGCGGAGGTAGCGGTCCTGCTGCTGGGTTGTTGCCCTCCTACGGCCTCCTCCACGTCTCCTGATGTACTGGCCTGTCTCCTGGTAGCGCCTCCATGCTCTGGACACTACGCTGACAGACACAGCAAACCTTCTTGCCACAGCTCGCATTGATGTGCCATCCTGGATGAGCTGCACTAACAGAGCCACTTGTGTGGGTTGTAGACTCCGTCTCATGCTACCACTAGAGTGAAAGCACCGCCAGCATTCAAAAGTGACCAAAACATCAGCCAGGAAGCATAGGAACTGAGAAGTGGTCTGTGGTCACCACCTGCAGAACCACTCCTTTATTGGGGGTGTCTTGCTAATTGCCTATAATTTCCACCTTTTGTCTATTCCATTTGCACAACAGCATGTGAAATTTATTGTCAATCAGTGTTGCTTCCTAAGTGGACAGTTTGATTTCACAGAAGTGTGATTGACTTGGAGTTACATTGTGTTGTTTAAGTGTTCCCTTTATTTTTTTGAGCAGTGTATAATCTTCTTGTAACTGAAGATATTGCTTTTGAGAAACTATCCAATTAATTCCCAGAAAGGTTGTTCTACAATGAAAAAAACAGGACTGTATGTTGTTTTAACCATGAATCTACGGCAACTAAAGAGACATAATTTTTTGCTATGCTGGTAGACAGATGTATTAGTGATAAAGGTATGTAAATTATAGAAAGTAGTTCATATCTACAGTAAAGGCTTAAAAAAAACATTTGTTTTATCACAAAGTGTGTTTAATTAAACTCACACCCTAATACTACTTTGGTGTTAAGAAGTGGTGTGAAAGAGATATAAATAGTGGAGGCATAAAGGGATATAAGGAGAACTATCTGTACTGACCAGAACCTAATCCCTGCTCTTGTTGAGTAATACATCTTCTGTATTAATCCAGTGTAAAGTGTCACAGAATTATTTTTGGAGAGTTACAAATTAAACAAACAATTAACAGTTACACAATAAGTGACTCTTCATGATGAAAGATTTTTTTATTTTATTGTTTTCGATGATGAGGTTTGTATCAACACATCCCTATATAACAGATAAATGTTAGGATTTTTACACTTTTTAAATAACTGCCAAGTGTTTCCATATTTCTATAAAATATGACCTATAATTACTTTCAATAGAAGTTAAATTATTTTCCTTCCAAAAAAGTGTAATTAAGTATGTTGAAAAGCAGCTATTCTGTGTTGGAATGGTGTGGGTATACCCCAACACCAGAATCGTGTGGGCGTATACCAATCATTAAAAATATTAATGCAAGTAGACCGCTGATTGGCCTGCTCATCCTCCTCAGGGAGATGCCATCATGTTCTATGAAGAAATAGCAAGCATTTTTGAAACGGTCTGTTTGAGATAGAAGTTTGTGGTGGGGTTTATTTGGATATGAGTTAACAGAATATTAACTTATAAAAGTGAGATTTTTACTGGGCAGTTACTTTAAAAATGGCTTATAAAAGGATTGGAATTACTTTTTTTATAACTTTTTTTATTAGGTGTTGACAGGGTGAGTAAATTTGGCTGAGGACTGTTTATCAAGCTCCCAGCAAGTCGCCTGTGCTTTTGGGAGATAGTTAGTCACACCCCCTGGCTGGTTACCTGTAATTGCACCTTTTGAAAGTGAATGTCCAGCTGTGTACAGAAGCAGACGGTTCACTCTCCGATGCATCAGTCATTGTTATTGTACATTATGATGCTTCTTCCTCTGAATAAAAGTTATAGCACCAAATCCAGGTATCAGCATTGTTTTCTGTTTTTACGATACATTTCATACAGATACAATCTTCATAGAAAACTATTCACTTTATTGAACATTACCTAACACGAAGGAAATAGGTCACTGCAAATGAGGCAAACAATGTGGTGTAAAAGTATAGTAAAATCATTTAATATTAAATCAACTTGTAGAACCTCTGTTTGGAGATGGCGAATGGTTGCTCTAGCGCAAAATATCTTCCCATAAAGTACTGTAAATGGTCAAATAGCCAGTAAGTATAGCAAAATCATTTAAAATCAAGTCAACTTGTAGAACCTATGTTTGGAGATGGCGAATGGTTGCTTTAGCACACAATATCTTCCCATAAAGTACTGTAAATGGTCAAATAGCCAGTAAACTTCACATTTGTGGGTATTTTCATTTAATTCAGAGTTTGTTGAGGTCAAGTGGGGTGATTTCTCTCCTGCTGGGACTGTTTAATTTCTGCTGTATCTCATCTGAGGATAAACATTATCCCTGTAAAAATCAAAGGAAGAAAATGGATCCCAAAAGTTGAGTCTGAAGCAGTCAGGTGAAGTGGAATTTTAAATAGGTGTCCAAGCCAAGAGCCAGAACCAAAATGTTAAATGAGAAAATTACCCCTTGGGGCCCTTAGGATGCTCTGAAGAGAATTCGTTAGGTGTTTAGAGAATGTGCTAAGGTGTTAGCTGATGGAGTGGGAATGCTATTTCATGCATTTAGCTTCGATCAAGATTATATTAGCTATCTCTCTATCGCATTTCAGAGTTTATTTAGACAACTAGTGCAATGCATCTCAGGATCTCATGACTGAGTGAGAAGTTGAATGATCTCTTTTGCAGTATAGATAAGGATTAAATACATATATACATCCAGGCTTTGTTTCTGCATTCTATTGATAAGGATGGGTGAAACACAGATAAAGAAAGTTAAAGTAAAATTCTGGCAAATGTATGGAGTGTGCCTATCAGAGTACACTGTGCTGAGGGAGTTTTCCCTATGGCCCTGTAGGAGAAGTGAACTGTGTTAATAATTATCTGCCCATTCTGGTTGCTGTGCAGAGCAGGAGGAGACATGATTTAGTGTGATGAGCCAACAGACTGTGCTCACTCTGAAACCAAAATAATGAGACACCTGATGCATGGCGATTATATTAATTTCATCCACTGAGGTGAAGGCAGTGGAGTAAGTTTGTTTTTGTGAAGAAAGAGAGAATTAACCTTTTCTAGCAATGCTTACAACAAGGCCTATGACTCAATGCCCGGGGGACTTTGAACTGTTTTCCAACTTTATTAAGGTGTAGTCCTCACTCGATGATACTTTTCATGATAGGTACATACTCATAGATTCAGGCAACTTTGGCAATGATGAAGTTAAACAAATATGTAGAATTGTATTTATGTAGCCTAAGTGAAAGATTAGTTAAATTACCTTATTTAAAAGAAAATTAGGAGTTCCCCAGTCTAGAATGTTCAGGGTGTGTACTGGAGGCAAAGTCAGGTGCAAGAGAGCAGAGTGTAGTTAACAGGCGCACTTTTTATTCCGGTCCAAACGAAAGCACATAAGTACACAAAACGTGTCCAAAACACAGAACATAAACAAAAGTCTGGCGCGTAACAATACCCACATAACATAAAACAATTTCACACAAAGACATGGCGGGGAACAGAAGACTAAATACATTCAGTGTGATTAGGGAATGAAAACCAGGTGTGTATGGAACAAGACAAAACAAATGGGAATATGAAAAATGGAGCGGCGATGGCTAGAAAGCCGGTGACGTCGATCGCCGAATGTCGCCCGAACAAGGAGTGGAGCCGACTTCAGCGGAAGTCGTGACATACAAGGCCTGAGCTTGCATGAGTAATAGTGATGGATAGGGATTATGGGGAGTTTCCTCTCTCCTCGCACATGGATTTAAGATAATCTGTTTTAGAATGAGTCATGGCTAGATGTGCATAGCGCCTGCAGTGGCACGGGATATCATATATACGTATACACTATGGTAATAAGGGAAGCTCAAGACGATCCTTCGTAGACTACGGGTATAGGAATAGTATTCAACCAGGGAAGCACATTTTTGAATGAATCTTTATTGCGTTATTCTATATAGCAAAACATATACATACAGTTCTGTAAATGTTTTATATTAGATACAAAACGTTTGAAACAGATAAAACATATCATTTGTCTGTTCAAATTGATCATCATGACTCCATAATAGGGACCAAGATACTGGACCTTGGAAGGCCTATATTGTATGTTCTTCCACTGTGCCTCACACTGCCTGCCAAACCAACATCTGAAGCACTCATCACCATTCCAACTGGAATTACAAGTCAAACAGTGAAGTCCACATCTTGACCACAATGCTGACAAAATAACTACAATAGAAATCGCTGACATTGATGATTCACTTGAAATGTTTACTCAATACATCTACTTAACCCGTAAATATCTACTTCCTTAGTGACCTCATCTGATGGATTTAAATCCATTGCATTTCCCAATGAATAACATTAAAACATGAATATTTGTTTCTAGACTTGTTTCTACCATGCCTAGGTCATCAATTCTTCACTCAATGTTGGACCAAAATGTTATTTTTTGCATTATGAAACGTTTTGCATCATTCTGACTCAAACATTTTGTTTGTTAGTGTTAAGTAGGCCTATTATAGAGGCTTACCATATTGCATACCTAATGGTGTGCATGATTATCATGTTTCTGAAGGAGGGACAGCTGAAATATCTGTAACATATGCTCGTGTGTCACTGGAGTTTACTGAAAATGCTATTTTTCCTCAGCTCCCTGAAAATGAATGTTTCATAAAAAAACACTCTAATGCTCAGTCTCAAATCATAAATACAGGTTGTTGACATAAAAAATAGATAAATGGATGCTCTGACATGTACAACCTGAATACCTTTGATGTTTTTGATGTTTTCTTTCTTCCCGTGCCATTTGTCACATCAGCCCAGCCAGACAATTTATAAACTTGATCTCCACTATAAAAAGCCTCTAGACATTATTTTCCATTTATTTTAGACTAGCATTTGCTTTTCAACAGTGGAGATTTGTATAAACCTTGCTGTCTGTCTCTGACATTTGCAACATAGAATTTCAATTTTGAAACAATCTCCAGCTATTCCATTGTAATGACCATGTCGAGGCAGACTATAGAGGATCATGTTGTTACCTACCCTTACTGCCTTGGGGTGGCCCGTCAGGAAGTCCACGATCCAGTTGCAGAGGGAGGTGTTTAGTCCGAGGTTCCTTAGCTTAGTGATGAGCTTTGAGGCAGACAGGCAGGCAGCTTTTCTTAGCCTGCCGAAATCATGAATCAGCTGGCATAATTTGTATGGATATATACAAAGAAATGTCAATAGAAAACAGGTCAAACGAAACAAAATGCAGCTAGTTTGCTGTCTTTCCAGCTTCAGATTGAAGTGATTGTGTTAGCTGTGTTGTTGGCTAGGTCCTCTGAACAAGTGTCCTGACGAGAGAGCACATTTTCTATGCCAGGTGAAATTGCGAATCATTAGCTACTTGTTATGGAGGTATCCAGATAAATGTCACTAGAAAACAGCTTAAACAAATGCAATTGCAGCTATTTTGCTGTTATTCTGGCTGCACTGTTTGATGGTGACTTTAAGTTAGCTGTAGTTGGCTAGCTAGCAAGCAAGGGATAATAACTATGCCAACCAGTATGGCAATGAAACATTCAGAACAAACGACTGGGTGACATCTATAGATACAGAACAAAAAGAATGAACGACTGGGTCGCATCCATGGCAACTGAACCAATAGAATGAACGACCAGTCGGCTTGGGTAGCAACCCTAGATTTGTTTCGGGACTATATCTTGTGGAAAGATGAAATAGTATGAATACATTTATCGAAATAAAGTTTAATGAAAATATCTCAATCATTATTTGAATATGTTGGTAACCTGTTGTTAAAAAGTGATAATGCCATCAAAGCCGGTGTATGGAGGATATATTGGCACGGTTTGCCGGCCGTCAACATCGTCTCGGGCCTAACACCAGCTTCTCGGGCATTATCACCAAACTGAATTGCACAAGTTGCAACAGTTATTACCTATTTCATAGTGAACATATCCTTATATTGAATTATTTTTAATCAAATGTATAATTTTTCAATGGTATTCAATAAAGACATGTTCTCTTTTTACCTCCCCTATCAATATTTTGTATAGTTGTGATCCAATATAAAAGACAAAGATGCTCTGTACCTCCTTTGAATTACAGTACAGTATTTCCAACAGCCGTAGCAGTCCAATGAATGTGCACACTTTTAAATATAGGCTATAGTATATCTAAATATGTGCATATGCTCATTTTACAGATTTAACTAAAGGTTTGAAGCCTCAGAGTACCAATTAGAATGAGCATAGGATGAGCAAGCTTTCAAAGCTGTTACAGAGGAGCCTTGACCCCTCCACCTTGTGCCTTGACTGGACATAACCATCACCCACATTCAAGCTCCCTAGTGTAGGGAGAGTAATCTCCTTCAAAGAGTTGGCTTTCCTCTCTGCCCTCTGAGATTTGCACACCATGAAACATGATGGTATTTATGCCTTATGATCCATGAGTCCACCAGCTTTTGAAGTGAAAATGATCTTGTCTCTCATTCTGGCACATACTGTAACAATGAAAGCTCCAGAATGTAGATCCTCAGTAAGAATGGTATATAATATCTACAGGAAAAATGCAAACCTATGTTATCTGCTTAGAATTGTAACTTCAACTTCTGAAGTGTAAGGACATTATGTACAGAAATTATCTATTTTCTTCCTCCTCTGCACAGATACCTTATGTCAATGCACTGAGGGATACTAGATACTTGAAAGTTCCTGCAAATAGTGCATTGCTTTGATTACATGGAGTCGTTATTAGTGTTAAGTTCAAAAAGGTTAGGTGATAAAGTCCATCTTGCTGTACTTCTGTCATAATACATGAAATGGTAACCTCATTAAGCTTTATTAATGTATCCTGTCCTGTCAGATCATACATCATGTTATGAATAATTGAGATTTAGAATAAATCCTTTATGAGCATCTGGATCAGAAATGGATCCAGCTTTTAATATGAATGTATGTCAAGATGTCACCAAACATTGCTTCTGATCTGAAGGTGATCTGTTTGATTCAGTTGGAAGTATGTTGGTGTGCATTCGTTTGCTTGGGTTGTATTGAATTCAATCACTTGTAGATAAAGGTAAGTTGCAGTGCGGGTTCACTCTAAGCTACATCGTATTTCAAGGTCTAGTTTTGCATCAATATCAAATCAAAACAAATATTTTTTGTCACATGCGCCGAATACAACAGGTGTAGACCTTACAGTGAAATGCTTATTTACAAGCCCTTAACCAACAACGCAGGTTTTAAGAAAAACAAGTGTTAGGTAAAAAAATTGATAAGTAATAAAAATAACAAATAACAAATAATTAGAGAGCAGCAGTAAAATAACAGTAGCGAGGCTATACACAGGGGGTACCGGTACAGCGTCAATGTGCGGGGGCACAGGTTAGTTGAGGTAATTGAGGTAATATGTACATCAATGATGTGGCTCTCCGCCAATAATTACATTTAGAGGATTGGAAGATTCTAAATTAATATCTAATGGGCACATACATGTATTGTGTAACATGAAGTCCTATGAGTGCCATCTGATGAAGATCATCAAAGGTTAGTGATTAATTTTATCTCTATTTCTGCTTTTTGTGACTCCTTTCTATGGCTGGAAAAATTTCTGTTTTTTGTGACTAGGTACTGACCTAACATAATCGCATGGTATGCTTTTGTCGTAAAGCCTTTTTGAAATCGGACGCTGTGGTGGGATTAACAACAAGTGTATCTTTAAAATTGTGTATAATACATGTATGTTTGAGGAATTTTAATTATGAGATTTCTGTTGTTTGAATTTGGCGCCCTGCACTTTCACGGGATATTGCTCAGGTGGGACGTTAGCGTCCCACGTACCCTAGAGAGGTTTTAAAACAATTACGTATGTTAGCTTACTAGATATTGCGATCTAAGGGCTTTAACCTACATGGGTGAAAACTAAATGTGGAACTATTTCTATGAAATTAAACACACAGTGATTTATTAGACATTCTGAGCGGTTCTTTTTGGGACCTCAAGAAATAGAAGGTGGCATATAATTTGAACGCTACAGGCCTTGTCTTTTTGGAAATTGTAAAGCAATGCATTTCCTTTTCCATCCACATTACTGTACCTTGTATGCATCCTCCATATGCACCGTTTAGCTATAGTAGCTGATCATTTACAATAGGAAAAGTGAATCGGAAAATAAGTTTAAAGTTTCTTCACCTGTCTGTGTCTTATTTAAAATTAAAATAAACTCCATAACTTGAAAGCCCTGGTTGCCAAAGTCATTTTAATATGTCAGGCTTGAAAATCTGTTTATCCATTTTGGCACAGTGACTCACTACCCAAACCAGACACAATTGGTTTCAAGTGGCCAAGAGACGTCATGTGATGTCCTACAACTATCTAGTGGATGAACTGGGAATCAGACAGAGGATATATTTAGAACAATGGATAGGTGGAGACTTCAGCTTTCTCCTCATATATATATATATATATATATATATAAGTCCTGTAAGACGAAAATGGAAGTTATGGCATATTGTGCAAGCCCTGCACTTTTAAAATGGTTGTGTTCCAGTGGAAATGTGTGCATGTCTAAACAGTAATTGGAACAGTAATTGGTGACATTTGTTATCTCAAACCTAGTCGTTTAAATATTTTATTCCCCTACATGTGCACAATTGGGAAGACCCCCACTGTGTACATTTCTGTTTTTTCTGGTCTACTGTATATTGGGCTCTGTAGTAGTCATGTTGTTTCTGACACCTTTATCTGATTCCCACTGTTGTTACCTTTCTAACAGTACTAAGCATGTGTTTGTAGAACTTTTAGTTTTGAATCCGAAATGTACTTTATGAGGGTAGTATACAATATTATGTGTTGTTTAGAAAATACCACCAGAGGGGGTCAGAGTTTAACAGACAAAGAAATAAAAAGACTATATGGGGGCTTTAACACCTCAGATATACTGAAGTGTCAACATTGAGAGTGAACCTGCAGTGAACCTTTCATTAATCTGTGATAGATTGAAACTCGGCCTTACTGCTTAAGAGTGACTTCGAAGCACTGAAAGTCACAGATCACATTAGACTTGCTTAGCGTTGAATGTTCCCCTCAACGCTTCCCTAATTCTAATCCATCATCAATTTGGAGGCAATTATCTGTCTTGTGTTTTGAGAGCACATCTACCTCTGGCAGTTAGTTCACCACATCCCCTTCTTCCTCCTGAGAGGGTGGGACCTATGCACTGCTGACATATAATTAATTAGGTGTTGCCTGCCAGGACCCCATGAGTTGATGGATTGGTCAGTACAGTATGGGGTGCAGCCAATCCATCACACTACTAAACATCTTGAACACCAGCTTAATACTAAGGTGTTTTCTATACTTACCTTTCTCAAAAACCCCTCAATGGATTTTAGTGCTGATCATTTTTCCTCGTGGGATAAGAACTGTCTTTGGATTTAGTGCCAAGAGAACACAGACAGGCAGACAGAGAGATCAGGATTAAGAAAAAGATTAATGTTCAAAATGGCTGGCTTCCATGCTTGTCTGTCACTGACAGGTCCTGACAATGGCCATGTAAACAGTCTTGGGAGGCGGGCCAACAAGGTTGGCACATTACGATTGGTTGCCGCCTGCCATTGTCACACAGTGATTGGTTACCACCTGTCATTGGCAAGGGAACATGTTTGATTTGCTGTTTGTTCCAATTATCCGTCATAGGCAGTTGTTCAAATGTTTGCAGAATACCAAGTAGTGGGTCAACAATGAGAGTTGTTGAGATTTTCACTGCTTGGAGCAAATCAGTTTGAGGAGAAAAATAGCCTAGTGATGGTAATAAACAGACTGGTTCTAGTTTGCAAGAATTTAAGGACATGTTTCCTATAAGCAACTTAATCAGGGATGACTTGATAGCAGTATTATTGTTTATCACATTGCCTCATAGGAATATGATTTGGAACTAGTCTAGCTTTGTCTTGCTCCATTCTATTCAGGTCATCTGTGTCATGTTTGCAATGTATGTTCCAATTAGCATATTATATTTACTGAAAGTTTACTGTAATGTACAGAGCGTTTGCTAAATGACTAAAGCTTCCTTTTTAGTCACCATGGATGTGGAGTCTATACACCACCATTGAACATGAACAAGGTTTGGCAGCTATGCACCATTTCTTGAGTACCCGACCTGAAACTGAGATGCCTCCTACAGAATTCATTGTCTCACTGACTGAATGGACTCTTAATCATAACATCTTTATCTTTCAGGATCGTATTTTTAAACAGGTCAAAGGATGTGCCATGGGAGCTTGCTACAGCCCTTCCTACGTGGGTTTGTACTTGGCTAAATGGGAAAAAGACTTCATTTTGGATCCTTCCAATAACCATTTATTTGACCGGATTATATGGGGGGGACGCTATATTGATGATGTTTGCCTGTTTTGGTCCGGCTCAGAAGATGAACGTATTTCCTTCCACCAATACCTTAACAGCATTAACCCTGACGTCAAACTAACTATGGAGTACAGCAAGGATAACATTAATTTTTTGGACCTCGACATCAGTAAAAATGACAAAGGTTGTTTGCACACATCAATCTTTAGGAAGCCTACAGATGGGAATACCATTCTGAGGCGAGACAGCTTTCACCCCAAAAGGCTAAAAGAGAGTATTCCATGTTGCCAATTCCAAAGAGTCCGCAGAATTTGCGATCAGGAAACAGACTACAGTGTCAAGTCTGCTGAATTGGAGAATTGCTTCTTGAATCGGGGCTACAGCGTTCAGGTCCTGAAAGATGCAGGTATAAGGGCTGGATTACTTGACAGAGAGAACTTGTTGCGAAGAGGAGTACCTCGTGATACATCAGAAAGAGTATTTTGTTACAAAATACAGCACTGAAGCAGAGAACATTAAAAGAATCATAAAAAAATAATTGGGGAATCATCTAAAGTGATACGCTACTACGCCAATTCTTTCCTGAGACACGAGTCATAAGCTTTAAGAGATGTCCTACCCTAAATGACAAATTAGTCCACAGTTATCTTCCGGATGACTCTCAAAAAAACTTGGCTTGACCACAAACCCAAGGGCTCTTTTAAATGTAACCAGTGCAACCTTTGCAGAAATATTGCACAGAAAAAGTATTTTGTTGACAAAGCTTCCAAAATGGAGTATTATGTCAAGCATTTCATTAACTGCAAAACCACTCATGTTATCTATAGATTGGAATGTCCACAGTGCAAGGTGTTCTACATTGGACGGACAAAAAGAAGCCTTCAAGACCGCTTAGCGGAACACAAGTACGCCATACGGGTAGGCAATGAAGACTACCCCATGGCAAGGCACTACAAGTCCTTACACCATGGCAACCCTGCCTCCCTACAAGCTATGGGTGTTGATCATGTTCCGACCTCTATTAGAAAAGGGGACCGTCTTAAACAGTTAAACCAAAGGGAAAGTTTTGGGATTTACAAACTACAGGCCACTAAGTACCCTGGTTTAAATGAAGATATGGATTTACAAACTACAGGCCACTAAGTACCCTGGTTTAAATTAAGATATGGATTTCTCACCCATCCTGTAGGGTTGTGATAGGTCCATTTGCTGTCATCTAGTGGACATTTTGCTCAATTGCCCTCAGCTATGTTTAGACTGTTGTTGTTCATGTTTGCTCTGTTCTAGTGTACTATGGAATATATTGCTTTCTTATTCTTGACACTTCTCCCAGTCATATCTAAGTGTTCTGATACTTCTAGCTTGGACTTGTATTTTTTTGATAACATAGCTACAGTATTTGGCTTTTTAATGTGTATAGTATTGCTTACTAGGTGTGTCCAATCAACATTGTAACCACTCCCTCTTCAAATTAAGGCTAATTGGAAAAGCTGTTCAAAAGAGGCCATTGTATTATTTCTTTGTACTCCCTGACGAAGGCCATGCAGCCGAAACGTGTCGGATTTTTAAAACTTTGTTTCTATTGAACATGCCATGACAAATAAAGGCATTTTAATTAATTATATGAAGCGTGCCTTGGTCCTCCTTTCTTTTTAATGTTCTGTATAGTTCCATACTTTGCCCTGTCATTATGTAATTTCTGACTCCCTCATGGAAATCTGTGACAGTGCCTCTCTTCAGACTAAAGCATAGAGGTGACAATCTGTCATATTTGGAATTTAAGGGAGAAAAATAAACCAGACCAGACAGCCCCTGATATAGAAAAAATGAAAACACCAGACAGGATGGAAGTGGCTAGGAAATGGGTGTTATTAGAGATGGGCAATGTGTGGGGGAAAAAAAGGTTTTGAAATTGGGGAGGAGAGTTGAAAGCAATGTCCTCTATGTAAATCGGTGTCATTGGCTCACAATGCAAAGTCAGACAGACTGACAGAAACGCTGCTGAATGAATGGGGAGGGGGCAGGAGGGTTGACACTTTCTGCATGGCTATGTTGGAAAGGACGGAAGTACTACATTATATCCACTGACTAACCCATACCATAACCCTCAGTTTACCATAACCCCTACATAGACCCTGACTGAAGAATACATAATGTAGTTACATGATTACCAAGGCAGGCAAGGGGAAAACCACACTCAATGGGAATTGTCTCTGAATGAATAGAATGACATTCTGTTGACTTGAATAGCATTAACTGAATTCCCTTCAGAGATGTTTACCCCTTCTAGTATATTCTATTCTTTCTTGGTTCAAGCAAAGGTGAATATTGAACTCCATGAGAACAACATGTACTCCATGAGACATGTGCACCAAACAAGTAGCCTATAGGTCTCTCTCTATATATACATACAGTAACTTCGGAAAGTATTCAGACCCCTTGACTTTTTCCACATTTGGTTACTTTACAACCATATTCTAAAATTGATACAATGGTTTTTTTCCTCATCAATCTACGCACAATACCCCATAATGACAAACCAAAAACAGGTTTTTAGAAATGTTTGCTAATTTATAAAAAATAAAAAACTGAAATATTACATTTACATAAGTATTCAGACCCTTTACTCAGTATTTTGTTGAAGCACCTTTGGCAGCGATTACAGCCTCAAGTCTTCTTGGGTATGACGATACAAGCTTGGCACACTTGTATTTGGGGAGTTTCTCCCATTCTTGTCTGTAGATCCTCTCAAGCTCTGTCAGGTTGGATGGAGAGTGTTACTGCGCAGCTTTTTCAGGTTTATCCAAAGATGTTAGATCGGGTTCACGTCCGTGCTCTGGCTGGGCCACTCAAGGACATTCAGAGACTTGTCCCGAAGCCACTCCTACGTTGTCTTGGCTGTGTGCGGTTTTCATTTTGGAAGGTTCTCCTATCTCCACAGAGGAACTCTAGAGCTCTGTCAGAGTGACCATCGGGTTCTGGTCACCTCCCTGACCAAGGCCCTTTTCCCCCGATTGCTCAGTTTGGCCTGGCGGCCAACTCTAGGAAGAGTCTTGGTGGTTCCAAACTTCTTCCATTTAAGAATGATGGCCACTGTGTTCTTGGGGACCTTCAATGCTGCAGACATTTTTTGGTACCCTTCCCCAGATCTGTGCCTTGACACAATCCTGTCTGAGAGCTCTAGGGACAATTTCTTTGACCTCACGGCTTGGTTTATGCTCTGACACACACTGTCAACTGTGGGACCTTACTGTATATAGACAGGTCTGTGCCTTTCCAAATTGAATTTGCCACAGGTGTACTCCAATCAAGTTGCTTTGTAATTATGGGGTGTTGTGTGTATATTACGGAGGATTTTTCTTTTATTAAACCATTTTAGAATAAGGTTGTAATGTAATAAAGTGTGGAAAAAGTCAAGGGGTCTGAATACTTTCCCAAGGCACTATATATAGAAATACAGTACCAGTCAAAGTTTGGACAAACCTACTTATTCAAGGGTTTCTCTTTTTTTAAATATTTTCTATATTGTAGAATAATAGTGAAGACATCAAAATTATGAAAAAACAGATATGGAATCATGCGGTAAGCAAAAAAGTGTTAAACAAATCAAAATATATTTATATTTGAGATTCTTCAAAGTAGCCAACCTTTTGCCTTGATGACTTATTTTCACACTCTGGCATTCTATCAACCAGCTTCAGGAGGTAGTCACCTGGAATGCATTTCTATTAACAGGTGTACCTTGTTAATAGTTCATTTGTGGAGTTTCTTTCCTTCTTAATGCTTATGAGCCAATACGTTGTGTTGTGACAAGGTAATGGGTGGTATACAGAATACAGCCTTATTTGGTAAAAGACCAAGTCCATATTTTGGTAAGAACAGCTCAAATAAGCAAAGAGAAACAACAGTCCATCATTACTCAGTCAATGCTGAAAGTTTCAAGAAAGTTTCTACAAGTGCAGTCGCAAAAACCATCAACCGCTATGATAAAACTGGCTCTCATGAGGACTTCCACAGGAAAGGAAGACCCAGAGTTACCTCTGCTGCAGAGGATAAGTTCATTATAGTTACCAGCCTCAGAAATTGCAGCCCAAATAAATGCTTCACAGAGTTCTAGTAACAGACACATCTCAACATCCACTGTTCAGAGGAGTGGATGTTGCGTGAATCAGGCCTTCATTTGTATTTGTATTTGTATTTATTATGGATCCCCATTAGCTGCTGCCAAATCATCAGCTACTCTTCCTGGGGTCCAGCAAAATTAAGGCAGTTTTATACAATTTAAAAAACATTACAATACATTCACAGATTTCACAACACACTGTGTGCCCTCAGGCCCCTACTCCACCACTACCACATATCTACAGTACTAAATCCATGTGTATGTAGTGTGCGTATGTTATCGTGTGTGTGTGTGTGTGTGTGTGTGTGTGTGTGTGTGTGTGTGTGTGTGTGTGTGTGTGTGTGTGTGTGTGTGTGTGTGTGTGTGTGTGTGTGTGTGTGTGTGTGTGTGTGTGTGTGTGTGTGTGTGTGTGTGTGTGTGTGTGCGTGTGTGCATGTGTCTGTGACAATGTTGTGTTGCTTCACAGTCCCCACTGTTCCATAAGGTGTTTTTTATCTGTTTTTTTTATCTAATTTTACTGCTTGCATTAGTTACTTGATGTAGAATAGAGTTCCATGTAGTCATGGCTCTATGTAGTATTGTGTGCCTCCCATAGTCTGTTCTGGACTTGGGGACTGTAAAGAGACCTCTTGTGGCATGTCTTGTGGGGTATGCATGGCTGTCCAAGCTGTGTGCCAATAGTTTAGACAGACAGCTCGGTGCATTCAACATGTCAATACCTCTCATAAATAAAAGTAGTGATGAAGTCAATCTCTCCTCCACTTTCAGCCAGGAGCAATTGACATGCATATTATTAATAGTAGCTCTCTGTGTACTCTCTGGGTTACTCCAAGCAGTTTAGTCATCTCAACTTGCTCAATTTCCACATGATTTATTACAAGATTTAGTTGAGGTTTAGGGTTTAGTGAGTGTTTTGTTCCAAATACAATGCTTTTAGTTTTAGAAATATTTAGGGCTAACTTATTCCTTGCCACCCACTCTGAAACTAACTGCAGCTCTTTGTTGTGTGTTGCAGTCATTTCAGTCGCTGTAGTAGCTGATGTGTAAAGTGTTGAGTCATCCGCATACATAGACACTCTGGCTTTCCTCAAGTCAGTGGCATGTCGTTAGTAAAAATTGAAAAAAGCAAGGGGCCTAAACAGCTACCCTGGGGAATTCCTGATTCTAACTGGATTATATTTGAGAGGCTTCCATTAAAGAACACCCTCTGTGTTCTGTTAGACAAGTAACTCTTTATCCACATTATAGCAGTGGGTGTAAAGCCATAACACATACATTTTTCCAGCAGCAGACTATGATCGATAATGTCAAAAGCTGCACTGAAGTCTAACAAGACAGCTCCACAATCATTTTATCATCAATTTCTCTCAGCCAATCATCAGTCATTTGTGTAAGTGCTGTGCTTGTTGAGTGTCCTTCCCTATCAGCAAGCTGAAATTCTATTGTCAATTTGTTTACTGTGAAATAGCATTGTATCTGGTCAAACACTATTTTTTTCAGAAGTTTACAAAGGATTGGTAACAGACCAAAGTTTGGTCGGCTATTTGAGCCAGTAAAGGGGACTTTCCTATTCTTGGGTAGCGGAATGACTTTAGCTTCCCTCCAGGCATGGGGGCACACGCTCTCTAGTAGGCTTAAATTTAAGCTGTGGCAAATAGGAGTGCCAATATCATCAGCTATTATCCTCAGTAATTTCCATCTAGATTGTCAGACCCCGGTGGCTTGTTATTGTTGATATACAACAATACTTGTTTCACCTCTTCCACACTGACTTTACAGAAGTCAAAAGTACAATTCTTGTCTTTCATAATTTGATCCGATATACTTGGATGTGTAGTGTGTTGCTGGCATGTCATCCCTAAGATTGCTGATTTTGCCAATGAAAAAGTCATTAAAGTAGTTTTTAATATCAGTGGGCTTTGTGCTGAATGAGCCATCTGATTCAATGAATGAAGGAGCCGAGTTGTTTTTTTTCCCCAAAAATGTCATTTCAGGTGCCCCAAAGCTTTTTACTATCATTCTTTATATAATTTATCTTTGTTTCATAGTGTGGTTTATTTTTATTTAGTTTAGTCACATGATTTCTTAATTTGCAGTACGATTGCCTATCAGTTGGGCTGCCAGACTTAATTGCCATACCTTTTGCCTCCCTCTCAACCATACAATTTTTCAGTTCCTCATCAATCCAAGAGGATGTAACAGATTTTACAGTCATTGTCTTAATGGGTGCATGCTTATTAGTAACTGGAATAACTAGTTCCATAAATGCGTAAAGTGCAGTGTCTGGTTGCTCTTAATTACACACCACAGGCCAGCAAATATTCTTTACAGCATCAACATATGAATCACTACAAAACTTCTTGTATGGCCCAGCCTTTGGAACTTTGGTTTTCCTAGATGTGGCTATTATATTGTGATCAACACATCCTATGGATTTGGATAGTGTTTTAAATCAAATATCTGCAGCATTAGTAAAGATGTAATCAAAACATGTTGATGATTTAATGCCTGTGCTGTTTGTAACTACCCTGATAGTGTCACGGCCGATGCTGGAAGAATACCAAGGGGCAGCGTGGTGAGGGAAACGGCTACCTAAGTATGGTTCCCAATCAGAGACAACGATAGACAGCTGTCCATGATTGAGAACCATACCCGGCCAAAACATAGAAATAAAGAAACATAGAAAACAAAACATAGAATGCCCACCCCAAATCAGACCCTGACCAAACCAAATAGAGACATAAAAAGGCTCTCTAAGGTCAGGGCATGACAGTAACCCCCCCCCCCCCAAAGGTGCGGACTCCGGCCGCAAAACCTGAACCTATAGGGGAGGGTCTGGGTGGGCATCTATCCGCAGTGGCGGCTCAGGTGCGGGATGCAGACCCCGCTCCACCACTGGCTCACCCCACTTTGGTGGCACCTCTGGTGCGGGGACCCTCGTCGCCGACCCCGGACTGGGGACCCTCGTCGCGGGCCCCGGACTGGGGACCCTCGCCGCGGGCCCCGGACTGGGGACCCTCGCCGCGGGCCCCGGACTGGAGGCCTTCGCCGGGGGCCCCGGACTGGAGGCCGTCGCCGGGGGCTCCGAACTGGAGGCCGTCGCTGGGGGCCCCGGACTGGAGGCCGTCACTGGAGGCCCCGGACTGGAGGCCGTCGCTGGGGGCTCCGGACTGGAGGCCGTCGTTTTAGGCTTCGTGCCATGACTCCTCACTGGAGGCTTCTTGCCATGGATCATCACTGGAGGCTTCTTGCCATGGATAATCACTGGATGATTCTTGCCATGGATCATCACTGGAGGCTTCGTGCCATGGATCATCACTGGAAGCTTCTTGCCATGGATCATCACTGGAGGCTTCGTGCCATGGATCATCACTGGAGGCTTCTTGCCATGGATCATCACTGGAGGCTTCGTGCCATGGATCATCACTGGAGGCTTCGTGCCATGGATCATCACTGGAGTGAGGAGAGGAGTATGGGCGGTCTGGTACGTGGAGCTGCAACAGGGCTCACCAGGCTTGGGAGACATACAGGAGGCCTGGTTCTGGCAGCAGGCACAGGACTCACCAGGCTGGGGAGATATACTGGAGGCTTGGTTCTTGGCGCTGGCACCGGATACACTGGGCCGTGGAGGCGCACTGGAGGTCTCGAGCGCAGAGCTGGTACAACCCGTTCTGGCTGGATGCCCACTTCCACCCGGCAAATGCGGGACGCTGGCACAGAGCACACCGGCCTGTGAATGCTCACTCGAGACACCGTGCGCATCACCCCATAACACGGTGCCTGACCAGTCACATGCTCCCCACGGTAAGCACGGGGAGTTGGCTCAGGTCTAAACTCCGACTCCGCCAATCTCCCAGTGTGCTTCCCCCCAAAAATTTGGGGCAGCTGCCTCCCGGGCTTCCGTGACCAGGTCTTGTCCCCTGCCATTCTCTCCTCCCCGGTCCAGCTCGTCCTCCAGGTTGGCGCACGCTGCTTGGTCAATGACACTGTCAGGGATTTATTTAGAATTCAATCACACGACCTCAACCCAATTGAGATGGCTTGGGATGAGTTGGACCGCAGAGTGAAGGAAAAGCATCCAACAAGTGCTCAGCATATATGGGAAATCCTTCAAGACTGTTGGAAAAGCATTCCTCATGAAGCTGGTTGAGCGAATGCCAAGAGTGTGCAGAGCTGTAATCAAGGCAAAGGGTGGCTACTTTGAAGAATCTCAAATATAAAATATATTTTGAATTGTTTAACACTTTTTTGCATACTAAATGATTCCATGTGTGTTATTTCATAGATTTGATGTCTTCACTATTATTCTACAATGTGGAAAATAGTAAAAATAAAGAACAACACTTGAATGAGTAGGTACAGTGCCTTGCAAAAGTATTCTTCCCCCTTGTCATTATTCCTATTTTGTTGCATTACAACCTGTAATTTAAATGGATTTTTATTTGGATTTCATGTAATGGACATACACAAAATAGTCCAAATTGGTGAATTGAACTGAAAAAAATTACTTCTTACAAAAATATTTACAAAAATATAAAACGGAAAAGTGGTGCATGCATATGTATTCACCCCCTTTGCTATGAAAGACCCTAAATAAGATTTGGTTCAACCAATTACCTTCAGAAGTCACATAATTAGTTAAATAAAGTACACCTGTGTGCAATCTAAGTGTCACATGATCTCAGTATATATACACCTGTTCTGAAAGGCCCCAGAGTCTGCAACACCACTAAGCAATGGGCACCACCAAGCAAGTGGCACCATAAAGACCAAGGAGCTCTACAAACAGGTCAGGGACAACGTTGTGGAGAAGTACAGATCAGGGTTGAGTTATTAAACAAATCTGAAACTTTGAACATCCCACGGAGCACCATTAAATCTATTATTACAAAATGGAAAGAATATGGCACCACAACAAATCTGCTAAGAGACAGCCGCGCACCAAAACTCACAGACCAGGCAAGGAGGGCATTAATCTGAGAGGCAACAAAGTGACCAAAGATAACCCTGAAGGAGCTGCAAAGCTCCACAGCAGAGATTGGGGTATCTTTCCATAGGACCACTTTAAGCCGTACACTCCACAGAGCTGGTATTTATGGAAGAGTGTCCATAAAAAAAGCCATTGCTTAAAGAAAAGAACAAGCAAACACGTTTGGTGTTTGCCAAAAGGCATGTGGGAGACCCTCCATAACATATGGAAGAAGGTACTCTGGTCAGATGAGACAAAAATGTAGCTTTTTGGCCATCAAGAAAAATGCTATGTCTGGCGCAAACCCAACACCTCTCACCATCCCCAGAGTGAAGCATG
This sequence comes from Salvelinus alpinus, assembly GCF_045679555.1. NCBI lineage: Eukaryota > Metazoa > Chordata > Actinopteri > Salmoniformes > Salmonidae > Salvelinus > Salvelinus alpinus. The sequence goes on from NC_092117.1 coordinate 17,603,417, forward strand.
GTGGTGTCAGCATCATGCTGTGGGGATGTTTTTCCTTGGCAGGGACAGGGAAACTGGTCAGAATTGAAGGAATGATGGATGGTGCTAAATACAGGGGAATTCTTGAGGGAAACCTGTTTCAGTCTTCCAGAGATTTGAGACTGGGATGGAGGTTCACCTTCCAGCAGGACAATGACCCTAAGCATACTGCTAAAGCAACACTCGAGTGGTTTCAAAGGGAAACATTTAAATGTCTTGGAATGGCCTAGTCAAAGCCCAGATCTCAATCCAATTGAGAATCTGTGGTTTGACTTAAAGATTTTTGTACTCCAGGGAACCCATCCAACTTGAAGGAGCTGAAGCAGTTTTGCCTTGAGGAATGGACAAACATCCCAGTGGCTAGATGTGCCAAACTTATAGAGACATACCCCAAGACTTGCAGCTGTACTTGCTGCAAAAGGTGGCTTTACAAACTATTGACTTTGGGGGGGTGAATAGTTATGCACGCTCAAGTTTTCAGTTTTTGGGTCTTATATCTTGTTTGTTTCACAATAAAACATATTTTGCATATTCAAAGTGGTAGGCATGTTGTGTAAATCAAATGATACAACCCCCCCAAAAAATCAATTTTAATTCCAGGTTGTAAGGCAACAAAATAGGAAAAATGTCAAGGGGGGTGAATACCTTCGCAAGCCACTGTACATCCCACACTACCCTCATCCCTCACCCACCACATCCGTCTCCCCTACCACCCTGGCTTGAAGGCCAGAAGCTCCAGGCTCTACTGGCTTACTCCTGATGCTTAATTGAGTGAGAACGCCAAGGCGGCCCAGGGATCGCAGTAGGAGAACACTTTGCACTCGCTGCTTTTGTTTAGAGCAGAGTTCATTATTCAACTCCCTGTGAAGCCAGACTGCATGCTCTTTTACCCCCTATTCTCACAATAACTCCAAATGAGAGGCTCTAGCTTGTAGCAATTTAAAATTTCTCTTGTTGTTGTTTCCATGCCTTGGTGATTATCTAAATGCTAAAGTGGGCGAGGCTACGAGGTGTGTGGCTGCCCCTCTATTTCCTCTTGACCTGGTTCACTTGCCTCTGCACTGCACTTCATGTACTCTAACAGTAAAGAGTCATTCGCCAACTCAGATGTAACGCTTACTGGGTCATCACTTTGAGAACAGTGAGTTAGGATTTTTACCTTCTGACATGATATTGAAGACTTTAAATTCACAGGATAGTGAATAGTGGATAGTGATCCATTCAAAAAGTATTTTTAGCGAGACATAACTAATGTTTGTTGCAATCTGTCCCAGCTTCTGAACATGCTGCTTTACCTTTTTTGTGTTCCCTTCACTGTTGTACCTTACCCTTGATGTACTATCCTCTTTATTCAGAATACATTTGATTGGGTGTGGATGTTGAAATAACTATTGTTACAAAACAACGTCAGAGAATGTGAAACAGATTGGATCATTGTTCAAAATCCAGCAGAAATGTATATTTCATGTGTCAAGTCATGTTTAGTGTTGTCATAGTTGTCTTTCACACAGAGAACGTACGCCAGCTACAATATTCAGTCAGACAATAACATAGTTCATAATTCATGATTATTCTAATTTCTTGTCTTGCTTTTGGGGTGGGTGGTTGTTTAATTATTCATTCTTCTCCAAGTCGTCCGCAAACTTGAGTGTCAGAATATGAGTGTGGAGACGTGCTCAGGGTTACACGAGTTAGACGAGATACAGTTGTCTGCCCAAATGCCTCTGACAATACACAGGCAATGTTTTTCCTTACCAAGAATATAAGTTATCATAGTCTATAAACTAGGTCCCAGAGGTTTCCATGGCCAAAGAGCACGGTCAGGACTCAGAGCACAAGTGGAGAGAAACATTGGAAAAGAGAGAGAGGTACATCAAAGCTATAAAAAAAATGCTGATGTTACCTAATTTTACCTACGTATCAAAATCTTTCCAGCTGAGTCTGTTGATGGATTTAGACAGGGTCAGGAATAGACGAAACAGGGTATTATAGGCTAGTTGTTATAGAATCATATGCAGATTCAGCTCTTTTCACTAATGCACTTGCTGCAAAGTTTGCCGTGTCTTTGTGTCTGGTGAGATTTGTAATAATGACAGAGATATATACACAAATCACAACTGATCCTTTCAATCCTAAATTATGGGTAAATATTATGAAGAGCATTGCACTCTTTGTGAACAGGGTTTTTGATAACTCAAACACACGGAGCATATTTGATAAGACATCATGTGGTTTCAACACTGTTTATTGACTGCTGACATAGCTTATGATGCCAAAGCTGATGAATGGGAGTCACAATAGACCTTGACTTACGACTTGATTGATAGACATTAGCTCATGAGCAGAGGATATACATTACTGGAAGCTCATGCCCTAAAGGCTTCTGCTCTGTGTGTTCAAGTTGTCTTTGATGGGTGAGTTCAGTTCCCTGTCAATTAGCCTACAATTGTTGAGCCCATGCAGTGATGTAGAGGAGGATAAACACTTTTGCTCATCAGTTTACCCACCTGTTGTATAAAATGCTTTGAAAGTAAAGAGAGCGTTACTTTTTTCACTATCACTGGGCCACGCGCTGGGAGAATGGTGAAGAATTGACAATGAAATTAAAAGAGTTCCACAAAAAAATTGCCAACAACAAACATAGAAATCAACACAGATATGGATGCCTAAGCAACATAGTGTATCAACATAGATTTCATTTCAATACCCAGTGGGCAAAACCTGGTTGAAAAGATGTCAGTATGACATCTTTTTATGACGTCTTATTCTGGTCGCAAAACTGGTTGACCACCACACGACCAGTTGGTCATAATTGTGACCTCTATCTGACCTATTATGTAGCCTACTGGTCATAGTTAAGACCTCATCATAACCTGATAGTGACCACCTGACTACACCTAATTACCAGTGGTGGAAAAAGTACCCAAATGTCATACTTGAGTAAAAGTAGATACCTTAATAGGAAATGACTCAAGTAAAAGTGAAATACACACAGTAAAATTCCACTTGAGTAAAAGTCTAAAAGTATTTGGTTTTAAATATACTTATGTATCAAAAGTAAATGTAATTGCAAAAATATACTTAAGTATCACACTCCAACACCCAGACATCATTTACAAACAAAGCATTTGTGTTTAGTGAGTCTGCCAGATCAGAGGCAGTAGGGATGACTAGGGATGTTCTCTTGATAACTGCATGAATTGGACCATTTTCCTGTCCTGCTAAGCATTCAAAATGTAACGAGTACCTTTGGGTGTCAGGAAAAATGTATGGAGTAAAAAGTACATTATTTTCTTTAGGAATGTAGTGAAGTAAAAGTTGTCAGAAATATAAATAGTAAAGTAAAGTACAGATACCCCAAAAAACTACTTAAGTAGTACTTTAAAGTATTTTTACTTAAGTTCTTTACACCACTGCTTATTACCTATACTCTTAGAAAGTACGTTTTTTGGTTCCACATAGAACCCTTTTGGGTTCCAAAAACCTAACCTTTTAGGTTATAGATAGCACATTTTTTTCTTACAGTGTACAGTAAAAAGCAGTGGTGGGCCGTCAGGGCCTGCAAGGCCTTCTCTACTGGCCTAAACATCATCAGAATATAATTTTTTAAAAAATATATTTTCCCACAAATATGTATTAAATTATTCCCCAGAGTAAGAGTTATACTCTTCATTTCATAGCTTTCCTCTTGGTTGCACTGCTTCCAGCCCCAGGTTGAGATTTGGAGGGCTGGTCTTTACGTTAGATCTTTTATCCAATCATATTCAGCCATCATGTGTTGCCAGGGGTCTAAAATCTGCCCTCAGGCCTTCAGAATCAACAGTGCGGGCGCTTGTAGCTTAAAGTGAATGGAAATTAAAATTTTGTGTCAACCAATCAGCTTTAGAGTTGGCTATTGTACGCCTGCTGGCTGGCTCCAGTGTTACACAGGAGCCAGCTAGCAGGCGTAGGGCGTCCACGTCTTTTGATTGGATTACCAATATTGAGAGGCAGGTCCTATGGGCAGGTCTATGCAGATCTAGGAAACTAAATTTGATAAACGAATTAATTCGCGTTCTACTGTTTTTTGAACCCACAATGGCGGAAGGAGGAGAAGATATCGATTTGGTCGAGGATATAATTATAACGCCATTCTCAAGACGAACTTTTCAAGAAAAGTTAGACATTGTAAGGAGAGGTCGCCCGACGCCACAAAGCCTGTCACAGGCGGGAAAGGGGTTCGTTCGTTCGCCACTTTCAAAGTTTCAACTATGAGCGCTGTCAATGGCTCACAGGCTCCGAGAAGCACTGCAAACTGTACTGCTGGGAATGCCTATTATTTGCAAGTGATCGATTTGGTGTTTGGAGCCACACTGGCTTTGCAAACTTGAGTTGTCTAACCAAGGCAGCAACGAGACACCAAAGTACGGCTGGGCACTTACAAGCAATGGTGCTTTTGAAAACGTTTGGGGACACCAGAGTGGAGCTACAGCTCTCACTCGTCCTGCGTTATGTGACGGACACGGGAGTCAAGGAGCGATTTATCCGGTTTGAAGATGTGACAAGCGGCAAGCGAGCTGATGACATTGCCGCTCTTATTTTCCGTTTCTTGGAGGAAAATGAATGTAGTCTGGATAAAGTTGTGGCACAGTGTTTTGATGGCGCAGCAGTCATGGCATCTGGACTCAATGGGGTGCAGGCTAAAGTTAAGGAGAGGGCACCGATGGCCTTATTCATTCACTGCTATGCACATCGACTAAATTTAGTACTGACTCAAGGAGCCTCAAAGCTTAAAGAATGCAAGGTCTTCTTTGCCAACCTCAATGGCCTTGCAGCATTTTTCTCACGATCCCCTAAGCGCACGCAACTGTCTAATAATCAGTCTTTGGTGAGTAGGCATACAATGCATGTTATTTTTTATTAAATGTGTATGTATGTTTCGCATTTTATTTCGTTAATATTAAATAGCCTATATATTAACAAAATAAAATGGCAAATAGCCTATGTTGCAAATTATTTGTTTTCTTTTATTTTCAGTGAATAGTTATGTGTCTTTATCATCACGGTGAAACTGCTTTGGGTGCGACAATGCGCTGTTTAGTGAACACACTGTATTTATTTTTTGGGGGACTTAAAGCTCAAAGTTTGTGGACCAGAAATGGATAGAAGAAGAATATTAATATAACTCTGTTGCACTTGACTATGTTCTTGCCTATTAGTTGAACTGTACTGTATTGTACTCTTCCCCTGCAATTCTCTGAAAAAAATGTCAATTTCAAGGTGACGCAACGCCTGGTTATACTGCGTTTCTGTCTAAATGTATAGTGTCTAGAGCCATGGCATCTAAATGATGGTAATAACAGGTGGATTAATTCGGGTGGGACTGTGTAGGACCTCACTGAAGGCCCAGGCGCCAGGCCCACGGCACGCTACTGGTAAAAAGTATTACAGAGGATAAAGTTGGATATTGGCAAAATTGTTAATGTTAATCTGCAACATATTCTTACATTTAAATTAGATCAAGCAATAGCAAAAACAAATCTAAATCCTAATTTTTCGCACATCTGCATACAGTAATTGTTTCATAATTCACCCACAGACATTACATGCATAGAAAGACTGGGACACCGAGTATATAAAGCTCCATTGTTTCATTTGATTAATGATTAATAAGAGTGGTGTGAGAGGGTAGATCCTCATCAAGGACCTCTGAGCACAGAAGGTGATCTGGAGCATAGTGGCCCTGTTGAAGAGTTAAGTGATGGGTCAGAGCTGCAATGAAGATAATCAGCGCAAGGGAGCGCATGCGCATACCAACGGGATGCATGGGGAGATAGTTAATGATGGTACAAACCGGAGCTATGATAATATGTAGAAGCCAGACAACATAGCCTTTAAGCCTTTAAAATCAATAGATCAATACATCCCCAAGCAACCGGTAGAGCATGAGCAGTCAGTTATACACAACAGCGAACCAACCTGTGAGTAAAGCGACACTGAGACTCGAACCCAACAAGCCATGGCTTCCTATAGAGGGAAAGACAAGGATATCCAGGAAAACATAACTAAAATGCTCACGAAAACAAACAAACTGTTACAATCTGTAGTTAAAAAAGTAGATTTGCTCGAAAAGAAACTAGAGTCTATCGTGTCAGATATGCATATACAGGGCAGGTACCTGGACGAACAAAACAACAACATTGGAATTCTGGAAACAAAGGTGCAAACTTTAAAAGATGAACTGGATCAGCTAGAAAACAGATTGAGACAAAATAATATAAGAATATTGTCCCTACCTGAAGATGAGGAAAAAGGGGACCTTTCCAGCTACGTGATGAAGCAGATATCGGAGGACCTTGGTGTAGATGTCTCACCGGAGGATCTGGATCAATGCCATTGGATTGGCATGAAGCAGAAGAACGCTGAAAACCTGCATGGTCATCTTTAACACTAGAAACGCCATAAGCAAACGGCCATTTCAAAAATCTGCGAAAAAAAAGCTATATCCAGCTCCTTCCCTAACTTTTCCTAAATGTTTGTATTTTACACTGCTCAGAATTTAAAATCACAAACAGTATTTGGAGCCTTACTACCTGTTTTTTTCACGCCTATTCCTAACTTAATCCGCCAAGACAATGTGCTGTAGGACGTTGGTACCCAGCCAGGCGCTAATGCGTCTCTCTCTCCTCACTGAATGAACGATAATTGGAGGAATGAGCGATAATTGTGCACCTTATTTCACAATTTAATTTAAAGACCTAACTGAATGATAAGGAGGGTGAAGAGATTGATTTGATTTAGAAAGACAATAGTGTAATGATGAGATTGTGTTATGCCTATTTATCAGCAGCACATAATTTGACCACAGGCCTTGCGGTTTTACGTTTTACTTTGTAAAAAAAAGCTGTTACAGTACAGTTTTATGCAGTGGCGATTTTAGCATGTAAATCTTTGTGGGGCAAAAAAATGTACATGTGGGATGCATGCAGGCAAAGCCACTACACAACACAATACTAAACAATACATTAATTGCACTATAACGTGACAAACAGTGCCCGCAAACTGTTAGGGCCTACATAAAGCTGTCCCAACAGCAGGGTCTCAACAGCAGTCGAATCATGATGACATCAGTGATCTTCATGTCGTAGCTCTAGAAAGAGGCCCGAGTTCCCGATTTTACAATTCCGAGTTGGATGAAAGTTCAAAAGTTATTTACCCAGTCGTAGCTCATTTTACCCGAGTTCCCAGTTATCTTGAACTCACCAAAGTCAGATTTTGCAGATCAGAGTTAACAGTTGTTTTGAGCGCGGCACAAATCATGCTTCATTGACAGCATGGCCAATGTTGAATGTTTATCATTTTAAACTAGGAAAATAGACCCTTAAATCTTAGACTTGGAACCAAATAGCCACTCCACTGAATAGCAGGATAATGATTGCTTTGCAAAGCTTGCAGTTAGCCACTGATTCCTTCCAAACCACTCATTGTTGAATTTGCAATTTCCAACTTGTTGTGTAATGTTTATGTTCAATGGCCGATGTGCATCGATACGTTTTATCTATAATTTCTCCTCAATCTTTCTCTTCATATGACAAGGATTAAAAAAGGATTTGCCAGTATTGTCGACAAGATTCATGATGATGACTGCTTGCTAAGATTTTGAAAGTATGATGTTGCATCAAAGCTACTGTAGATATGACGTGATGTGACGTCATTTTATCTGTGTCCAATGACCTTGAGCTTTCTTGGATGGACACTAATGTAACTCTATGGCAACACCCAAGGGGCTAGAATGTTAGAGCTCTACCCTTAGACTTGGCAGTGAGGTAGTGTCCCCATGAGTGACAGAACACTGAGCCAACACTTCGTATTTTCTGCTGGCTTGCCCCACCACCACAGTAAGCACTGAGCTAGGCTGAAACACCTGTATTTTGGAGCTGCCTTACTCAAGAAAACAAAAAAGAGACCATGTTTGTATGTAGCTTTATTACCTCAATTCGGTATTTTTATTTTACATTGTTTGCAAACTGATATGTAACACCTATTAATGCCAAAATAACATGCAAAACAGGCAAGCTTTTTTTGTTGCTAGAAATGTGGCTCTGCCCCACCAGCCCTGAATGACTGGTTGTATTTACTAAAACTGTATTACTAATCAAATGTATTGTAAGGGAAACGAAAACATGCTACATGTTGCAGTAGCCCTTTAGAATAATGCAAAAACCATACTTGGCTCTGTCTAGCTAAGCAAATGATGCCAGCCCACTGAATGAATGACAAATAGATGGAGTGGGTGATTATTGTACAAGTTACTTCACAATCAAATTTAATTTAGGCCCAACTGAATGATGAGGGTGAAAGGGTTGATTTCATTTAGAAAAACAATAGTGTAATGGTGAGTTTGTGTTATGACTATTTATCAGCGTTGGCGCTCATGTTAATAATTTGACCACGTGCCTTGCAGGTAGATACTATTCTCTTTTATGTTTTACTTTGTACAACTAAGCTGTGATAAGACTGTTTTATTTACTATACCTCTATTACTAATCAAATGTATTGTAAGAGAAACTTAAACATGCTACATTTTTTTTAACCTTTATTTAACTAAGTCAGTTCAGAACAAGTTCTTATTTTCAATGACGGCCTAGGAACTGTAATTAACTGCCTTGTTCAGGGGCAGAACAACAGATTTTTACCTTGTCAGCTCAGGGATTTGATCTTGCAACCTTTCGGTTACTAGTCCAACATCTAACCACTAGGCTACCTGCCACCCCAGTAGGCCTTAACAATAATGCAAAACATATCCTTGACTCTATCCAGTGAAGCAAACGACGCCATCCCACTGAATGAATGGCAAATGGATGGAATTGGCAATAATTGTGCAAGTTGTTTCAATGAGGCCTAACTGAATGATGAGGGTGAAGAGGATGATTTAATATAGAAAGACACTGTTGTAATGATGAGTTTGTGTTATGACTATTTATCAGTGTTGACGCTCATTTTTTGACCGCACACTTTGCAGTTTGATAAAATTCTCTTTTACGTTATACTTTGTAAAAAATAAGCTGTTACAGAACTGTTTTATTTACTGTAACTATTACTAATCACATTTATTGTAAAGGAAATGCAAACATGCTGTGTTTTGCAGTAGGCCTTTAGAAAAGTGCTAAACATATCCTTGACTATATTCAAGTTGATGAGTGGGAAACAATCGATGCCAGTCAGCCTGCATAGTAGGCCCATCGAAATTACACCTAAACTATACCAAAACGAATTTAACACATAATAAGAGCCTATAGGCAAGATTACATTGACATTAATCTGATGAGTAACAATATTAGGTCGATCACTTGTGAAATTGTACACGAAGAGATGGGCACATTTGGTATTGACAGATGCAGGGAAAGGAGCATCGCTTTATCAAATCCTCCTTCAGAGTCACATGCAGGTTGTAACGGTGATCCTCCTCCTGGACGCTCATGGCTGGCTGACGGCTCTGGACGCTCATGGCTGGCTGACGGCTCTGGACGCTCATGGCTGGCTGACGGCTCTGGACGCTCATGGCTGGCTGACGGCTCTGGACGCTCATGGCTGGCTGGCTCTGGCAGCTCCTGGCTGGACGGCTCTGGCTGGTCCTGGCTGGCTGGCTCTGGCAGCTCCTGGCTGGCTGGCTCTGGCAGCTCCTGGCTGGCCGGCTCTGGCTGGTCCTGGCTGGACGGCTCTGGCAGGTCCTGTCTGGTTGGCGGCTCTGGCAGATCCTGTCTGGTTGGCGGCTCTGGCAGATCCTGTCTGGTTGGCGGCTCTGGCAGATCCTGTCTGGTTGGCGGCTCTGGCAGATCCTGTCTGGTTGGCGGCTCTAGCAGATCCTGTCTGGTTGGCGGCTCTGGCAGATCCTGTCTGGTTGGCGGCTCTGGCAGATCCTGTCTGGTTGGCGGCTCTGGCAGATCCTGTCTGGTTGGCGGCTCTGGCAGATCCTGTCTGGTTGGCTCTAGCGGCTCCTGACTGACTATCGGCTCTGACGGCTCGGGACAGACGGGCGGCTCTAATGGCTCGGGACAGACGGATGGCTCAGACGGCGCTGGGGAGACGGATGGCTCAGACGGCGCTGGGGAGACGGATGGCTCAGATGGCGCTGGGGAGACGGATGGCTCAGACGGCGCTGGGGAGACGGATGGCGCTGCGGAGACGGATGGCTCAGACTGATCCTGTCTAGCGGAAGGCTTTGGCTGCTCCTGTCTGGCGGAAGGCTCTAGCGGCTCCTGTCTGGCGGAAGGCTCTAGCGGCTCCAGTCTGGCGGAAGGCTCTGTAGGCTCATGGCAGACGGGCGGCTTTGCAGGCTCATGGCAGACGGGCGGCTTTGAAGGATCAATACAGACGGGCAGTTCATGCGGCGCTTGGCAGACGGACAGTTCAGGCGCCGTTGGGCAGACTGCAGACTCTGGCCGGCTGAGACGCACTGTAGGCCTGGTGCGTGGTGCCGGAACTGGAGGCACCGGACTGGAGACACGCACTTCCAACCTAGTGCGGGGAGCAGGGACAGGGCACACTGACCTCTCGAAGCGCACTATAGGCCTGGTGCGTGGTACCGGCACTGGTGGTACCGGGCTAAGGGCACGCACCTCAGGGCGAGTGCGGGGAGAAGGAACAGTGCGTACATGGCTCTGGAGACACACAGGAGGCTTAGTGCGTGGTGCCGGAACTGGAGGCACTGGGCTGGAGACACGCACCACAGGGAGAGTGCTTGGAGGAGGAACAGGGCTCTGGAAACGCACTGGAAGCCTGGTGCGTGGAGTAGGCACTTGTGGTACTGGGCTGGGGCGGGGAGGTAGCGCCGGAAATACCGGACCGTGCAGGCGTACTGGCTCCCTTGAGCACCGAGCCTGCCCAACCTTACCTGGTTGAATGCTCCCCGTCGCCCGCCCGGTGCGGGTTATTCCACCTCCCCGCACTGGGCGGGCGACGGGGAGCTATGTAGGCGAACCGGGGACACCATGCGTAAGGCTGGTGCCATGTAAGCCGGCCCAAGGAGACGTACTGGTGGCCAGATATGTAGAGCCGGCTTCATGGCACTTGGCTCAATGCTCAATCTAGCCCTACCAGTGCGGGGAGGTGGAATAACCCGCACCGGGCTATGCACACGTACAGGAGACACCGTGCGCTCTACTGCGTAACACGGTGTCTGCCCGTACTCCCGCTCTCCACGGTTAGCCTGGGAAGTGGGCGCAGGTCTCCTACCTGCCCTTGGCCCACTACCTCTTAGCCTCCCCCCAAGAAATTTTTGGGTAGTACTCACGGGCTTTTCGGGCTTCCGTGCTAGACACGTCCCCTCATATCTGCGGTTTTGAGCTTCATTCTCCGGTTTCCAGCCACGTCTCTTTGCTGCCTCCTCATACCACCGCTCTTGGGCTCTCGCTGCCTCCATCTCCTCACGAGCGCGGCGATATTCCCCAATATGTGCCCAGTGTCCTTTTCCCTCCAATATTTCATCCCATGTCCAGGATTCCTGTGTAGCAGGCCACTGCTCGAATTCACGCTGCTTGGTTCTGGTTCGGTGGGTGGTTCTGTAACGGTGATCCTCCTCCTCTTCATCCGAAGAGGAGGAGCAGGGATTGAACCAAGGCGCAGCGTTGTGATTCGACATATTATTTATTAAACAAAACACAAAACACGACGAACACGAAACACTTGAGAATTACCAAAATAACAAACGCAGTCAACAGACCTGGACACGAACTTACATATAACGTGAAGGACGCAATAACAGGAAAACTGACTACATAAACCGAACAAACGAACAAAACCGAAAACAGTCCCGTGTGGCGTAACATACACTTACACAGACACAGGAGACAACCACCCACAAACAAACAGTGTGAAAACACCTACCTTAATATGACTCTCAATCAGAGGAAATGAAAAACACCTGCCTCTAATTGAGAGCCATATTAGGTCACCCTTTAAACCAACATAGAAACAGAAAACATAGACTGCCCACCCAAACTCACGTCCTGACCAACTAACACATACAAAACTAACAGAAAACAGGTCAGGAACGTGACACAGGTAAAACATTGCGATTTCTATATAGTAACTGAAATAGCATATGCTGCAGATTCTGACACTTACCTTTGTCAAATAACTCTCAAAATAAAAAGTTCCCTTTTTACAAGAATATCCGTGCTGTCAGCACATGACCATTGCATGACCAATCGCGCGGTACCATTGCTCTGGCTACTAAGCAAATACTAGTAACATAATGAACATACAATTACAATATGCTATTCTTTCATCAATGGATGAATGGGACATAGAAACCAGATAGAAACTGATAATGGTGCATGTGACTTCAGTTAAGTTTTGGTTAGCCGCCGATGTCGAAACCAAGTACCTACTCAATAGCTTTCCTCATCAAGGGAAAGATGAAAACAGGCCAGCGGGTGAGCGACTGTCTTAGTCTGTGGTTTTGAGACTCGTATAGCCTTATGTGGGCCAAGGCAGAATTGTGACCATTGTCAACTTCTTCACATTAATTTCCCTGGCAAACAAGTTGATTGCAAAGAAGACTAGCTTGCTCAGAAGAGTGACCAAAGAAAGGCAGCTGCCACCCTCTGCGCAAAACAACTTACCAGCGGAGCTGTACTCCACATCAGTGATGGAGAGTGGTAAAGTGCTCCACTCCCTAGCATACTACTCGCCAATGTCCAGTCTCTTGACAATAAGGTTGATGACATATTCAATCAATCCTTATCGCAGTCTGCTGTTCCCACATGCTTCAAGAGGGCCACCATTGTTCCTGTTCCCAAGAAAGCTAAGGTAACTGAGCTAAACGACTACCGCCCCGTAGCACTCACTTCCGTCATCATGAAGTGCTTTGAGAGACTAGTCAAGGACCATATCACCTCCACCCTACCGGACACCCTAGACCCACTCCAATTTGCTTACCGACACAATAGGTCCACAGACGACGCAATCGCAACCACACTGCACACTGCCCTAACCCATCTGGACAAGAGGAATACCTATGTGAGAATGCTGTTCATCGACTACAGCTCAGCATTTAACACCATAGTACCCTCCAAACTCGTCATCAAGCTCGAGACCCTGGGTCTCGACCCCGCCCTGTGCAACTGGGTCCTGGACTTCCTGACGGGCCGCCCCCAGGTGGTGAGGGTAGGTAACAACATCTCCACCCCGCTGATCCTCAACACTGGGGCCCCACAAGGGTGCGTTTTGAGTCCTCTCCTGTACTCCCTGTTCACCCACGACTGCGTGGCCATGCACGCCTCCAACTCAATCATCAAGTTTGCGGATGACACTACAGTGGTAGGCTTGATTACCAACAACGACGAGACGGCCTACAGGGAGGAGGTGAGGGCCCTCGGAGTGTGGTGTCAGGAAAATAACCTCACACTCAACGTCAACAAAACAAAGGAGATGATTGTGGACTTCAGGAAACAGCAGAGGGAGCACCCCCCTATCCACATCGACGGGACAGCAGTGGAGAAGGTGGAAAGTTTTAAGTTCCTCGGTGTACACATCACGGACAAACTGAATTGGTCCACCCACACAGACAGCGTTGTGAAGAAGGCGCAGCAGCGCCTCTTCAACCTCAGGAGGCTGAAGAAATTCGGCTTGTCACCAAAAGCACTCACAAACTTCTACAGATGCACAATCGAGAGCATCCTGTCGGGCTGTTTCACCGCCTGGTACGGCAACTGCTCCGCCCACAACCGTAAGGCTCTCCAGAGGGTAGTGAGGTCTGCAGAACGCATCACCGGGGCAAACTACCTGCCCTCCAGGACACCTACACCACCCGATGTCACAGGAAGGCCATAAAGATCATCAAGGACATCAACCACCCAAGCCACTGCCTGTTCACCCCGCTATCATCCAGAAGGCGAGGTCAGTACAGGTGCATCAAAGCAGGGACCGAGAGACTGAAAAACAGCTTCTATCTCAAGGCCATCAGACTGTTAAACAGCCACCACTAACATTTAGCTGCCGCTGCCAACATACTGACTCAACTCCAGCCACTTTAATAATGGGAATTGATGGAAATTATGTAAAAATGTACCACTAGCCACTTTAAACAATGCCACTTAATATAATGTTTACATACCCTACATTACTCATCTCATATGTATATGTATATACTGTACTCTATATCATCTACTGCATCTTGCCATCTTTATGTAATACATGTATCACTAGCCACTTTAAACTATGCCACTTTATGTTTACATACCCTACATTACTCATCTCATATGTATATACTGTACTCTATACCATCTACTGCATCTTGCCTATGCCGTTCTGTACCATCACTCATTCATATATCTTTATGTACATATTCTTTATCCCTTTACACTTGTGTGTATAAGCTAGTAGTTGTGGAATTGTTAGGTTAGATTACTTGTTGGTTATTACTGCATTGTCGGAACTAGAAACACAAGCATTTCGCTACACTCGCATTAACATCTGCTAACCATGTGTATGTGACAAATAAAAGTTTGATTTGATTTAAAGCAACACTCACAGTGTACAGAAATAAAACAAATAGAGTGTTTTCACCTCCGCACGATGCATCCTACTGGATCTGGCATGTGAGCTTCATTAGAACCACATGAACGCCAAGAAAGAAGCTACAGCTGCCAAGCAGGCCGCCAAGGCAGCAAGTCCTGCTCTCCCTCTTCCACATGCACCACAGTTCCCACTCTGGAAAAATAAGACATTGTCAAGTTGGCAGGTGCACATGAAACAAGGCCCATGAAAACTGTGTGCAGTGCAGCCGATTTGTTTGTAGGTGTCACGCCCTGATCTGTTTCACCTGATCTTGTGCTTGTCTCCACCCCCCTCCAGGTGTCGCCCATCTTTCCAATTATCCCCTGTGTATGTATACCTGTGTTCTCTGTCTGTTTGTTGCCAGTTTGTCTTGTTCGTTCAAGTTCGTTGCCTGTCCTGACCCTGTACAAGCCCGCCTTTCCTCTCTGCCTGACCCTGTGCCTGCCTGCCATCCTGTACCTTTGCTCCACCTCTGGATTACTGAACTCTGCCTGTCCCTGACCCTGAGTCCACCTGCCGTCCTGTACCTTTGCCTTACCCTGGATTTTTGACCCCTGCCTGCCGTGACCTGTCTTTGCCTGCCCCTGTTGCTACAATAAATATGGTTACTTCGACAGTCTGCATATGGGTCCTACCTTGATCCCTGATAGTAGGGCTTGCCCACACAAAGTCTTGAAGCTGTGTTCTGACTATGGACCTGAAGCATAAAGAGAAGATGTGATTGATTCATGCATAAAGAAATGGGTATAATGGCACAGCACAGTGTCTGATACAATCAACAAATTACTGTTTTTATATCTTGTCATTATTATATTTCCACAAATATTTATTTATGCAATTAATCCTTCACAATTGTTCATGCACTGGTGCTTTTGTTTAGGAATACATCAAATTGTTTCACCTGCGCATCAGGCTGGTTATATTATTATGATGTTTTTTTTTTCTTTGTTAAAATAAGCTGTAACTGGACTTTATTAATTACTATAACTCTATTACTAATCAAATATTCAAATAAAGTTGATCAACTGGAATACACTGTAATGTTTTTATTGTAAGGGAAACGAAAATAGGCTATTAGTGTTACGTCCGTTGTTGGAATGAGACCAAGGTGCAGCGTGGTAGGCGAACATCTTACTTTTATTTAAAATGAACACCAAAATACAACAAAATACAAAACCGAATGTAAAGTTCTGCAGGGCTAGACAGCAAATATGCAAAAACAAGATCCCACAAACTAAGGTGGAAAACAGGCTGCCTAAGTATGATCCCCAATCAGAGACAACGATAGACAGCTGCCTCTGATTGGGAACCATACCCGGCCAACAAAGAAATAGAACACATAGATTGCCCACCCTAGTCACACCCTGACCTAACCAAAATAGAGAATAAAAAGGATCTCTAAGGTCAGGGCGTGACAATTAGGCCTAAGCTTTATTATAAAACATATTACCTTGACTAAATCTAAACAAATAACTATTGTTGTTATTGTTTTAAATTGATACAGTATATTGCCATGAATATTTCTTCAAGCAATTAATCCTTTACAACAGTTTATGCACTATTTATCAAGCATTTATTTAGCAAGCATGTTTGCGTACCTTGCAGGTTGATATGCAATGTTCTCTAGCGGGTACTTATATGCTGAAAGGCCAGACGGTTCTAGTGTTAAGCTGTGGGCACAGGGGGGAAAGGAGATCAAGGTCTAAGGCCAGTCCTTTCGATCCATCCAGGACCTGTCTACTATGCTGAGGAAAACACGCCAGCAATTAATTCCGATCAGACAGTCACTGGAGGAAAATTAATCAAGTCTCAACTCCGATTCCAGGCAGTACTGCGGGTATGGAAGGGAACGCAGAGAATTGAGTTCAGAAGCGCCAATGAAGCCCTGAACAGGTTGCAGGAAACCTTTCCAGTTGAAAGTTTAGAAAATATTCATTCCCCCTCACCCCAATACAATCTAGACTCTAGTACTCCCTGACGAAGGCCATGCAGCCAAAACGCGTCGTTTTTTCAAAATGTTGTTTCTATTGAACATGCCATACTAATAAAGGCATTTTAATTAATTATATGAAGAGTGCCTTGGTCCTACTTTCTTTTTGATGACCAATTCACCCCTTTTACCAAAGAGCACCTTCTATCTACCAAAATGTACTATTGTGTACCTTAGTAGCGCTTCCCTTCCCTTCCCTCCTCTTTCTACAATCTAGACTCTGTTGTCCTCAAGTAACTGTTCTTCTCTAGGAAGTAACGATAGAATTAGCCAATACCAATGAGATACATGAACAAGAAAAATACAATATAAAAGAGGAAATACAGCAATATATACGGCAGTGTCAATAATTGTTCTATGGATGTGTGTGTGTGTTGGCGAAAGGGTGTAAGTGGGTGTATGTGTGGGTAGGTGTCTGTGCTAATGAATGGGAGAGTGAATGAGGATGAATATGAATATGTTTAGGAGGGCCGGAGAGAATGAGTGTGCAGAGGCATAGGGTATATGTTGTTTGTGAATAAAGTAGAATGGATAATTAAGTAGATGTATAGAGGGGTGTATATGTGTTTGAGAAGAAGGGGGGGGGGAAATATGAAGGTTGTAAGAAACTGGGCCTGGGTGGGTAAGGGAGGGCAAGGAGGGGAGGTGGTGATAAGCTTGGCATGGGGTGGCAAGGGTGGGTAAGAATTGTGTCCATGCACTAATCTGGGGAAGGGTGCCAAAACACTTCTGCAGCATTGGAGGTCCCAAAGCACACAGTGGCCTCCATCATTCTTAAATGGAAGAAGTTTGGAACCATCAAGACTTTTCCTAGAGCTGGCCACCCGACCAAACTGAGCAAGCGGGAGAGAAGGGCCTTGGTCAGGGAGGTGACGAAGAACCCGATGGTCACTCTGACACAGCTCCAGAGTTCCTCTGTGGAGATGCGAGATTCTTCCAGAAGGACAACCATCTCTGCAGCACTCCACCAATCAGGCCTTTATGATAGAGTGGCCAAATGGAAGCCACTCCTCAGAAAAGGAATATGACAGCCCGCTTGGATTTTCCAAAAGGCACCTAGAGGACTCTTAGACCATGAGAAACAAGATTCTCTGGTCTGTTGAAACCAAGATTGAACTCTTTGGCCTGAATGCCAAGTGTCACGACTGTAGGAAACGTGGAACCATCCCTACGGTGAAGCATGGTGGTGGCAGTATGGGGATGTTTTTCAGTGGCAGGGACTGGGGGACTAGTCAGGATCTACGGAAAGATGAACGGAGCAAAGTACAGAGAGATCCTTGATGAAATCCTGCTCCAAAGCGCTCAGGGCCTCAGACTGGGGCGAAGGTTCACCTTCCAACAGGACAACGACCCTAATCACACAGCCAAGACAATGCAGGAGTAAAGGGTCTGAATACTTATGTAAATGTAACATTTCAGTTGTTTTTTATAGATTTCTTAAAATTTCTAAAAACCTGTTTTTGATTTGTCATTATGGGGTATTGTGTGCAGATTGATGAGGGGGGGAAACAATCTATTCCATTTTAGAATAAGGCTGTAACATACAAAATGTGGAAAAAGTCGAGGGGTCTGAATACTTTCTGCACTGCACTGTACATACTTTCCGTCCTCCTCCACCACGGCTGTCAGCGGCATATTTTAGGACTTTCCAGAGGGCCCGCTACACACCAACCTCCCGAGTTTGTCTTTTCATGACACTTACTGTAAGCATAAAAATATATTTTTATTTTATTTAACGATTGGCATAATGTGGGCATGCAGGGCATGACAGAACCGTAACACACAGTAAAATATCTTTAACAGTCAGAATCTACTAAAAGCGGTAGCAAAGGCATGTTTCCTCCTCTGTCTCTTCATTATGAAGTGAGACATGAATCAATTGGTCATCAATCTGAAACATTTTAAGAAAGAGTATATACAAATTAGACAGGATAATGACAATGTTTAACCCATCTCTAAATCCTAATATATGTTGTAATATTCAAACAACTTTTTATAAACTCACAAGTTTTTATAAACATAATCCTGAGGACATTGTCCTAGACAGAGGTTCCCCAATTGAGGACAGCTTGGCAGACTTTTAAAAAATTAAGCTAAATGCAAAAATTTAAATACAGTGGGGAGAACAAGTATTTGATACACTGACAATTTTGCAGGTTTTCCTACTTACAAAGCATGTAGAGGTCTGTAATTTTTATCATAGGTACACTTCAACTGTGAGAGAAGGAATCTAAAACAAAAATCCAGAAAATCACATTGTATGATTTTTAAGTAATTAATTTGCATTTTATTGCATGACGTAAGTATTTGATACATCAGAAAAGCAGAACTGAATATTTGGTACAGAAACCTTAGTTTGCAATTACAGAGATCATACGTTTCCTGTAGTTCTTGACCAGGTTTGCACACACTGCAGCAGGGATTTTGGCCCACTCCTCCATACAGACCTTCTCCAGATCCTTCAGGTTTCGGGGCTGTCGCTGGGCAATACGGACTTTCGGCTCCCTCCAAAGATTTTCTATTGGGTTCAGGTCTGGAGACTGGCTAGGCCACTCCAGGACCTTGAGATGCTTCTTACGGAGCCACTCCTTAGTTGCCCTGGCTGTGTGTTTCGGGTCGTTGTCATGCTGGAAGACCCAGCCACGACCCATCTTCAATGCTCTTACTGAGGGAAGGAGGTTGTTGGTCAAGATCTCGCGATACATGGCCCCATCCATCCTCCCCTCAATACGGTGCAGTCGTCCTGTCCCCTTTGCAGAAAAGCATCCCCAAAGAATGATGTTTCCACCTCCATGCTTCACGGTTGGGATGGTGTTCTTGGGGTTGTACTCATCCTTCTATTCCTCCAAACACGGCGAGTGGAGTTTAGAGCAAAAAGCTCTATTTTTGTCTCATCAGACCACATGACCTTCTCCCATTCCTCCTCTGGATCATCCAGATGGTCATTGGCAAACTTCAGACGGGCCTGGACATGCGCTGGCTTGAGCAGGGGGACCTTGCGTGCGCTGCAGGATTTTAATCCATGACGGCGTAGTGTGTTACTAATGGTTTTCTTTGAGACTGTGGTCCCAGCTCTCTTCAGGTCATTGACCAGGTCCTGCCGTGTAGTTCTGGGCTGATCCCTCACATTCCTCATGATCATTGATGCCCCACGAGGTGAGATCTTGCATGGAGCCCCAGACCGAGGGTGATTGACCGTCATCTTGAACTTCTTCCATTTTCTAATAATTGTGCCAACAGTTGTTGCCTTCTCACCAAGCTGCTTGGCTATTGTCCTGTAGCCCATCCCAGCCTTGTACAGGTCTACAATTTATCCCTGATGTCCTTACACAGCTCTCTGGTCTTGGCCATTGTGGAGAGGTTGGAGTCTGTTTGATTGAGTGTGTGGACAGGTGTCTTTTATACAGGTAACGAGTTCAAACAGGTGCAGTTAATACAGGTAATGAGTGGAGAACAGGAGGGCTTCTTAAAGAAAAACTAACAGGTCTGTGAGAGCCGGAATTCTTACTGGTTGGTAGGTGATCAAATACTTATGTCATGCAATAAAATGCAAATTAATTACTTAAAAATCATACAATGTGATTTTCTGGATTTTTGTTTTAGATTCCGTCTCTCACAGTTGAAGTGTACCTATGATAAAAATGACAGACCTCTACATGCTTTGTAAGTAGGAAAACCTGCAAAATCAGCAGTGTATCAAATACTTGTTCTCCCCACTGTATGTGTAAAGAGGCAATAAAGAGACAATAAAGTGTTATCTTGTTCAAAAGTTATGCATCTGTCATATCATTCCTGTAACAAACATGGTTAGAAATGGAACCAAAACACTTTCTTCAAAGACAGCGCTTAGACTCTAGAGGGTTAACTAAACAGATATAAAAATGTAAAAATGGTAGCTATCTAGCTAAAACCAATGCCTACAACATGTAAAAATTGTAATTTACCATGTCCATTGAGGATTAGCCAGCGAGCTAACGTTTGCTAGCTAAAATTTGTCAGCTAAATTAGCTAGCTAGCTAGCAAATCTTTCCTTTATGTTCTTCTCCACAACAAGCCGCCACCTTACTTAAAAGACGTTAAACAAGAATGCAGGAAAACAGGAACTACCACTTAGCAGTCAAATGTTTTCAAAGGTTTTGGTGTACATTTTTAGAAACTGTTGTTCTCCAGCTATGTTGTTGTGTAGCCTGGCGCTCTGTCCCAACTGCTGTTTGGAATTTTGACCAATGCACTCCAGCAAGCAGGCTGCCTGCGTGCAGAGAATCCAATCCAGGTTTTAGCTGGAATTGATATGCCTACTTTATTTAGCTACTGAAATTCAAATAAAATTACTGCATGCATTATGTCAATTGCTTAATAGCTTTACTGGAAATATAATAGTGTCACGCCCTGACTTTAGTTATATTTGCTTTCTTTATTATTTGGTTAGGGCAGGGTGTGACAAGGGGTGGTTTATTTCGTTTTTGTATTGTCTTGGGGTTTTTGTCTTGTCTAGGGTTTTTTGTTATCTATGGGGATTTTGTACTGTGGGGTTGTTTATGGTGGCCTGAGTGGGTAACACACAGTAAAATATCTTTAACAGTCAGAATCTACTAAAAGCGGTAGCAAAGGCATGTTTCCTCCTCTGTCTCTTCATTATTTATATTTATTTATTTATTTATATATTTATTATTTACTTTATTATTATCTCCCCTCTCTCTCCAGATGAAATCTCGCGTCTTGTGACGGCCGGCCGCCCAACAACCTGCCCGCTTGACCCTATCCCCTCCTCTCTTCTCCAGACCATTTCCGGAGACCTTCTCCCTTACCTCACCTCGCTCATCAACTCATCCTTGACCGCTGGCTACGTCCCTTCCGTCTTCAAGAGAGCGAGAGTTGCACCCCTTCTGAAAAAACCTACACTCGATCCCTCCGATGTCAACAACTACAGACCAGTATCCCTTCTTTCTTTTCTCTCCAAAACTCTTGAACGTGCCGTCCTTGGCCAGCTCTCCTGCTATCTCTCTCAGAATGACCTTCTTGATCCAAATCAGTCAGGTTTCAAGACTAGTCATTCAACTGAGACTGCTCTTCTCTGTGTCACGGAGGCGCTCCGCACTGCTAAAGCTAACTCTCTCTCCTCTGCTCTCATCCTTCTAGACCTATCGGCTGCCTTTGATACTGTGAACCATCAGATCCTCCTCTCCACCCTCTCCGAGCTGGGCATCTCCGGCGCGGCCCACGCTTGGATTGCGTCCTACCTGACAGGTCGCTCCTACCAGGTGGCGTGGCGAGAATCTGTCTCCGCACCACGTGCTCTCACCACTGGTGTCCCCCAGGGCTCTGTTCTAGGCCCTCTCCTATTCTCGCTATACACCAAGTCACTTGGCTCTGTCATATCCTCACATGGTCTCTCCTATCATTGCTATGCAGACGACACACAATTAATCTTCTCCTTTCCCCCCTCTGATAACCAGGTGGTGAATCGCATCTCTGCATGTCTGGCAGACATATCAGTGTGGATGACGGATCACCACCTCAAGCTGAACCTCGGCAAGACGGAGCTGCTCTTCCTCCCGGGGAAGGACTGCCCGTTCCATGATCTCGCCATCACGGTTGACAACTCCATTGTGTCCTCCTCCCAGAGTGCTAAGAACCTTGGCGTGATCCTGGACAACACCCTGTCGTTCTCAACTAACATCAAGGCGGTGACCCGTTCCTGTAGGTTCATGCTCTACAACATTCGCAGAGTACGACCCTGCCTCACGCAGGAAGCGGCGCAGGTCCTAATCCAGGCACTTGTCATCTCCCGTCTGGATTACTGCAACTCGCTGTTGGCTGGGCTCCCTGCCTGTGCCATTAAACCCCTACAACTCATCCAGAACGCCGCAGCCCGTCTGGTGTTCAACTTTCCCAAGTTCTCTCACGTCACCCCGCTCCTCCGCTCTCTCCACTGGCTTCCAGTTGAAGCTCGCATCCGCTACAAGACCATGGTGCTTGCCTACGGAGCTGTGAGGGGAACGGCACCTCCGTACCTTCAGGCTCTGATCAGGCCCTACACCCAAACAAGGGCACTGCGTTCATCCACCTCTGGCCTGCTCGCCTCCCTACCTCTGAGGAAGTACAGTTCCCGCTCAGCCCAGTCAAAACTGTTCGCTGCTCTGGCACCCCAATGGTGGAACAAACTCCCTCACGACGCCAGGTCAGCGGAGTCAATCACCACCTTCCGGAGACACCTGAAACCCCACCTCTTTAAGGAATACCTAGGATAGGATAAAGTAATCCTTCTAACCCCCCCCCCCCCCTTAAAAGAGTTAGATGCACTATTGTAAAGTGGTTGTTCCACTGGATATCATAAGGTGAATGCACCAATTTGTAAGTCGCTCTGGATAAGAGCGTCTGCTAAATGACTTAAATGTAAATGTAAATGTGGGTTCTCAATCAGAGACAGCTGTTTATCGTTGTCTCTGATTGGGGAGCCTATTTAGGTTGCCATGTTCCATGTTGGTTTTGTGGGTAGTTGCCCATGTTTAGTTGCCTGTGAGCACTACGTTGGCTTCACGGTTAGGTTGTTATTTTGTTAAGTGTTCTTCGTTGAATTAAAAGATGTATTCCAATCGCGCTGCACCTTGGTCCACTCCTTCCCACAGCCGTGACAAATAGTCATTTTTTCAGGGTCGAATTCAGGTGCAATCATTTTTGACTAATTATTTATGGCAATATATGGCATAAAAATAAGATTTGTACATCCTGGTGGATAGTATGATATGAAAATAGAATACATAGGTCTATATGTTATTTGATAAATTCTGAAACCAAATGTAGATAGTCATAATAGAACTTCAAAACAGCATTCAGTGGAACAGAAGAAAATGTGCAGCACAATAAACAGTGCAATTACACTGTCACGGCCGTCAAAGGAACAGGACCAAAGTGCAGCGTCGTGAGCGTACATATTCCTTTTATTAAGAAAATGACGCCGACAAAAACAATAAACAATAAAAAACCAACCGTGAAGCTTAAGGGCTATGTGCCACAAACAAAGTTAACTTCCCACAAAGAAAGGAGGGAAAAGGGCTACCTAAGTATGGTTCCCAATCAGATGCAACGATAGACAGCTGTCCCTGATTGAGAACCATACCCGGCCAAAACATAGAAATACAAAATCCTAGAAAAACAAAACATAGAATGCCCACCCCAAATCACACCCTGACCAAACCAAATAGAGACAGAAAACGTCTCTCTAAGGTCAGGGCGTGACATACACAGATACAATATTACCATTAGAAGCCAACAGACAGAGCAAGCTACCAAATATCATTAATAAACAGCCATTATTTCATTGTACTGCAGTTTTACTGCATTTGAACCACACTGGACTTTTGTAAGGGCGTCCTGTATTATTGTGCATGTGTATCTTACATGCTGGTAGCCTAGAACAAATGTTATGGAAGTGAATGTGCACTTTTCAATTGGGTGAACTGTAACTATGAGAAACACTGCCAAAGCAAAAGCATTTATAGCATCTGAGATTCTCTAATTTAGGGACCAGCTCTGATAGCTATAGGACCGCAGAAACTGTCACACATTTTTGCTTTAATGATATAGCAAATTCCACGATTTGGGGATGAAATATAACGCATTTCTTAGTTTTTTTAAAGTGATATTTCAACAACTGCCAAATAAAAACCTAAAATGACCCTACTCCTGAAAAAGTTAATTGAGCAGGATAAACTGAAATAGTCTCGGTCCGGGTACCATTAGCCAGAGCCCAGAGTAATATGATTCTACGAGTCCATGCTGAGTCCCCCGAGTCTCGGATTAGGCCCGAGCCCATCATGTTGACTGTGTACAATATGCAAGGAGACCCTAACCCGCTTTGTTGCGCTCTGCCAGCTGTTTTTTGCCAAGTGTGCTAAGTTGAATCATGTAAATCCTGCTGAAAAATAACATTACTCCAATTTTAATAACTGTCATGGTCCTAGTGTCTTATATGCAATGGGTACATGGCCCACAAACACTATGCCTATATATTTATAAAAGATTTTTCTAATGATCAATTAGCCTTTTAAAATGAACTTGGATTAGCTAACACAACGTGCCATTGGAACACAGGAGTGATGGTAGCTGATAATGGGCCTCTGTACGCCTACGTAGATATTCCATAAAAACTCTGACATTTCCAGCTACAATAGTCATTTACAAAATTAACAATGTCTACGCTGTATTCCTGATCAATTTGATGTTATTTTAATGAACAAAAATGTGCTTTTCTTTCAAAAACAAGGACATTTCTAAGTGACCCTAAACTAACTTTTTAACGGAAGTGTATGTATATATATATATATGTTATATATATAAGTTAGATTTGGATTGATGTCTATTAATTGAGTAGCATTTATATAACTGGTCAGTAGTTCAATCAGATTTCAACCAAAGTAAGATGTATTTTCCAAAAGAGGTGATGAAAAATACATATTAATCAGGTTGTGTTCTGCTTAGAAAACATCTCGACCAGATTTCAAACTGCAAATTATGTCTTTATCACGTTTTATGTCCACTGGGTAGAAACGGTCAATTGTAAATTGATTAACAAATATGTAGGCTATTACTGATATGTCGTACATCCAACAGTAATTACACGTTATGCTTTGATTGTCACTGACTCTCCGGGCAAACTGTGGATGGTGCTAGAGTTCAACAGAAAACACAACTACACGATTGGGTCGGTCTAATCCGGTCAGGGAAGGGTTTGAGCTGTTCACGCGTCTGTGTAAATGCAGTGCGCCTTCAGCGGGAGGTATAAACACTAGCCACCTGTCAGGAATGGTAAGCAGCCTACACCCGACAACCCTCACATTGAAAGCTGACTGCCTCCTCTCCCTCTCGGCAGATGAGACTCCTTCGAGGGAAACATTTTAGCTTGTAAAGCCTTCTAAGAACTTTGCCGCATAAGTGAAAGTGAACCGTTATTTCAGGCACCAGACATGCAACCTGGTATTAGCGAGATTAGAGACTGACTAAAAACACGGTCGGTTTCGACCCCTCTGTCTGTGAAGAGTAGCGCGGGTTGACGGTGTCTGATGGACAACGGGGAAAGGATTATATCTACATACACCGGACACATACTTCATTTTATAACTCAGTGAAATTCTGCCTAATGATTGTTGTCTGACACCGGGAGCAGTGCCTCGAGGTAAGGATCAATATGGGGAATGTTTTGCATTTAGGTTGCTGTCAGAATCTCACTAATTAATAGCCTAAGTAGGCCTAGGCAAATATGTAAAGTGTAGGCCTACTGTATATAAAGTGTGTCACATTGACTGCTCTTTGTGTTCAGTATAGCCAATGATTAGCCTACTATTGCAACAGTACATTCCAAACACAATTATCGTACTTGGGAAATTACGCCTGCCAATGCACATTACTGGTGCACCACGTGAACCATAGGCTTTTCACAGTTGACGGTCACGAGTTGAACTGCATTGAATTTGGGATCAAACTCAAATTGCTCAGTTACAACAGAACAGGGCTCTTGGATCACCCACAACATTGTCACAACTAGGATATGATGGAAAGGGTTGCAGTATAGCTTACTTTACACAGTGATTGAGTATTATTCATAGAATATGCAATTCGCGCAATTATCATGTTATCAGAGTTTGACAGTTTACCCAAGCAATATGTGCATGGCTAATGAGGAATTCGAATATTATCAGGCCATATTCTCCAATATTTTCCCATTGGTCAGATATAGCCTATAGGCTTTTTTGTGGTCTGCAGTAGCTTAATAGGGCTACTAAAGGCTTGTGCCCAATCAGATGTGATTTTGTAAGGGGACTCAATAGTTTACCATGATTATGAATAATTGAATGAAATGTATGGTAGGCCTACACATAACATTAAGGTTGTGTTTGGTGTTATTTCAGTCCTCATTTATTGGCCATGAAAACCTTTGTACCAACCAAAATGCTCATAATATGCATGATATAAATCATAAATATATTTTGCTGTTTGCACTCAAGTAGCCTAGTCCCATCCAGGGTTGTTAGATCACATTCCTTAATTAAAATACACATTTAAAGGTGGGTGTTATGAAGCGCGGGTTGGCGGGTCAATTATTAGGAAATGGAAGACATACAAGACCACTGATAATCTCCCTCGATCTGGGGCTCCACGCAAGATCTCACCCCATGGGGTCAAACTGATCACAAGAACGGTGAGCAAAAATCCCAGAACCACACGGGGGGACCTAGTGAATGACCTGCAGAGAGCAGGGACCAAAGTAACAAAGCCTACCATAAGTAACACACTACGCCGCCAGGGACTCAAATCCTGCAGTGCCAGACGTGTCCCCCTGCTTAAGCCAGTACATGTCCAGGCCCGTCTGAAGTTTGCTAGAGAGCATTTGGATGATCCAGAAGAAGATTGGGAGAATGTCATATGGTCAGATGAAACCAAAATAGAGCTTTTTGGTAAAAACTCAACTCGTCGTGTTTGGAGGACAAAGAATGCTGAGTTGCATCCAAAGAACACCATACCTACTGTGAAGCATGGGGGTGGAAACATCATGCTTTGGGGCTGTTTTTCTGCAAAGGGACCAGGACGACTGATCCGTGTAAAGGAAAGAATGAATGGGGCCATGTATCGTGAGATTTTGAGTGAAAACCTCCTTCCATCAGCAAGGGCATTGAAGATGAAACGTGGCTGGGTCTTTCAGCATGACAATGATCCCAAACACACCGCCCGGGCAACGAAGGAGTGGCTTCGTAAGAAGCATTTCAAGGTCCTGGAGTGTCCTAGCCAGTCTCCAGATCTCAACCCCATAGAAAATCTTTGGAGGGAGTTGAAAGTCCGTGTTGCCCAGCAACAGCCCCAAAACATCACTGCTCTAGAGGAGATCTGCATGGAGGAATGGGTCAAAATACCAGCAACAGTATGTGAAAACCTTGTGAAGACTTACAGAAAACGTTTGACCTCTGTCATTGCCAACAAAGGGTATATAACAAAGTATTGAGATAAACTTTTGTTATTGACCAAATACTTATTTCCCACCATAATTTGCAAATAAATTCATAAAAAATCCTACAATGTGATTTTCTGGATTTTTTTAAATTACAGGCCTCTCTCATCTTTTTAAGTGGGAGAACTTGCACAATTGGTGGCTGACTAAATACTTTTTTGCCCCGCTGTATTTTAATATATATATATATTAAAAAAACATTTTTTTACCCCCTTTTTCTCCCCAATTTCGATCTTGTCTCAGCGCGGGCTCCAGAGGTGAACTTCGAGTAATGCGTCCTCCGAAACATGACCCGCCAATATATTTAATTGATTCAAAATTGTATGAATTTAGTAGTTCTCATCTAGTCAGAATTCTCCAGAGTATGAAGCCTCCCAAAATAAGGAAGTGAAATAGAAGTGTGTGTCTGTGTACGCATATGCATGTGTGCGTATGCTTGCGTGTGTGCGTATGCTTGCGTGTGTGCATATGCTTGCGTGTGCAGGCATCCGTGCTTCCGTGTGTGTGAATGTGTGTGTGTTGGTCCAACACTGTGCAGTCAGCCCAGAATGGCTCAGCACACACTTATGGGACCAGAGAACAGCACTGAAGTTAACCAAGGTGAAGTATTACTGTGTAGAGTAATGGATATCCTCCAATACAGGGCTCTGCTGCTGGCCAGCTTGGTACCCTACAGCAGGGACTGAAAGAGGTTCAAATGCAGAAACCTGAAAAATCATCCCCCTACATAGACTATAGCCAAATGCCTAAAAAACATGGGTACTTAGGGGACCAAAAAAACAGACTGGCATAGAGCCTCTGTCAGTAACACATTGCTAGACCAGAAAACTAGCTTCTGGTCTTATTTAAAAAATGCAGGGAAAGAATGTTTTCATGCTCCTCTTCTCTCCCAACCTCCCCCTGCCTCTCCCCTCCTTTTCCTTTAAATTCTCCTATCCTCACATCCTCACCTCTCTCCTCTTCTCTCTTTATGTTATTACGTGATAACCACTTTCAGCACTTACAAGCTTCAATGGTGTAAAATGCACAGATTCTGCCTAAATAACTGTCTGCTGGATGTCCTAATTATAGCTAGACAATGGCTACAGTAGCTCTTTTCAATGGCAGATTTTGGAAATGAATAGGGATGTGAGTTTTACTGGTCAGATCACATAATCGGGACAATTTATCCCTTGAAATGAGGAATGATAGAATAAGAGGAGCATGCCTCCTAGAGCTCAGCTGTCTGTCGGAACCCATTGGTATTATCCTCATGTCTGCAGCTGCCTCCGTAGGCAGCCCATGTTACGGCTGGCTCAGTGGGATGGTTTCTGATGATTGTGGGGTATGGGGAAGGGTTGAAGGCCAGCTTTGGATGAAACTAAAAGCTTGTTTATTGAAGGTTAAGGATGTCTTAACTGAAGGTTGAAGTGCGTGTGTGTGTGTGTGCTTGTGTGTGTTTAATTGCCTGTTACGGTGTGTTTCCATTGAACTGTCTTGTTTTGATAAAAACAGCTTGACGTAATGATGCAAAAGCCTACAATATTGAATAAAAACTAAGTGGTTGAATGCCCGTATGCCATGCTCATCTACAGGCAACTGCCAAAATAAAGGAAACATCAACATGAAGTGTCTTAATAGGGCTTTGAGCCACTACTACATAGACTCTGCAAGTGTCTGGAACTCTGTTGGAGGGATGGGACAACATAACAACAGGATGAATCCAGAGTGGTTTATGATGCCCCTTGGTCTGCATGGGAGGGGTGGAACCAGCCATGACTAAGCATTTTTAGATCTACTATATAAAGAACTCTGCATTTCTGTAAGGGTTAGGCTTCTCGGCCCGACAGTCAAGAGTGTTGGGTTGACTAGTCTCATTATTGCAATAATTAATCAATATTGAATAAAGATGATTGTTTGAAGAAATGACAGTCTCTCTCACTTGATTAGAATATTCCACAACAGGTACCATATGGTTTACATCCTTTTCATGCTCATCAAACCATTCAGTGACAACTCGTGCCCTGTGGATGGGGCCATTGTCATCTTATGGGGCACAGCCTAAAAATAATGGCGCAAACAATGGCCTGCCCTGCATTTTTATTCATAACCCTAAGCATGATGGGATGTTATTTGCTTAATAATTAACTCAAGAACCACACCTGGGGAAGTTCGCCAAAAGAAAAATCCACCTCTGTTGAACAGATCAAAATGTTGTAGATTGTTTGATAATTTCTCCTATTCCTACTATTTCCATTACAGATGTCATTGGATTACATTGCCTTTGTCTAATAAACCTACCTTTGTCGGCTATTTTTCACTATCAGACTAACTTAATTTTAGCAAACAAGAATTCTCACTAATTAAATGTGCCACCCACATCAAATGCATAGCACTTATGACTTCACAGGAGAGCCGTTTGAACGTAAAACATATTTTTATCAAAATGCATTTTTGGGCAGAAATGCCTTTTCGAACATGTGAACTTTCATGTGCCTTAATAACATACTTTTATGCCATCTGTGAATACAAATGTTGTTAAATTAAGAGCCTAGTTGGTTTAGCCAAAGAAAAAGTCAGGAACCTTCCTGCTAGCCATGATAGGTTGAGATAATGAGTGGGCTGGACATGCCGAGAGATGAGTTTCAGATTGTTCTGTGATCTTGTGTCTATAAAATGAGCTGCTCGTTATGCGTAGATAATCCTTTCTACTGCAGTTTTTTCTAAATATATGAAGTTAGCCATGGGGAACTGCAAATATGTTGCTACTGCTCTCAATAACATTGCTGTCCTGAATTTATCAGGCACTATCGACAAAGGTCAGTGGGTAAAAGTTGTGGTGGACTACTTTCTGGAGGACGATCGTGTCATGCTGACTCTTTCCGACTCTGAAAATGAATCAGGCGATGAGGAAATCCCTGATTTACATTACTGTTCAAAAGATTGGGGTCATTTAGAAACGTCCTTGTTTTTTAACCTTTTCTCAATATAGGGGGTGCTGTTTCAACATTAGCATTTATCGTCTCCAAATTAAACTGCCTCATACTCAATTCTTGCTCGTACAATATGCATATTATAGTTATTATTGGATAGAAAACACTCTCTAGTTTCTATAGCCGTTTGAATTATGTCTCTGAGTGAAACAGAACCCATTCTACAGCACTTTTCCTGATATGGAGTGAGATTTCAGACAATTTGGCCTCTGGTCCCAGGTCAGTTTTAAAGTCCCTGTAAATCCTATGAGGATACAAACACTGCCCATGCCTTCCTCTAGATGTCAGTAAGAGGTGACAATTTGAATGGAGTCGATTGCGCAATCAGGGCCAGTATAAAACAGAAAAGACCGGATGTACCGTTCTTTTCCCGCTGCGCCCCACGCAAGATGGACGTCGGACTCTCTCTCTTTCCAAGCGTTGGTTTAGCCACTTATATATCGCCGGTCATGTTTTTACTCGTTATAGGTGTTAAAAACATCATAAGGTAGTTAATTTAAACCGTTTTATAGCAATTTATATCCGTTTAGTGCGATTTTGAGGCATTGCTTTGTGATGCACATTGAAGCACCGGGCACGTTTCGGGGTCCCGGTCGAACGTTAGTGGGCATTTCGACGGACAAGAGGACAGCTTTCGACCAAAAGAAGATTAGACCCAAGAAAGGATACATTGCCCAAGATACTGATGGAAGAACAGCTCACAGTAAGAACTATTTATGATGATAAATCGCTGTTCTGTTGAAAAATTTTAAACGCATATGTCGCCATTTTGTTATGTGTAGCTTCGCTTGGCGGACCCGGTATTGCACAGTAAGGATAATTTTACAAATTTAAGTCAGCGATTGCATTAAGAACTAATTTGTCTTTCGATCCCTGTCAACCCTGTACTTTTTAGTCAAGTTTATGATTAGCTATCGATTAGACTAGATCACTCTCAAATATAGCGCCCGACATTTTCAGGGCAGTTTTGCTAGTATTCTCATTGTATAACCACGTTTTTTTGTGGCTAAATATGCACATTTTCGAACAAACTCTATATGTATTTTGTAATATGATGTTACAGGAGTGTCATCGGAAGAATTCTGAGAAGGTTAGTGAAAAAATTAATATATTTTGGTGATCATAACGTTATCGCTCCCCTTGCCTTTGATTCATGCTGGGGTAACGTTTGCACATGTGGTATGCTAATATAACGATTTATTGTGTTGTCGCTGTAAAACGCTTAGAAAATCTGAAATATTGTCTGAATTCACAAGATCTGTGTCTTTCCATTGCTATGCTTTGTCTATTTTTATGAAATGTTTTATGATGAGTAAATTGGTAATACACGTTGCTCTCTGTATTTATTCTAGTCGAGTTGTGATGGTGGGTGCAATTGTAAACTATGATTTCTACCTGAAATATGCACATTTTTCTAACAAAAACTATCCTATACAATAAATATGTTATCAGACTGTCATCTGATGAGGTTTTTTCTTGGTTAGTGGCTATCAATATCTTTATTTGGCCGAATTGGTGATAGCTACTGGTGGAGAGAAAAAATGGTGGACAAAGAAAAATGGTGTCTTTTGCTAACGTGGTTAGCTAATAGATTTACATATTGTGTCTTCCCTGTAAAACATTTTAAAAATCAGAAATGATTGCTGGATTCACAAGAAGTGGATCTTTCATCTGGTATCTTGGACTTGTGATTGAATGATATTTAGATGCTACTATTTACTTGTGACGCTATGCTAGCTATGCTATTCAGCTTTTTTACTGGTGGGGGGTGGGGGGTGCTCCCGGATCCGGGTTTCTGACTCGTTAGAAGTTAAAGAAAAGCAAAACATTTTGTCCATTAACATTTATCAGAAATACAGTGCAGATATTGTTAATGTTGTAAATTACTATTGTAGCTGGAAACGGGTGATAAAAAAAAAAAAGGTTATATCTACATAGGCGTACAGAGGCCCATTATCAGCAACCATCACTCCTGTGTTTCAATGGCACGTTGTTTTAGCTAATCCAAGTTTATCATTTTAAAAGGCTAATTGATCATTAGAAAACCCTTTTGCAATTATGTTAGCTCAACTGAAAACTGTTGTACTGATTAAAGAAGCAATAAAACTGTCGTTCAGACTAGTTGAGTATCTGGAGCATCAGCATTTGTGGGTTGAATTACATCCTCAAAATGGCCAGAAACAAAGAACTTTCTTCTGAAACTCGTCAGTCTATTCTTGTTCTGAGAAATAAAGGTTATTCCATGCGAGAAATTGCCAAGAAACTGAAGATCTCGTACAACGTTGTTTACTACTCCCTTCACAGAACAGCGCAAACTGGCTCTAACCAGAAAGAAAGAGTAGGAGGACCCGGTGCACAACTGAGCCCCGGTGCACAACTGAGAATAGCAACATCCCGGAGTTACCTCTTCACTGTTGATATTGAGACTGGTGTTTTGCGGGTACTATTTAATGAAGCTGCCAGTTGAGGACTTGTGAGGCGTCTGTTTCTCAAACTAGACACTCTAATGTACTTGTCCTCTTACTCAGTTGTGCACCGCGGCCTCCCACTCCTCTTTCTATTCTGGAAGCCAGTTTGTGCGTGGTGTTGTTGTCGTCAAGGAGCGTTCGGACTGTCGGAACCAGGTTTCAGCTTCTGTTTAACGCTGACATCCTTCCTCCCATAGATTGTCTGCCTGTACAAGCACGACCTAGACTGGACACAGCTAGACAAACTTATCTTTTTGAGAAGATTAAAGAGTTTTTCGACTAAGAGACTATGGACATCGCATGCCCTGCACCAAAGTCAAGGGCAGGACCGAAACAGGCTCTCCGAATATAGATTCCCTTTTTCATGCGTTGTTCGGACCAACCAGTCATCAGCACTATCTGCAGTGCCTCTATTCAAATGACTCTCCTAACACACACGCCCTATACGTTGCTGCTACAATTTTTTTATCCTGCTGCTCAGCCACTTTACCCCTGATTGTATGCATATAACTACCTCGTCTATCACTGATATCGTTATTGATATTGTTATTGTACTGTACATACTGTATTTTATTTTGACACTATCTATTTCTGATATTTCTACTATGCAAGTAATCATTGTGCTGTACCCTTTACACCTTCTGTAGAGACCCATCCACTTACTGTAGCAAGACTTTGCAAAATATTAATATATAACATTAATATTGATATGTGTGGTCGTGACATGATTTTGTGACATACCACAACAATATCATGTGAACGTTTCAAGTGTCTATCACATAAATATATGACGCATGCATCTGTTTATGTACTGTACATGTGCAACTCACTCAGGTTTCAACTCAGGTTGCATGGCCTTAACTTATGTATGGAATACTATGTGGTAAAAGTGTGTGTAACAGTATATTAAGTATGCTAATGTACTGGTGTGAAGGCATTTGGGCAGGTCAAAAGTACTTTTTGGGGGTATCTGTACATTACTTTACTCTTTATATTTTTTACAACTTTTACTGCACTACATTCCGAAGAAAATAATGTACTTTTTACTCCATACATTTTCCCTGACACCCAAAAGTACGTGTTACCTTTTGACAGGAAAGTTCAAAAGTACTTGTTACCTTTTGACAGGAAAATTTTCAAAATCACACAGAGAACATCCCTACTGCATCTGATCTGGCAGACTCACTAAACACAAATGTTTTGTTTGTAAATTATGTCTGTTTGTTGGTGTGCCCCTGGCTGTCCATCAATAAAAAAGTAAACAATTGTGCCGTCTGGTTTAATATAAGGAATTTGAAATTATTCATACTTTTACTCAAGTAGGACAATTTAGTACTTTTTCCACCACTCTGGGTTATAGCATTTCTTTCACATGACCCATCAATTTAGACAAATGTATCCTTGTAAGCGTCATCTAATAATTATAAAATATGTTTACCTGGAATCTTTTCTTATTGTAGGCTACTACCACTTTTAGTCATAATCTTTACTACACTACTACACTCATGTTTAGCACATGACCTCATGTGAATCCTTAAAAATATGGGTGGGGCTGGCTTAAGAGGGTGTGAACAATGCTGAATGGGTGTAGACGAAGGAGAGCTCTCCAGTATGTACCAAAACATTCCAAGGCCCTTTTCTCAAAAGTGATTTTACAATTGTTTCAACTTTCAAAGCAGAATTACTGTGTATGATATACCGTTTTGTAGCTCTGAGTCTCTACTTTTATCCAATGTAAAAAAATATATATATTTCAAATTTTGTTACATAAGACCGAATCCAGGTGGTAAGTCACATATTCCACAGATCCCAATGTCTTTAAGTTTCTAGATTCTCCAAAGCCAGATGTAACAACAGAAGTGACCTTTGTGAGGTCACTCCTGAAGATCAATGGCAGGACAAGAGGAAAGATGTATCTGCTGTGAAATTGCAATGCTCTGCACTATGCTGTCCTACTCTGGCAGGAGAGAAGAATTCCCCAAAGCTTTAAACGATAGAGAAGTAACAGGGAGAGGAGTCATGCACATTAAGTAGCTTGCACTGATGGCTGTCGTGTTCTCTGTCAAGTACAAGTGATCAAGGCTGTATTCGCTCCTTTTATACAAATAAAAGAGTCATGTTAGGGAGTGAAAAGAACCCCATCTGAAGACACTGGCAAAATAAAGATAACTTTTGAAAAGTGGTATGGGAGTTGTGCCTCAAGTTAAGATGTCGACTAAGGACTGAGATAGCAGACGCGTAACCTTTTAACCGAGCACTGAATTTGGACATTCCACTGTGCATAGACATTTGAACTACCAAATACCTCAATTTAAAGAACAATCAAAAGCTTATACTGTACATTAATATGGATACAGCCATAATGGATCCATAATGGATGGATGAAAAACTTTAAATAACAGTAAATGGAACTGGAGTTTGCACGCTGGTCGACGTACAGTAGTAACGTCACTGTAATGTTGGAATTACTGAGTCACAATGTGACAGTGCCATTGCAACAGGAAATCATTGAAATCCTTGTCACAGCAAGGTATAATTTACATCCGTTTACTGTGGAAACATCGCTCTGAAGGCAGAGTTTGCTGGTATGCAGAATGTGTTGCTTGTACTTGATAACAAACAAACTTTTAGTTTGTTAAAGGAAGCAGCATCAGGTGCTAATAGAAAAACTTCCCCTCCAGTATCGCCAGCAGGTACTGTAGAAAGAATCTCTGTCTCTGAGGCCTCCACTGAAGCATGAAGGGGAGAGGATGATTGCATGCAAGTTATCTCAATGTGGAAATGGCAATACTCTCAAAATTAATAGAAAAATAACTTGATATGAATATGAAAAACCTGTGTGGACGCATTGCAGATACTCATATAATGCCGCTCTCACTCTCTGAGATGAGAACTTTATTGCTTTACTATTTCTCTAAACCTAGACTTTATGTTTCTGGTTCTGATTATTTGTGAAATAAAACAAAACTGATTTTTTTTTATTAAATAACAGTCTCAGATAGTCATACCATCCATGATGTGATTTGTTTGTCCATTGAAGCAGAGTTCCTTGTTGTCAAGATAAAATAGAAATAAAGTGCATTCGGAAAGTATTCAGACCCCTTGACTTTTTCCACATTTTGTTACGTTATAGCCTTATTCTAAAATTGATGAAATAGCTTTTTTCCATCATCAATCTACACACAAAACCTCATGGTGACAAAGCAAAAACAGGTTTTTAGAAATGTTGCAAAAAAACTTAAATACCATATTTACATAAGTATTCAGACCCTTTGCTATGATACTCGAAAATGAGCTCAGCTGCATCCTGTTTCCAATGGTCATCCTTGAGATGTTTCTACAACTTGATTGGAGTCCACCTGTATTAAATTCAATTGATATGACATGATTTGGAAAGGCACACATGTCTATATAAGGTCCCACATATGACAGTGCATGTTAAAGAAAAAACCAAGCCATGAGGTCGAAGGAATTGTCTGTAGAGCTCCGAGACAGGATTGTGTCGAGGCACAGATCTGGGGAAGTATACCAACAAACATTCTACAGCATTGAAGGTACCCAAGAACACAGCAGCCTCCATCAGTCTTAAATGGAAGAAGTTTGGAACCACCTAGACTCTTCCGAGAGCTGGCCGCCCGGGCCAAACTGAGCCATCTGCGGAGAAGAGCCTTGGTCAGGGAGGTGACCAAGAACCCAATGGTCACTCTGACAGAGCTCCAGAGTTCCTCTGTGGAGATTGGATAACCTTCCAGAAGGACAACCATCCCTGCAGCACTCCACCAATCACGCCTTTATGGTAGAGTGGCCAGACGGAAGCCACTCCTCAGTAAAAGGCACATGACAGCCCGCTTAAAGGACTCTCAGACCAAGAGAAACAAGATTCCCTGGTCTGATGAAACCAAGATTGAACTCGTTGTCCTGAATGCCAAGCGTCACGTCTGGAGGAAACCTGGCACCATCATTATGGTGAAGCTTGGTGGTAGCAGCATCATGCTGTGGGGATGTTTTTCAGTGGCAGGGACTGGGAGACTATTCAGTATCGAGGGAAAGCTTAACGGACTAAAGTACAGAGAGGGCATTGATGAACCTGTTCCAGAGCGCACAGGACTTCAGACTTTTGTCCTTCAAACAGGACAACAAACCTAAGCACACAGCCAAGATAATGCAGGAGTGGCTTCGGGACAGGTCCCTGAATGTCCTTGAGTGGCCCAGCCAGAGCCTGGACTTGAACCCGATCAAACATCTCTGGAGACACTTAAAAATAACTGTGCAGTAACGCTCCCCATCCAACCTAAGATAATCTGCAGAGAAGAATGGGAGAATCTCCCCATATACAGGTTTGCCAAGCTTGTAGCGTCATACCCAAGAAGACTCGAGGCTGTAGTCTCTGCCAAAGGTGCACAAAAAGTACTGAGTAAAGGGTCTGAATACTTAAGAAAATGTGATAATTCCGTTTTTTTAACCTGTTTTTGCTTTGTCATTATGGGGTATTGTGTGTCGATTGATGAGGGGAAGAAGAAAAAAATGAATCCATTTTAGAAAAAGGCTGTAATGTAACAAAATGTGGAAAAAGTCAAGGAGTCTGAATACTTTCTGAATGCACCTGCAGCCTTTGACCCCCTATTAGCAAAGAAATGCTAATATAGGTACATGACTTGCATTGGATTTGTGCCAAAAATGCTACTATAAAACATTAGCATTTGTAAACAGTGCCAGTAGTTGATCTAGGGTTTGTCCTGTCAAACTGTATATTACTCCTCCTGATGTATGACCGGGCAGGAGGTAATTCAATTAGATAACCCCGTGGCGTATGTAAACACCTTTTAAACTGAAATGTTTGTTTTTTTAGCAGACACTCTTATCCAGAGTGATTTACAGGGTTAAGTGCCTTGCTCAAGGGCACATCAACAGATTTTTCACCTAGTCAGCTCAGTGATTCGAACCAGTAACCTTTCAGTTACTGGCCCAATGCTCTTAACCCCTGTGTTACCTGCCACCATGTTGAAAGGTAAAACCAAATCATAAACTCAGCAAAAAAAGAAATGTCCCTTTTCAGGACCCTGTCTTCAAAGGATAATTAGTAAAAATACAAATAACTTCCCAGATCTTCATTGTAAAGGGTTTATTAAACACTGTTTCCCATGCTTGTTCAATGAACCGTAAACAATTAATGAACATGCACCTGTGGAACGATCGTTAAGACACTAACAGCTTAGACGGTAGGCAATTAAGGTCAAAGTTATGAAAACTTAGGACACTGAAGAGGCCTTTCTACTGCCTCTGAAAAACACAAAAAAGAAAGATGCCCAGGGTCCCTGCTCATCTGCGTGAACGTGACTTAGGCATGCTGCAAGGAGGCATGAGGACTGCAGATGTAGCCAGGGCAATAAATTGCAATGTCCGTACTGTGAGACGCCTAAGACAGCGCTACAGGGAGACAGGACGGACAGCTGATTGTCCTCACAGTGGCAGACCATGTGTAACAACACCTGCACAGGATCGGTACATCCGAACACCACACCTGCGGGACAAGTACAGGATGGCAACAACAACTGCCCGAGTTACACCAGGAATGCACAATCTTGTTATGTTCATCAGTACTCAGACTGTCCACAATAGGCTGAGAGAGGTTGGACTGAGGGCTTGTAGGCCTGTTGTAAGGCAGGTCCTTACCAGACATCACCGGCAACAACGTCACCTATGGGCACAAACCCACCGTCGCGGGACCAGACAGGACTGGCAAAAAGTGCTCTTCTCTGACGAGTCGTGGTTTTGTCTCAACATTGGTGATGGTAGGATTCACGTTTATCGTCGAAGGAATGAGCGTTACACTGAGGCCTGTACTCTGGAGCAGGATCGATTTGGAGGAGGAGGGTCCGTTATGGTCTGGGGCGGTGTGTCACAGCATCATCGGACTGAGCTTGTTGTCATTGCAGGCAATCAACGCTGTGCGTTACGGGGAAGACGTCATCCTCCCTCATGTGGTACCCTTCATGCAGGCTCATCTTGACATGTCCTCTCCAGCATGACAATGCCACCAGCCATACTGCTCGTTCTGTGCGTGATTTCTTTCAAGACAGGAATGTCAGTGTTCTGCCATGGCCAGCGAAGTGCACGGATCTCAATCCCATTGAGCACGTCTGGGACCTGTTGGATCAGAGGGTGAGGGCTTGGGCCATTCCCCCCAGAAATGTCTGGGAACTTGCAGGTGCCTTGGTGGAAGAGTAGGGTAACATCTCACAGCAAGAACTGGCAAATCTGGTGCAGTCCATGAGGAGGAGATGCACTGCAGTACTTAATGCAGCTGGTGGCCACACCAGATACTGACTGTTACTTTGATTTTGACCCCTCCGTTGTTCAGGGACACATTATTCAATTTCTGTTAGTCATATGTCTGTGGAACTTGTTCAGTTTATGTCTCAGTTGTTGAATCTTGTTATGTTCATACAAATATTTACACATGTTAAGTTTGCTGAAAATAAACGCAGTTTCTTTTTTTGCAGAGTTTATATGGATGTAATTACTACATCATAGGATAACGTGGAAAGAGTCACTTAATGTGCTACCATTTGGAATTATAGTGTAGTGTAAAATACACTGCTGATATACCTGGGTTATATCTAACAATATATTCCACTCATTATCTGAATTTCATTGATACAGTATCGAGTGTCTCTGCTTACAGTGTCAGTTGACAAGTCACATAAAAAAGGTGATATTGTACAATGTTGCATGGGGGGCAGAAATGGCATACAACACCATGCTACATTTTTTAAGTACCAACTGCTTTACAATACTCCATATTTCTTAAAAATGCTCCTATGTACTGTATAAGGATAATGAAACTGCAAGACTGACATATTTCTCAACATGCTCATAACCTGCCATTGGATACAAATTATTTAAAAAACTGGGCATGTCAAGTTATAGTGAAATACTGTACGAAAAATTATATTGACCATCTACTATTCTTTCTATTCAGCACTTCAAAAAGAACAGTTTTTAAATGGCAGTTAAAAATACTAAATGGATCGCAGTGCTTGAGGCGTCACTACAGACCCGTGTTCGATCGCCGGCCGTGACCGAGAGACCCATGAGGCGGCGCACAATTGGCCCAGCGTTGTCCGGGTTAGAGGAGGGTTTGGCTGGCCGCGATTTCCTTCTCCCATCACGCTCTAGCAACTCCTTGTGGTGGGCCAGGCACCTGCAAGCTGACCATGGTCGCCAGCTGGACGGTATTTCCCACGACACATAGGCTGTCTTCCAGGTTAAGTGTGAGTGCAGCCTAGCAGAGTCGTTGTACTGTTGAAAGGTGAACCTTTTTCCCACTCTCAGGTCCTGAGCGCTCTGGAGCAGGTTTTCATTAAGGAACTCTCTGTATTTTTCTCCGTTCATCTTTCCCTTAATCCTGACTAGTCTCCCAGTCCCTGCCACTGAAACACAGCATGATGCTGCCACCACCATTCTTCACAGTAGGGATGGTGCCAACTTTTCTCCAGACGTGACGCTTGGCTACAGGCCAAAGAGTTCAATCTTGGTTTCTCATCAGACCAGAGAATCTTGTTTCTCATGGTCTTAGAGTCCTTTAGTTGCCTTTTGGCAAACTCCAGGTGGGCAGCCATGTGCCTTTTACTGAGGAGTGGCTTCCGTCTGGCCACTCTATCATAAAGGCCTGATTGGTGGAGTGATGCAGAGATGGTTGACCTTTTGAAAGGTTCTCCCATCTCCACAGAGGAACTATAGCGCTCTGTCAGAGTGACCATCGGGTTCTTGGTCACCTCCCTGACCAAGGCCCTTCTTCCCCGATTGCTCAGTTTGGCTGGGTGGCCAGGTCTAGGAAGAGTCTTCGTGGTTCCAAACTTCTTCCATTTAAGAATGTTGGAGGCCACTGTGTTCTTGGAGACCTTCAATGCTGCAGAAATGTTTTGCTACCCTTCCCCAGATCTGTGCCTCGACACAATCCTGTCTCGGAGCTCTACGAACAATTCCTTTCGACCTCACGGCTTGGTTTTTGCTCTGACATACACTGTCAACTGTGGGAGCTTATATAGACAAGTGTGTGCGTTTCCAAATCATGTCCACTCAATTGAATTACCACAGGTGTACTACAAGTTATAGAAACATCTCAAAGATGATCAATGGAAACAGGATGCACCTTAGCTCCATTTCGAGTCTCATAGCAAAGGGTCTAAATACTTATGGGGAATTGTGTGTAGATTGCTGAAAAAAAATATTTAATACATTTTAGAATAAGGCTGTAATGTAACAAAATGTGGAAAAAGTAAAGTGGTTTGAATCCTGCCCGAAGGCACTGTTTAGTGAAAATGTCCCAGTTCTTCCATGGCCTGCACCAGACATGTCACCCATTGAGCATGTTTGGGAAGCTCTGGATCAATGTGTACGACAGTATTGTAAAGTCTACAGTCTATACAATCACTGTACATAACGCTCAGGTTGCTTTTCAGCAACATGTCAACATCTAAAGCACCCAACAGCACTCTTGCCATCGCAGTGAAACTGTTGGCCTGGTTGAATGTCCTCCCTCCAGATGTTCTTTGGGACTAAGAACGGTAGGCACTAAGCTAATAGCAAGCCTATATGCTTGATAGGTTAGCTTTAGTGCAGTTAGCTTAGCAGTAAAAAAAACATCTTGGGTGGGGAGATGTCAGGGCCTAGACCATATAAATGGAGTAGAAAATAAATCACAATTTTACCTAAGAGGTGCTGTAAATCAATATGTTTCAAACCAGAAATATTACCTGGCGCCATTTTATCTTGTATTATTCTATGGGCTAGCCTTGCTTAGCACCCAGTCATCCCTATGTCAAGATGCTACCAGTTTTCACTCGATCTATTTACACATTTAAACTTTACAATTTCAACATTAAAGGTAAGTATCACTCAGATAACCACTAAGACTCTTAACATTTTCTATAGATGAAGTGCTTGTGTACACCACATACCTTTTTAAGAGAACAAAGAAAAAAGAGACAGGAAAAGAAACAATTGTCACAGGCATCTTCTTCGAGTGTTGTTGAGTGGAGGGGAGATGCAAACTACTGTGTTCTCGCGCCCCCTGCTGGTGGTAGCTTGCATAAACAATACCCAATGGAAATCCTTAGAGGACTCAGCCCAAAATATAAATGGATTACAACTATATACAGTCATTGATTACAACAACAACATATAAACCATGTTTTATAAATATATATTGAATAAAAATGTAAATGCAACATGCAACAATTTCAAAGATTTTACTGAGTTATAGTTTATATAAGGAAATCAGTCATTAGAAATTAATTCATTAGTCCTTAATCTATGGATTTCACATGACTGGGAATACAGATATGCATCTGTTAGCCACAGATACCTTTAAAAAAAATTAGGGGTCGTGGATCAGAAAACCAGTCAGTATCTGGTGTGACCACCATTTGTATCATCTCGTTCGCATAGAGTTCATCAAGCTGCTTACTGTATTGTGGCCTGTGGAATGTTGTCCCACTCCTCTTCAATGGCTGTACGAAGATGCTGGATATTGGTGGGAACTGAACATACTGAACATACTGTCGTACACATTGATCCAGAGCTTCCCAAACATGCTCAATGGGTGACATGTCTGGTGAGTATGCAAGCCATGGAAGAACTGGGTCATTTTCAGATTCCAGGAATTGTGCACAGATCCTTATGACATGGGGCCGTGCATTATCATGCTCAAACACTAGGTGATGGCGGAGGATTAATGGCACAACAATGGGCCTCAGGATCTCGTCATGGTAT
The DNA here is from genome assembly GCF_045679555.1 of Salvelinus alpinus. Lineage (NCBI taxonomy): Eukaryota > Metazoa > Chordata > Actinopteri > Salmoniformes > Salmonidae > Salvelinus > Salvelinus alpinus. Next base: position 17,646,185 of record NC_092117.1, read on the forward strand.
CTCTGTGTATTAAAATACAATTGTGTTTGTTGTCTGTAGCTTATGTCTTCCCATACCATAACCCCACCGCCACCATGGGGCACTCTGTTCACAACATTGACATAAGAAAACCGCTCGCCTACACAACACCATACACGATGTCTGCCATCTGTCCAGTACGGTATTCATCCGTGAAGAGCACACTATAGCGTGCCAGTGGCCATTGAAGGTGAGCATTTTCCCACTGAAGTCAGATACTACGCTGTACAGACAAGTATAACTATCTCAGTAGACAAGTACAGCTATCTCAATACTGAGCCAGCTAACCGTTAGCCACTAAGCTAATAGAAATCTGTGGCATTATGTTGTGTGACAGCACTTGTTGGCTGTTTTTCCTTCACTCTGCGGTCCAACTCATCCAAAACCATCTCAATTGGGTTTAGGTCAGGTGATTGTGGTGGCCAGGTCATTTGATGCAGCACTCCATCACTCTCCTTCTTGGTAAAATAGCCCTTAAACAGACTGGCGGTGTGTTTTGGGTCAATGTGCTGTTGAAAAACAAATGATAGTCCCACTAAGCACAAACCAGATGGGATGGCCTATCGCTGCAGAATTCTGTGGTAGCCATGCTGGTTAAGTGTGCCTTGAATTCTAAATAAATCACTGATAGTGTCACCAGGAAAGCACCCCTACACCATCACACCACCACCACCTCCATGCTCCACGGTGGGAACCACACATACAGAGATCATCCGTTCATCTACTCTGCGTCTCACAAAGACAGTGGTTGGAACCAAAAATCTCAAATTTGGACTCATCAGACCAAAGGACAGATTTCCACCGGCCTAATGTCCATTGCTTTTGTTTCTTGGCCCAAGCAAGTCTCTTCTTCTTATTGGTGTCCTTTAGTAGTGGTTTCTTTGCAGCAATTCGACCATGAAGGTCTGATTCACGCAGTCTCTTCTGAATAGTTGATTTTGAGATGTGTCTGTTACTTGAACTCTGTGAAGCATTTATTTGGTCTGCAATTTCTGAGGCTGTTAACTCTAATGAACGTATCCTCTGCAGCAGAGGTAACTCTGGGTCTTCCTTTCCTGTTGCGGTCCTCATAAGAGACAGTTTCATCATAGCGGTTGATGGTTTTTGCGACTGCACAAATTTCTTGAAATTTAAAGTATTGATGGACTGTTGTTTCTCTTCGCTTAATTGAGCTGTTCTTGCCATAATATGGACTTGGTCTTTTACCAAATACGGCTATCTTCTGTATACCAACACTACCTTGTCACAACAGAACTGATTCCCTCAAACACATTAAGAAGGAAAGAAATTCCACCATTTAACTTTTAACAAGGCACACCTGTTAATTGAAATGCATTCCAGGTGACTACCTCATGAAGCTAGTTGAGAGAATGCCAACCGTGTGCAAAGCTGTCATCAAGGCAAAGGGTGGCTACTTTGAAGAATCTCAAATATAAAATATATTTGTTTAACACTTTTTTGGTTACTTCATGATTCCATATGTGTTATTTCATAGTTTTGATGTCTTCACTATTATTCTACAATGTAGAAAATAGTAAAAATAACGACAAACCCTTGAATGGGTAGGTGTGTCCAAACTTTTGACCTGTACTGTATAGGGCCAAATATTTATTTTCGTTATGGGTTATGTTAACATGTACATGTACTTTTCATGTAACCTCCTTTTGTCCATCTAATAGCCTAACCACCGATCAAGTAACATAATGGACACAACGTTGCAGCACAATTATTTTGCTCTGACAATACAGGTCAAATTAAGATCCAACATCTGTATTTCAGAAAATCACAAAAAATGCAAGTTTGTTATTTAAAAGATTACGCATTCCGCAGTGCAGGATTCTCAACCTAAGTTTGGTAATTTACTTATCATTTTTCATTTCGTAGTTCTCGGTGTGTTTCATTGTTGCCTTAAGATGATTCATCGGCCACTCATGGACATTAATGTTCATAAGCACTTCTGAATTTTTCATTACGCAGCCATTTTTCACTCTTACGCTCAGCAGTTTCAACATCTGTTCCCCTATCTATTTTGCCCTGCCAAGAAGAGTCTATTCATAGAAAACAGTCCTATGTGTCCAATCTTACTCTCTCTGATGTGAAAGTTACCCATGTAATCAATTACATTATTCATTCCTCCAATTAATGGCCACATGAGTGATTTTCATGAAACATCAAAGAGTAAGGACTTCTGGGAGATGTAGTTTTGTCAGAAGAAATGCCCCACATACTTTATCTGAAGCTGTCTCACTACAACCTCGTCCCTCATGTCTGTCTTTCCTACAGTGTAGCGAAAATGGATAACTTTGACATCTGTGGCTAGATTAGCTGAGATTGGTATATCAAAAATACTTAGCAGCTCTTTCAGTACAACACATTTCTGTGGAACAATGGTAATTGGCCTGTAATTAAACCTGGGTCACCAGCGAGACTCAAGACTACGTAATGTTTTTTTCTAATTCCATTGAGGCATGAGAGGAAAACACCAACACTCATCTTGATTGTTTCAAAAGAGATTGTCATGATATTTATTATTTTTTAAACAGCAACTACTGTTATTAAATAATCATTATTTGATTTGGAGCCTAATGTACATTTCAGTGTGATTATGAACCGTCAACAGCAAATCCTTAAAAATAAAAGCATTAAAGAAAGATTTGTTTGATTTGACTATATACAACTGGGATCTAATCCTGAATGCTGATTGGTTACCACTGGCTAAATCTATGACGTTTAATTCCCCATTTACTCTGTTCATCAACCCAGCTAGGCAATTTATAAACTAGATCTCCACTATAAAAAGCATCTAGACATCATCTCCCATTTATTTTAGATTAGCATTTGATTTTCAACAGCTGAGATTTGTATCAAACAGGTAAAACAAAGCTAGTTTGTAGTCTTTCCAGCTTCAGTTTGAAGTGATTGTGTTAGCCGTGTTGTTGGCTAAATCCTCTGAACAACAGTATCCTGACGAGAGAGCACATTTTCTATGCTAGGTGAAATAGCACCTCATTAGCTTATTGTTATGGATGTATCCAAATAAATGTCACTAGGAAACAGCTTATGCAAATGCAGCTACTTTCTTGTTATTCTGGCTGCATTGTTTGACGTGACTGTAAGTTTGCCGTAGTTGGCTAGCCAGCACGCAAGGGATAAGAACGTTACCATCCAGTATGGCTGTAGAACATTTAGAATGAATGACTGGATACAGAACAAAAAGACTGAATGACTGGGTCGCGTCTCTGTCAACCCAAACCGATAGAACGACCAGCCGGCTTGGGTAGCAACCCTAGATTTGTGTCGGGACTGTATCTTGTGGAAGGAAGAAATAGTATGAATACATTTATTAAAATAACATTTTCTTAATGAAAATATGTAAATCATTACTTGAACCAATTGTATAGAAGTGATAATTCCCTTGAAGCTGGTGTTTGGAAGATATAATGGCATGGTTCTCTCTGACAAACAAACACAAAGAAATTTCTAACATACACACAAACACAAATTACTAGGTCCTCATTCTTACCTTAGCTGAGTTCTCCATGGTGACGACCATGTTGGATCCAGCACTAGCCACCAGATCCATGAGCGTGCCCATTCCCTTCACCATCTTACCCTGAGGGGAAAAAACATGTTTCAGTACTTCAGTCTTATTAATTTGGGTACACAATAAAGTACATTGTCATGGTACCAAAATGTTTTTTTCAAACACATACACACTCAAAGAAGGGTCTCTCTTCTCTTCAAACTGCTGTGTCTCTTTATCCTTCTCTCCCTCCCTCTCTCTCAATGAATTAACATTAACTTGTTAGCTACCTGGGTTGTTTTGTTGGATACAGGGAAGAAACATACCATGGCTGGTGAAATAGTCAGTGAAACATTTAGGCTAACATTAGCTATAGCAACTTGTCTTCAAACTTGTCTTCAATAGTACTGTCACTCCAACAACACTGGCAATAGCCTACCTTAAACAATGCAAAGAAGATGCAGGTAGTGAAGGCCTGATAGTTTATGAAGTCTAGCTAATGCATTGTGTTCTTAACTAGCTAGCTAGTCTAACATACCTTGTTTGCTCCTCATTGAAGATGCTTTCTCATCTCTCCATCCATGGTCTGACTGAAGTAACAGATGATCGTTGGGACCACTCGTAAAATCATCTTTGATTACTGGTAATTCAGAGCATAGTGCCAGCTTTGTGCAAAGCAATGGCAACTAACTAGCTAGCTAAATCAAACAACAAGTAACACCGTTATTTATCTGAGAAGTCAGCTGTCAGCTTCAACAATGATTGATTGACTAACAAAAAAACGGGAAGACAGTGTGTGTGTGCTTGCACCCCTTCTCGCCTGTGCACTCCTTCACACCCCCTCAAAGATTAAATGCAGTGGATTGGTGTAACTGTCTTGGTAGACAATTCATCAACACCTATCCAATGTATTTGCATCTTTTAGGTGAGTGGACAGGGTTAGCAAGAATTGGAATGCGGATTAAAATTACATAGAGTTGAAGTCGGAAGTTTACATACACCTTAGCCAAATACATTTAAACTCAGTTTTTCACAATTCCTGACATTTAATCTGTAACGATCTGAGTGTCGGGAGGTGCGAAGTCAGACGCAGGAACAGCAGAGCTTCAATATGTTGAGTCTTTTAATACTCAACTTGCAAACACAATGTCCAACACGGACGTACTGGGTGTCACACACAACGGTCCAACGACACGATAAACAAACCCAGTCCACAATAATAACATCCACTCCCGAAATCCAAAAGCCACAATGAAACAATCCCGCACAAAGAAGCGTCCGGGCTGGCTGACTAATAAAGCCACACTAATTAACAATTAACTGAACACAGGTGATACAAATAAACACATAAGGAGGGGGAGGAAAAAGAGTCAGTGGCAGCTAGTAGGCCGGTGACGACGACCGCCGAGCGCCACCCGAACGGGAAGGAGAGCCTGCCTCGGTTGAAGTCGTGACAGTACCCCCCCTCTGACGCGCGGCTCCCGCAGCGCGCCGACACCGGCCTCGAGGTCGACCCGGAGGACGAGGCGCGGGGCGATCCGGATGGAGGCGATGGAAATCCCTTAACATAGATGGATCCAAAATGTCCTCCACCGGTACCCAGCACCTCTCCTCCGGACCGTACCCCTCCCAGTCCACGAGGTACTGCAGGCCCCTCACCCGGCGTCTCGAGTCCAGAATGGCCCGTATTGTGTACGCCGGGGACCCCTCGATGTCCAGAGGGGGGGGAGGGACCTCCGGCACCTCACCGTCCTGCAGGGGACCAGCTACCACCGGCCTGAGGAGAGACACATGAAACGAGGGGTTAATACGATAATAGGAAGGGAGTTTTAATCGATAACACACCTCGTTTATTCTCCTCAGGACTTTGAAGGGCCCTACACACTGCGGCCTCAGCTTCCGGCAGGGCAAGCGGAGGGGTAGGTTTCGGGTCGAGAGCCAGACCCTTTCCCCCGGTACAAACACGGGAGCCTCACTGCGGTGGCGGTCAGCGCTCCTCTTCTGCCTCCTAGTGGCTTGTTGAAGGGACTCCTGGACGGCCCTCCAGGTCTCCTTGGAGCGCTGTACCCACTCCTCCACCGCAGGAGCCTCAGTCTGGCTCGGATGCCATGGTGCCAGGACCGGCTGGTACCCCAACACACACTGAAAGGGGGACACATTAGTAGAGGAGTGGCGTAGTGAGTTCTGAGCCATCTCGGCCCAGGGAATGTATCTCGCCCACTCCCCTGGATGGTCCTGGCAATAGGACCGCAGAAACCTACCCACCTCCTGGTTCACTCTCTCCACCTGCCCATTACTCTCGGGGTGAAAACCGGAAGTCAAGCTGACCGTGACCCCCAGACGCTCCATGAACGCCCTCCATACTCGGGACGTGAACTGGGGGCCCCGATCAGAAACGATGTCCTCCGGCACCCCGTAGTGCCGGAAGACGTGAGTGAATAAGGCTTCCGCAGTCTGTAGGGCAGTAGGGATACCGGGCAACGGGAGGAGACGGCAGGACTTAGAAAACCGATCCACAATTACCAGAACCGTAGTGTTTCCCTGAGAAGGGGGAAGATCGGTCAGGAAGTCCACGGACAGATGAGACCATGGCCGTTGTGGAACGGGGAGGGGTTGCAACTTCCCTCTAGGAAGGTGCCTAGGAGCCTTACTCTGAGCGCATACCGAACAGGAGGAGACATAAACCCTAACGTCCCGAGCTAAGGTAGGCCACCAATACCTTCCCCGAAGGCTCCCCACTGTCCTCGTCACCCCAGGGTGACCCGAGGAGGGTAGGACATGAGCCCACCGAATCAGTCGGTCCCGAACACCAAGCGGTACGTACTTACGGCCCGCCGGGCACTGAGGAGGCGCGGGTTCCGCCCGTAACGCCCGCTCGATGTCCGAGTCCACCTCCCATACCACTGGCGCTATCAACCTCGAGGCGGGGATGATGGGAGTGGGCTCGGTGGTCCTATCCTCCGTGTCGTAAAGGCGAGACAGTGCGTCAGCCTTTACGTTTTGGGAACCGGGTCTGTAGGACAACGTGAACCTAAACCGGGTGAAAAACATGGCCCACCTTGCCTGACGCGGGTTCAGTCTCCGAGCTGCCCGAATATACTCCAGATTCTGGTGGTCGGTCCAGATGAGAAAAGGGTGCTTAGCCCCCTCAAGCCAGTGTCTCCACACCTTCAGAGCCCTGACCACCGCTAACAACTCCCGATCCCCCACATCATAGTTACGCTCCGCTGCACTGAGCTTACTAGAGAAGAAAGCGCAGGGGCGGAGTTTTGGTGGCGTACCCGAGCGCTGTGATAGCACGGCACCCACCCCAGCCTCGGACGCGTCCACCTCCACTATGAATGCTAAAGAGGGATCCGGGTGCGCCAACACGGGAGCATCCGTGAACAGAGCCTTCAACCTGTTGAAAGCTCCGTCCGCCGCCGCTGACCACCGCAACCGCACCGGGCCCCCCTTTAGCAGTGAGGTAATGGGAGCCGCTACCTGACCAAAACCCCGGATAAATCTCCGGTAGTAGTTGGCAAAACCCAAAAACCGCTGCACCTCTTTCACCGTGGTTGGAGTCGGCCAATTACGCACGGCCTTTATGCGGTCACTCTCCACCACCACCCCCGAGGTGGAAATGCGATAACCCAGGAAGGAGACGGCTTGTTTGGAGAACACACACTTCTCAGCCTTGACGTATAGGTCATGCTCCAGCAGTCTGCCAAGCACTTTGCGCACCAGAGATACATGCGCGGCTTGAGTAGTTGAGTAGATCAGAATGTCATCGATATACACAACTACCCCCTGCACGTGCAGGTCCCTGAGAATGTCGTCTACAAAGGATTGGAAAACAGCTGGAGCATTCTTTAACCCATACGGCATGACGCAGTACTCATAGTGGCCCGATGTGGTACTAAATGCGGTTTTCCACTCGTCTCCTTTCCGAATACGCACCAGACTGTACGCGCTCCTGAGGTCCAGTTTTGTAAAGAACTGCGCTCCGTGAAATGATTCCACCGCCGAAGCGATGAGAGGTAGTGGGTAACTAAACCCCACTGTGATGGCATTTAGACCTCTATAATCAATACACGGACGCAAACCTCCCTCCTTCTTCTTCACAAAAAAGAAACTCGAGGAGACGGGTGAGATGGAGGGCCGAATGTACCCCTGTCCCAGAGACTCCGCGACATATGTCTCCATAGCCAACGTCTCCTCTTGGGACAAAGGGTACACGTGACTCTTGGGAAGCGCAGCGTTAACCTGGAGATCTATCGCACAATCCCTACCCGGTCGATGTGGTGGTAATTTCGTCGCTTTCTTTTTACAGAAAGCGATTGCCAAATCGGCATACTCGGGGGGAATGCGCACCATGGAACCCTGGTCTGGACTCTCCACCGACGTGGCACCAATGGAAACTCCCAGACACCTTCCAGAACACTCCTCTGACCACCCCTGGAGAACCCCCTGTCTCCACGAAATACTGGGATTGTGCCGGGCCAACCAGGGAATACCCAGCACCACTGGAAACGCAGGCGAATCAATAATAAAGAGACTGATACGTTCCCTATGATTCCCCTGCGTCACCATGTCCAGGGGAACTGTGGCCTCCCTGACCACCCCTGACCCTAATGGTCGGCTATCTAGGGAGTGCACGGGAAAGGGAGAATCTATCGGCACGAGCGGAACGCCCAACTCTCGGGCGAGTCCGCGATCCATAAAGTTCCCAGCTGCACCTGAATCGACTAGTGCCCTATGCTGGGAAGAGGGGAAAAAATCAAGGAAAAAAATTGAGACAAACATGTGACCGACAGGGGGTTCTGAGTGAGTTTGGTGCTGACTCACCTGGGGTGATCGAGAAGCGTTCCGCCTGACATCTCGACTCCCAGACAGACCCCCCCAGCACCGATCGGCCGTGTGTCCTCTCCGACCACAGCTGGTGCAGGGGAGGCCTCCTCCTCCGATACCCCTAGGCGCGGCCCCTCCCAACTCCATCGGGATGGGAGCCGGGGCGCTGGGTGGTGGAACGCACAGGACCCTCTCCGAACGCCCGCGGGCAGCCAGCAGATTGTCCAGTCGGATGGACATGTCGATAAGCTCATCCAAAGACAGAGCGATGTCCCGACACGCTAGCTCCCTGCGGACGTCCTCCCGGAGACTACACCGGTAGTGGTCAATAAGGGCCCTGTCGTTCCACCCTGATCCCGCGGCCAAGGTCCGGAACTCCAGCGCGAAATCCTGTGCGCTCCTCCTCTCCTGCCTGAGATGAAATAGTCTCTCACCCGCCGCTCGGCCCTCTGGGGGGTGGTCAAACACGGCACGAAAACGACGGGTAAACTCCGGGTAGTGCTCCTTCGCTGAGTCCGGGCCATTCCAGACTGAGTTGGCCCACTCCAGAGCACGACCCGTTAGGCAGGAGACGAGGACACTCACCCTCTCCGCTCCCGAGGGAGTGGGGCGAACAGTGGCCAGGTATAGCTCCAGCTGGAGTAAGAACCCCTGGCACCCTGCCGCCGCTCCATCATAATCCCTCGGGAGCGTAAGACGGAGCGCGCTGGAGCCGGGGGATGGAGAGTCCTGAGGAAGGGGAGCCGAAGGTGGAGAGAGGAGCCCACTCCTCTCCCATCGCTCCATTCTCTCCATCATCTGGTCCATGGCTGATCCGATCCGATGGAGGACGGTGGTGTGGTGGAGAACCCGTTCCTCCATCGATGGGAGAGGGTTGGCTGCTGCTCCTGCTGACTCCATTTTCGGTGCGGGATTCTGTAACGATCTGAGTGTCGGGAGGTGCGAAGTCAGACGCAGGAACAGCAGAGCTTCAATATGTTGAGTCTTTTAATACTCAACTTGCAAACACAATGTCCAACACGGACGTACTGGGTGTCACACACAACGGTCCAACGACACGATAAACAAACCCAGTCCACAATAATAACATCCACTCCCGAAATCCAAAAGCCACAATGAAACAATCAAAGAAGCGTCCGGGCTGGCTGACTAATAAAGCCACACTAATTAACAATTAACTGAACACAGGTGATACAAATAAACACATAAGGAGGGGGAGGAAAAAGAGTCAGTGGCAGCTAGTAGGCCGGTGACGACGACCGCCGAGCGCCACCCGAACGGGAAGGAGAGCCTGCCTCGGTTGAAGTCGTGACATAATCCTAGTAAAAATTCCCTGTCTTTGGTCAGTTAGGATTGCCACTTTATTTTACGAATGTGAAATGTCAGAATAATAGTAGAGAGAATGATTTATTTCAGCTTTTACTTCTTTCATCACATTCCCTGTGGGTCAGAAGTTTAGTATTTGGTACCATTACCTTTTTAACTTGGGTCTGTTTAACTTGGGTCAAACGTTTCGGGTAGCCTTCCACAAGCTTCCCACAATAAGTTGGGTGAATTTTGGCCCATTCCTCCTGACAGAGCTGGTGTAACTGAGTCAGGTTTTTAGGCCTCCTTGCTCGCACACGCTTTTTCAGTTCTGCCCACAAATGTTCTATAGGCTTGAGGTCAGGGCTTTGTGATGGCCACTCCAATACCTTGAATTTGTTGTCCTTAAGCCACATTGCCTCAACTTTGGAAGTATGCTTGGGGTCATTGTTCATTTGAAAGACCCATTTGCAACCAAGCTTCAACTTCCTGACTGATGTCTTGAGATGTTGCTTCAATATATCCACATTATTTTCTTACCTCGTGATGCCATCTATTTTGTGAAGTGCACCAGTCCCTCCTGCAGCAAAGCAGCAAAGGTTTGTTTCATCAGACCAGAGGAAATTTCTCCAAAAAGTACGATCTTTGTCCCCATGTGCAGTTGCAAACAGTTGTCTGACTTTTTTATGGTGGTTTTGGAGCAGTGGCTTCTTCCTTGTTGAGCGGCCTTTCAGGTTATGTCAATATAGGACTCGTTTTACTGTGGATATAGATACTTTTGTACCTGTTTCCTCCAGCATCTTCACATGTACCTTTGCTGTTGTTCTGGGATTGATTTGCACTTTTTGCACCAAAGTACGTTCATCTCTAGGAGACAGAATGCGTCTCCTTCCTGAGCGGTATGACGGCTGTGTGGTCCCATGGTGTTTATTCTTGCGTACTATTGTTTGTACAGATGAACGTGGTACCTTCAGGCATTTGGAAATTGTTCCCAAGGATGAACCAGACTTGTGGAGGTCCACACTTTTTTTTCTGAGGTCTTGGCTGATTTCTTTTGATTTTTCCCATGATGTCAAGCAAAGAAGCACTGAGTTTGAAGGTAGGCCTTGAAATACATCCACAGGTACACTTCCAATTGACTCAAATTATGTAAATTAGCCTTGTCCTAACCGACTTGCCAAAACTATAGTTTGTTAACAAGAAATTTGTGGAGTGGTTGAAAAACTAGTTTTAATGACTCCAACCTAAGTGTATTTAAACTTCCGACTTCAACTTTAGCTAACCAATGACAGCAAGATGCCTCTCACTTCAAACAGCTTTAGTATAGCATATCGATTGCTATGCTTTCTTTAATCAAAATAATTCTGAACTGCTGAAATTACTGCAAAACTGTTCATATATTTTGAGAACTTGTCATGTCATTTTGGCCAGCTAATATGCCTACCCACTGATCAAGCAACATTGGAAGAAGTATGAACCTCTTTTTTTTAACATTACTCGTTAGCTCTGGTGTATAGCTATTTGTTGACAAAATCTAAATCCGACCCACTTGTTTTCATAGCTACATTGCTGATTGTAAATGACAACTTTATACTACTACATTACTAACTAGCTAGCTAATTATTCTGTGTCAAAACCAGCCTGATTTAATTTATCTGTAGCATAATATGTTGAGTGGGACAAGTCAGCTGTGACATTCTCAGGTCAGGAAAGTGCTAGCTAGGGTTTGCTTGCTAAATGTAAAAAAAGTTGGAAATTAAGTATTTTCCTTAAGTATCCAAAACAGCCAAAATCTCATTTTCCACAAAAACGGATTTTCGTTGCATTTTGGCTTTTTCCTAACAATAAGTCGTTGCGACATCCAACAGGTTCTCATAGGCCGCCTCACATATTGGAAAAAGTCTGGGAAATCTTTAAAGAAAATGCTTATGTCATTGGTATGAAGCCCAATTGATACATTGGTTTCTGTAAAATGTGGTGTTTATGGCGTATATTGAAAGATGAAACAAGAAAGACCTATCAATATGAAGGATAATATCCAACATACTGTATTTATCTTGGTCAGCCAACCAACCTGTTCAACTAGCTTTACTCATCCTCTACTGTTACAGTCATCGGGTCAACCTCCATGCTGTTACTTGTTCTGCAGTCTTGGTCTCCCATGGTTTTCCATGGATTTAGTGGCTCACTGTCATCCTCCGGTTCCTGTTTGTCTGCCTATTTGTACCCCTGACACTCCTGTAGAGCGGTAGGATTGAGACAGCCAGAGCAGCGGCATTCAGATTTTCTCACTGCAGTCAGTCTCCACTGGTTTTTACCTTCCAACATGAGCAGGAAAATAAACTGCATCTAAAAATGAAAGATGGAGATTGAATGCACTGGAAAGGAGAGGGTAAACCCAAGGCTTCTGCTGGTGCTTTTAGCTGCAAGTGGCCTAACTCTACTTTGAGTAGCAGGGATGAATAAAGCCCACACATTTGGGATGACAGAGACTAATTGTGTCTCTCATCCCTCTCCATCCGCAGGGTCTTTGGGATTTAAACACTGATTTAGGAAAGGGACTGCCTGTTTTCTTTTATGACATGGACCTTTTCTCTGCTTTTGCATTCATTTTGTTTTGCTACATCATGTTATGCCTTATTTCAAATGTCAGCTTGGTAAACTGACTTTGGTTTTCCATTGGAATCAGACAGGGCAATGTTATTCTATTATTTTCAACTTTGTTAAATGTTGATATATTCTATTGTTTCCATTAGAGGTGCTGTGTATGTGTGGATGAGGACAGTTAAGGCTAGATTACTACAGTAGAGAAAGTTATCCTCATGGAAATTAGATTCAGGAGATGTGTAGCTTGACTTGGAGGAAATCAGTGCAGTGCTCTGACAAGTACAACCAAATCCATTGGCCTCCCACAAAGAAGCCTTCCACAGTGTAACTTTTATGTTTTTTTCCATGTTCCATGCGTACATCCTTTGAGTACCATCCAGGGATCACAGTTCAGGCCTATAAAAATCCTCTGTGAATGGGAGAGTTTCCTTTGTGTAGTAGTTAGATTGACCTTGTCTGAAATAAGCATAGACTTTTTGTTAAATTCTAAACTCGATTGAACATGGGAAGCTCTAAGTTGTATGAAAAGTGTGTGTGTGTGTGTGTGTGTGTGTGTGTGTGTGTGTGTGTGTGTGTGTGTGTGTGTGTGTGTGTGTGTGTGTGTGTGTGTGTGTGTGTGTGTGTGTGTGTGTGTGTGTGTGTGTGTGTGTGTGTGTGTGTGTGTGTGTGTGAGAGAGAGACCAGGAATGTGGCTGCCGCCTGAAATACGAATGAGAGCAAACTACAGTTGACAGCTGTTAGATTGTTGGCCTCAGACCGGAAACAAGCACCTGTAGACCCGTTAAAATGTCAGAACAAAAAAGGAAATACTGATTACTCTATCTTTTTCTTCTATAATTTACTGTTCTATTCTACCACTCATCCATTGCTGCTGTTCCATTCTTCTCATTCCCAGCCGTACTTCCATCCTAGTATTGTGTCATCGTGGGCAATGGCACATCAGGTCCCTCCACAGTATTTGTTGGAGCTTAATTTAATTTAAAGTGCTTGAAGGGAAAATAGAATTGTCCTTGTCGCAGAGAAACACATTGTTTGTAGTTTCAAGACATTAATTTTCTATGTAGTTGCATGACTGAAAATGTACATAATTTGCAGCATGGGAACAATGTCAAATCGGTAGGGTTTGGATGAGTTCAGTATTCCTAAAACTTCCCGTATGGCCTGAACTCTCCATTAGAAGATTATGCTTAGCAGGCTAGAAGGAAAAGGTAGAGTTTATTTTTAATTCTCTCTCTTGCTCGCTCGCTCGCTCTCTCTCACGCTCTCATTCTTATTTTGACATGTAATACCACATATTTCATTAATCCCAACTCAATGGGAGCAGGGGACACAGTGCGAACATGACAGGCCAAGGGGATGAGGAGGAGTCTGCCTTTAATAAAGAGGACACGAAAAGGCCTGGAATTACTTCTTGGTGTGACTTTGAAGTTCATGTGTGAGACTCAATTAAATTGTGTCTCTCATCCTTCTACATTGAAGTGAAAGTTCATTTTTTGTGGCTTTGCTCTAAGCAGATATCTTGATGCTCATGCAGAGAGATTTTCCTTTCCCTTCCAAATATATGCTTGCAACAGGGGTCGAAAATATCGCTTCTTAGAACAATGTCAGATTTGTATTCTTATAAGGATTTATTTTTATATGCTAAAATCAGATGGAAAATGCATTAACACCATATAACGTTTTGTATGAAAGAATATGTGCTCAGGTTGTAAATGAATAGTGTACAATAAATTGTATTTAAGTTGAAAGGGTCAAATCAACAATTCAGTTATTATGTAAATGTAACAGGACTTTAAACAGATGAAATAAAGATGACATGCTATAATACTGTCCTTAGATTCCTGCTGAGTTGCAGATTCCTTGGTGTTCTGCTGTGGGTTAATGCTGATTATTCATAATGCTTCGGCTTTAAGAAATTAAATGCTTTTTTCTTTTTAGGAAAATAACATTTTCCAGAGAGCTGACAGGGAGAGGAAATGCATCTGAGATCCTCTAAGCATGCCCCCTCCATTGGTGTGGACAATGATAGATCCTTAGTGATGTGGACACAGAGGAACTTGAAGCTCTCGACCCTATCCACTACAGCCCCATCGATGTGAGTGGGGGAGTTTTCTGTAATCCACAATCAGCTTCTTTTGTTTTGCTGACATTGAGGGAGAGGTTGTTGTTCTAGCACCACACTTCCCGGTCTCTGACCTCCTTCCTATAGGCTGCCCGTCATGTCGTCAACAAACTTAATGATGGTGTTGTAGTCGTGCAGCGCCACACAGTCGTGGGTGATCAGGGAGTACAGGAGGGGACTAAACACACACCCCTGAGGGGCCCCCTTATTGAGGGTCAGCGTGGTGGATGTGTTGTTGCTTACCCTCCCCACCTGGGGGCTGCCCTTCAGAAAGTCCAGGATACAGTTGCAGAGGGATGGGCTCAGTCTCAGTGTCCTGAGCTTAGTGATGAGCTTCGTGGGCACTATGGTGTTGAACGCTGACCTGTTGTCAATGAACATTATTCTCACATACGTATTCCTCTTGTCCAGGTGGGAAAGGGCAGTGTGGAGTGCAATAAAGATTGCATCATCTGTGGATCTGTTGGGGCGGTATACAAATTATAGTGGGTCCAGGATGTCTGGGATGATGGTGTTGATATGAGCCATGACCAGCCTTTACAAAGTATTTTATGGCTACAGATATGAGTGCTAAAGGGCGATAGTAATTTAGACAGGTTACCTTGGCGTTCTCTGGCACAGGGACTATGATGGTCAGCTTGAAACATGTAGGTATTACAAACTGGGTCAGGGAGAGGTTGAAAATGTCAGTGAAGACACTTGTCAGCGCATGCTCTGAGTACACGTCCTGGTAATCCGTCTGGCCTCGCAGCCTTGTGAATGTTAACTCTTATCGATCAGACACTTTTTTTCAATTTTCACCTAAAATGACATACCCAAATCTGTAGCTCAGGACCTGAAGCAACGATATGCATATTATTGATATAATTTGAAAGGAAACACTTTGAAGTTTGTGGAAATGTGAAATGAATGTAGGAGAAAATAACAAATTAAATCTGGTAAAAGATAATACAAAGAAAAAAAACATCAATTTTATTTTGTTCCATCATCTTTGAAATGCAAGAGAAAGGCCATAAAAGCACATAGGAGTTTAGGCACAATTTAGATTGTGGCCACCAGATGGCAGTAGTATGTGTGCAACATTTCAGACTGAGCCAGTGAAACATTAAATTACTGCACAACATTTTAAATCAAGTCTGCTCAAATGTGCCGAATTGGTCAATTGATACATTTTCAAGTACATAACTATAGAGAACATACATTAAAAAAATGTTTACATACTCCCAGGAACGTCATACATGATGGATAGTTAGCTTCCCTACAGAAAAGACAATAACCTTCACACATCTAGATAACCGGGCGGGATGGGTGTGGGTCCAGAAACAGCTGGGGTTCAAACTGTAGAAACCAGTTCCTTCATTTTAATATAAAAACTATGCTACATTTTATATCTGAGACCCTCAGGATGACAAATCAGAGCAAGATTACTGAATGTAAGTACATTTTTTATGTTCAGAGGTGAATGTATCAAACCATTTGCCATTATAAAAGTTTTTTGTTTTTGTGCTCTCTCCTCAAACAATAGCAATGTTATGTTTTCACTGTAATAGCCACTGTAAATTGGACAGTGCAGTTAGATTAACAATAATTTCAGCTTTCTGCACATATAAGACATGCCTATTTCTTGGAAAGTTGGCTGTTACTTACAATGTTATTCTAGTCACATTCGTGCACGTTAACAACAACCGTCCTGGTATAGGGACACCTATTAACCTGTTTAAAGATCTTAAGCACATCGGCTACGGAGAGCGTGATCACACAGTCTTCTGGAACAGCTAGTGCTCTCATGCATGGTTCAGTGTTGCTTGTTTCGAAGCAAGGATAGTAGAAGGAATGTATCTCGTCTGGTAGGCTCTCATCACTAGGCAGCTCATGGCTGGGTTTCCCTTTCTAATCTGTGATGGATTGCAAGTCCTGCCACATCCAACGAGCATCAGATCCGGTGTAGTAGGATTCGATCTTAGTCTTGTATTAATGCTTTGCCTGTTTGGTGGTTCGTTTGGGGGTGTAGCGGGATTTCTTGTAAGCGTCCAGATTAGTGCCGCTCCTTGAAGTGGCAGCTCTAGCCTTTAGCTCAGTGCTGATGTTGCCTGTAATCCATGGCTTCTGATTGGGATGTGTACAGTGCCTTCGGAAAGTATTCAGACCCCTTGACTTTTTCCACATTTTGTTGCTCTACAGCTTCATTCAAAAATTCAGTCAATCAATCTACACACAATACTCCATAATGACAAAACAAAAACAGTGTTTTAGAAATGTTTGCTAATTTATTAAAAGTGAAAAACTTAAATATCACATTTACATAGGTATACAGACCCTGTACTCAGTACTTTGTTGAAGCGCCTTTGGCAGCGATTACAGCATCGAGTCTTCTTGGGTATGATGCTGCAATATTGACACACCTGTATTTGGGGAGTTTCTCCCATTCTTCTCTGTAGATCCTCTCAAGCTCTGTCAGGTTGGATGGGGAACATTGCTGCACAGCTATTTTCAGGTGTTTCCAGAGTTGTTCGATTGGGTTAAAGTCCGAGCTCTGGTTGGGCCACTCAAGGATGTTCCGAGCGCTCTGGAGCAGGTTTTCATCAAGGATCTCTTTGTACTTTGCTCCGTTCATCTTTGCCGCGATCCTGACTAGTCTCCCAGTACCTGGCGCTGAAAAACATCCCCACAGCATGATGCTGCTACCCCCATGCTTCACCGTAGGGTTGGTTACAGGTTTCCTCCAGATGTGACACTTAGCATTCAGGCCAAAGAGTTCAATCTTGGTTTCATCAGACCAGAGAATCTTGTTTCTCATGGTCTGAGAGACTTTAGGTGCCGTTTGGCAAACTCCAAGCAGGCTGTCATGTCCCTTTTACTGAGGAGTGGCTTCCGTCTGGCCACTCTACCATAAAGGACTGATTGGTGGTGCTGCAGAGAATGTTGTCCTTCAGGAAGGTTCTCCCATCTCCACAGAAGAACTCTGGAGCTCTGTCAGAGTGACCATCGGGTTCTGCAAAATTGAAAAGGTCTCAATTTGCTTTCTAAGTCCAGCCTTAGTGATGTCACTGCCTACGTCATTACCTTTTACTCATGAGACCAAAACCATGCCTACACAGCTATATAAACAAGGCTTTTAGTGTTATCTAAAAGCTTAGTAGTAAATGTCCAAGTTGATTTATAGTGGAATGTCTGACTAGTCTTATCTCCTACGCTCCCCTGCAGAGTTCTGTCTCAGTCACACATTTCTCAGAGGGGTCTCTTTATAAGAGGCAGAGAGAGAGAACTAGAAAACAACAGTGGAACAATATTAAAACATCATAATGTATATATATTGTTAATCTGTAGTCTAGGACCCTATAAATGTAAGGAGGGAGGGGTCTTATAACCCCTCCCCTTCTATTAATACAAAATAATAATCGGTCGACCTCTATACTGTATATGCATAATAAAGCAAATGTGCACTGCACCAAATACCCTAGTTTCAGACTCCTAATTATCCTTACATTTCTGAAGACTCTAGCCACTTCCATGCCAGTCGGAAGAACTGAGGTGTTTTATCTCTGAACACTCAAGCTGGTTTCTTCACCAACAGTTGAATAAGGGGAACCATGGGGTGTTAACAATGCTCGGTGGAGACTAGAGATCCTGACTGCCAATGTATCCTGACACACACACACATCACAATTGTTACAGCCCCCCCATCTGTGGTGGACGAGGACGGAGCCTTTTCTACTCATCAGCACGCTTGGCCCTTTTCCGGTCTGCTGATACAATCAGGTCCACAAACTCAGTGGAGCACCAGGGTGAGGAGGTTATTAAAAAGGCATCGGGGTCCTCTGGGTCTGTCTCCACATCAGACACCATGTCTTCAGTTGCCCCCACAAATCGCTGCTTTTCAGCCGAGAGTTCTTTTGACCGACTGGCCAGAGCCTGTGAAATTACAGGAGACAATAAGTTATTCTGCTCAATAAACAAACAGTCTTGAACACTGGAATCTCAACTAAATAAAGCAAAATAAGCACACACACTAAAAGCTGTGGAACAAGTTTCAAATTTCAGTACTACATTTAAAATGTATGGATTGCTTTACATTTACAATGTAACCTGTCTCTGGCGACGTCACCTTCACTTTTTGATGTCCTGTTCCTTTGCTCCTACTGGGGTGTTCGACTTAAGCAGCTTTTTCAGTTTAATACCAATTTGTAGTTACAGTTGGAGTCAGAGGTTTACATACACTTAGGTTGGAGTCATTAAAACTCGTTTTTCAACCACTCCACAAATTTCTTGTTAACAAACTATAGTTTTGGCAAGTCGGTTAGGACATCTACTTTGTGCAAGGCACAAGTCATTTTTTCCAACAATTGTTTAGACAGATTATTTCACTTATAATTCACTGTATCACAATTCCTGTGGGTCAGAAGTTTACACACAATAAGTTGTGTATGTAAACTTGTAAAAAATTGTAGACCTCCACAAGTCTGGGTCATCCTTGGGAGAAATTTCCAAACGCCTGAAGGTACCACATTCATCTGTACAAACAATAGTACACAAGTGTAAACACCATGGGACCACACAGCCGTCATACAGCTCAGGAAGGAGACGCATTCTGTCTCCTAGAGATGAATGTACTTTGGTGCGAAAAGTGCAAATCAAGCCCAGAACAACAGCAAACGACTTTGTGAAGATGCTGGAGGAAACAGGTACAAAAGTATCTATATCCACAGTAAAACGAGTCCTATATTGACATAACCTGAAAGGCCGCTCAGCAAGGAAGAAGCCACTGGTCCAAACCACCATAAAAAAGCCAGACTATTGTTTGCAACTGCACATGGGGACAAAGATTGTACTTTTTGGAGAAATGTCCTCTGGTCTGATGAAACAAAAATAGAACTCTTTGGCCATAATGACCATCGTTATGTTTGGAGGAAAAAGGGGGAGGCTTGCAAGCCAAAGAACATCATCCCAACCGTGAAGCACGGGGGTGGCAGCATCATGTTGTGGGGGTGCTTTGCTGCAGGAGGGACTGGTGCACTTCACAAAATAGATGGCATCATGAGGGAGGAAAAGTATGTGAATATATTGAAGCAACATCTCCAGACATCAGTCAGGATTTTAAAGCTTGGTCGCAAATGGGTCTTCCAAATGGACAATGACCCCAAGCATACTTCCAAAGTTGTGGCAAAATGGCTTAAGGACAACAAAGTCAAGGTATTGGAGTGGCCATCACAAAGCCCTGAACTCAATCCTATAGAAATTGTGTGAGCAGAACTGAAAAAGTGTGTGTGAGCAAGGAGGCCTAAAAACCTGACTCAGTTACACCAGCTCTGTCAGGAGGAATGGGCCAAAATTCTCCCAATTTATTGTGGGAAGCTTGTGGAAGCCTACCCGAAACGTTTGAACCAAGTTAAACAATTTAAAGGCAATGCTACCAAATACTAATTGAATGAATGTAAACTTCTGACCCACTGGGAATGTGATGAAAGAAATAAAAGCTGAAATAAATCATTCTCTCTACTATTATTCTGACATTTCACATTCTTAAAATAAAGTGGTGATCCTAACTGACCTAAAACAGGGAATTTTTACTAAGATTAAATGTCAGGATTTGTGAAAAACTGAGTTTAAATGTATTTGTCTAAGGTGCATTTCGCAAGCATTTCACAAGCATTTCGCTACACTCGCATTAACATCTGCTAACCATGTGTATGTGACAAATAAAATTTGATTTGAGGTGTATGTAAACTTCCGTCTTCAACTGTAGCTAGCTAGCCACCTAGCTAGATTTCTTTGCTGGTAAATGTTAGGACTGTTGCTGATCTTGTTGCGGAGTTGCATTTGGAAGGTTGTGACCGTGGGGTGTAGAGTATTGCAGTCTCCGAGTAATGTTGTAAAGGTTATCTATAACTTGTTGCGACGGATCAAAATTCTGTGAGTTATTCATTGTTAGCTACAGGAATGAAACATTTTAAATATCCGCTAATAGAAAACACCCCACAATGAATTGTTGTCCCTTTTAAGGGAAGTGGTATGGCAGACTTTTCAAATCGCGTTCATTTGATTGGTCTTTTTAAACCGTCACACCCTGACTTCTGGTTTTGTTCGTCTGATTGGATTATTTACCTTTAATCACTACTCCCTCCCTTCTATTTACATGCATTTGAATGGCTGAAGAGTTTGTGCTCATGAAAGTACACTTCCTGTCTCATCAAAACAGAAACTGTGATATACAGTAAGTGCATTGCTCCAGCAGGCGGGAAAAGTAGTGAGACATCTCACGGGCAAAACATTTTCTGGTTCATATACAAGTAGACCAAACCCAGATGCTATCGCATTTGTGTTTATGGGTGAGCCACCCCATAAGTAGACAGGAACTGTGACAAATTTATTTTAATGATAAACGTCCTGAGTAAGACGTCTTCATTTATCCAGCATCTTTGTCAACCAGTCTTTTTAGCTTGGCCTTTAACCACGCATAAGGTTACCGTTAGGTTAGGGTTAGGTTTTAAATTGAGATTTTAAGAAGATAAATTGCAGAAATAGGCAAGGTTTAGCCATAATTTTTACTTTGTGGCTGTGGAAGCTAGTGACAACCCCCTTTAATTGTAATGCTTGTCGTTGGAATGAGGTGAGGACCAAAGCGCAGCGTGGTAAGTGTCCATATTCAATTTAATAAATGAACACTAAGAATACAAAAATAACAACGTGAATGATACAAAACGAAAATGAAACAGTCCCGTATGGTGAAAACACAGACACAGGAAACAACCACCCACAAAACACAAAGGAAAACAGACTACCTAAATATGGCTCCCAATCAGAGACAACGACTGACACCTGCCTCTGATTGGGAACCATACTAGGCCAAACACATAAAAATATAACCATGGAACAAAACATAGAAAAACAACATAGAATGCCCACCCCAACTCACGCTCTGACCAAACTAAAATAAAGACATAAAAAAGGAACAAAGGTCAGAACGTGACATTAATCAATGATGTCTTTGTGTTGTTTGTTCTTTGATAACATTTGATCTATTTTACTGCTGTGCTTGTTTTGAAGTTTTATTGTTATAAGTGTGTTGCTATTTTAAATGCACTTCAAATAAAGGTTTGAATTGAAGTTTGATTTGATATTGACTCTTTAATTGATGATTGCATAAATATAGACTCCATTAACATTATAGTCTGTAATTATTATATTAAATTCTGTAGGTTATAGGCCTACTAAATAAATGTTTGGGATAGATTACATGCTGAGTTGAGCTTCTATTTATCTTTAAAGATATTATAAATGACATGTACGCACTCGGAAACAGACCATTTTACGCCGTGGTAGTAGTTTGTTGAACAAGACTCGTTTCATGATAACCCTGCCTCAGTCATGAAGGCGTTTAAGCTCCCAGAGCCAATGCCAAGGGCTTTAGCTCAGTGGGCTAACCCTGTCTCGAGGCATGCAGACGACCTGGGTTCAATATTGGTTGGTTGCATATGGTTAATGTTTTTCACAGAAATATAGATTTCTAGGAATTCAGGCAGAACCCCATTATATATTTCTATGAAAAGTTCCAACTGATCATTTTAATTTTAAAAGGATTTGTTTCGCTAAAATGTCAGATCAGAGCATATTTGGGTCAGGGTGTTCAAGCCCTGCTAAATCCATGTCTCACTAGTCAGAGCCTGTCATTATTATCACCTGTAATAACGGCATCAGCATAGCAGGAGGAAGGCCTATTGTGACAGTAGGTTATGTGATTTGACATGCTTTCCCTTTAATATTACTGGATCATGACACATTGTAGCTCATTTTGGGATACATCTGTGGATGAGTCATGTAGCGACCATAATACCTTGATATCACCTACTGTATATTGATTCTATTTTAGGAAGATATATACTCATATATTTTTCCCTAATTACACATTGTGCAAATATAAGTAACTAATGTCACATTCTTGTGGCATTATGTATATATGTATGTATATATTTTGCGTTATTGTATGTTATTATTGTATTCACAGTGGCTCATATATATTTTTATATTTTATATATATATATCTGGAAATGATCACTACTAATTTTATAGTTTATAGTAATTTTATACACCATTTGTGGTGTTTTGTTTAAGTAGATATAGTTCAGTAATGTGCCGAAATGAAATACAATGCAGTAGTATTAAATTCAAGCAAACAGCATTTTAACGCAATTCATTAATATGTAAATCCTAGCCAGACAGTAATCTTGCCAGTTTTTTTTTATTGCTGTTGATTTCGTTCTTGGCCTGGGGCGCACAGTGTTGCTTCTCGGGGAAAGGACATCCATTTCCTGAGTGCACACAGCACACACACAACCAAACCTTTTGGCAGAATATGCATTTTTGCACATCCCAATATCAGTTCTCCTGTCAAGTCCCAATAACACCAGACGCCCCGGGGCTATTTATATGCCAAAACTACCATTTGCATCCAAAGCCAGTTGGCAAGCACCCGGTTCGTTCATACACCACAACCGGGGCATTTTGGAAATATTTCCTAACGGTCTCGACACTGCATTTTTTTAGTGGGCTGGGCTGGAGTAACCGGCTGGGTAACCTTGTGTCTGTCCCGAAGTGAAGGTTATCTCTGTATAGGCAGAGCTGTTACCACTGTATACTGCGCCCCCATATCGGCATCTGTCTATCACACTGGTGTTAAGAAGACAGCTATCATCATTTGGCCGTCTGTGTTAAAGGGATGATGAAGCATTCTCACACAACCCACTGTGGCCACTTTTATGCATGCCAGCATATTGCATTGCAACAAGCTTATGAGCTATAACACTCCTATTTTGTCATGCAGGGCCATTTTCATTCTGAATCAAAATGCTGAACCATTTTGAGGTAGATAGATAAACAACAGCCTTGGTGTTGAAAGTGAATCATGGGCCCAGCTGCTACCCTCTAGCTCTCAGTCTACTAGCACTGACCTGCTGTTGGCAACACATCCCCAAGACCCAGGGATTGTTATGTGTACTCTTCATCAAAGATGGAATTTCACATTAGTGTGGATGTCCTTGCAAGTAAGTACAAAAAGACACAGAAGGCACAGTCAGTAGCAGTCAATGTACTGTATAACTTTTTGAAGTCAGTGGTGAAATATCTCTAGGGTTTCTTTCTTTTTACACATGTACCTGTATTTGGAATTCCTCGTTAATTATACTTAGTAGATGTTTAATCACAAAGTGGCAGGGACGAGACAAGCTCTGTCGTCTAAGCCACTGGAAAACCGCTTCCAAAGCCTCGAGTCGACTTCCCTAGCAATCAAGTTGTTTCTTTGTCTTCAAAGTATTGCACTAGATCAAAGGGCCTGGAGAAGATTACAACACACACCCTTTCACTCCACTGAAAGATGACATTTAGTGCTTCACCAGGGACAAAACATGAAACTGTGCAACGGCACAACAAGCATAGCCTTTATCAAAGTGTGTAATGACACGATGACATTTTAGAAACTGCCGCGTCGCGCTTGTTTTCACTTCCAAGGCCGACAATAAAAATGGCCTCTTCGACACTACATGATTCATTAATGGGCTTCGGGATTTAAAAAAAAGATTGGTCGACGTTTTATTGGCACTCAGCAGGAATACAGTACACACAGGTTGTGATCTCAGTCAATTAACCATGAAATATGGAGCCAAGCTGACGTCATCAGGTGTGGGTGATTTTCAGGGCGCTTACACCACTCACATCATCGTTTGGTGATGAAAGGATGACCAACTGCATATTTGATCAAATTTGATTAGAATTAGATTTATTTTCAATGAAATTTGATTTGTGAAAATTTGATGAATGGCTCTTACATAAGAAAGATGTATGACTTGATGAAATGGTCATACTTCTTATTTACTTATGTCATAGGCCTAGATTCAAATGCAAATCATGTCAATCAGTGCCTAGTTTTGAAGAGCCATTTTCAGTTTCATAGAGGGCACAAATTTGTCGGGGCATGGTCTCTGCAAGGTGTCAAAGGTGTTCCACAGGGATTCCGGACACAGTTGTGTCAAGTTGGCTGGAGGTGGATCATTCTTGATACACACGGGAAACTGTTGAGTGTGAAAAACTCAGCAGCGTTGCAGTTCTTGACATAAACCGGTGCACCTGGCGCCTACTACCATACCCCGTAGAAAGGCACTTAACTTTTGTTTTGCGCATTCACCCTCTGAATGGCACACATACACAATCCATGTCTCAATTGTATCAAGGCTTAAACATAGTTTTTTAACCTGTCTCCTACCCTTCATCTACACTGATTGAAGTGGATTAAACATTGACATCAATAAGGGATCATTGCTTTCACCTATATTCACCTGGTCATTCTATGTCATGGAAAGTGCAGTTGTTGTTAATGTTTGTTACGCTCATTATATATGTGAGCCAGAATGTTAGGCAGCCCAATTCTGATATTTTTTTCACTAGTTTTAACCAATCAGATCAGCTCTGAAAAAGATCTGATGCAAAAAGATCTGATGTGATTGGTTAAAAGACCAATTAGTGAAAAGAATATCAAAATTGTGCAGCCTATCTAAGTGCAGGAAGTGAATTCAGTGGTGGAGGAAATGTTTACTTCATGTGCTGAAATAACCCTGCATAAGTTGTACATTTGCTGGCCACATCACGTCAAGGCTCTTTGAGTATAAGACAATATGGACGGACATCAATATCAAGATGTGTTATTTCTCTCCTTGTTTTCAACATGAGTTTTGTTTTCCTCCAGATCGTAGTGTATGAGGGGTTTCCTAGCAACAGTGGCTGTTTTCTCAATATAAGTTAAAAATAGGATATCAATTCATACACTGTATGAATGGTCTAAAGTTAAAGTAATGGATGTTCTTTTTAGTCTAATAATCAATGTTCACCAATATTCAGAGTCTCTCCAGGATGCAAGGCACTGTTGTTTGAAGGAGGAAACGCTTTTTATTCAAACTCAATGGTACATGCCGGTTTCGTAATTGTAGTTCAAAATGGAACCATGTCTGCGACTCTTCGCTCCCTACAGTGGTTTATTGTGAGACATGCACATGGTCCCATCACCATGATCAAAATGCCCTTTTGACTGTATTTGGAGTATGTCTCTTTCTCTCTCTAGGCTCTCTCTCTCTTCACTGCCCCTCCCCTGTTTATGGAGTCTGGTCCAGACGACTTGTCCAAAGTGGCAGTTTGAGTGGGCCTGTTTTCTAACTGGTGAGTGTCTCGATGGCTTTTACTGTCCGTTTAAAACACATCAACAATGACACTTACTTAACAAGGATATTTATAGCATAATGGCCACCACACAAGTACCACAGAGCTTTTGCTGTCGCAATTAAAGTGCAGTGTGTACAGCATAGGAAAAATTGGCACGGGGATGGGGAGATATGTCGCCCCAATATTCAGAACAGGTCAATTTATCCTCGCCAATAATTGTTTTTAAATCAATAATTGTCATTTGGACACTCTACTCCTCCTCCGCTCAGCTATTCACGCCCCTCTCCCCCTTATTTCAGTGTGTTGCTCAGCAGCCTCAGCCAATCCAGCACTTACTTCGCGGTCAGGCCGGCCTCATTCCATTTCAGATACACATGTATCTCTGGAATGGAATATGCCCCTCTGATATGGTGCACCTCCCTCTATTAGTGACCATGCATTAAACTGGCCCGACGAAACAAAATAGATTAATACATTCAAATCTTGAAATAATCATTTAGTGTTAGTTAAATGTGATTGCTGAACAACTCACTGTAAATGTGTCCTTTAAAGTAAACTTCCTAGATTAACCAGTAACACAGGACATTGTCCACTCTCTCTGTCTGGCTCACTGTGTGTGTCCTTATCTGCTGTGATTGGGTGCGATAGAGGAAAGCAACTGTAAGGAGAGACGTGTCAGTGCAGCCAGGGGCAGCGGCAGGGTTGGTGTAGAGGTGAGTGAAAGGAGACTTATTCTCAAAAAGTGGAAAGAAAAAGTAGACTCAAAAGAGTCCCATTCAAGGTGTATATTGTAATGATGTTTGAAGGTGGCAAAATGGCTGTATGTGATGATCAGCCTTTCCATAACATCAGTCACGTATCTACAAATCATGTTTTTTTTGTATCATTATAATACAACTCTGAGAGGCATAATAGGTAATGTCATACTGTGTAGAATTGTAGTAAATGTGTTTTAAAATGTCATTTTAAAATATCTACACCACAATTTTGCCTTTGGTGTAGAGGCCCCATTCGTCATGGGAAGGCTCTTAGCCTGTCTGTCTGAATTTGTTGCAGAAATAATACCTGATAAGCATTGTTGCGTTGGATTTTTGTTGATGTGCTTTTAAAATAAACTCCTACTGTAAGTTACCTCTTAAGTGAGGCAGTTTGTGGTTTCAAGAGGGTGCTCAGTGGGGGTTTTCATACCGTTATATAACATCATCCCTCCACTGTGCACTGTAGTACAGGCCTATGCTCATGTGCAGGCCCAGCTGTTTTGTTACACAAACCTGTCACTGTGTTTGAATGACTGGTTGAATGACACATTCTTTGGACATGAAATCATCTCACCAGTGTCCCAAATAGATTCAAGGCAATGTCTAAAGGATTATTGGATTGCATTTAACGTGAACAATATTTGTTGTTAAACCATCAACAACACCACCAATCCAGTATGCCAGCTTGGATTCCCCAAGCTTATATCAACTTACTATCAACACAACACTCAGCGGGAGTTCCTTGTCTAGGAAGGTGTTGATAGTAGACAGTGGTGGAAAAAGTAGCCAATTGTCATAAAACATTATTATTATTTTTTTTCGTGATATCCAATTGGTAGTTACAGTCTTGTCCCATCGCTGCAACTCCTGTACGGACACTGGAGAGGCAAAGGTTGAGAGCCATGCGCCCTCCAAAACACAACCCTGGGACAAGGACATCCCGGCCGGCCAAACCCTCCCCTAACCCGGATGATGCTGAGCCAAATGTGCGCCACCTCATGGGTCTCCCGGTTGGTTGTGACACAGCATGGGATGGAACCCAGGTCTGTAGCGTCACCTTTAGCACTGTGATACAGTGCCTTAGACTGCTGCGTCACTCGGGAGGCCACCAATTGTCATACTTGAAAAAGTATTTGGTTTTAAATATACTTAAGTATCAAAAGTAAATGTAATTGTGAAAACATACTTAAGTATCAAGAGTAAAAGTATAAATGATTTCAAATGCCTTAGAAATTCCTGCTATGCATTCAAAATATAACGAGTACTTTTGGATTATTTCACCCATTTTCCATCCAGCAAGACAGTAGATGGAGAAAACCTTTAAATAAGAACAAATATGGACAGCATAATGCAACATTTGATATGCACTTCTCAAACAAGCTGCCAAGCAGAAGGAGATAAAAGTGGTTGGGGTGGTGCTACTCTTTAAACATCCCTCGAGCGCAGAGATGCAGAAGAAAAGCTCAGCAAAGATTAATGGAATTATCCCTCATATGTTTTAAGGTTTATTTTCATAGTGATTAGGGCTCTGTTGATGCTAGAGGATCTTCGGGATATAACTCACCGAGCTATAGAGTGGGAGGTGATTAACACTTTATGGGCCTATTTATGTTTGTGTTTCAGATACTGTATACTGGAGTCCTCAACCTTTTGATTGCACATTTATGACAATGTAAGATTTATCCTGTTTTGAAAAATAAACAAAATGAAGTAGAGAAACTGAAAATCGAAAATCTATGTACAGAATGTTTATGAAAAGTCATTCACAATGAAAGAGCTTTAGAATGAAGAATTTGTTGTTCTCCAGCTCTTGCCATTGTTCAGCACCCTGCAATTAGATTCTCATTGTCATAGCTGGAAACTGGAAACACTTATCTCCCTCACTAGCTTTAAAGCACCAGCTGTCAGAGCAGCTCACAGATTACTGCACCTGTACATAGCCCATCTAGAATTTAGCCCAAACAACTACCTCTTCCTCTACTGTATTTATTTATTTATTTTGCTCCTTTGCACCCCATTATTTATATTTCTACTTTGCACATTCTTCCACTGCAAATCTCCCATTCCAGTGTTTTACTTGCTATATTGTATTTACCTCGCCACCATGGCCTTTTTTGCCTTTACCTCCCTTATCTCACCTCATTTGCTCACATTGTATATAGACTTATTTCTCTACTGTATTATTGACTGTATGTTTTGTTTATTCCATGTGTAACTCTGTGTTGTTGTATGTGTCGAATTGTTATGCTTTATCTTGGCCAGGTCGCAGTTGCAAATGAGAACTTGTTCTCAACTAGCCTACCTGGTTAAATAAAGGTGAAATAAATAAAATAAAATAAATAGCTCCCTGATTCTGCGACAGGGCGGAAATGGGATGGGAGATCAGGCACCTCATAAGTCCTTTAAGCATGTTTATGAACACAATGGTGTTATGTTTTATTTCTGATGCGCAAGTTAATCAGATATTTGTGATTCATTATTCAATATTAAAACCCTCGACTTACCCTTTCTTGTAGTGGCTGCAATCCCCTCTTTCTGCCGATATAAAGTATTCCATAGCATGGGGAAAGCGGTCTTGTTCTACAATTGTCACAAAATCATCTGTAAAACCCAAACCGGGTCAGCTACAAACTAATAGGAAAGGTGAGACTCTAAAGAACACGACAGTGTCAGTTGTTTGTCTCTACAACATCCACAAGCTTTACAGCAGTCGTCTGAACTCTCTGTCACAGATGTCCTCATTTTGAAACGGACTGTCCAGACTGAACCCTACATATCCTACTAATATGTCACCAATATCGAAAGGGGAGACGCGAACACAATCTTCAGGGGAGTCCTCTGTAGGTAACCCAGTACCAGGCTATAAAAATGACAAAAACATAATACACATCATCATTTCTTAAATCTCTCAGACATTCAAAACCTTATTTCTTATGATATATTTATTGATTGTCTGTTTGTTTTGCCATGTACAAATGTGTTATTCAATGCGTTTCTATGGGCTATAGCAGTAAAGGCCAAATTTAATGTTTCATCAAATATAAATTTATTTTATACCTACAGGGGACCTTAACATTTTGTAATAATATTGGCCAATTGATCAATTTTGGCTGCATGACCATCTTAAAACAATTCCACATGGGTCGTTCCATGTCAATTCAGCAAGCCATGACACCCACCATCTCAGATTGAAATTATTTCTGTAGTTAGAAACAGATAAGATAAGCATTCCGGAAACATAATTTTGTTTAAATAAAATCTCTGACAAATTAAGCTAATTGATTGCACCCAAACTGGTCATTTTAATTTGTATGATTCATATAATATTCAATAATGATAGTATATAACATCCAAGTAAGACATGAGGAATCCAAATAAGTGGTAAAAGCCATTAGTGCTGAGTGATTAGTGCTTTTTGAGGTCGGTTCGATTTCTGTTTGATTATTAAAAAATAATCACGGTTTTCTATTTTGTTTTTGATGACATTTTTTTTAACATGAAATGCACTATGTATTATGTGGGTTGAATGCTGTAACAACACAGAATAAAACAATTAGTAAATGTCCCATCATGGTAGTGACTGCTCATCATTACTTATTAACCATAATTTATTTACATTACTTTACTTTAACAAAATAGTTCACTTGTTTGGTATTTTACATTTGCTTTATTTGATGACTTTATTATTTCATTACAAGTCATCATCTCTATAGAGCTGCTGCCTATGCTGTCTGGGACAAAATAACAATTGTAGTAGTTCTTCTAAGTAAATAAGACATACTTTGATGACTGCTGAATAGCAATTATCATTCAGTTAGATCATGTATTTTCAGGTCAAGATACCTCAAGAAGCAACTGGTCTCCATCCCTCGATCGCACATTCATCTCTTTCACATACAGTAGCAGGCGTAAAATAAACAAACTGGACAAGTAAGCGCGCAATGGATTATGGTCAGTGTAGTTAATTACCATGTTTTCTGCGCTAAACTGTGTAGGATATTTGCCTGTTGGAAACTTCAACTCCCTACTACATCCCACAGTTCGGTCTTGATCTGATCTGATTTATTTAGGGCTCCGGAGTGGCACAGCTGTCTAAGGCACTGCATCTCAGTGCTAGAGGTGTCACTACAGACCCTGGTTCAATTCCACGCTGTATCACAACCGGATGTGATTGGGAGGCCTATAGGGACTTGGCCGGTGTAGGCCGCCTTTGTAAATAAGAATTTATTCTTAACCGACTTGCCTAGTTAAATAAAGGTTAAATAAATAAAAACACTCTCAAGAGAAACTGCAAATTGAGCTCAAATAAAAAGCCATCCACGAACCACCCACATTACACACCAATCCCACCCAAAAAAACAAGTATATAGTATGAGTTCTCTATGTTTGAGAAGTATCATGCGGCTCACAGTATTGTTTCTTCATCCTATTTAATGTATTTTCAGTGATGTTTTTTTTTCCCTGTTCAGAGAAATTTGTCATTGAAGTTGTTAGGTTTATGTCCCATCTGACATCCTGATATTACCATGTTCTGACCACTAGATGGTGCTGCCCCCCTCCAATTGTTAAAGGGATAGTTTGCCTAAAATACAAAATTACATTGGTTTTCTTACCCTGTAAGCAGTCTATGAACCATTTAATTTTTTATTTTTTAGCAAATGTATTAAAAATAGAAAACTGCTATCACATTTACATGTTGAAGCACCTTTGGCAGCGATTACAGCCTAAAGTATTTTGGGGTATGAAGCTACAAGCTTGGGACACCTGTATTTGGGGACTTTCTCCCATTCCTCTCTGCAGATCCTCTCAATCTCTGTTAGGTTGGATGGGGAGCATTGCGGCACAACTTTTTTCAGGTCTTTCCAGATTTGTTTGATTGGGTTCAAGTCCGAGCCCTGGTTGGGCGACTCAAGGACATTCAGAGACTTGTCCCGAATCCACTCCTGCATTGTCTTGGTTGTGTGCTTAGGTTCATTGTCCTGTTGGAAGGTGAACCTTTTCCCCAGTCTGAGGTCCTGAGCACTCTGGACCAGGTTTCATCAAGGATCTCTCTGTACATTTGCCTCGATCCTGGCTAGTCTCCCAGTCCCTGCCCCTGAAAAACATCCCAACAGCATGATACTGCCACCACCATGCTTCACCATAGGGATGGTGCCAGGTTTCCTCCAGACATGACGCTTGGCATTCAGGCCAAAGAGTTCAATCTTGGTGTCATCAGACCAGAGAATCTTGTTTCTCATGATCTGAGAGTCCTTTAGGTGCCTTTTTGCAAACTCCAAGCTGTAACGTTACAAAATGTGGAAAAGGTTAAGGCGTCTGAATACTTTCGAACGCACTGTAAATATACTGACATAGCTCACTGTAATATATCTACTGATGTACATATCATTCTTAGTATATCTTGTGTAATTCTACCAGTGTACATATGTATAGATTGCATTTTGATTACTACTACAGTACTATTTGAGTTGTTAATAGGATTCGTCCCGCCGTTCTTGAATTCATGATTATTATTTTTTTTGTTATACTTACTTGTTTGACATTTTACTGCATTGTTAGGAGTTTGTAGCATAAGCATTTCGCTGCACCCACTATAACACCTGCTAAACTGTGTACGCAATCACTAAACTTTAATTAGAATTCTGTTTACCTGTTTGAAATGCTAGCTCTTTAGCATTTGTGGCACAAATCTAATGCAAGTCACTAACTAGGTTTCCATCCAATTGGCAACAGAATTTCATGTGAATATTCAAACATTTTCATAAAAACAATATGTGTTTTCCCACCAGAGATGTTTCCATCAAATTGACGTTTTGCAGATAAAAGGCTGTTTGATGACGTAGTGCACATAAAAATACATTTTGCTGTTAAATTCCCATGTACCAAATAAAAAAAACAAGTTGCAGGGGTTTCCATCACATTTTGAACTTGACTGTTTTTCTCACAAAAAAACGAATTAGCTTAATTTCTCAGAGATTAAATTATATTTCAACAAAATAATGTTGTTTGAATGCTAATTTGATCTGTTTCTAACAACAGAACGGATTTCAGAACAATCTGAGATGGAGGGTGTCTCAATCCTCTTTCTGGGGCTTTTTGAGGTGGAACAACCCATATGTTCGCTTAGTAGATATCGTGATCTAAGGGCTTAGACCTACAGGGGTTAAAGAAATACACTTACAGCCAAGGTGATGCTGTGAGTGTATTGTGTGCATGTGCACAGACATGCACTCATATGCGTTTTCAGCCCAAAAAGTTTTCCTGAGCCAATCGGTTAGGGATTGTTCCGCTCTAAACTAGGTTCTGTGCCCTGAGACCTCCCCTATTGGGAGAAGAGCTGGGAAACAGCCAGTGACTCAACAGAAGGTACCATATGGTCTCCACAGCACTGTTGTACCGTATGTCATTGCCATCAATGATAGACTTAACAAATGACCAGGGCTATTAGCATCACATAAAACAAACAGCTTTACGGGATACAAAATATTAGATCTGCTACAAACATATTATGCATATCAATCTATTCAGTCTATGTACAGTATACAGTACCAGTCAAAAGTTTGGACACACCTACTCATTCAAGGGTTTTTCTTTCTTTTGACTGTTTTCTATATTGTAGAATAATAGTGAGGACATCAAAACTATGAAATAATACATATAGAACCATGTAGTGACCAAAAAATATATTTTATATTTGAGATTCTTCAAAGTAGCAAACCTTTGCCTTGATGACAGCTTTGCACACTTTTGGCCTTCTCTCAACCAACTTCACCTGGAATGCTCCCACATAGTTCCCACATATGCTGAGCACTTGTTGGCTGCTTTTCCTTCACTCTGCGGTCCAACTCATCCCAAACCATCTCAATTGGTTTGATGTTGGGTGATTGTGGAGGCAAGGACATCTGATGCAGCACTCCATCACTCTCCTTCTTGGTAGCCCTTACACATCCTGGAGGTGTGTTTGGTCATTGTCCTGTTGAAAAACAAATGATAGTCCCACTAAGCGCAAACCAGATAGGAAGGCGTATCGCTGCAGAATGCTGTGGTAGCTACTTTTGACTCGTACTGTATGTATGTGATGTGTATATTCTTGCTGACAAGGTAGCTCTTAATTTATATTATATTCTGTGATAATTGTTTTTGTTAGAGCGGAACCCTTTATCCAAACTGCTAGTTAGTCACTACCTTTTTATGGAGGTAAATATTAAATCAGCCAAGTGCATTGGAGACATTACGATCCCTTCGTGGCCCATAAATAACTTGTGATGTGGCCTGCTTTTGAGTGTAACCATTTTGGATGGGTACAGTAACTTCGAGCTTGGCAGTTTGGCTGCTGTGTAAGCATAAACTACACTCATTCAAACTATGGCCCTCCCTTGGCACTTTCCCTCTCTCTCTTTCTCTCCCTGACTCTTCTTTCTGTCCCTCCCTATGCCTCTCTTTTTCTCTACCCTTCTATTTTTTTTATCTCTCAGCTCACTCTCTATACCTTTCTCTCTGCCTGTCTTTATCTCTATCCCTCCCCCTCCCCCTCTCTCTTCCTCTCTTGCATTCTTTCTCTCTCTACCCTTCCTTCTCTCCCTCTCCGAGTTCTCTTGTGCGTTTGCTCATGTTCCTTTGATGTGCTAAACAATAAGAGGGATACATTCCCTGTTGAGTTCTGAGGAATCCAAGCTGAAACTGCACACCACAGCATGTCCCCAGGACCTCCAGGGAATGGAGAAGATGTTACAGAGACTTCTTGTGGAGACATGGGCCAGCGCTCCATCAAAACAGTTTACCAGGAAGTACAAACACAACATTAGCTAGGGTCAATGCATATCGTGAATCCCACCCACAGAAATGTACCTTTGTCTTTATTGTTTGATAAGCTATTGAGGCTTTCCATTGTTTGGGTCACCACTTTATGATTAGGGACTAATTATATAATCCATGGAATGTGCATGTAGCCTATAGATGTAATTGATATAAGGACAGGCGTCTGCTGCATTCAAGCTTTACTACATACCAGGGTAAAAAGAAAGACCTGCATATGCTCTCTCTCTCTCTCTTGTTCCCCATCTTTCTCGCTTAGATGCGCACACACACATACACACATGATAAATGCGCTTCGTTATGGGGGATGGAAGGTGATCTATAAGTAAATGAGTGCTCTCGGATGTGAGGCGTTACTGGGGCATAGTTTGCTGGAGTTTCTGATATCGGTGTTTATCCACATCCACGTACAGTACCAGTCAAAAGTTTGGACACACCTACTCATGCAAGGGTTTTTCTTTATTTTTACTATTTTCTACATTGTAGAATAATAGTGAATACATGAAAACTATGAAATAACACATATAGAATCATGTAGTAACCAAAAATGTGTTAAACAAATCAAAATATGTTTTATATTTTAGATTCTTCAAAGTAGCCACCCTTTGCCATGATGACAACTTTGCACACTCTTGGCATTCTCTCCACCAGCTTTACCTGGAATGCTTTCACAGCAGGCTTGAAGGAGCTCCCATATATGCTGAGGACTTGTTGGCTGCTTTTCCTTCACTCTGTGGTCCAACTCTTCCCAAACCATCTCAAATGGGTTGAGGTCGGGTGATTGTGGAGGCCAGGTCATCTGATGCAGCACTCCATCACTCTCCTTATTGGTCAAAAATCCCTTACACAGCCTGGAGATGTGTTGGGTCATTGTCCTGTTGAAAAACAAATGATAGTCCCGCTATGCGAAACCAGATGGGATGGCGTGTCACTGCAGAATGCTGTGGTAGCCATGCTGTTTAAGTGTGCCTTGAATTCTAAATAAATCACAGACAGTGTCACCAGCAAAGCACACCCACACACACCATCACACCTCCTCCTTCATCCTTCACGGTGGGAACCACACATGCTGAGATCATCCAATCACCTACTCTGCGTCTCACAACGACACGGCGATTGGAACCAAAAACCTCAAATTTGGACTCATCAGACCAAATGACAGATTTCCACCGGTCTATTGCCCATTGCTCATGTTTCTTGGTCCAAGCAAGTCTCTTCTTATTATTGGTTTCCTTTATTAGTGGTTTCTTTGTAGCAATTCAACCACGAAGGCCTGATTCACACTGTCTCATCTGAACAGTTGATGTTGAGATGTGTCTGTTACTTGAACTCCGTGTATCATTTATTTGGGCTGCAATTTCGGAGGCTGGTAGATCTAATGAACTTATCCTCTGCAGCAGAGGTAACTTTGGGTCTTCCTTCCCTCTGGCGGTCCTCATGAGAGCCAGTTTCATCATAGCACCTGATCGTTCTTGCGACTGCACTTGAAGTAACTTTCAAAGTTTTAGACATTTTCCATATTGCCTGATCTTCATGTCAAAGTAATGATATGAACTTGGTATTTTACCAAATAGGGCTATCTTCTGTATACCACCCCTACCTTGTCACAACACAACTGATTGGCTCAAATGCATTAAGAAGGAAAGAAATTCCAGAAATGAACTTTTAATAAAACACACATGTTAATTGAAATGCATTACAGGTGACTAGCTCATTAAGCTGGTTGAGAGAATGCTAAGAGTGTGCAAAGCTGTCATCAAGGCAAAGGGTGGCTACTTTGAAGAATTTCAATATAAAATGTATTTTGATTTGTACATGATTCCATATGTGTTATTTCATAGTTTTGATATCTTCACTATCATTCTACATTGTAGAAAATAGTAAAATGAGTAGGTGTGTCTAAGCTTTTGACTGGTACTCTAGGTCTAACCATACACCAATACCGTGTCTTAAGATCCATCTCCTTGTTTCATACTCATTGCTCACAAACTGTGCCATATGGAGTTCATGTTTGTGGCTGTGTTTATCTTTAATCAATATCAGTTTGCGCACCGACATGTCTGTTTGATTAACTTCTATCCTGTGAATTACATTAACTAACACTTTATTGCAATGATTTGTCAGATAAAATGTGCCAACATAAGTTGCTGAAATCACACACAAGGACACTGAAATGGATCTCTCTTTTTCTCTCTCTCTCTCTCTTTCACTTGCACATACTTTCTCTTTCCATCTCACTCTCTCTTTCACTCTTGTTCTCTCACACACACAAGCATTCTGTTTGTAGTTATTTCATACAAATGTTTCCTTTCTTGAGAGCCACCTCCACACAGAAGGTACTGTGGGTCTTGAATGGGATGACTATATTACAATATTTGCTTTAATGTTTTGACAAATTGAAGGAAACTTACCTATTCGGACTGAGGTCAATAGTAAGTATTGTATGTAATAACTTCTTGCTGTTTTGGTAGATCTTTAGAAAAATATTCACAAAAACATACATTTTACAATCCATCGAGGAGTAAAAGTGCTCCCTTGACTAATATAAGCTGGACAAAAAGGCAACATTTCCTGCCAATACAGTAGGGTCATTTGGAAGGAAGTTTATATTTCCTGTTTCTATTCCAACTGTATAATTTATAACCTACCCTGTTTTTATTAATATACTGTACTCTACTGTAAGGAATACGTTAGTGTATAGGTACAGTCAGGGCCGGTGCCAGAACGAATCAGTTGGACCAGCATTTGATTTCCATCGGCGGTCATGTTTTTTTCACGGGACCTCATCTTTTTTTAATGGGTATTATAGTAAAGACCATAGGCGGCTCATGAGTTTCAAGTTTGGCAAAGCTTAAAATGTATCCTATCATTTCTAACGATCTGTGTGTCAGTTGTGGTTATTTTTGTATGCACAGTTTCTAATTTTGATACTAACGTTTTAGTTTCTCGAAATTATTGTTACGTGGTTTAATAACCTCCACGGGATCAGTGTCCCTATACTGGGACGGTTGAGTTAACGTGCGCTAATGTGATTAGCATGACGTTGTAAGTAACAGCAAACTTTCCAGGATATAGACATGTCTTTTATGGGCTTAAAGCTTAAATTATTGTTATTCTAACTGCACTGTCCAATTTACAGTAACTATTACAGTGACCAAAATACCATGCTATTGTTTGAGGACAGTGCACAACAACAAAAACACTTTTTTCACAGCAACTGGTTTGAGACATTCACCTTTGAAGGTAAATAATGTACTTACATTCAGTAATCTTGCTCTGATTTGTCATTCTGAGGGTCCCAGAGATAAAATGTAGCATAGTTTTGTTTGATAAAATCAATTTTTATTTTGAAATGTAGGAACTGGGTTCTACAGTTTGAATCCCTGCTGTCTCTGGCTTCACACCCACCCCACCCGGCCATCTAGATGTGTGTAAGTTAGAGTATAAGCTAATGATCCATCATGTATGACATTCCTTGGAGTGTGTAAACTTACATTTTGTATGTTCCCTATAGTTATGTACTTGAAAATGTATCACTTGACCAATTCAGCACATTTGGGCAGACTTGATACAAAATATTGTCCACTATTGCAATGCTTCACTGGATCAATATGAAACGTTGCACACACACTGCTGCTGTCTAGTGGCCAAAATCTAAATTGTGCCTAAACTACAATATCATGTTATGGCCTTTCTCTTGCGTTTCAAAGATGATTGAAAAATAAATAAAAATGCATGTTTTTTTGTTTGTATTATCTTTTACCAGATCTAATGTGTTATATTCTCCTACATTAATTTCACATTTCTACAATCTTCAAAGTGTTTCCTTTCAAATGGTATTAAGAATATGCATATCGTTGCTTCAGGTCCTGAGCTACAGGCAGTTAGATTTGGGTACGTCATTTTAAGCGAAAATTGAAAAAAAGGGTCCGATCCTTCAGTTAAAAATCTTGATCTTAATTAAAATGATAAAAATATAAAAGTACCAGCCTCTGCCAAATGGACACATTGACTCACCGTGATCCATTGGCAGCTAAAGAAATGAGTGCATGGAACTCAGAAATAGCCTATAGGCCAATGCAGCAGTAGGCTACAACTTCCATCATCAACTAGGTAAAATACATAGACCTAAAGCCGACAAATAAAAACAGCAGAAAACGTCCTGATGAAAATGCAGGTTCTTTCAATTGCATTCACCTCTCTACTCCGCCTGTCTGCTTCCCTTTCTGTCTGTCTTGACTTAAGCTGTTGCTAGTGAAGTGCAACATATCAAATCAATCAACTGGGTCCAGTAAATGGGCACCTTTTTACATTTGCGCTCAGCAGGCCATGTAGGCCTACTTCTATGCATGCCTCTCTCAACATTATCAGGACCGAGAAACCAGACATATATTCATTGCTCACATGGAGCACTCAAAACAAAAGAAAATAAACAAATTGTCAAAACTCCTAAATTATGGTTAGGAAATAAACCAAAAATGTAGCAGGTTGGATCTATGTATACAACCTGCTACACTCCGAGAATGAGAACGGTAAATTACAGTAATTAATCAATGCATTAAAATAAATGAATGTAACCAAATGACAGGGATTAACGGTACATTTACTAGGCCTACTGGTGACATATGGGGAATTGATGAAAATAAACAATCAAAGTGCGAACAATTCACACAATGAAACAATTAATGTGCAAGAATTGGGGGGAGGACTCCCGGGTGGTGCAGGGGTCTAAAGGCACTGCATCGCAGTGCTAGCTGTGCCACCAGAGATTCTGGGTTCGAGTCCAGGCTCTGTCGCAGCCGGCCGCGACCGGGAGGCCCATGGGGTGACGCACAATTGGCCCAGCATTGTCCGGGTTAGGGAGGGTTTGGCCGGTAGGGATATCCTTGTCTCATCGCGCACTCGCGACTCCTGTGGCGGGCCGGGCGCAGTGCACGCTGACCAGGTCGCCAGGTGTACGATGTTTCCTCCGACACGTTGGTACGGCTGGCTTCCGGGTTGAATGCATTGTGTCAAGAATCAGTGCGGCTAGGTTGGGTTGTGTTTCTGAGGACGCATGGCTCTCGACCTTCGCCTCTCCCGAGTCCGTACGGGAGTTGCAGCGATGAGATAAGACTGTAACTACTACCAATTGGATACCACGAAAAATGGGGGTAAAAAAAAAAGAATTGGGGGAGACTGAGCGCATTCTGGAGTGCTGAGTGCATACATTCTGGTTAGAGACGCACCATAGCTTCTTGTTTCAACATTTTAAATTATACTCAAGACAAATTATCTTCACACATTTCAGATGCTTTTCACTGGCAGCCGCAACTCAATAATCAGCTAGCCTATTGCCACCCACGCTGCCCAAATTGCAGGCGTCACAAATAGGCATAGACCTATGCACAGCAATTTTTTTAAGAAGCAGTTGATCCTCTGTGGCTTAGTCATGCTCTCTGGTGAAGTATTTTTTATTATTTTAAACGCTTGACGAGGTCACTAGGTGTTGGGTTTAGGTTGCTACACTGCCAAATCCGTTGAGGCCGACCGGGACTCGAATCCAGGTCCAGCGACTGTCAACCCAACACACAAGGTCCAGGTTCCCGGAACCTGCCATGGCCTAAAATAAATAATGCATGTTAACCAGGGTAGGCTGCTGAGGGGAGGACATCTCATAATAATGGCTGGAATGGAGTGTAATGTCTGGAATGGAGTGAATAGAATGGAACCATTCCATTCACTCCATTCTGGCCATTATTATGAGTCATCCTGTCCTGAGCAGCCTCCACTGACATTAACTGACGAGAGAGGCTGAGTCTGCTTCGTCACAGCAATATCATGTTTATAGTGCAATATTGATGTACACGTTATGTGTTTTGTTGAATGTTAATATTCCATAATACTCAGGCTACGCAATTTACAGTAGCCCATGTCATGTTGTAGGCCTACTATTTTGCTAATGATTATTCTCATTTTGTTTAGGTGTAAACTGTTTAACTGGAGTAAGAGATATGCAGTGTGACCACAGAAACACAAGTCAGGTAAGCTTTCTCAAACCCACAGTATGAGTGGGTATTGCAAGTATTTTAACAAGTATAGCAAGTATTTGCATGCAACTTCTGTACTTGTGTGTGAATGTGTGTCAAAATCCAAATGTGATACGTGTTCAGATTAATTGGCGTGACTATACAGTAAAACAGTCACAGTGCCAACTTAACTAAACATTAAGGTCTGGTGGGTTTTTTAAAGTCAGACCTTGTATTGCTTTACTGTGTTTTATTTATGTCCCTCAGATGATTCACCCTGACATTTACAGAGGCTCTCTGTCATGTGAAAGTCTCTCACTATCATAAAACTGCTTGTCCAGGGTTCACATGGTAAATATTTGAGGTCGCCTTCCACTCAGTTGGGCACAGAGTCAGTTGTATTTTTCAGGCCAACTTTTTCATAATTGGATGAGGACGTTTGTTATTGTATTGTTCTGTAGTTTTAGGCATTCTGGTTGGATTAGGTAAACCACAGGGACCTGGTTCTGTGTGATTAGTTGTGTATAATGTCATAGCCCAGAGTATATTTACTGTAAAGCAAAAGTGTCATGGTATTTATGGGTGGTCTTTGAAAACTCATGCCCCACAGGCTTAAAGTGCCACTCATGCCCAAAAACACACAAAATGTTTAGTCAGCATACATTACACACACACACACACACACACACACACACACACACACACACACACACACACACACACACACACACACACACACACACACACACACACACACACACACACACACACACACACACACACACACACTTACTAACTAACAGGCTGAGTTTGAGTGAGGAGAACTAGAGAGAGGGAGGGAAGTGAAGCGAGGCAGGAGAGTTGAGGAAGGAGGAGATAGGGAGTGAGGGATAGATAAGAGTCACCGGTGCAAGAGGTGTGGCATGTACTGTAGTAGAGGGGATTCAGTGTGAGCAAGGAGAGGGGGGGCAGTGGAAAGCAGGCCTAGTTTAGCAGGGTGTACGAATTGTGTGAGGTCAGGCTGAGACTCGAGGCACCAGGGTTTTACATGAAGAGAGATAGGTTAGCGAGATCATCTGAACAACACATAAAATGTAAGTCTGTCTTACTGTCTGATACTGCTCTTCTCTAGCCTCTTATAACTAGGCTATAGAACAAAAAGAAGCGTCACAAAATATAGTGGTATCTGTTACATTAGCATTGCAAAAATCAAGAGCAAACTTCATTTAGCGTCCCTATAAAAATAGATCCTTGCAAAGGAACTAATGGACCAAAGAGCCAATCACAAGGGGATGTGGTTCGGGTCTTAGTCTCATGGAGATTAAGGTCAGGGTTATATTAACGGATGTGGCTGTGGCCCTTTTTTGATGCCATGTAGCAACTGATAATGTAATATCTGCCAATAATGTAATAACTTTTGCTTTTATCTTATATAATAAATTGCCAATAATGTAATAAATATGCTGAACACATAACATAATAGTGTGTTTATTATTACATTATGAAGTGGGTAAAAAAAACATGAATAGTTTAATATCTTTAACAATGAATGTAATAACATCTTAAATGATGTAATGAGCTACCATAATTGAGACTTAAATTCTTATTTATGCATTTTTTTATTAGGGTTTGACTTTGTGGAAGACATATTTTTATCGATATTACTTAACTGACATTACTAAGAGAATGTTACAGTTCATTAAACCATTGGGCTTATGGTGGAGGGCCCATACACATTAAATATTACACATGAAATATTACAGATACACAAAATGAGTGTTGGCCCTCTTGGTCGAAGGGTCAAAACATAGTTTTTTCCTGAGTGAGACCCGGGTTCTAATCCCACCAGTAACAAAAGCACACATGTAAAATTTTAAAGATCACTTGATATGTTGGGAAACCAAGTGTCTGAGTCATGTGCAAAATCTACAGTACATGTGAAAGTTGTTTAAAACCACATCTGACACACATGTCTGTTTTTCCCACTTTACATTTTTCATGTGATTTGTTCACATGTGAAAATTCATGTGAAACGTCCAAACGTGTCCGAAAACTACGTCTTACTCGTGTATATTTCATGTTAATTTCGGGGGGAATGAAAAAA
The DNA here is from genome assembly GCF_045679555.1 of Salvelinus alpinus. Classification (NCBI taxonomy): domain Eukaryota; kingdom Metazoa; phylum Chordata; class Actinopteri; order Salmoniformes; family Salmonidae; genus Salvelinus; species Salvelinus alpinus. The sequence goes on from NC_092117.1 coordinate 17,688,477, forward strand.
TTTGTGTGACAATTTTCACAAGATTTATTTGCAGGTGTGTTCACACATGTACGAACACTATGTGTTTTTCTTTCAATGTCATTTTTTTCCTGTGTTTTTTTGTAGTTGTTGTAAGGGTCTGATACAACAGTAATCGTTGAGCGTTATAGTTATTGTAGTTGTTTTCTGATGAACTTTCAAGGTCTGTGTTCTCTGTGTGTTTCGTATTTGTCTCACATAGTTTCAGTCTTTCGGTAGAGATTGTTCTGGTAAGCGAAGCGTAGCAGACTGTGTTCAGCTTGGCTTTGTTGCCTCCTCTTGTCTGCCTCCCAGTCCAGGACCGTGTGCTGTGCTTCCAGTTCACCTGTAATTAGCTTCAATGGGGCCAGTGCTTCACAGAGCCAGGTAGACTGTTCTGACTGCAAAAACAGGAACACACATACGCACACGCATGCACACAGACACACATACACATGAGAGGGAAGTCATCTGGAATAATCCCCTTGTGTCTGCTTGGCTGTGTGAAGGTCACCTAGCCTTCCCTTTCCATGCCTCTGCTTAATATATTTAAATGAATTTCTATTCAGTGTTATTTGGACAGGACTTTTGACTTTCAGCACTCTGGATGAAGTCAGGATCCCGTAAAGGAATCCAAGACGGAAAACTGGCCTAGGGGGAAAAGTTAATGAGAATAGGCAGGGCAAGACTTCAGGGGTGTGTGTGATCAGAACAGGGATAATGCTTTATTACTTATTATGACCACATTGGAGCCCTTGCTATGCAGTTTGCTTGCTATCAATGCATCAGTGTTACTCGGGTAAAGAGGAAATACCAGAGATATAGTATTTGACAGGTAATAACATGGAGCCCTGATGGCCTAGACCAGAGCTGTAATTAGCAACCTATTCTTACGCAGTTTATTGTCTGTTTCTCAGTCAGCTGTCAGTGTCCTAACCCCTCTGGATCACAGCTCAATGGGAAACTGCTGCTGTCCAAGATGGGCTCATTCAACCACCTTCAATTCCAATCTCCAACATGTCACATCTCTCGGAGCTGCTGCTGTAACACATGTTTAGAAGTATATGGAATTACACGTTCACAGGAAGAGGTAGAGTGAGAAAAAACCCAGACTCTACCTTCCGCCTTGTCAATCAAATCAACTGGAAAATTAGTCAACATCAGTATGTGTGTAGATATATTTTCTAAAATGAGGTAGGAATGGTGACTCATGCCTACAGTAGGGTTGCAAAATTCTGGAAACTTTCAATAAATTCCCTGGTTTTCCACAAATCCCTTTTGGAAGTTTCCCGGAATCAGGAATATTCGGGAATAAGCAGGAAATCCGAAATCCCCCAACCAGGATTTCTGGAAAACCAGGAAATATATTGAAAGTTCCCTGAATTTTGCAACCTTAGTGTCACGTTCCTGACCTGTTTTCTGTTAGTTTGTGTATGTGTTAGCTGGTCAGGACGTGAGTTTGGGTGGGCAGTCTATGTTTTCTGTTTCTATGTTGGTTTAAGGGTGACCTGATATGGCTCTCAATTAGAGGCAGGTGGTTTTCATTTCCTCTGATTGAGAGCCATATTAAGGTAGGTGTTTTCACACTGTTTGTGTGTGGGTGGTTGTCTTCCGTGTCTGTATGTTATTTCGTACCACACGGGACTGTTTCGGTTTGTATGTAGTCTGTTCCTGTTCGTGCGTTCTTCGTGTCTATGTAAGTTCTCATGTTTAGGTCAGTCTACGTCGTTTGTTATTTTGTATCATTTCAAGTGTAGTTCGTGTTCGTGTTTTTCCGTCTTGTCAAATAAATTCATTATGTATTCACAACCCGCTGCACCTTGGTTCAATCCCTGCTCCTCCTCTTCGGATGAAGAGGAGGAGGACAGCCGTTACACTTAGTCATGTCTGCAGCTCGGATAATGTAATGAGTTAAAATTATGTGTCGGCTGTGATGATCATTGCATACAGTATGAGGGTCACAATGTTCCATCAGCTGATAGGTCAGCTAACAGTTGTTTATCCCAGAATGTTTCTGGTACATTTGAGGCATATCCCCACAACAGCTAGCCTATTTGACACATTCTAGGAATGGCCCATCCTCATTTTCACAACTGCAGATGCATACCCCTTGTGGAATGTTGTGACGTGAAGTAAGAATGATATTTTCCTTTCACCTTGTCAAATGCATCTGGAAACATCACGCTTAACACAATGAATGTCTAGGGAGCATCATATAGTGAGTGTTATTGTATTTCACAACTAAAATGGATATCAGAGGAAAACATCCCATAGGAGTGTGTCTTCTGAGATGTGATGTTTTCATGGTATTTGTATTATAAGAAGAGGTTATTCACACTCATATAGCTAGAAAGGGGGAAGGGGAAGAGAGAGGTGTAGATGGTGAGATAGCAGTGTGAATGCCGCACACACCCACGTAAAGGGCGTTGTTCCCTCTCACAGCTTAGCGACATACAGTAGCTGTACTGTGTGGAACCACTATATATCTGTCCTATATCCTACTCAGTTCTGAATCTCCTAGATTTTATCTTAATCCAGAAAGAGGTAGATAGAGAGAGAGGGGAATACAGGTCGAGATAAATAGAGTGAAATAATGAGTGAGAGAACATATAGAAGAGATAGAGAGAGATGGATAGGTAGAGATACAGAGTAAGTTGTTTACAGGATAAAAGGCATCCTGACACGCCTGTTAGTGTGAAAGAGCCTGTGTGTGCATAGGGAAGCTCAGAGTGTGAAACATAACCGTCTGCCATTGAATTTCATTCAGGACACCTGAGGCTGTTATGGACTAATATGGTTGATGTTTCTCAAGCCTCCCCACGCATCCCTGTGGATGTGTTTGTACGTGCATCCACTTCACGCAGCCCTGTGTGTGCATGTGTGTGCGTCAATAGGGAATAGATCGCCACCCCCCTGGTTTCTCTTTCCCGCTACTACCCAGCAGAACAGGGCTCTTGTTCTTCTCCAGACTTTAAAAGTTTGAGCCAAGAGGGGACTTTGAGCGGTTCTGGACCGGTTCCGACTGACATTTTGCTGTTTAAAGAGTTATGTGAATGTCGTAGGGATTATAGTGCCAGAAAGCCCCATCTGTCTGCTCTCCACTACCACTCTCTCAGCGGAGCTGACTTGAAGTGTCAGGTTTCAGACCCAACATCTGCATAGGGAGTGATGTGTCACATTTTCTGGCCTATCCAGTCAAAGAATCGATTTCCTCTGAGCGACTGAGCCCAGCCGGGGAGACGGCATATGAAAGGCTACAGTTGAGCCAATCAACAGTTGTGGTTTCATCTCGATGTGATATTCTCAGCCAGATTTAGAGCTCTCAACATGAGAAAAAAATACTAAATAATTTCATAGAATTAAAACAAGACCACTTTCTCTTGGTCACAGACGGACAAAATCTGTTTGTGCTTTAATCTGAAGTTTTAACGAGTCTGCACATATTTGAATGGTGTCATTGTTGTCGTAAATTATATGAAATGGTGCCAATATTGCACTGTCACTAAGTATGATCATATTTTACAGTTATAAGAAAGGTGAAATCTTATATTAAGTCAGTTAAAATGTGATTGTTACTATATTAAGAAACCATTTCAGTCATTTCAAGCCCTATTGCCCCAATGTGTTGAATAGGGAAAAAATCATATGATTTTCATATTTTTTTAATATTTGTATCTGCAGAATATTTCTGTTTACTACACTGTGGCTTAATTTGCACTCCTTCACAATAAAAGTCCTGTTATTGAAGTAGCATCTAAAAACGGCTACCAAACTCAAACCAGCCACACACAAATCATCACAAATCATATTCAAGTCAATAGAACACCTAACATCACACACATTGTATAGACGCACTGTACAGCTAAACCCATTTTGAGCTTGTGTCCTCAAAAGTGAGTACACCTCAGCAATTTATAACAATTTTTACCAGAAAGGTAACTTCTGGGCCTTTTTAAATTGATGCAACATTACCAGTTAATGTTTATGGCCACCTCATGAAAAATAATTACGTTTGGGTATGTCTATTTAGGCGGAAATCACAATTTTGCCCTATCATTTAAGAGGAGGGGAGAGTCATTGAACATTGCATCTGCCCATTTTTATAGCATGAAAACCCTTACGTTTTCACACATGGACTTCAAAGAGAAAGAAGACACTTCTTTCAAGTGGTCCTGCATTCGGGTTCTTGTTAAAGCAATGATGGTACAATTCTGTCTGCTTGGATGAAGTTATTTGTTTTGAGGGACATGAACAGTCAGGTCCCAAATTATTGGCACCCTTGCTAAAGATGAGCAGAAAATACTGTATAAATAAATAATACAAATACTGAGCTATATTGTATGCTCCAAAAATTGGGGAAATTATTTTATTTTATACTAATACAGTTCATAGAAAAAATATTTAGTTGATCAGGTAATAAAGAAAATCTCAAAAAGATAGGGGTCAAAGTTATTGGCACCCCTGTTTTCAGTACTCCAGCACCCTTCCCTTGTGAGGATAACAACACAGCCTTTTCCTAAAATGTTTTATGAGATTGGAGAACACATTGGGATGGATCTTAGACCATTCCTCCATACAGAATCATTCCAGATTCTTGATATCCTTTGTCTGCTCTTATGGACTGCCCCTTTCAATTTAAACCACAGGTTTTCAATGGGGTTCAAGTCCTGAGACTGAGATGGCCATTGCAAAATGTTTATTTTGTGGTCAATATTTTGTTGTTGTTGTTGTGGATTTTGATTTGTGCTTCAGGGTTATTGTCTTTCTGGATCCATTTGTGGCTAAGTGTCAACCTCCATGCCAGGCTAAAATGTCCTGGTACTGTCACGCCTGCTCCCGCTCCCCTTCTCTGGCGCTCGAGGGCACCAGGCTGCCCATCATTACGCACACCTGTCACAATCGTTACACGCACCAGCACGTCTTTGGACTCACCTGTACTCCATTACATTTTTGATTACCCTTCCTATATCTGTCTGTTCCTTGGTTTGATCCCTGTGTCAGCATTATTGTCATTATGTTTTCCCCTGTCCAGACGCTGTCCTTGTTTGTTTCTTGTCGGTTATTTATTAAATGTTCACTCCCTGTACTTGCTTCTCGTCTCCCAGCGTCTGTCCTTACAGGTACTTGGTAAAGTTAATGATGCCATTGACCTTTAACAAGGGCCACAGGACCAGTGGAAGCAAAATAGCCCTACAACATTAAAGATCCACCACCATATTTTACCGTAGGTGGGTCAATGACGAATAAGGATTTAAAAATGGGAAGGGAAAAAATGGGTTAGAAATGCTAATTAGTTATTTCTACCTTCATTAGAGTTTAGTCACCGAAAATTAAATCCATGCATTTTCATTTTGAATCATATTATTTCTCTAATGAATAATGTCATTCAGTGTGACGATAATGGATTTTAGAATTATTTTATTATTTTCCAGTATGAGCTTTAAGCTGTTTATAGATTGTAATAGTTTGATCTCAACAAACATGTACTGTTTTGAAAATCAAAATTGCATCATAATTAATATAATACATTTTGATTTTCCTACTAATATGAGCTCATTTGTTGATTTTAGCACCCCAAATTTCACGTTCAAAAGTGAAAATGCTGGAAAATAGCAGCAAAAATAAATGTTTGTGAAGGGGTAGATATTGTTATTGTAAACTCAGCTTGACAAAACTAAAAGATGTAATATGACGTGAAAAACCTACGTTACACCGTCTGAATCTGGCATCATTATACCAAATGACATACTGTGAGATTCCACATTGGAATATCCTAAAAGACTGTCTCAGCAACAAAGATGTACTTACATACTAAATGTAAAATGAGAGGCACTGGCAATCAGTTTTAAATCAGCTTTTTTTTGTAAGGTAAATGGAGAACAGGCATATGGAAAAGGAGTTCTATCAGCACTCTAATTCATATATGACATCAAGTCAAGATCAATTAATTTTGAATCATTGAAAAGTATAATATTTTAATTGAATAACATTGTCAGAAAAATATAATGAACTTGGATTGAAAATCTGCCTAAATTTTTCCCTCCGCCTCCTCTGGTTTTCCTCCATTTATCCCTTCTCTTTTCAGCTGCAGAGGTCGTCATCTCCCTAACTGGGCGATGGTCTATGTGCCCATCCTCCTTACATCTGCGGTAGCTAAACACGAGACAAATATAATATAATGCAAGCTATCATCAAAATGACTACCATTACATGAATATTTCCTAAATGCTATTGTAAACAACCTTTGAGTAATTGCCCACAGCTTAGTCTGACACTCATACATTGTATTGATTAACCCAAAAAACTAGCCTACTGCAAATGAGTTTGAACCTAATTTAACTTAATTTAGTCTTAATTCAGGTTTGCTGGTTACTGAAATGCACTTGTCACTTAACTGCATGACCACTATAATACCTTTCTTTCCTGCTCAGAAGCCACTCTTCCATAACTAGAGGATCTGAGTTCTTCCGGGCCCTGAACCCTACAGCCCTCTCTTTGTTGGATAGAGGCATCTATATCGACAGATATTCCCTCAACATCAAAACTGTACTGATAAAGCATTACTAAAACATCATGATAATAATTAAGTTTATTACTTGAATAGGTCACTTCACAAAAAACTGATAATAATGACCATGTCATTACTTTTGTCTTTCACAATGTAATAAAGACAAAATATACCTTTAACACATACAAATACGTATATGTGTTATAAATAAAACATACACATTCCCTAAAAGCTTAAGAATAGTCCTAAAAACACAAAAACTATATGTGTCATGCAGAGTAACAAATGACATTGTGGTATAACAGTTATACAGAATGACTTAATCATTACTCCGTATGACAAAAAACAGTTTGAACTTATTCTACAGGCAATTGCTCGGTCATCTATGAAAAAACTATCACCTTGATATACTGCAATATATTGTTATCTTTCACATCAAATATGCCATTTTAAAATAAAACAACATTATAAATTCATCAGTGCTGAAGTGAAAGCCATCCTCTCTTGGGGAATGCTCCTTTTTAGTTAGCTTTGCGACAGTATCAAAAATTGATTTTGGATTGTTCTTATTCTCCTCAATTAAAACCCTTTAGGGCTAGGCATCCCGCTAGCGGGACAACTTCCGGTGAAACTGGATGGCGCACAGTTCAAATAAATAATCATAAAAATTATGGATAATAAACATTTAGGTACATATAAGTGATCATATCGGTTGAAAGCTTAAATTCTTGTTAATCTAACTGCACTGTCCGATTTACAGTAGCTATTACAGTGAAAGCATGCCATGCGATTGTTTGAGGACGGCGCCCCACATCAAAATATTTTTCCACCAGCACAGGTTTCATAAATTCACAAATAGCGATGAAATATTTGCTTACTTTTTTTGAAAATCTTCCTCTGATTTGTCATCCAAAGGGTCCCAGCTATAACATTTAGTGTCATTTTGTTAGATAAAATCATCCTTCTTTATATCCCAAAAAGTCTGTATAGTTGGCGCCATCGATTAGAGTAATCCACTCGTTCAACATGCAGAGAAAGGAATCTGAAAATCGACCCCTAAACTTTGTTTCAACAAGTCAAAATACGTTTCTATTTACTCCTCAGATACCCTAAAATGTAATCAAACTATAATATCTCTTACAGAAAGAAGTATGCTCAATAGGAAAGCGATTTTAGCAGGTGCGTTCTGTCTTCATGGCGCGCGCAAACACGAATTTCCTAGACTGTGTCCCTGTACTAAAACTGATATTTCTTCTTCGTTTTTGAAGTTACAAGCCTGAAACCTTGAACATAGACTACTGACACCATTTGGAAGCCATAGGAATTGCATCCAGGGAGCTAAATTTTCAGTATGCCCTTATACTTTCCATTGTAAGAGCATGGTCTCTCTCAAAATGTAAAATTCTGGTTGGTTTTTCTTTGGATTTTCTCCTACCATTTCTATTGTGTTATATTCTCCTACATCATTTTAACATTTCTGCAACGTGTTTTCTTTCCAATGGTACCAGTGATGTGCATATCCAGGCTTCAGAGCCTGAACCACAGGCAGTTTACTTTGGGCACGTCATTCAGGCGGAATTTGAGAAAAAAGGGGCCTAGCCCTATTAAGTTGGAAAAATAGGATGATCGAGCAGAAGTGAGGGCTCTTCGATACTGCACGGTACTGTCTTTCCAAGCTAGACAGAAGACTCCCAGTTCCGTTCCAATTTTTTGGAAGCTTCCTTCAGGGCTCTATATGAGAACAAGAGTATTTTCAGAGGTACTATTTAACACAAGTGGAAGTCCTCCTAAGACTAGGTATGCAATTTTCTTGACAAAGTTGCCAATAATTATTATACCTTTATTTCAACAAGGAACACAGACTGAGACGTATAATCTGACTATTACTCAATCATGTCAAACAAACAACATAAAGGCTCTCGTCAGCACCATAAGCACTTTGAAGGACAAAAGGCTTATAAAATGTCAAACAACTTTGTCATCAACACCATCAAACACAGTAAATGCATGGTAATGTTCACTGAAATTATCAGTGTGCAACAATATTGTATACAATATTGTCAATCACAATAATCTTAGTTATTTTACAAAATACTTTTCATGCTCATTACTGCAAACTAACAGTCCCTCTCTGTACTCCGTGCCATCCATCTTAACCCAGCTGCTAGTGTAAATGGCTTTCTGCATAGTGACCTGAAGGTTGGCTTTAGTTGGACGGTTTTTGTGCTCCAAGTACCCATAGTCAAACAAGTAGATTCTTGAGAGAAGAGCATGTTTCGAAATAACATTTTCAGAGGCATAGTCAAACAACAATTTTAACTCAAACTTAGCCACCCCTTCAAGAATGTCATGCATTATGTCCACAGAAAAATTACTACAAACATGGAAGTGCTGCAAACTGTTTAGTTTAGAATGTTTCTTTACACCTTACAGAGCTGTGGGTCTGATTGCAACTGATTCAAATGCATTTTAAATTGATCTTTTATCTCGCAAGACAATCCTAAGGTCCTCCTCTCTGTAAACCATCTGAGCATTAGACTTTTCTATCACACAGAACCTGCAAAAGTAATGACCACTGAAGGACTCTGTGAAACCAAGGACTGCATGCATTCCCAAATTGTCTCCAGTTATTTGGCAGATAGTGCCATAAACTCTCAGTTGAAAATGGAAAATTTACACCATCACTCTCCAGTTTTTAACATCATTAACCAAGGGCTCTAGAATGGCATCAAAGCCATATTTCTTTAGATCATGGTAAGGAAATAATGAAACTAAATTAATATTCATCACAGCAGAGTTAAACTTGGGTGGCGGATTCCTGAGGACAAAATAAATGGCGCCTATCTTGTGAACACAACGCGTGGATCCAAGCGGATTGGCACTTTCAAAGTAATCATAGAACAATTGGATCTGTAAAGCATTTCTATGTTTTGAGAACAAGGATGAGTCTTAAAGTAACTTCCATCACAAAAGTCTTTAGAAGTGTCTTCCACAGATGTATCCCTAGGTGCATTTTCCAATAACTTACAGATTTCAGAATTGCGAAACATGAACTTCAATGTTTCCAGTATAGAAATATATACAAAAGTGTCTTTACACCATTTACACCATGCCAAGAATGTGCAAAGCTGTCATCAAGGCAAAGGGTGGCTACTTTGAAGAATCTTAAATATAAACTATATTTTGATGTATATACATATACACACAGTTGAAGTCGGAAGTTTACATACACCTTACCCAAATACATTTACACTCAGTTTTTCACAATTCCTGACATTTAATCATAGTAAAGAATCCCTGTCTTAGGTCAGTCAGGATCACCACTTTATTTTAAGAATGTGAAATGTCAGAATAATAGTAGAGAGAATTATTTATTTCAGCTTTTATTTCTTTCATCGCATTCCCAGTGGGTCAGAAGTTTACATACACTCAATTAGTATTTGGTAGCATTGCCTTTAAATTGTTTAACTTGGGTCAAATGTTTCAGGTAGACTTCCACAAGCTTCCCACAATAAGTTGGGTGAATGTTGGCCCATTCCTCCTGACAGAGCTGGTGTAACTGTGTCAGGTTTGTAGGCCTCCTTGCTCGCACATGCTTTTTCAGTTCTGCCCACACATTTTCCATGGGATTGCAGTCAGGGCTTTGTGATGGTCACTCCAATACTTTGACTTTGTTGTCCTTAAGCCATTTTGCCACAACTTTGGAAGTATGCTTGGAGTCATTGTCCAATTGGAAGACCCAATTTGCGACCAAGCATCCTGACTGATGTCTTGAGATGTTGCTTCAATATATCCGTATAATTTTCCTTCCTCATGATGCCATCTATTTTGTAAAGTGCACCAGTCCATCCTGCAGCAACGCACCCCCACAACATGATGCTGCCACCCCGTGCTTCACGGTTGGGATGGTGTTCTTTGGCTTGCAAGCCTCCCCCTTTTTCCTCCAAACATAACGATGGTCATTATGGCCAAACAGTTCTATTTTTGTTTCATCAGACCAGAGGACATTTCTCCAAAAAGTACAATCTTTGTCCCCATGTGCAGTTGCAAACAGTAGTCTGGCTTTTTATGGCGATTTTGGAGCAGTGGCTTCCTTGCTGAGTGGCCTTTCAGGTTATGTTGATATAGGACTCATTTTACTGTGGATATAGATACTTTTGTACCTGTTTCCTCCAGCATCTTCACAAGGTCCTTTGCTGTTGTTCTGGGATTAATTTGCACTTTTCGCACCAAAGTACGGTATGACAGCTGCGTGGTCCCATGGTGTTTATACTTGCGTACTATTGTTTGTACAGATGAACGTGGTACCTTCAGGCATTTGGAAATTGCTCCCAAGGATGAACCAGACTTTTGGAGGTTTTGGCTGATTTCTTTTGATTTTCCCATGATGTCAAGCAAAGAGGCACTGAGTTTGAAGGTAGGTCTTGAAATACAGCCACAGGTACACCTCCAATTGACTCAAATTATGTCAATTAGCCTATAAGAAGCTTCTAAAGCCATGACATAATTTTCAGGAATTTTCCAAGCTGTTTAAAGGCACAGTCAAATTAGTGTATGTAAACTTCTGACCCTCTGGAATTGTGATACAGTGAAATAATCTGTCTGTAAACAATTTTTGGAAAATTTACTTGTGTCATGCACAAAGATGATGTCCTAACCGACTTGCCAAAACTATAGTTTGTTGACAAGAAATTTGTGGAGTGGTTGAAAAACTAGTTCAATGCATTTCTTTAGTAGTAAAGGCCAAAATGAATATTTTATCAAATATATATATATATATATATATTTTTATGTATACCTAAACGGATCCTAAAATTCAAATCAATCTGCTAAATGATCTATAGTATGACCATCCTAAACCAATTCCATATGTCTTCGTAATAAAATAAAAAATCATAAAAGTTGTTGAGGCATAAAATATAGCTCATTGTTTGTATTATTTTATACAGTATTTTTTGCTCATCTTTGTCAAGGGTGCCAATAATTTTGGACCTTACTCTATGTACTGTACTCTGTATGTTTGCTCACAAAATGTTCCCACAACGACTGTGTAGAAGCCAATGACAGAACAAGATTGACATTTTCATTTTTCAGTGACCACCCCATTTTGCCATTAAGCCATGAAACCATTTTGTACCATGTGGATTTGCCATTGTGAATATTATTTCATAGTCTACACGTGGCCTACAATTACAGCCACTCCAGTTTAGTCTCTACATTGTGAAAGTTGGATATGCTTCAGTACCACATGTTTGGAAAGTCAACTTCGAAGTGCTAATAGACTCTCCAGAGATATGGTTGCCCTGAGTTGTAAGAGTAATAAACTGGGATCGCTGTCAAAGAGTTGTTCCCCTAGGTTATCAATGTGAGAGCATTCAGTGTTAGCGGTAGCCTCTGGGAGCTCCAGTCAAAGATCTGGTCCAAGCATTCTGTTCTGTTCATCATGTGTTCTAAATACTCAGCCTCTCACAGTCATCATAATCACCCCAAAGCTAGGATCTATAATTCATTTTTTCCCCCTTCCCCCTTCTGTCACATTTAAAGGGACATGGTCATGGCCAGCACCAGGCATAAGCGAGATAAGGGGTCACTTATTACCCAGTCCCCGGTCGGGGTCTCAATTTACTGTTTAGAGTTTAGAGTTTTTATCTTATGTCAGTCACTGTTTACCAGTCAGCTAACCATTTTTAGATTGGTAAATTAGTCTAGGTGTAGCGTGGTTCATTCTGCGTTGTGTATTTTTAATTAGGACGCTGCCACAACTGATGGTCTGCTCGTTGAAATCTTTTTATTTGCCCTGCACACGAAGAGACAACACACACGTTACCCTTGGTGCAGTCACAGCTCTCCGGCACCTTGCTAGCCGAGGGTCAGGCAAAAGAGCACAAAAGGAATTAACAGGTGCTGCGTGCACACACTCGCTGCACAACAGCATATACAAGTAAAACTATACAGAACATAATTCTGACAAAATAAAAGACATACCTGCACACGAAGAGACAACACACACGTTACCCTTGGTGCAGTCACAGCTCTCCGGCACCTGCGCGAGCACATGGACACTCACTCAACCACTGTCACAAGTACTCAGAAGTTACAACAGATACCCCAGTCAGTGAGCTATGTGAAACTTGTTAACATAAATTCCTACTGTCCACACTATAACAAACGTATGGTTGCAAAACAGTACATTGTATAACCTTATGACGGTTTTATATTAAACAGTTTCGGAGCCAAGGACAACATACCTTGCTAGCCGAGGGTCAGGCAAAAGAGAACGATAAAGTGGTATGGGAATACAGATAACCCGCGATGGGCCAAACCAAAATATACAAAACTTTTACAATCACTTGTATGTACAATATTGGTATGAAAAAGTGTTTGTACACCAAATAAAAACATTAGCTATGCAGCTGTAATTAAATAAAAAAATACACTGAATTATTATTATTATTATCAAATTATTAACATCCCCTCTTGACCTGGCCTATTTGAATTGGTCCTTGTGTGCAATTTGGTGCGTAATCTAGGGGAACAACATCACACTGCTACATTGGCACCTATATAAACTTAATGGCCGAATATTAACCAGGCATGCAGGGCACGTGCCCAGGGTCCTGACCTCCAGGGGGCCCCTATTGATTTTGTTAGTCACTCTCACTCAGATATCATTAACATGCCACAATTTATCACCACCCCATTGCAAAATGGGTAGCATTGCAGGAAATTAGTTGTATCACTGCCAAGAAACTAATCTGGTTTAGGGCCCACCAAATATGGTTTAGGGCCCCCAAAAGCCTCGAGCTGGCCCCGGACATGGTGGTAAAATAAATTTGGGGAAAATGTGCTTTTCATTACAACGTGTGCTTGGTAAATTAATGTCATTTCAGGAAGATAAATGAAAAGAAATGGCTATGAAAGCTTGGCAATGGACAGCCATACTATGTTATCACTCACTGTTTTAAGCACGACTATATTAATTCCTTATTTTTGGACATACACCCAATTTCCATGATCCAAAGCCCAAAGTACCAACTCGAGCATAATCTCTTCAGTCACTTTCAAAGCTGATGGATTATATTTTACTGATTTATTTCCCATGAAAAATGAATATGGTAGTAGAACAACAAAATGTTCTATTGAATTTGTGCTATTACATTCTGGTTTGAATACACAAATCAGCTTTCCATTCCCCAAATCTGGCATGTGTCTAACTAGTTCTATTGAACCAAACCACTCTTAGAACTGTATCTTGTCCTCAAAACTAGGAGCCTTATTCATTGAATCACATGTCCTCAATTTGAATTGGAGTATAAATTTGAATTGAAATCCTGGGATGCAGTCCTAGAATATTAGTAAGAATTACCAGACATAGACTTTAAATTCCGCAATAGTATTTGCAATTCTTCAACTGTTGTTGTAGGATAAATGTTACCTTATTAGATCAGATCTGATAAACCTTATGTAACGAGTTAACAAGTCAATGCCAATGATTAAGTTAGCAATGACAGGGCTTCTTAAGAAACTTCTAAACTGCCATCTTTGTGCTAGGAACTAATGTTGAGGTGCTAAAGAGAGCCATTCTCTCTCTCGCTCTCTCTCTCTCTCTCTCTCTCTCTCTCTCTCACACACCAATCACTTCTGTGCCAACCATCAGAATCCCCTGACAGTTTGTAAGCCTACCTTCAGTGTTTTTCCATTTGCACAGAGCCAATTTCAATGTTTCTATGGAGTAAGTGTGGGTTGGTGTCAGAGCCACAGTAAGGAGCTGGACTGAATAATGCCCTAAGCGCTGCTCTTTACAAGGCTAGAAATCAACCTCAACTATCAGCTCCTGTACAAGCCAGAGAAACAAAGGCCTTTAGCATAGCTTTATTTATTTATTTGTGTGTGTGTGTGTGTGTGTGTGTGTGTGTGTGTGTGTGTGTGTGTGTGTGTGTGTGTGTGAGAGAGAGAGTGCCTTGTGAGAGAGAGTGCCTAGCCCCTCTATGTAACATCACACTTCCTTGACTAAATGTAATTTTAAAAGGGCTCAGTTGGGAGACTGCTGCCACAACCTTCAGTACCGCAGTCAGCTCCACTCTCACTCCCGCTCTCACTTTGACTAGCTGTGTGTGTGTGTTCATTCTTGCCTACGTCTAGATGTTGTCCACATCTAGAGAATGTATGTATGCACAATACTTGAAAAGTGAGCCTTTCCCCCTTTTTTTCACTGCAGATACAAAACATGCTGTCACACAACAACTTGCACAGTTAATGTACTGACCTTATTCTTAGGAGCTGTACTACAGCTATTGTGTTATACAGTGTTACACAGCAATCTGTGCTATGTGCTTTGGAAATACATTATTCATTATTTCAGACAAGATGCTGCCCATAACAACCCCAACCTAAACAATTGGATTTGAAAGAGGACAGCTTTTTTATTTGTTATTTAGATATCCACAAGAGGAAACACTGTTCAGCTCTGAACCTGGATTGGAGTCTGTCACGTTTAATGGCAGTCTCTCTTTGTGTGTGTGTGGTGTTCTCTGGGGATAACCCATAGGGAGCTCCCAGGAAGAGGATTTCAGAGCTGAGTGCACGGAATCTCCTGGGAAATGATACTTCAACAAGAGGAATCATTTCCTGGCTACCCAAACTCCTTGCTCCGGCCAAACGTTATGCCACGCCCACGGACGTTAGTTTCTGGAGTCTGGATCTCAGTACCTTTGCCTACGTTTTCTAGAATGGAAATACGTTCAAGACCAGGGGTGTCAAACTCATTCCGTGGAGGGTCTAGTGTCTGCAGGTCTTTGGTTTTTCCTTTCAATTAAGACATAGACAACTAGGTGAGGGGAGTTCCTTACTAATTAGAGACCATATTTCATCAATCAAGTCAACGGAGGAGCGAAAACACGCAGACACTCGGCCCTCCATGGAATGAGCGTGACATGTGTTCTAGACTGTCTGATTGGTCTCTGAAACCGATGGGTTGGGCCAGAACACACATGGGTAAAGCAACGTTTTGAAAATTCGTCATTGGCTTTGATACTCTTATTGGTTCGAGATAATCCAATCGCCAATAACTTTTTTGTACAACACCCCTCATTTTGATGTCACCACAAACAATTTTAATAATTGCAAGCTCAGACTGAAGTATGTAGCGAACATAGAGCAGCGGAGGAATTCAGTTTGAGTCGTCAGGCAAGAGGAATCATTTTATTTGTCCCAAGGGAAACACGA
This sequence comes from Salvelinus alpinus, assembly GCF_045679555.1. Taxonomy (NCBI): domain Eukaryota; kingdom Metazoa; phylum Chordata; class Actinopteri; order Salmoniformes; family Salmonidae; genus Salvelinus; species Salvelinus alpinus. The sequence continues at coordinate 17,704,207 of NC_092117.1, forward strand.
TATTCAATATTCAAGAACTCTATGTTTTCGTAATGCCAGTATCTTATTCCTGTTTTTCCTTGAGACTTTTGGCCTCATGGCTGCTGCGCTGCCGAGGTTGTTGTGGATGGAAGTGTTCACTTTAACCTCTTTCATCTACAGTAATGACAGAGGGGATGTAGCAAGTATGCATAGGAGGGATGATAATTTTCCTCTCATCTGAGTATGGTTCCTCTACTCCCTTGGAAGACACTTGTGAATCATTTATTGTGTGATTGATGCAAAGAGCTCAGAGAGGAGCATGGGTAGTGGGCTAATTCTCAAATCAGAAAGGGAGCATCATCTGCACTCTAAAACATCCCATTCGGGAGCCTATGTGCCTTCGTTCCTGTGATACTGCCTGGAATTCCACACCGCTACAGTAAACACAGAGATTGGAGTGTGATTATAACTGCAGATGGCACACAACCAATTACCCCAGCATTATTTTTCTGAGTCTGAAAACATCCAAACTGAAATGCGAAAATCATCCAAGTCAGATTCACGTGTTTTTAATGACCTGGAAGCAATTTTACGGGTCGTCGATATGCGATAGAAAAATTTAAAAAAGCCCCAAAAAAGCCAAGCGTTGCTGCTGATCCATAGCCTCCACAGATGTGAGAGAGGAAGTAATTTATGGAGAATAATTAGCCTATTACTGACAGTCGTTGCTGCAAGTTCACATCTGCTAGGCACAGTCTCTCTGTGGAGCTTGAAGGAAATGTCTGACAGCACTTTATTAATGAAACATCACTAATATGAATGATTTTCTCTGCAAATGATTGACATGCTTTGTTATTGTACTAGCAGTTGAATACAGAGGAGGTTCCCTAATACTTCAGCTGTTAATGAAATATACAACAACCTCCAAAGAACAAAAAAACTGCTCCAAGTCAAATGAATGGATACAAGGGTTACTGACATTCATCATTGCTTAAGAATCACCCAGAGGTTGCAAGCTAAGAGTTCCAGTGAAAAGGTTTTTTACTATATGTTCCTGTTCCAGCTTCCAAGGCAAATGTGTAGGATGAGTCTTCGCTTAGCTCAGCAGTCATATGTGTCAGGCCACAAAGTGAATCAAAGTGTTCTGAGAGTGGCAAGCAGGTCTACAGGTTGAAAACATTTACATCTACTTAAGTGTTCATGTTTACGCTATTGGTCATGCTCGTGTAGCTAGTGGTTGATGCATTTAGTGCCGTAATTGTGGTGTGAATATCTTTATGGTCTCTCTCGCTCTCTCTCTCTCATACACACACTGACATGAACACACACAACTTATATATTTGCTTTGGGTTCAGTGAATCCTCCTTAATAGGAGTACGAGGAGACTTTAATACTCTCCCCCCAGAACAGCGCCTTTCTTAAAGGCAATTACGGCACTTTTCAACCTCATAGTCATCATCTCCAGCACCTATCCAGTGTCTACATATGTGAAAACAGTGTGTTAATATGATCTGTGGTTAAAAAGATAAGAAGAAACTTCCTAAAAAATGCTTCTGTCATCACTGGGTAGGATTAAACGTTAAAAAATGATTTTTATTTTCTAGCCCAAGGCAGGGTATTTTCTTGCTAGCCGCTTCACCGCGAATCTCAAAGTGTTTTTTAAAAATGTTTTAACTTTTGTAAAAGTCATCGGGAATAACTTTTTTACTTTATATATATATTTTTAAACATAGAAATGTTGACACTGGCATTATGCTGGAGATAATGAAAATGAGGTTGAAAAGTGGCGGAGTTGCCCTTTAATAATTTCAGGGAGAAGTGTGTTCACTTCTGCCTGAACTCTGCCCTGCTTTCTCTCAGCACAAGAGAGGAAGACAACAGAAGAGAAAGAATTAACATCCTGACAGGCCTGATTATAAGAGAGCTTTTACACAAAGCCTGCTTGATATAAAAAACAAGTCGGGCCAAGCTGAGATTTTGATCTTAACCTGGATTAGCTTCTTGTGGAGGAAGAATTCAGATGAATGCTAATTAGACAAGGTTTAGACAAGACAGTCATTTTAGTCTTTGAAAAGAGGATGAGATGTGGAGAAAACTCTAAGGAATTGGCCCATGAACCAGAATGACGCAGAACATAACAGCTCTCTATTGATCTGAAGAGCTGTGTGTTTGAAATGATGGGGAACAATACACTTTATAATAATGACAAATAACAGCAGATAGTAATATATTAATGACCCACAGTGCTTGGGCTACTACATTACACTAGCTCCTTTGGGCAGCATATTGTTAACACAAGGGTTTTATTAGTGTCCAGTTTTCTCAAATTAGATTTGAATCCCCCAGCCAACTAGCAGAAAAATCTGTCGATGTGCCCTTGAGCAAGGCACTTAACCCTAATTACTCCAGTAAGATGCTCTGGATAAGAGCGTCTGCTAAATGACTAAAATGTAAATGTCATTATTGTTTTCATTTACTTCACAAAGTGTCATTGAACAAAAGGAAACTTCTTTCTACAGTACATTGCCTCCAATGCAGGACCGAGCTTTGACAGCTCTTCTCTCACAGAAATATTATTTAAGCTGATTGAAAGATTTATGCCCCTAGGCATCTTCACTTGACTCCAGATCTGGGTCGACTATATGCTAATTCAATGGGACAACGATTGGGAAGGTACAGGTACAAATGTACATCTGAATGGCTGTTGGCTAGTGGGTCTAGATTTCTTAGGTGTTCCTGCTTTCTTTCATCCACAGATCTGCATTTTTGCGGCATAAATTTGCTGTCTAATTTGACTTTGTGTAGGCAGGAGGGTACCTTCGCCAGAGGTGTTTATAGTCAAGAGTTACAGTATACAGTGTGTTCTGAAAGTATTCAGACTTTTTACACATTTTGTTAAATTACAGCCTTATTTAAATAAAAAATTTCGATCAACAATTTACACACAATACCCCATAATGACAAAATGAAAACAGGTTTTTAGACAATTTTGCAAATGTATTAAAAATAAAAAACAGAAAAAACGTATTTACATAAGTATTCAGACCCTTTGCTATGACACTCGAAATTGAGCTCAGATGCATCCTGTTTACATTGATCATCCTTGAGATGTTTCAACAATTTGATTGAAGTCCACCTGAGGTAAATTCAATTGATTGGACATGATTTGGAAAAGCACACACCTGTCTATTTAAGGTCCCACAGTTGACAATGCATGTCAGAGAAAAAACCAAACCATGAGGTCGAAGGAACAAGATTCTCTGGTCTGATGAAACCAAGATTGAACTCTTTGGCCTGAATGCCAAGCGTCACATCTGGAAGAAACCTGGCACCATCCCTACGGTGAAGCATGGAGGTGGCAGCATCATGCAGTGGGGATGTTTTTCAGTGGCAAGGACTGGGAGACTAATAAGGATCAAGGGAAAGATAAACGGAGCGAAGTACAGAGAGATCCTGATGAAAACCTGCTCCAGAGTTCTCAGGACCTCCAACTGGGGCGAAGGATCACCTTCCAACAGGACAACGACCCTAAGCACACAGCCAAGACAACGCAGGAGTGGCTTCAGGACACGTCTCTGAATGTCCTTGAGTGGCCCAGCCAGAGCCCGGACTTGAACCCGATCTCTGGAAAGACCTGAAAATAGCTGTGCAGCGACGCTCCTCATCCAAACTGACAGAGCTTGAGAGGATCTGCAGAGAAGATTCGGAGAAACTCCCAAAATACAGGTGTGCCAAGCTTGTAGCGTCATACCCAAGAAGACTTGAGGCTGTAATCGCTGCCAAAGGTGCTTCAACAAAGTACTGAGTAAAGGGACTGAATACTTATGTAAATGTGATATATCAGATATTTCAGTTTGTTTGTAAAAAAATTCTACAAACCTGTTTTTGGTTTGTCATTATGGGGTATTGTGTGTAGATTGATGAGAGAAAAAAGCAATTTAATCAATTTTAGAATAAGACTGTAATGTAATAGAGTGCGGAAAAAGTCAAATGGTCTGAATACTTTCCCGAATGCACTGTATTTCCCTTCCCGGTTTTTATTTTCTTCATAGAAATATACTGAATTGGCTGAAAAACATATTTTTATTCTGTCAGTTCCTGAATGCGCTCATGTCTTCTCTGTTCATTCATTTAATTTTAGTTTAATCCGAATGGAAAGTGAGAACATTTGATAAGCGCATTTGATAAGCACATACGATTTTTATTGAGCCCTGGATTTTGGCTGTCCTTGACGCCTCTTGAATAGAAAATGCAACACTTTCCACCAGTCTGAATGGAAAAGTGTCTTTGTTTGCATGAAGAGTCAAACTTCTTTAATGTTCCCCTCAACATGGCATGTCAAGACTTTGTCAATAGTGATGCCTATTCTAATTATAGCAAGGTGTATTGATGAGAGGAGTTTTGTTGTGAGCTGAGCAGTAGTATAAAGTACTTAAGTAAAAATACTTGAAAGTACTACTTAAGTCTTTTTGGGGGGTATCTGTACTAGAGGTCGACCGACTAATCGGACTAATTAGGGCCGATTTCAAGTTTTCATAACAATCGGAAATCGGTATTTTTGGACACCGATTTGGCCGATTTTTTTAATATATATTTTTTTACACCTTTATTTAACTAGGCAAGTCAGTTAAGAACACATTCTTATTTTCAATGACGGCCTAGGAACGGTGGGTTAACTGCCTTGTTCAGGGGCAGAACGACAGATTTTTACCTTGTCAGCTCGGGGATTCAATCTTGCAACCTTACGGTTAACTAGTCCAACGCTCTAACCACCTGCTTTACATTGCACTCCACGAGGAGCCTGCCTGTTATGCGAATGCAGTAAGAAGCCAAGGTAAGTTTCTAGCTAGCATTAAACTTATCTTATAAAAAACAATCAATCAATCATAATCACTAGTTAACTACACATGGTTGATGATATTACTAGTTTATCTAGCGTGTCCTGCGTTGCATATAATCGATGCGGTGCGCATTCGCGAAAAAGGACTGTCGTTGCTCCAACGTGTACCTAACCATAAACATCAATGCCTTTCTTAAAATCAATGCACAGATATATATTTTTAATCCTGCATATTTAGTTAATATTGCCTGCTAACATGAATTTATTTTAACTAGGGAAAATGTGTCACTTCTCTTGCAACAGAGTCAGGGTATATGCAGCAGTTTGGGCCGCCTGGCTCGTTGCGAACTGTGTGAAGACTATTTCTTCCTAACAAAGACAGCCAACTTCGCCAAGCGGGGGATGATTTTAACAAAAGCGCATTTGCGAAAAAAGCACAATCGTTGCACGACTGTACCTAACCCTAAACATCAATGCCTTTCTTAAAATCAATACACAGAAGTATATATTTTTAAACCTGCATATTTAGCTAAAATAAATCCAGGTTAGCAGGCAATATTAACCAGGTGAAATTGTGTCACTTCTCTTGCGTTCATTGCACGCAGAGTCAGGGTATATGCAACAGTTTGGGCCGCCTGGCTCGTTGCGAACTAATTTGCCTGAATTTTACGCAATTAAGACATAACATTGAAGGTTGTGCAATGTAACAGGAATATTTAGACTTATGGATGCCCCCCGTTAGATAAAATAAGGAACAGTTCCGTATTTCACTGAAAGAATAAACGTTTTGTTTTCAAGATGATAGTTTCCGGATTCGACCATATTAATGACCTAAGGCTCGTATTTCTGTGTGTTATTATGTTATAATTAAGTCTATGATTTGATAGAGCAGTCTGACTGAGCGATGGTAGGCACCAGCAGGCTTGTAAGCATTCATTCAAACAGCACTTTCGTGCGTTTTGCCAGCAGTTCTTCGCAATGCTTCAAGCATTGCACTGTTTATGACTTCAAGCCTATCAACTCCCGAGATTAGGCTGGTGTAACCGATGTGAAATGGCTAGCTAGTTAGCGGGGTGCGCGCTAATAGCGTTTCAAACGTCACTCGCTCTGAGACTTGGAGTAGTAGTTGTTCCCCTTGCTCTGCATGGGTAACGCTGCTTCGAGGGTGGCTGTTGTCGATGTGTTCCTGGTTCGAGCCCAGGTAGCGGCGAGGAGAGGGACGGAAGCTATACTGTTACACTGGCAATACTAAAGTTCCAATAAGAACATCCAATAGTCAAAGGTATATGAAATACAAATTGTATAGAGAGAAATAGTCCTATAATTCCTATAATAACTACAACCTAAAACTTCTTACCTGGGAATATTGAAGACTCATGTTAAAAGGAACCACCAGCTTTCATATGTTCTCATGTTCTGAGCAAGGAACTTAAACGTTAGCTTTCTTAAATGGCACATATTGCACTTTTACTTTCTTCTCCAACACTTTGTTTTTGCATTATTTAAACCAAATTGAACAAGTTTCATTATTTATTTGAGGCTAAATTGATTTTATTGATGTATTATATTAAGTTAAAATAATTGTTCATTCGGTATTGTTGTAATTGTCATTATTACAAATACATTTTAAAAAATCGGCCGATGTCACGTTCCTGACCTGTTTTATGTTATTTTTTGTATGTGTTTAGTTGGTCAGGGCGTGAGTTGGAGTGGGCATTATATGTTTTGTGTTTCTTGTTTAGGTCACTTGAAATTAGCCTTATATGGTTCTCAATCAGAGACAGGTGTTTGACGTTTTCCTCTGATTGAGAACCATATATAGGTTGGCTGTTTCACACTGTTTGTTTGTGGGTGGTTGTCTCCTGTGTCTGTGTATATGTTTTCACCATACGGGACTGTTTCGTTCGTTCGTCGTTTTTGTTTTGTAGGAAGTACTTGTTCGTTCGTTCTTCATGTTTCATGTAAGTTCGTCGTTCTAGTCTGTCTACATTCGTTTTTGTTATTTTGTATCATTCCAAGTATAGTTCGTTTTGTTCTTGTTAAATAAACTTCAGTATGTCATTTCAACGCGCTGCACCTTGGTTCAATCCCTGCTCCTCCTCTTCGGATGAAGAGGAGGAGGAACGCCGTTACAGCCGATTAATCGGTATCGGCTTTTTTTGGTCCTCCAATAATCGGAATCGGCGTTGAAAAATCATAATCGGTCGACCTCTAATCTGTACTTTACCTTACTATTTATATTTTTGACAACTTTTTCTTCACGCCATTCCTAATGAAAATAATGTACTTTTCACTCCATACATTTTCCTTGACACCCAAAACTATTCATTACATTTTGAATGCTTAGCAGGACAGGAAAATGGTCCAATTCACACTCGTATCAAGAGAACATCCCTGGTCATCCCTACTGCCTCTTATCTGGTGGACTCACTAAACACATGCTTCGTTTGTAAATGGTGTCTGAGTGTTGGAGTGTGCCCCTGGCTATCCGTAAATAAACAAATACAACTACAAAATGGTACGTCTGGTTTGCTTAATATAAGGAATTTAAAACGATTTATACTTTTACATTTGATAATTAAGTATATTTTAGCAATTACATTTACTTTTGATACATATTTAAATGTAAAAGCAAATACTTACCTTAATACTTGAGTAAAAGTCTATCTTTACTTTTACTCAAGTATGACAATTGGGTACTTTTTCCACCACTGGAGCTGAGAGCAATAGGGGTAAAGACCAATGATTGTTGCAAGGTGACTGCTAGGTGAATCATCATTAGATGTTTATAGTGTTAATATTGTTTCAGCACTAACATCATCCAGTCCATTCAGACAGAGTACAGTAAAGGCTAAAATGATTGCCAACTGATTGTAAATGGCTTTAGATGACCTTCACACTGCTGCTACCCTTAGCTGAGGGTAATCTTGATTGAGAGATAACACTTCTGCCTACTGTGGAGATACTGATGACCATTCACTTATTTTCACTGAAAGCATTTTCAGTTGGGACACAATTATTTTCACTTGTGCTATAGCCTATTGATTGGATTAATATTTTAATGTGTTCATCATTTATAAAATAGACTTGGTGAAAATAGAGTATGTGACATAACCTTGTCAAAGGTAATTTCTCTCATTCTTAATCCAAGTGTACAAAACCCTATAGAAACTAAAGGTGTAGACTAGCATGGTCCTGTGTGTCTTTACTGTCCCTCCCTACCACTCTGTGTAGTAGGAGTTGGCCAGGTAGAGCTGCTTTGTCTGCCGACGTGGACAGGGGAAAAATACAGATTTACCCGACTTCACCTTTACTGCCCCGCGTAATACGATTACTGCTTAACGTCATGAGCATTTGCTCAGGCCGAGAGAGAGAGAGAGCGTCTGAATTTCAACGAGTAGTTGGTTTATGTAGGCTATGTGCTGTGCGCAGCAGAGTTTCGATGCTTGATATTCGTGCTTGCCAACAGAAATATACTAACTCGTACAATAGTTGTTATTTCTGGCCACCGAGTTTCCCTTTCAAGTGTAGGCGAGAGACAGGGGGCGGTCGAGGGCTGATGTGCTTGTGTGAGGATGTGTTCTAGTGTCAGTTGGCGTCTGTGACAATCGGAATAGGATTTGGGTGCTTTTGGAGACAACATGGTAAGACATTATTTTACGTTTGATATGACCGTCGTAATATTTGGACTTCAGTAAGGGAATCGTGTGTAGAGGTTGTTGAAATGTATTGGAATGTTTGTAGCCTGCCGCCTTTGTAATATATAGGATTATATAAACTATTGTGTTTGTTGTGTGTGGATCTATGATCTAGTCTAGTCCTTTCAAATAAAACGACTAAATGCGGTGTATAATCAATTCAGTATAGGGGGATGCCAGTAATATACAATTTTAACGTGTTAATAATTATTAGCACTATATTTCATCATTGACATTGCGTCACCATGATTAAACCACTCTACCCGGGTAGACTACCGTTCCGTTAATCTCTTGAAAGTGAAGTTTTAAATCACACTGAGTGCATCAGCGTTCACATTGGATTACGCAAGGGTGATATACTATTAATGTTTTACTGTACACTGTAGCTGCAGGCGAAACAAAGAGTTGTTTCACGATAAGCAGTCGCTTTAAGGACGTCATGTCCCCCCGAGTCGAATGATCAGCGCTTTTGTTTTATGCGGAGAAGCATCCAAAAATCACACATTTCTCCACGGAGTCATGGCGCTATATAGCGCCTTCACGCGCATGGGTCAGGTCTCTCTCTTTCTCTCTCTCTCGCTTTCTCGTTCTCTCTCGCCTGTGGATTTACCTCAAGGTTTGAACAGCCCAAACACCTTCTACAGCCCAATTCCTGACAGCTACCTTCCATTCGTCTTTTTTTCCTGATAAATATTTAGATACTGTTTATTTCTATCGAAAATTGGATACAACTGTGTCACTCTGATGTGCATGGAGCCATGTGCATAGATCAGGTTTAACGTTTCAGTTTAAATGTCACATGCACAAGTACAGTGAAATGCCTTATTTGCAAACTCAAAACCCAACAATGCAATAATCAATAACAATGTAATAGTAGAAGAAAAAAAACACGAGAATTAAGAAGACATATGAAGAAATCAATAAGTAAGTAAGTAAGCATACAATATACAGGGTTAGTTCCAATGCCATATTTACAATGTGCAGGGATACTGGAGTGATGGAGGTAGATATGTATGGGGTAACGTTACTAGGCAACATGATTTAAGATAAACAGTACCAGAAACTTGTTTGTGAGTGGGTGTGCATGTGTGTCAGTGGCGATTTTAGCATTTAAATCTTGGTGGGGCAAGCCAGCAAAGTTTTATGCATGCCAGCAAAGTCACAACACAACACTTAACAATATATTAATTGCACTATAACGGTGACAAACGGTGCCCACAAACTGTTAGGGCCTACATAAAGCTGTCCCAACCGAAGAGCTATCTTTACCACCGCTACACCTGGCTATCAGCGGAGCCTTGTCTGGCAGCGAAAGAGTTCATTCAGCCTCATTTAGTGCCTTTTTAAAAAACATAGCTGATATGGCTGACCTGCTTAAACAAATGTGTTTTTTACTGACAATTGAGATGTACAAACTATGGCATAAGGGAGCGATGAGCAGATAAGAGGTCATCCGTAATTTCGATTAAGACATTAATGAGCAAGCTAAGACGACGTAGTCTATATAACTATTTGTTCAGCACTTTTTAAATGTACAGTGACATAATTCAGAGCATGGGCATTGTAGTATTCTCCCTGTACACCAAGTTAGAACCATATGATAAATAAAGGGGGCATATGAGCAGACAATGGAAGCTCTTAAAATATTCGACAATTACATTTTTCTAAAACAGGCTATAGGCTAGATGTGCACCACCAAGTCAAACAGCAGGCTAAATTATGAGGGGGTGTAACGGTTTTCTTCCATAGTTGAAGGAGAGGACCAAAATGCAGCGCGGTTAGTGTTCAACATGTTTAATTTGACAATAAACGGTGAACATTAACAAATAACAAAATAACAAACGTGAAAGCCGAGACAGTCCTATCTGGTGCAGAACACAAACACAGAGACAGGAAACAATCACCCACAAAATCCCAACACAAAACAAGCCTCCTATATATGATTCTCAATCAGGGACAACGATTACCAGCTGCCTCTGATTGAGAACCATATTAGGCTGGACACAGAAACAGACAAACTAGATACACAACATAGAATTCCCACCCAGCTCACGTCCTGACCAACACTAAACAAGCAAAACACATAATAACTCTGATCAGGACGTTACAGGGGGAATGTGACCAAATTATTAGGGCGAGGCACATGGGCTACTAACAGCTTACTACACAACATACACTTAGTATTACTCTCTCTGCTACAGTATACATATCTCCCTGGCATAGTACATCATTTATGTAGCAGCATACAATATATTTTTGGACTCACCATTGTGCTGTGCTCACTTGAACAGGAAGGTGGTGCGGCAGTCCTTCTTGTGGGTAAATTTAGTCATGTAACTTAGACTGGCATTCTCTGAATTTACGGTGCTTTCAAGACAATTAGGAACTCGAAAATTAACAAGATTGAATCATGACGTCAGTGATCTTCAGGTCGGAGCACTAGAGGAAGTCAGAGTTCCTAACTTGGAGTTCCGAGTTGGATGACCGTTAAAAAACATATTTTCCTTGTCGCAGCTCATTATTTTCAGAGTTCCCAGTTGTCGGTTTCCAGTTGTTTTTAACGCTGCAGAAGTCATGATGGATTGACAGCATGGCCAATGTATTCAACCTTTTCTGTCCCATCGTGTTGCGTGTGAATGTTAATCATTTTAAGCTTGGAAAGAGACCCTTAAACCCAGACTTGGACCACACACCCTCTCCACCGAATAGCAGGCAGGGGAAGCAAAATAGTGGTTAATTTGCAACGCTTGCAGTTAGCCACTGACTCCTTCCAAACCACTCATTGTTGAATTTGCGATTTCTGACTAACTAGCATGGTATTCTTTCACTGTAATAGCTACTGTAAATTGGACAGCGCAGTTAGATTAACAATAATTTAAGCTTTCTGCCAATATCAGATATGTCTATGTCCTGTTACTTACAACCGTGGAAGGGACAGTGATCCCAAAGAAGTTTAATTGTTTGCAAACTGATATGTGTCACGTATAAGTGGCAAAATAACATGCACATTTAAAAAAATAGATAATAATACATTAGATAAAACTTTAGATAAAAGTCAAAAGTTTGGACACACCTACTAATTCCAGGCTTTTTCTTTATTTTTATTATTTTCTACATTGTAGTGAAGACATCAAAACTATAAAATAACACACATGGAATCATGTACTAACCAAAAAAGTGTTAAACAAATCAAATATATTTTATATTCTTCAAAGTTGCCACCCTTTGCCTTGATGACAACTTTGCATGCTCTTGGCATTCTCTCAACCAGCTTCACCTGGAATGCTTTTCCAACAGTCTTGAAGGAGTTCCCACATATATGCTGAGCTATTGTTGGCTGCTTTTCCATCACTCTGCTGTCCAACTCAACCCAAACCATCTCAATTGGGTCGAGGTCCGGTGATTGTGGAGGATCTGATGCAGCACTCCATCACTCTCCTTGGTCAAAAATCCCTTACAAAGCCTGGATATGTACTGTGTTATTGTCCTGTTGAAAAACAAATGATAGTCCCACTAAGTCCAAACCAGATGGGATGGCATATACGGTAGATGTAGAATGCCATGGGTAGCCATGCTGGTTACGTGTGTCTTGAATTCTAAATAAATCACAGACAGTGTCACCAGCAAAGGCCCCCACACCATCACACCTCCTCCTCCGTGCTTCATGGTGGGAACCACACATGCAGAGATCATCCGTTGATCTACTACGCGTCTCACAAAGACACGGCGGGTGTAACCAAAAACTCAAATTTGGACTCAATTTCCACCGGTCTATTGTCCATTCCTCATGTTTCTTGGCCAAAGCAAGTCTCTTCTTCTTATTGGTGTCCTTTAGTAGTGGTTTCTTTGCAGCAATTAGACCATGAAGGCCTGATTCATGCAGTCTCCTCTGAATAGTTGATGTTGAGATGTGTCTGTTACTTGAATTCTGTGAAGCATTTATTTGGGCTGCAACTTCTGAGGCTGGTAACTCTGATGAACGTATTCTCTGCAGCAGAGGTAACTCTGGGTCTTCCTTTCCTGTGGCGGTCCTCATGAGAGCCAGTTTCATCATAGCGCTTGATTGTTTTTGTAACTGCACTTGAAGAAACTTTGAAAGTTCTTGACATTTTCTGGATGACTGACCTTCATGTCATCTGCCCTTTTTTTCCTTCTTTTTTTTCACCTAAAATGACATACCCAAATCTAACTGCCTGTAGCTCAGGCCCTGAAGCAAGGATATGTATATTCTTAATACCACTTGAAAGGAAACACTTTGAAGTTTGTGGAAATGTGAAAGGAATGTAGGAGAATATAGCATATTAGATCTGGTAAAAAATTATACAAAGAAAAAACAACAGTTTTTTAAATAATTTCTTTGTACCATCAGCTTTGAAATGCAAGAGAAAGGCCATATTGTAATATTCCAGCCCAGTTCATATTTGATTTTGGCCACTAGATGGCAGCAGTGTATGTGCAAAGTTTTAGACTGATCCAATGAACCATTGCATTTCTGTAAAAAAATGTTGTATCAAGACTGCCCAAATGTGCCTCATTGGTTTATTAATAACTTTTCATGTTCAAAACTGTGGACTCTCCTCAAACAATAGCATGGTATTCTTTCACTTTAATGGTTGCTGTAAATTGGACAGTGCAGTTAGATGAACAAGAATTTAAGCTTTCTGACAAAATCAGATATGTCTACAGTATGTCCTGGGAAATGTTCATGTTACTTACAACCTCATGCTAATCGCATTAGCCTACGTTAGCTCAAGACTCCCGTGGACGGGACACCGATTCTGAAAGTAATGATGGACTGTCAATTCACTTTGCTTATTTGAGCTGTTCTTGCCATAATATGGAGGTGTTCTTTTACCAAATAGGGCTATCCTCTGTGTACCACCCCTACCTTGTCACAACACAAACGCATTAAGAAGGAAAACAATTCTACAAATTAACTTTTAACAAGGCACACCTGTTAATTGAAGCTTGTTGAGAGAATGCCAAGCATGTGCAAAGCTGTCATCAAGGCAAAGGCTACTTTGAAGAATCTCAAATATAAAATATATTTTGGTTTGTTTAAAACTTTTTGGGTAACTACATATGTGTTATTTCATAGTGTGTTATTTTCATATGTGTTATTTCATAGTTTTGTTGTCTTCACTATTATTCTACAATGTAGAAAATAGTAAAAATGAAGAAAAACCCTGAAATGAGTAGGTGTGTCCAAACTTTTGACTGGTACTGTATTTAAATATATATATATATATATATTTAGCTAAACAGGCAGTGCTAAAAACAGCCTCTGCCCCACCTTCCCTGAATGACAGGTCACCACTGGTGTGTGTAGAGTCAGTAGAAATGTACAGTGCATTCGGAAAGTATTCAGACCCCTTGGCTTTTTTCCAGAATTTGTTACGTTACAGCCTTATTCTAAAATTGATTAAATTATTTTTTGTCCTCATCCATCTACACACAATACCCCATAATGACAAAGTGAACACAGATTTTTTTAAATGTATGCACAGATCCTTTGTTATGAGACTCGAAATTGAACTCAGATGAATCCTGTTTCCATAGATTATCCTTAGGCTGTTTCTACAACTTGATTGGCGTCCACCTGTGGTAAATTCAATTGATTGGACTTGATTTGGAAAGGCCCACAAATCAAATCAAATTTATTGGTCACATACACATAGTTAGCAGATGTTATTGTGAGTGTAGCAAAATGCTTGTGCTTCTAGTTCTGACAGTGCAGCAATATCTAACAAGTAATACCAAACAATTTCACAACAAATACCTAATACACACAATTCTAATCAAAGGAATTGAATAAGAATATATAAATATATGGATGAGCAATGACAGAGCGCATAGGCTAAGATGCAATAGATAGTATAGAATATAGTATATACACTTGAAGTCGGAGGTTTACATACACTTAGGTGAAAATTACAGGCCTCTCTCATCTTTTTAAGTGGGAGAACTTGCACAATTGGTGGCTGACTAAGTACTTTTTTGCCCCACTGTACATTGTAGGTCAATGCTTTCGAAGTTGTTTGTGTGTAGGCCTGCATGCGTGGTCATATATTCCAAGAGGGGTTCTCATCTCAGGAAAAGAGATGAGTGATTCGTGTCTCCATTAAACTTTAAATGAGGTGACTTGTCCCAGAGAGCAGGAGTGGTCAGCCTTGGTTAGCCCGACATAGGGCACCGTACAGTGAACGCAATGGCGTCCTAGATTGCTAGGATGCGGAGCCCGGGAACATATTTGGTGAAAAGTCCTAAGGTTTAGGCCTGAATGTTATTGAAGGCAATCCTATAATTCATTACTCTTTGTCTGTCTATCTGGATTGTATAATGTGAAGAAACCTTCTGACCTTTTCTCCACACAGGCACATAACTCCGACTATGGTAGACAGTGGTAGGACACACTGTGACTTGTCTTATGCGCGGATTACCACAGCTGGAGTTTGGTGTATATGTTCCAGGCTTCGCATTCTAGCGATCTAGGACGCCATGCAATGAATGCAATGGCGTCCTAGATATATATGACTAGCCTTTGCCATGCTCTATGCATCCAAGCCACAGTATAGGACTACATCAGCAGGATGTGTTTAGTATCTGAGTTAAATGAGTTATATTCTGCCTGAGGTTACATTGCCTTGTGTAATCCCTGGTTTTCTAAACCTCTTCTCTTGTTAAGACTATCCCTTAATAACTATTGACAAGGAGGTTTTGTCAATAGTTGAGTGATGTATAATCTCCCTCAAGACATCTCAATGCAAGTCAGAAGACATGTGGCATTGAGTTCATAATGAAGCGATGGAATTCAATTAAATCTGCAACGCAGCACACACAGAATGTGTATAGCCTAAGACAAAATCATTCCCTTACATTCTCCTCCTTGTACGCATTGCACAGTTTGAGAGTTCTGGACTGCACCAAAGGAGCTAGACGAATGATGCCAGGTCTTCAGTACATGACATGAGGACTTCCTTACATTACTTACAATCTTTATTGTCAGTAAGAGAAGAGGAGGCTCAAGGCATCTTAAGATACAGTATTAATAAGGTGAACCAAAGAGGTTATAATGCTCTGATAACTATTCAGAACCAGAGGCTATACATTGTCCATTCTGATATAATGAAGTACTTCTTTAGATTTATGAATGTACAGTAGAGAATAGCATAGGGAATGATGGGTAGGCCAAAAAATACCTGAAAACACCAGTATTCAAGATGGCCTCGCTCTACATATTGTGCAACTGGGACTTGTCTTTCTTTTCATCAAAATGCTATGCGAGCCAAATAGATATTGGAGACAATTTTATAACTCGCAGCATTGTGTGTTCTGATTGTTGTAGTAGTAGTAGTAGTAGTAGTAGTAGTAGTAGTAGTAGTAGTAGTAGTAGTAGTTTGCACTTGTGACTCATCGCCTCTTCATTATTACCCTGGGCTCATGCAAGGAAGGTGTGCGTGTATGTGTGTATGTTTGTGTGTTTATGTTATAAAACACAAATGAAACAAGGTTGGAACACTCCCATGACTAACTAATGGTTCCCTCTCATCTGGTGCAACACTGCATGAGACATTACTAAACGATGACAAGTCTGAGACATATTACAGTGTTATTAATTGAAATTAAGCATTTATGTTTTACCTCGTGTGGGTTTTTCTTATTTTCTAGAAATATTTCCCTAAAGCGAACCTTTTGAGGTATTGCCAGTTTAAATGTGGCTGTTTGAATGTCGTGGCAATGGACACATTTGGGTGTTGTTCAGTTATTTTGTTGAGTGCTGACATAACAAAGACCATATCCCACGATGTTGTGTTGAACATTTGCATAGTCCCAGTGGGATTTCAGTCAGGGTCATTGAGCACTGCCAAAAATATGGTAGGATGACAATAACCATGTGGTGACAGAAGCTATTATAAGGAGGTCAAAAGATTACAGTACATGCAGGATATGACCTTGTGAGGTCACATATACAGTAACCTCTTACTGTTAGTAACACACAGAAGGTGATGGATGGCCTTATGCACAGTCCAAAGTGACATTTTGCTAAATGTAAGGGAGCCATTCCACCAGTAGTTGATGACACCCGTGGTCGCAATACCTGAAATGATTTCACTCTGTCTGGATGTGGAGACGGAGACGAGCCAGGATCGCTAGAAAGACTTGTTCTAACCCCCCCCTGTTTTTCAATTTCCCCAGACATTGTGTGAGATGCAGGGCTGTATTAAGATATAACCTCCTATGCGTACATGCCACGTTTATCAAGAGGGCTGGTTCAGGTTGAGCACCCTTATCAAATCAGCCCATAATTAGATGCTGAGGGACATTAGACCGTCTGGTACTACTCTGACACCTGGAGTGGCCTGAAGTAGGAACAGAGGCATGGCACAGGGACAGTGGCACAAGATCAAAGGTTATTACTGACAGCAGGGGAGGGTTCATATCAGGGCAGGGCTGATTGTGGGTAAATCATGAGGACTTCATTAAGCATTTTCTTGCTCTCTCTCTCTCTTAACATGTATCTTCCGCAATGCTTTGGCGATACGGAGTGAATCCACCTCTAAGTGATTGCAGGTCTTACTTCCCTCAATATCCCTTTTGTATCTGTAAGTGAGCAAGCCTTGGGCTGTCCATTTGGTATTGTCACAATATTTTTTGCGAAATTAATAGTTGAGCTAGCTGATCCAAAGATCATGCTGCCTTTGTGTTGTCACACACACACACACACACACACACACACACACACACACACACACACACACACACACACACACACACACACACACACACACACACACACACACACACACACACACACACACACACACACACACACACACACACACACACACACACTGTGGAGTAGTTCAGTGGCCTGCATAAAGAGACGTTCTATAGTTCAAAGAATCATCACATTGTCCGTGCTTAAGGGGTTCCAGCCATCCTCAGACAATGGGATATGTGAAGATAATGGGATGGGGGTCAAAGATGCATATTAAAGTTCTTGCTTCCAACTGATGATTTTTATGTGCTTGGACTGAGGTTTTTAGGGATTACTATGACATAGTTCTAATTGGAATGTAACTCCCAGGTTGGGAGTAGCAAATTGCTCCCTTTTTTATCACAAATGGCT
Source organism: Salvelinus alpinus (assembly GCF_045679555.1). Taxonomy (NCBI): domain Eukaryota; kingdom Metazoa; phylum Chordata; class Actinopteri; order Salmoniformes; family Salmonidae; genus Salvelinus; species Salvelinus alpinus. Next base: position 17,721,836 of record NC_092117.1, read on the forward strand.
GGACCCCTCTTTGGTTGTTACCATTAGCAGATCCATTCTACCCACTGAAATGCTCTCAGAAAGTGTAAGAGGTAAGTGAACACTGATGCTTCATTCAAACAGACTTCGGCTGTTACTTCAATAACTTTTTTAGAGAAGAGAAGTGGTTGACTTGAATACTAGATGTGTTTAAGGTTGGCTGTTTTTAGCTGAGATTGAATGGTGGCAATATGATTTAAAATGGATTGGAATGAAAAAAGCTCTTAAAGGCGTATATTGTGCAATAACTTGTTCTCTTTCACTGTCAATGTCAGGTCTGGTATGCATTCTTGCAGATGTAATTTATTTTGTATGTGACCAAACCATTCAGCTCTTCAGTGAGATGGTTATCTATGCTGACTATACATAACTGTTTTGTAAGGTAGAAGTTATGTTGAATGTTGGTCATGCTATAGAAGCTCTGGTAGAACTGGGGGCATTGTTAAAGAGTCTGATTGTGTGTGGCTCAGCCAGGAGCAGGCTAGCAGCAAAAAATATCCTATTTCTTTGAGTTATCATACATTATACCTAGCAAGCATTTGAGTTAGCTAGCAAGGTTGTGTATTGACTTGCTTCTCCTGTGGTGGTTATGAGCAGCTAAAATGTTAATGATATGTCTTTACTACAGCATTTTTACCCATCTATTTCACATTGCATTTGATGATTAATAGCCATCACCGTGAAGAATGACAACAGCCTTTATATGTGACTAGGCGTATGTCACACGTCAATACTTCAAAGGAGAGGTATTTGAAGGGAAACATATATTTTTTCACCAAAATGTGTTTTTCTGGCAGAAATGCCATCCGGAACATGTGAACTTTCATGTGCCTTAATAACAAACGTGGACCCCATCTGTTAATATGAATACAATTGTTAAATTACGAGTCTAGTTGTTTTAGCCACGAAAAAGTCAGGAACCTTCCCGCTAGCTATGTTTGGCTGAGATAATGGTTGGGCTGGATATGCCGAGAGATAAGTTCGGACTGGTAGCCATGTAGCATGCTTCTGTCTATAGCATGAGAGGCTCAGTATTTGTCGGTAATAATTCTAACGCTGCTTTTTTGAAAGATATCACAAAGAACTGCAAAAGTCTTGCTAATGCCCTCCACTTTCTGGTGGACTGAGTTTTTAAATCAGTGGAATGCCAAGTGGAAGCAGAGCAAAATAACTAAGGAGATGGAAAAAACTCTGCCGTTTGATTGCAAATATGCGGAGGAAGTTTTAAAGATAACACAAAGAAAGCTATTTGTATAAAACACCTGTCTCCGGGTTACATCTTCAAACTAAGGGCAACCATGGCATCCGTGACAGAGAAGGAGAAGCGTTCATCCATGTATATGGGTAAGAGAGTCTAGCTAGCAACATTTTCCGATATTATACGTTTCTAATTTTGTCAGAAAGTCGTTTTCATTGCCAGTTAAAGTGTACTGTTAACTAGCTAGCTGACGTTAACTGGCTAGCTCGCTAGCTAACGTTATGTGTATGATCTGTGTAGTAATGTCATTTGTATCTCAGAAATCCATTTGCATTGCTAGTTATAGCCTAATATTAGCTAGCTAGCCAACATTGAAACTGGTTGGTTAGCTTTAGCTACCTGCAGATTCATGTATGGTAGTAATGTTAGGAGTTGGGATTATGTGTCATTGTTTAGCGAGCTAGCTAGCTACATGTCTAAACAAAAGACTCCACTATGCAAGTAACCAATTCACTCTACCGTTTTACTATATCCTATGCATGTGACAAATCAACTTTGTTTTTATTTAATATAGTATGTTTACCAGAGACGGTAATGTGAAGAACAACATGACCTGTACCAAAGTCAAATTAGGATATAACGTTAGGCCAATGAGACAGTGTCCTAGTTAAAAAATGATCCGGTAGTATGCCCTGCTTTTATTTCGTCACACGCACAACTGCAAGCTATTTTCTGTAATTAGCTTGCCATTAACTTGTAAATAATGATCTTGTTGTGAGTTTATTTTCCTGTAATAATGCATACATATTTTCCTGTAATAATGCATACAGAATAGCTTAAGTTAAGACGCTGTCAGCTATGATATGGTCATTATTTGAACTGGCTAGCCAGCTAACTTAATTTAAAGCTAGACATGAACCAAAACATTGTTTAGAAAGTTGCTTTTAGTTGGCTGGTTTGCTAGATTGACACATACTAAATCATTTTTTTAATGGATTGGTTTATTGGTGTTACAATTTTAATTTAAAGAATGTTTATGATGTCACTGCGACAACTGATAAGACATGTCGATAGACGTAGTATAAACCTTTAGTATAAACCTTTATTAGTCTTGGAGCCGGCGAAGGCAACTGGGAAAGCTGCCGCTACCGTCAATATTACTCGCCAACGTGCAATCATTGGACAATAAATTAGACGAGGTACCATCACGAATATCCTACCAACAGGACACCAAAAACTGTAATATCTTATGTTTCACGGAATCGTGGCTGAATGACGACATGGATATTCAGCTAGCGGGATACACGCTGCACCGGCAGGATAGAACAGCACACTCCGGTAAGACGAGGGGGGGCAGGGGCGGTCTGTGCATATTTGTAAACAACAGCTGGTGCACGAAATCTAAGGAAGTCTCTAGATTTTGCTCGCCTAAAGTAGAGTATATTGTGATAAATTGCAGGCCGCACTACTTGCCTAGAGAGTTCTCAGCTATACTTTTCGTGGCTGTTTATGTACCACCACAAACAGATGCTGGCACTAAGACCGCACTCAGTCAGCTGTATAAGGAAATATGCAAACAGGAAACCACTCACCCAGAGGCGGCGCTCCTAGTGGCCGGAGACTTTAATGCAGGGAAACTTAAATCAGTTCTACCAAATCTCTATCAACATGTTAAATGTGCAACCAGAGGGAAAACAATTCTAGATCACCTGTACTCCACACACAGAGACGCGTACAAAGCTCTCCCTCGTCCTCCATTTGGTAAATCCGACCACAAGTCTATCCTCCTGATTCCTGCTTACAAGCAAAAATGAAAGCAGGAAGCACCAGTGACTCGGTCTATAAAAAAGTGGTCAGATGAAGCAGATGCTAAACTACAGGACTGTTTTGCTATCACAGACTGGAACATGTTCCGGGATTCTTCCGATGACATAGAGGAATACAACACATCAGTCACTGGCTTTATCAATAAGTGCATCGAGGACGTCATCCCCACAGTGACTGTACGTACATACCCCAACCAGAAGCCATGGATTATAGGCAACATTCGCACTGAGCTAAAGGGTAGAGCTGCCGATTTCAAGGTGCGGGACTCTAACCCGGAAGCTTACAAGAAATCCTGCTATGCCCTGCGACGAACCATCAAACAGGCAAAGCGTCAATACAGGGGCTAAGATTGAATCATACTACACCGGCTCCGACGATCGTCAGATGTGGCAGGGCTTGCAAACTATTACAGACTACAAAGGGAAGCACAGCCGCGAGCTGCCCAGTGACACGAGCCTACCAGATGAGCTAAATCACTTCTATGGTCACTTCGAGGCAAGCAACACTGAGGCATGCATGAGAGCATCAGCTGTTCCGGATGACTGTGTGATCACGCTCTCCGTAGCCGACGTGAGTAAGACCTTTAAACAGGTCAACATACACAAGGCTGCGGGGCCAGACGGATTACCAGGACGTGTGCTCCGGGCATGTGCTGACCAACTGGCAGGTGTCTTCACTGACATTTTCAACATGTCCCTGATTGAGTCTGTAATACCAACATGTTTCAAGCAGACCACCATAGTCCCAGTGCCCAAGAACACATAGGCAACCTGCCTAAATGACTACAGACCCGTAGCACTCACGTCCATAGCCATGAAGTGCTATGAAAGGCTAGTAATGGCTCACATCAACACCATTATCCCAGAAACCCTAGACCCACTCCAATTTTATACCGACCAAACAGATCCACAGATGATGCAATCTCTATTGCACTCCAAACTGCCCTTTCCCACCGGGACAAAAGGAACACCTATGTGAGAATGCTATTCATTGACTACAGCTCAGCGTTCAACACCATAGTACCCTCAAAGCTCATCACTAAGCTAAGGAACCTGGGACTAAACACCTCCCTCTGCAACTGGATCCTGGACTTCCTGACGGGTCACCCCCAGGTGGTGAGGGTAGGTAGCAAGACATCCGCCACGCTGATCCTCAACACTGGAGCTCCCCAGGGGTGCGTGCTGTCCCCTCCTGTACACCCTGTTCACCCACGACTACATGGCCAAGCATGACTCCAACACCATCATTAAGTTTGCTGACGACACAACAGTGGTAGGCCTGATCACCGACAACGACGAGACAGCCTATAGGGAGGATGTCAGAGACCTGGCTGGGTGGTGCCAGAATAACAACCTATCCCTCAATGTAACCAAGAACTAAGGAGCTGATTGTGGACTGCAGGAAAAAGAGCACCGAGCACGTCCCCATTCTCATCGACGAGGCTATAGCGGAGCAGGTTGAGAGCTTCAAGTTCCTTGGTGTCCACATCAATAACAAACTAGATTGGTCCAAACACACCAAGACAGTCGTAAAGAGGACACGACAAAGCATTTTCCCCCTCAGGAAACTAAAAAGATTTGGCATGGGTCCTGAGATCCTCAAAAGGTTCTACAGCTGCAACATCGAGAGCATCATGACCGGTTGCATCACTGCCTGGTACGGCAATTGCTCGGCCTCTGACCGCAAGGCACTTCAGAGGGTAGTGCGTACGGCCCATTACATCCCTGGGGCAAAGCTGCCTGCCATCCAGGACCTCTACACCAGGCGGTGTCAGAGGCAGGCCCTAAAAATTGTCAAAGACCCCAGCCACCCCAGTCATAGACTGTTCTCTCTACTACCACATGGCAAGGGGTACCGGAGTGCCAAGTCTAGGACAAAAAGGCTTCTCAACAGTTTTTACCCCCAAGCCATAAGAGTCCTGAACAGGTAACCATATGGATATGGTTACCCGGACTATTTGCATTGTGTGCCCCCCCCCACCCCTCTTTTACGCTTCTGCTACTCTCTGTTTATCATATATGCATAGTCACTTTAACTATACATTCATGTACATGTTCATACTACCTCATTTGGCCCTACCAACCAGTGCTCCCGCACATTGGCTAACCGGGCTGTCTGCATTGTGTCCCACCACCCGCCAACCCCTCTTTTTACGCTACTGCTACTCTCTGTTCATCATATATGCATAGTCACTTTAACCATACCTACATGTACATACTACCTCAATAAGCCTGACTAACCGGTGTCTGTATATAGCCTTGCTACTGTTATTTTCTAAATGTATTTTTACTGTTGTTTTATTTCTTTACTTACCTACACACACACACACACAGACACACACACACATACCTTTTTTTCGTACTATTGGTTAGAGCCTGTAAGTAAGCATTTCACATTTCGGCGCACGTGACAAATACATTTTGATTTGATTTGATTCGATATCTTTGGTTGCTTAGTACACTACCACACTCACTATGCTTAGCACATGGCCTCACATGTGAATTCTTAAAAAATGGGTGAGACTTAAGCTTAAGAGAGTGTGAACGATGCTGAATGGTGTAGACAAATAAGAGCTCACCAATAGGTGTACCAAAACATCCAAGGGACATTTTCTCAAAACAGAATTTGTTTCCCATTGTTCCTCAACTGTAGTGTATAATATATACTTTTCTAGCAGAGTCTGTACTTTTATCCAATGTAAAAAACGCTATTTCAAATTTTGCTAAAAAAGACCGAATCGAGCCGGTCGGTCACACAGTAATGATTGTTTTTCAACAGGTTTTGATTGTACATTTCCCGTCAAGTATATATGTGGGTGCTTCATCGTACTGTAGGTTTAAATGAAGTGGTTTTGATGCTTCAATGCCCTTGATGCTTCAATGCCTTCTTACAAGATGTGATTATGTTGCTGTCTATGGATGTATTCCTGCCCACTCCTTTTCAAGCCAACGATGTTCACCAGATCAATTGTTTAATCAGCTGTTATATAGTGACTGCTAGTCACAATTTCAAGCCTTCTTCGGATTGAAGTATCAGTAATTCAAACATGGGTTGAAGCTTAGTTGGAAACCTTTCCTCACAATGAATGATTTGTGATTACAACAGATTGACTTCCACAGCAAGTATGTTAAGCCACACATTAAGTAGAGGAAATCTCACCAAAAGTCAAAAGTGCTTTGTTAGGAGTCAGCGGTTAATGTTTAACACCCATTGTACTGAGCTGAGTGCCTTGTAACATGGATACTAGGCCTACATTGGGATGCTAAGCAGTGAGCCAGAAAAGCACCCACATGGGTTTAACTCCACGGGGTTTAGAGCTTTGGAACGTGGTCATGAGATGAATCAGACAGAGGTATTATAAACCTCAGAGCTCTGCAGCTCTCTCAGTGACTATAAATGAAAACCTTCCCCATCAGAAACAAAACATTGTATACAGTGTTGCATCTGTCCCGCTGTCAAAAACTTGATTTTTTACATATATGTGACCCACCACCTCGATTTGGTCTTATGTAGCAACATTTGAAATTGTGTGTTTTACATTGCATATAAGTAAGGACTCAGAGCTATAAAATTGTTTAACATAGTCTGCAGATGAGGAACAATGGGAAAGTATTTCTGCTTTGAAAGTTAATAAACTTGTAACCCCACTTTTGATGAAATGGTCCTTGAATGTTTTGGTACACCTACTGGAGAGCTCTTCTCTGTCTATACCTATTCAGCATCGTTCACACCTTAGCCCCATCCATCTACTTAAGGATTCACACATGATGCCATGTGCTAAACAGAGTGAATAAGGTAGTGTAATATACAACCAAAGATTTCAAGAAAGTAGTAGCCTACAATAAAGAAAAACTCCAGGTAAAAATACACTTTGGCCAATATCCTAATTTAAATTGATGGGTCATGTGAAATAAATGCTAAAACCACTCCCCAGCCACATCTAGCTAAGTGGATGGGTCACTATTGTCTAGACAGGTACACATGTTCATGAAATACAATAGATGGCCATAATCACCCCCAGAGACACCTAGCTAACCTGATTGGTCATGTAATCATTCTCATGCGAAGTGGAGTCTTTTGTTTAGACATGTAGCTAGCTAGCTAAACAATTAACCATAATCTCAACCCATAGCTACAGTACAAACAGATTGTCATAGCTAGCCGCTATGCATTAAATGCTGGAGTATGAATCTGCAATAACACTTGAAGTCAGAAGTTTACATACACTTAGGTTGGAGTCATTAAAACTAATTTTTCAACCACTCCACAAATTTATTGTTAACAAACTATAGTTTTGGCAAGTCGGTTAGGACATCTACTTTGTGCATGACATAAGTAATTTTTCCAACAATTGTTTACAGACAGATTATTTCACTTATAATTCACTGTATCACATTTTCTTGTGGGTCAGAAGTTTACATACACTAAGTTGACTGTGCCTTTAAACAGCTTGGAAAATTCTTGAAAATGATGTCATAGCTTTAGAAACTTCTGATAGGCTAATTGACATAATTTGAATCAATTGGAGGTGTACCTGTGGATGTATTTCAAGGCCTACCTTCACACTCAGTGCCTCTTTGCTTGACATCATCGGAAAATCAAAATAAATCAGCCAAGACCTCAGATAAAAATTTGGAGACCTCCACAAGTCTGGTTCATCCCTGGGAGCAATTTTCAAATGCCTGAAGGTACGACGTTCATCTGTACAAACAATAGTACGCAAGTATAAACACCATGGGACCACGCAGCCGTCATACCGCTCAGGAAGGAGATGCGTTCTGTCTCCTAGAGATGAACGTACTTTGGTGCGAAAAGTGCATGTCACGACTTCCGCCGAAGTCGGCTCCCCTCCTTGTTCGGGCGGCGTTCGGCGGTCGACGTCACCGGCCTTCCAGCCATCACCGCTCCATTTTTCATTGTTCCATTTGTTTTGTCTTGTTCCTCGCACACCTGGTTTACATTCCCTAATCACACTGCATATACTGTATATATTCCTCTGTTCCCCTCATGTCTTTGTGTAGAATTGTTTTGTGTTGGGTTTGTTTATTCGCGCCAGTCTGGGTTTTCACCCTGGTATTGCCTGTACCCTATTTGGGGTTATTGTTTGGCGAACTTGTTTGTATTATATTTGACGGTATTTTGCGCCCGTCTATTTGGGTGCTCTTGGCTAATAAAGTCGCCTGATCACCTATTCTCTGCTCTCCTGCACTTGACTCAAATTACCAGCAGCGAAAACCCTGACAGTGCAAATCAATCCCAGAACAACAGCAAAGGACCTTGTGAAGATGCTGGAGGAAAAAGTTACACAAGTATCTATATCCACATTAAAACAAGTCCTATATCGACATAGCCTGAAAGGCCGCTCAGCAAGGTTTTGGAGCAGTGGCTTCTTCCATCATAAAAAAGCCAGACTACGGTTTGCAACTGCACATGGGGACAAAGATCGTACTATTTGGAGAAATGTCCTCTGGTCTGATGAAACAAAAATAGAACTGTTTGGCCATAATGGCCATCGTTATGTTTAGAGGAAAAGGGGAGGCTTGCAAGCCGAAGAACACCATCCCAACCGTGAAGCATGGGGTGGCAGCATCATGTTGTGGGGGTGCGTTGCTGCAGGAGGGACTGGTGCACTTCACAAAATAGATGGCATTTGAGGGAGGAAAAGTATGTGGATATATTGAAGCAACATCTCAAGACATCAGTCAGGAAGTTAAAGCTTGAAAAAGTGTGCGCAAGCATGGAGGCCTACAAACCTGACTCAGTTACACCAGCTCTGTCGCAAATGGGTCTTCCAAATGGACAATGACCCCCAAGCATACTTCCAAAGTAGTGGCAAAATGGCTTAAGGACAACAAAGTCAAGGTATTGAAGTGGCCATTACAAAGCCCTGACCTCAATCCCATAGAAAATTGGTGGGCAGAACTGAAAAAGTGTGTGCAAGCATGGAGGCCTACAAACCTGACTCAGTTACACCAGCTCTGTCAGGAGGAATGGGCCAAAATTCACCCAACTTATTGTTGGACGCTTGTGGAAGTCTACCTGAAACATTTGACACAAGTTAAACATTTTAAAGGCAATGCTACCAAATACTAATTTAGTGTATGTAAACTTCAAACCCACTGGGAATGTGGTGAAAGAAATAAAAGCTGAAATAAATAATTATCTCTACTATTATTCTGACATTTCACAATCTTAAAATAAAGTGGTGATCCTAACTGACCTAAAACAGGGAATTTTTACTTGGATTAAATGTCAGCAATTGTGAAAAACTGAGTTTAAATGTATTTGGCCACAGTGTATGTAATCTTCTGACTTCAACTGTAGCTAAAGCTAACCAACTAGGTTAAATGTTAGCTAGCTAGCTAACATTATGCTATAACTAGCAATGCAAATGGATTTCTGAGATACAAATAATATTTCTACACAGATTATACACGTAACGTTAGCTAGCGAGCCAGCAAGCTAACGTTTGCTAGCTAGCTAACAGTATGTTTTAACGTGCAATGAAACCACTTTCTGACAAAATGAGAAATATATAATATCGGAAAATGTAGCTAGACACTTACCTGTATACATGGATGAACGCTTCACAGCAGTGTGTCTTTTCCATTTGGTTTGTAGCTAGCTACAGCTTGTTCAGCCCATTGTTGTGTCAAGTCACTCCGGTTCACACATAAAGTAGTCCATCACAACTTTTTCCCACTGATCTTTGTCCATAGTGCCTGCTAAATTCTGGGCGGCAATGTTGTTGAGAGTAGTAGCAACACTTTTGCAGATCTCCATGGCTAACGTTATATCTTTCATAAAAGCCATGGTAGCAAGGATTATCTATACACACTGACCAGCTCATGTTATAGACAGACGCGTGCTACATGGCAGGCCAATCCGAACTCACCTCTGCATATCCAGCCCATCCAATATCTCAGCCAATCATGGCTAGCGTGAAGATTCCTGACTTTTTCTAGATGGCATACAAGTTTGTTATTAAGGCAAATGAATGATCCCATGCTCCAGAAGACATTTCTGCCAAAAAACACATTTTGATAAAAAATACATAACAATTAAAATGCCTCTCCTGTGAAGTAGTGACATGAGACAAAAGCCTAGCTTCTTGAAACAGTTCACATAGAGCATTTCCCCACTATGAGGTTGGAATAATAATGTGAAATTGTGAAAATTATGAAAATGCACTTTTATTGTAAAAGTTTTTTGAAAAAATGGCCTGAAATTGTAGCCTGTTTTGGTGGAATGAAGTTTTGCCCTTAGTTATTACTGGTCCAATAAGAAAGAGAGTTCCAAACCTCCCAATAACAGCAAGTGTTCAGTTTTCCCCTCCCCACTCAATCCTAGCAAAATTCTTGATTGAAAAATTGCTCTTTGCTAAGAAATCATTTTTGTTTATTTTTTGAAAATTTTAATTGCAATCAATCACAGTAAGGTACTTAATTGTTACCCCAAAATTATTCGATATTGAGATAAAAATGGCTACATTGGACCTTCAAGCACAATACATTTGTAACATATTGCATGAATTGGATTGGTAACATATCACACCAATTGCAAAACTTGTGTGATATCATATGAATTGCAAAATACGTAATATATCACACAAAATAGATGACATAATAATGTTTTGCTTAAAATGTCGATACACTACACTGAACAAAAATATAAATGCAACATGTAAAGTGTTGGTCCCAATTGGATGACGTTGTACACCAAACACTGTCTTGGCCTGTGAGCACCACTTTCAAAACTACTGGCTGAAATTATACAAAAGTTTGACAGTACGTCTTTAAGTTTCCCAATATAACTGTTTGTGGAGAGGTTAGAACTGTTTGTGGAAAGATCCAGTGGTGTAGTGGAGGGTATACGCTGTATACCCACTTATATTTCAGTGAGCATTGTGTATACTCACTTCTTAATCCCCACTATGCGTGTCAATGTAGTGTAGTGGAGGTATACGCCGTATCAATTAATAAGGTTGATGGAAAGGATCAAAATGTTTGGCTTAAAATGTGGATAAACTAGACTGAATAAAAATATAAATGCAACATGTAAAGTGTTTGTCCTTGAGCTGAAATTTAAAAAAAATTCCATACACACAAAAAGCTTATTTCTAATTTTCTTGCACAAATTTAAAAAGATAATCCATCCAACTGACAGGTGTGGCATATCAACAAGCTGATTAAACAGCATGATCATTACACAGGTGCACCTTGTGCTAGGGACAATAAAAGGCCACTGTTCACAACGTTGTGAACAGTGTCCCATGGTGGCGTTATGGTATGGGCAGGCATAAGCTACGGACAACGAACATAATTGCATTTTATTGATGGCAATTTGATTCCACAGAGGTACCGTGACGGCATCCAGAGGCCCATTCTCGTGCCATTCATCCACCTTCATAACCTCATGTTTTAGCATAATAATGCACAGCCCCATATTGCAAGGATCTGTACAGAAATCCTGGAAGCTGAAAATGTCCCAGTTCTTCCATGGCCTGCATACTCATGTACGACAGAGTGTTCCAATTCCTCACACTATCCAGCAACTTTGCGCAGCAATTGAAGAGGAGTGAGGCAACATTCCACAGGCCACAATCAACAGCCTGATCAACTCTCTGTGAAGGAGATGTGTCGCGCTGCATAAGGCAAATGATGGACCCACCAGATATTGACTGGTTTTCTGATCCACGTCCCTACTTAAACATTTTTTTTATCTGTGATTAACAGATGCATATCTGTATTCCCAGTCATGTGAAATACATACATTTGGGCCTAATCTATTTATGAATAGATATGAAATGTAACTCAGTAAAATCTTTGAAATTGTTGCATGTGTCATTTATATTTTTGTTCAGTATATTATTTATTACAATTTTAGTCACATCAATGTGTACATGTTAGTAGGCCTACATGTGAATGTTCTAAAATGCAAATTGCATGAAAATACTGTTCTAAAATGCACACCGCTCCTGCGAGTTCATGGACAGAGATGGAAATATCCGTTGGAAATTTAGAAAGAGGGGAGATCTAAAGATGCACAACTATCATGGGTTGCTAATATGACTAGGATAATGCCTTTGGCTGCTAGACAATGAAAGAACGCTGAAAGAAGAACAGGAGAACGAAAATGAGGAAGTCTTTATAAAATAATTGGCTCCACGTTTCTATGGTGGGATTTTGACTATAGGCTACTTTGAAGCAGGGTAAGACATTCCTCTTAATATGAAGTAAAACCACCAGGTTTCAAACAATTACGGAACAGGAAAATATAGATATATAGATAATAGATAAGCTTAACCATCTTATGGTAGATGGAAAGGCTTTCCCAAAAACCTTCTCAATTAAATGTTAACTAGCTACAAAGTAGCCTGGCAGAATACCATGATTATTTGCATCAATCCAGTGGCCATTTGTTGTGCATCAAATATGCTAAAGAAACACTGCTAACAGTGCTAGGTGCTGAGCACTTGAATTGAAGGGCAACTACAATCTAAATTTCTTAGATTTTTCCCAGACCTCAAAAGTGGTCTGATGTGATATAAGCATTGGTATGGACTTAGAACATCCAATGTTGTTGTTTTTCTATTAAAAAAGTGTGACTTTGAGAGTGAAAACCTGAACATTTTGGTAAAATTTGAATAACTAGAATTTCTGTTTCAGTTGAAAACCTAATTTATCTGCTTCAACAGTAGACCTACTTGCACAGTACAGCTTGGGTTGGTCTGACTGTGAAAATACCAATATGGGATTTATCATTTTGGTCATTCAGAATGTATGTCACTGTTTTTCATAAAAACAAATTCACACAGGGGACATTTCCTTCGCTGGGTGGGCCGTTTGGGAAATGTCTGGCAAAATGTGAGTATTTCTACTTCTCCAGGCACCACTACACCACTGGAGACATCATAACTGTTTTTGGAGAGATATGAAAGGTTTAGTGGGCCGCAGGGCTCTATTGACTTTCCATGCGGGGTCTAGCTTTACTGTAGAATATTGCTCTAATATCTGTTTACTTTTTGCTTTTTACTTTAGTATCCCAGGATGGTGTCTCAGAGTGTGGAGAGAAACACCTATCCCACTCATATTTATAGAATTGATTATCAACTATGACACTAGTGCTAGAACTAGCTAGTATTGGAATTAGCTCTTAAAAGCTATGATAGAGAAGCATGAGGCACACACACACACACACACACACACACACACACACACACACACACACACACACACACACACACACACACACACACACACACACACACACACACACACACACTTCACTCTCTCTCTTTATCTCTCTCTCTCTCTCACACTGATTATGTCTATTCTGCATTTACTGTAAAATGAAAACATAACACCAACAAGCACAGCGGCTGTATCTTGTTCTATGTATTTCTCCATTATAATAAACATATTAAATCTTTCATTTGCTTTCAGGAGGACTGCAAAAGCATATAATGGTGTTTATTCCATCCCCTATTATGCTTCGAACACACCGACAGCGTCCTTGCGCAAATAGAATGCAGCATCATCTGGATATGTATGTAACATTCACCTTCTGCTACCATTTCTGTCAAGCCGTCTACGCATACAGCTTGACACATACGTTGGAAACATCAACCGCACCGCAACTGCCTCTGCAATGCAATGCTGCAAGGAAAACACAGCGTTTCATTGGAAAATAATGTAATTCTGGTGTACCAAATGCAATGATGCTGTCGATGTGTTCGAAGCGTTAGGGTCACTATGCTGCAGCAGAACTACCCAGGAAAGACTGTCTGATGTTAACACTTCCCAGTCCAAAAGGCTGTATATTGCTGCCACATGAATTGAAAGGCATGGTTACAATAACTGCAATTAAACTACTAAACTCAGAAAAAAAATAAACATATTTTTTTCAGGACCCTGTCTTTCATAGATAATTAGTAAAAATCCAAATAACTTCACATTTCTTCATTGTAAAGGGTTTAAACACAGTTTCCCATGCTTGTTCAATGAACCATAATTAATGCACATGCACCTGTGGAACGGTCTTTAAGACACTAACAGCTTACAGACGGTAGGCAATTAAGGTCACAGTTATGACAACTTAGGACACTAAAGAGGCCTTTCTACTGACTCTGGAAAAACACAAAAAGAAAGATGCCCAGGGTCCCTGCTTATCTGTGTGAACGTGCCTTAGGTCATCCTGCAAGGAGGCATGAGGACTGCAGATGTGGCCAGGGCAATAAATTGCAATGTCCGTACTGTGAGATGCCTAAGACAACGCTACAGGGAGACAGGATGGACAGCTGATCATCCTCGCAGTGGCAGACCACGTGTAACAATACCTGCACAAGATTGGTGCATCCGAACATCACACCTGCGGACAGGTACAGGATGGCAACAACAACTGCCTGAGTTACACCAGGAACGCACAATCCCTCCATCAGTGCTCAGGCTGTCCGCAATAGACTGAGAGAGGCTGGACTAAGGGCTTGTAGGTCTGTTGTAAGGCAGGTCCTCACCGGCAACAACATCGCCTATGGGCACAAACCCACCATCGCTGGACCACACAGGACTGACAAAAAGTGCTCTTCACTGACGAGTCGCGGTTTTGGTTCACCAGGGGTGATGGTCGGATTCTCGTTTATCGTCTAGGAATGAGCGTTACATCGAGGCCTGTACTCTGGAGCGGGATCGATTTGGAGGTGGAGGGTCCGTCATGGTCTGGGGCGGTGTGTCACAGCATCATCGGACTGAGCTTGTTGTCACTGCAGGCAATCTCAACACTGTGCATTACAGGGAAGACACCGTCCTCCCTCATGTGTTACCCTTCCAGCAGGCTCATCCTGACATGACCCTCCAGCATGACAATGCCACCAGCCATACTGCTCGTTCTGTGCATGATTTCCTGCAAGACAGGAGTGTCATTGTTCTGCCATGGCCAGCGAAGAGCCCGGAACTCAATCCCATTAAACACGTCTGGGAATTGTTGGATCGGAGGGTGAGGGCTAGGGCCATTCACCCCAGAAATGTCCGGGAACTTGCAGGTGCCTTGGTGGAAGAGTGGGGTAACATCTCACAGCAAGAACTGGCAAATCTGGTGCAGTCCATGAGGAGGAGAAGCACTGTAGAACGTAATGCAGCTGGTGGCCACACCAGATACTGAGTGTTACTTTTGATTTTGACCCCTTTTGTTCAGGGACACATAATTCCGTTTATGTTAGTCACATGTCTGTGGAACTTGTTCAGTTTATGTCTCAGTTGTTGAATCTTGTTATGTTCATACAAATATTTACACATGTTAAGTTTTTGCTGAAAATAAAAGCAGTTGACAGTGAGAGGACGTTTCTTTTTTTTGCTGAGTTTGTGATTAAGTTAAACAAATACATTGACAGTAGCTCTAAAACATCTTTTTTTTTTTTACAGTGTCCTGTACGCATTGTTTGTTTACAAAGCTTCTGTGCTGCTTTTCTCCAAAACACAAATAATTCATTGATTAATCAGTTAATTAATAATACAGGTGGCTAGCAAAAAGCTAACAGACAGGCCAAAAGGTGCAAGAAGATAAGCTTGTGGCAGCTGCAGGTGTGTTTAGTGAGTGCTTCTATCTCTGGCCGGCTGCTAGCTGAGGCATACCATGAGGCACGGAGCCCCAGTCCATTTGCCTGCGCTAATCACCCCAGTCATTATGAAGCGGGAGGGCCCCTAGCTAGGACTGATTACATCTCACAGTGTGTAATGAATATCTTCTACTTTTTTCTGGCAGGGACCTCACAGAGACACTTACTCTCCAGCTCTTCTGTTCCAGCTCCAGCTCTCTTCTTTATTCCAGGTGACGTGGTAACAGAGACAGTAACAGTAGTCGTTTGTGGACAGCGTGCAATATCATGCAAGGCCGGCTCACTTAACGTCACGTTGAGGGACGTCCAGTTTGGGTTACTGGACCGCTAGCTGCAGGAGCGGGTGTGTGCTGAGGGTGTTTGGTTACAGTAGCAGAAGGGTTGTTGTGAGGAGAGGGTGTTTCTATGGAAGGCTGTCACCAGGTGAAGGTTCAGTCTGGGATGTCTTTGACCTGGCTTTTACAGGACCTGGCCCTCAGGCTAAAAAAGTTATTTGTAATACCTCTGCCCTGTCAATTAGAACAAACACGTAGAGCTGTCAGTCGAATTATCACACCTTTTACATAATTATCGTAGTATTATAATTGATTAGACAACTAGAACAATACACAATGAAATTGTGCATTTTCGCAGTGCAGGAACAAAGTTATGTTTTTGAATTAAGATGTAACAAGTAAAACCATCTACAGCCATTATTGTTGTAATCAGACTATAGTGAAGGGTCTGTATACATGCTGATAAACACATTCTCCTGATGGTGCAGTCTCTTTGTTTACGGCAGCGTTTTTATGGTAAAAAGTGCTGCTTACACTCTTAGAAAAAAGGATTCCAAAAGGGTTGTTCAACTGTCCCCATAGGATAACCCTTTTTGGTTCAAGGTAGAACCCTCTGTGGAAAGGCTTCTACAGTGCAATCAGAAAGTATTCAGACCCCTTGACTTTTTCCACATTTTGTTACATTACAGCCTTATTCTAAAATGTAATAAAAAAAAATGTCCTCATCAATCTACACACAATACCCCATAATGACAAAGGGAAAACATGTTTTTAGAAATTTTAGCAAATGTATTAAAAATGTAAAAACATAAATACAGTATTTACAAAAATATTCAGACCCTTTGAAATTCGACTTGAAATTGAGCTCGGGTGCATCCTGTTTCCATTGACCATCCTTGGGATGTTTCTACAACTTTACATGATTTGGAAAGGCACATACCTGTCTATATAAGGTCTCACAGTTGACAGTGCATGTCAGAGCAAAAACCAAACCATGTGGTCGAAGGAAATGTCCGTAGAGCTCTGAGACAGGATTGTGTCGAGGCACAGATCTGGGGAAGGGTACCAAAATAATTCTGCATCATTGAAGGTCCCCAAGAACACAGAGTCCTCCATCATTCTTAAATGGAAGAAGTTTGGAACCACCAGAAATCTTCCTAGAGCTGGCCGCCTGGCCAAACTGAGCAATCAGGGGAGAAGGGCCTTGGTCAGGGAGGTGACCCAGAACCCGATGGTGACTCTGACAGCGCTCCGGAGTTCATCTGTGAGAGATGGAGAAACTACCAGAAGGACAACCATCTCTGCAGCACTTCACCAATCAGGCCTTTATGGTAGAGTGGCCAGACGGAAGCCACTCCTCAGTAAAAGGCACATGACAGCCTGCTTGGAGTTTGCCAAAAGTCCCCCAAAAGGACTCTCAGACCATGAGAAACAAGATTCTCTGTTCTGATGAAACCAAGATTGAACTCTTTGGCCTGAATGCCAAGCATCATATCTGGAGGAAACCTAGCACCATCTTTATGGTGTAGCATGGTGGCGGCAGCATCATGCTGTGGGGAGCAAAGTACAGAGAGATCCTTGATGAAAACCTGCTCTAGGGGACCGCAGGACCTCAGACTGGGGCGAAGGTTCACCTTCCAACAGGACAATGGCCCTATGCACACAGCCAGGACAACGCAGGAGTGGCTTCGGGACAAGTCTCTGAATGTCCTTGGATCGACAGAGAAGAATGGGAGAAACTTCCCAAATACTAGTGTGCCAAGCTTGTAGCATCATACCCAAGAAGACTTGAGGCTTTAACCGTGCCAAAGGTGATTCAACAAAGTACTGAGTAAAGGGTCTGAATACTTATGTAAATTTGATGTTTCAGTTTTTTATTTTTAATACATTTGCAAAAGAAATCTAAAAATATGTTTTTGCTTTGTCATTATGGGATGTTGTGTGTAGATCGGTGAGAATTATTACTTTTTTAATCCATTTTAGAATAAGGCTGTAACATAACAAAATGTGGAAAATGTCAAGTGTTCTGAATACTTTCCGAATGCACTGTACATGGAACCCAAAACGGTTTTACTTGTAACCAAAAGGGTCCTGGAACAAGAAGGGGTTCTTCAAAGGGTTCTCCTATGGGGACAGCCGAAGAACCGTTTTATGTTCTAGACAGCACCTTTTTTCTAAGAGTGTATAGACTGATTTATGGTACCATGTGTTGTTTTCTTGTACAAGTTGAATGAGTTGCATATCTGCATGCATGATTGATTATGTTTTGTATGTCATTAATTCACTTGATCAGTCAGATGACACACAGTACTGTACAGTATATCACTCACAATGCTTTGGGGAGGAGTTGGGCTATAATTGCGTCTAATTTTAAACTGATGATTTTGCAATTCTCAATATCTGTCTCCAAGGGGAGGAGTTTCAGATAAATGATATTGGAGGCAAACTTTCTAAAGAACGATCCTGGTAAAGATTGTATATCAAACTCAAAGTAACACATGGAAACTCTGTAGAGTACTCAAACATGGACAGTTAAGCTACTACTGGTAAATGTTTTGAAGGGTCATTAACAATGGTTTTAATCTCCTACCATGTTTCGTTCTCAGAGGTTTTAGTATCTAGCACAGTGATCCTATTTAGGGACAGTCCCAGACATGCCAGGCCAGGCCATTTTTAAACAAATGGGATTACATCATTGAGTCTTGATGCCTCAGACAAGTAGTGCAATGTGCAACATTGGAGGCCTGCATTGGGACCAACACTAACCCATTAACTGGAACATCCTTAGATGATTAAAACACGCACACGCGCACACACAAACAAACGCACACATGCACACAAACAAACACATGCGCACCCACAAACAATTCTAACAAACACAAACACACACACACATACACACACACACACACTAGATGCCGTAATTGACTGCTTGATGGTTTCTTTCTGCAGGGGTGGATGTTGTATTTTCTGGCTCTGTTCCTGTAGATGCTCAGAACATCTACTCAGTGATTGTGACAAGACAATATAGTTTATTTTCTTTCTTGTCTCATCAGCTACTTGAACAGAGAGAGAGAGACAGACTTTGGACAGGCATTTCTGAAGCACAGCTTATATGCCTTATATCCACTCAGGATACACATGGACACAGCAACAACTGTTTTGAGTGTATATTGAAATGTACTGCAACTTATTTCTTATAGACTAGCAGAGGTGGGACCAAGTCACTATTATTCGAGTCACAAGTAAGTATCAAGTCACAAGATCTGAGTTTCAAGTCGAGTCCCAAGTAGAACGGGTCAAGACTCGAGTCAACTCCAAGTTGTGCATTCTAAGAGCAAGTAAAGTCTCAAGTCAAAAACAAATCTATACTGTACATGCAACGACTTGTTCAACCACTAATCGTTGTCTATTTATCGAGGCTACAGGACAGCCCTTTGCATTATTTTGTCTGCAATTATTAGCCTATGTAATTGTAAAATATGGATCTTGTAGCAGTGGTAAGCACATTAAATCAGCAGAAGGCAGGTTAACATGCTCAGAGTGTAGATTTATTTACAGGTCTTGGTGATCCAATGGTGAAAGCGCCATATCATACAAAATATACAAGTAGGTTTACCAAATATACACAGGCAATAACCCAAAAGAAATAGCCTCTGTATCAGGCTTAACCTGTCCTATCTGAGAAACCAAATCGAATCTGTCTAACAGGAGCTCAAACAGGTAGACCTGCATAATAAGCACTTGGCCCCCAGGACCATACAATTACTCAATTGGCAATTACAACCAATAAACTGGTTCTACAATGTAACAGGCGATTTCCACATCCATTGTTACATTGATACATTCATCTTAATCAAACTTTATGATTATTAATGATATTCCAACACCATGCATACATGGAACAATCATGTTATTTTATTCAGCGTTCTGACTCGAAGGAGCACAGGCCACGTAGCCGATTTCTAGTTCTATTTCTCCTATTACGCACAGCAAAAATGACAGAGACATTGGACACAGACACATAGAACTACCAAAATAATCCGGGAATCATGAAGAAAATAATCTATACGTTGAATTAAATAAACAGACTTTCTTCCTCATGAGTCTTGCGAATGTTCATGTGCACTATAAAGATCGCGCCCACTCAGAGCAGGGTAAGAAATGGTTGGCTACAAAATTAAAATGTATTGTAGTAGGCCTATCAAACATGAAATGGAAATGTCTACGTGTTACAATAAACAGTAAGGTAATGTAATGATGAAACGCTTGCAATTATTGTAGTATTAGATGGAATATAGATTTACCACATGAGGTCCTATGCATTTGAACGTGTGAAAGCAAGAGCAAACATTTCAGCGGGAGAAAAAAAGTCCTCCACTGGTGGGAGTTTGGGGAGTACAAGTGAAGAGCAGTGCCTATGGTGCGTCTTCGCCACAGTAATATTTGATTTTAACAACAAATTCCAATCACAAGCTTCATAAGTAAAATATCAATATCAACCAATTGTTACATACCAAAAGACCAGTAGACCTACAGTATGGTAGTAATTGTTAAGTTAATATTATTGATCACCAAACCATTTTTGGAGCTGCATATTTATCTATTATGGCAATCCTCTCTCTCTACAAATTGATGTTTGTGCTGCACCCGAACAGCAAATCAGCAATTTGTTCTCTAGCTCACCCAACCTGTGTTGATTGACAGTTTGCTGGTCCAATCAGTGTGCAGAGTGTGCGTTTCACTAGCCAATCTGTTGAAGTTTTTTTGCAAGGGTGATGCTGCGGCTACCATCTCTGGCTGCGTGTAGATTAATCCACGTAGACTCTGTGCCACAAAATGAGTGACAAAACATTACAAAACCTGGCCAGATAATTTCAAGTCATCAGTCTCAAGTAAAAGTCGAGTCCAGAGTCTTGAGGCTCCAAGTCCAAGTCAAGTCTCAAGTTATTTTATTTTCTATCAAGTCATCAAATTTGTGACTCGAGTCAGACTCGAATCCAAGTCATGTGACTCGAGTCCACAACTCTGTAGACTAGAATATAGCCTTCTACAGGAAACCTCGGAAATCTGTTGTATGGCCCTGACCAACAGGCAAAATGTTCAACTGAAGTTAGGTTGTAATGCCAAAGTGTCTTTTCAACTTTGTTGACCCCTACTTATATACATCCAGTATATGCTCAACCTTTGTACTGTAGAATCATCAGAACATGGAAAAACCTCTTCAAATGCCATGTCCTGCATGTGAATCTTTAGTTGCCGAGCGTGATTGATATCAAAAGTCATCCTCGTTATTGACGAGGATGAAGACAAGCTTGAAGTGGCTGCCAGCAGATGGTATGTTAAAAGAGATTATACAGGTACCATGAGTGTTAGATCAGCTCTTCACTCCTTTCATGTGTAATGGAAAGATATGATTCCCTTTTATCAAGACACTTCCGACACTCAGAAGCAGAAAAGAGCTAGTCGGGGAAAAAGAAAGTCTGATGAAAGAGAGGAGAAGGAGCTGAGAAGCTGTTCCTGTTTTTATTTCAGATGGAGTAGGGCTCCTACTGTACCCTCGCTGGATAAAGCCCAGCCTTGTCAGTCTCCATGTTATCCATAACCGTGATTGCTTCGCTCCCCCCCACCCCTCCCCCCTCGACACAATCTGTTTGATCTCACTGCTTCACTTCCACTATGTTATTCCGGCCACATAAATGTCCTACAAGAGATACTGACTGAGATACAGACTCGCAGCAGAGATTAGAGGTTGAGAATCATGTTGTAGTTACAGTATGTTTCCAAAGATGTTGTCATATAAAAAGTATCATCCAAAGTAAAGGACATAGTTAAACGTTACACATTTAGTAGTCAGTGGTGGAAAAAGTACCCAATTGTCATACTTGAGTAAAAGTAAAAATACCTTAAGAAAATGGCTCAAGTAAAAGTGAAAGACACACAGTAAAATTCTACTTAAGTAAAAGCCTAAAAGTATTTTGGTTTAAATAGACTTAAGTATCGAAAGTAAATGTAATTGCAAAAATATACTTAAGTATCAAAAGTAAAAGTACATTTTCAAATTGCTTATATTAAGCAAACCAGACGGCACAATTTTCTTGTTGTAAATTGTTTATGGCTAGCCAGCGGCACACTCCAACATCCAGACATTATTTACAAACAAAGCATTTGTGTTTAGTGAGTCTGCCAGATCAGAGGCAGTAGAAATGACCATTCAAAATGTAACGAGTACTTTTGGTTGTCAGGAAAAATGTATGGAGTAAAAAGTACATTATTTTCTTTAGGAATGTAGTGAAGTAAAAGTTGTCAAAAATATAAATAGTAAAGTACAGATACCCAAAAAAACTACTTAATTAGGTAGTACTTTAAAGTATTTTTACTTAAGTACTTTACACCCTGTCAGTAGTCCACCATCCCATTGGGGTAGTTGGAGCAATTGTGATAAACAAAAGAAGGAACGGAGACATGACATCAACTAACAATTTTCTAATTTCACCACCATCTTCCTCCAATACCATCAGCATGTTCCTTTAGAGTCATAGTAAAGCCTGGGTTGTGGCTAGAAAACATGCTCATGGCTTTGTTTACCTTGTACGCCAGGAAAACATTCAGTTGACTCACTATGCCACCAAGTTTGTGCTCCCCTTATTCTCTTCTCCTAGAGTCACATGGATTTCTTTCTCCCCATGAGGACAGGGATGTTATGACAGACAGTTTAGGCTCAGACAGGAAGTCGTCTGGGGAGAATCCTGAAAGATGGCCCTCCCCTCTCTCCAGAGTTTCTGGGCCCTGAAGACTGGCTTCAAACGTGTACTGATCAGCCCTGTTAAGACAGATAGATGTACATGGGAAATGAACCTGGCTTCAAAGGGAACACCACTGGGATGAGAGCGAGAGATATGAAGAGGCAGAAAGAGAGAGAGTTAGAGGGAGAGAATACGTTAAAAAAATGGAATTGTCGCAGTCGAAGAAGAGATACAACAGCTGGGGTTGTTCTCCATTATCCCCTTGTGTAATCCGCTAGTTATATCTATGATTTGTGTGCGTGCTTGTGTGTCTGTCTGGATGTAAGTCTCCCTGGATAAGAGCATCGGCTAAATTACAAAAATGGAAAACATTCAAATGTTTGTCTTGGTGGTATGTATGTGTTCTTGTGTCTCATAGTTATTCTGTCAGCATATGTGCTAAGATGACTGACAGAGACGCTGATTGTGTTAAACAGGCCTTTGATATGGTCCGGGGGATATCTGTGACTGCTTGCCCTGCCACCGTATGGTTTAATATCAAATTTTGCAGCGTATCTCCTTCTCCCAGAATAAATCGACTGAGGAAGTTCTGACTCAAAATACCCCTTACAGATAAAAGCTAAAACACTTCTATTCTTCTCTGAGACACCTTGCCTCTGTATAGGGAAATATATGTATGTGCCGTGTACTGGGTAATTCAATCACATAGGCTACATAGAGTGACAAGAACACACTTGGTGGTCTACTGTGATATATGTGTACAGCGAGGATTTGAATACACTGAAGAAGGAAAAAAAGGTTCTTAAATGGTTCTTCATCAACTCTTAAGGTTCCTTGTAGAACTCTTGACTGATAAAGAGCCTTCGAGTTAAGTGGGGCTTCTTGACATGGCATCTACTGTTCTTCAGAATTCTAAAAGGTTGAAATGTATGGAAGCCTGCAGATGTGTCTCTGCTCATCAGTCAACATGCTCTGATTGATATGCATTACAATCTTTTGCATAAATATCCAAATGTTTTTTTTTTATAATAAAAAAATGCATGCTACTCATTGATATGTTTGAAAATTGTTTCTATAATGAAATCTGGTGGGTTAGGGCTTGCCATATACTGTACAGTAGATGCATGGAAAGCCATGATTTCTCCTTGAGACATCAAATTGATGTTGAAAGCCCAGCAAAATGCTTTAACTGATTTATTTAATCTGCCTATGAACTCATAATGCTATTCCAAGTCGCAGGTGTAGTACAACGTAGCATATCATTGCTTGACTCCAAAACACCTGTCATCTTTCTTTTATACGGCATGACTAAAAACTGTGGATACATGGTTTATGTCCTGCTCTCATCTGATCCTCTGAGGTAAATTGCAGCATAGCTACATCATCATCTGATGGAACATTTTGGTGAGTATCAAAGTTGGCTAGATTCGTCTAGCGTAATTTATTATAATTTATTTTAAACAATATTCCTAAATGTCAGTAATTTGTCAGTGAACAGTATAGCTACTACCTAACTGATCTGACTTGGTGGAGCACAGTAAGGTAGATAAAGTTATAACACAGACACAATGTTAAACCTGTAGTTATTAGTTAACGTTAGTTAGCTATCTAGTTACCAGTATCTTTGGTTATATCTACTAACGTTTGCTGTCTACAAGCTAGACAGTATTGCTTCTTTGGTTTACAGGGAACTCTCACACATGGTGCAGCTAGCTAGCTAGCTAGCTATTTAGCACCATGCACCATGTGATGTTAGCTAGCTAGCTACATTATCTAAGTTAGATATCTACCAAGCTTGGTATGCTCGTACCAAGTCAGATCGCAAAAGTATCTCTGGCCAAGTCAGATGAGTTAGCTAGCTAGCTTGGGTTTTCCAAGTTAGCTAGAAAACAAACTTGTCAGTAATATCATCATGTGAGGTGTTAGTTGTTTGAACCAAATCCAATCACTCGCTAAATACGAACAGTGACTTGATAATGTTAGCAAAACACAGTGGTGTACAGCAAACGTTTATGCCCGGTGTAGCTAACTAGCTATTTACGTTAGCTAGCATCATGCATGATGTTAGCTATAACATATTAAGCTGACAATATTGGGGAAGGGACACAATTTAATGAAATATTAGATAGATAGTAATCTTGGTGAT
The DNA here is from genome assembly GCF_045679555.1 of Salvelinus alpinus. Lineage (NCBI taxonomy): Eukaryota > Metazoa > Chordata > Actinopteri > Salmoniformes > Salmonidae > Salvelinus > Salvelinus alpinus. Next base: position 17,746,659 of record NC_092117.1, read on the forward strand.
TGTTGTTTCACATGTGAATCAGTGAATCATAAGTGGGTTGTCCGTTTAATTATCTTTTCACTTTTTAGTCATAAATGCCATGCCTATATTTTGGGCCAATGAGCACCTCACGCTGGCAGTGAGAAATGTAGCTAGCTAGTAGTGTTGCCAAACAGTGCCCCTTACTGCCAGTAAAAAATAATAGCATATTTAATGGGTATTTTGTTTAAGTACCTATTTATTAATTTATCTCATTTAGTTAATGAAAACAATGAATGAAGGTACAGAATGTATTTACAATATATATGATGGAATTAACTCTTAGAAAGTCTCAACTGTTACTGTATGTTTTTATAGTGAATTTGACATATTTGTCTGGTATTTTGAGGACCTATTTAGTTGATCTCATTTAGTTCATGAATAAAATACAATAGATTAATTAATTTACATAATGTGTGTACATCATGGATTTACATAATTTATGGTTTATTCTCTCTCTCTCTCTTCTCTCTCTAGCTTTTGGAAGAGATGACAGCACTCATGCACAAGGACGTGGACAAGCTACTGATAACCAATCTGCATAAAATGGCAGTCAATGTAGTTGAGAAGGCCCCAAAGAGTCCCCTGAAGATGGCATGTGCGCAGTTGCTAGATGGCTGCCGAACAGAGGTGGAGAAAGTAGGTCTGTGGTTTTATATTATTACTCTTAAAGTTCAGTATAAAGTGGGCAGCTGCTAGGGGGTTCCACTGATTTTTCAATGGTGGTGGGCAGGCTAGGTGGCGCAACAGTGGATGCTTATTCACACTTGGGCAGGGAATGTTAAAGCAATGTTCAATAACAATATAGGAGGTGTGATGAATTAAGATGTTTAATTCTGTTTTTCAGGCCATATGGTCAATAGAGCCATATTCCTGCTGCCATATATCTTCAAAGAGGATCAGCACAGTTGTTTGGTTACTTGTCGTTATTACATTTTGGAACACTCATTACTTTTTTGAAAGCCATTAGTGTAGGGCTCTACAATTAGATAATTGTTCACTTCTTAGATTATACTGTACCTCTATTATTGAACAATGACTTTGTTTTAAATTGTACTTTGAAATGAATGGAAATTATACTTTGTTGAAAATTGTACTTTGAGTTTGAAATGAAATGGAACTTCGTTTGAAATTGTACATTCTGCTTTGTTTTGTGCTTGGTTGTATAATAAACTATTGGTACATTTGAGATTTGTTTAGTCATGATTGATTATTATTTCAATACAGTTTAAAGAATTAATGTATTTTAACAAAATTCCTGAAGAACCACCATTGGATTTAGGTTCTATACAGAAACGTTTAGAGACCTACGTAGAACCATCAATGCTGTGGTTCAAAGGGTTGTGTTATGGTTAGGGCCAGGGTTAATTTATAACCGTTTATGCTGTTTCCTTGTGTAACCAATAATGGATCTTCGTAGAACCTTTAATGCTGGATCCTTGTGAAACTAATAATGGATCTTTGGAGCTTTAGCATTTTTTTTGTTGGTAGGGCTCTTTAAAGAACCATCCCATTTATGTTTCTTCAGTGATCCAAAAATGTTTCCAATATGGCATCGCTATCAAGAACCCTATTTGGTTCCAACTTGCACCTTTGTTGATGCATTTATTGTGTTGGGATAATGTGATGTCTACCCAATTCACACACGATAACGTACACACAGAATGTGAGCAACACGCCCATTGCCTGCACATGTGTCCCACAATGGCTCAGTAACAACCTTGGCTGTTCTGTACAATTTCTGTGCATGTGTGTCTGTCTTTGTTTGTCCGCCTGCGTGTGTGTGTAGCCTACGTACATGTGCGGTCGTAGCCTGTAATTTGAATGAGTATTACGTACGTTCATTATGAGCAGTCTTAGCTAACAGGTGTGTGCTGGACAAGAAAATCTGTGCAGAAATGTGTTATCTCTGGCCATTTAATGATGTATCCCTCTTTTCCTCCCATCCAGGTGGGCAGGCAATAACATTTGACAGATGATGCGACGGGGGCCATGTCTCTTCAGATGGCTGGAGATAAGCATGGCGCTCCTCTCTCTGACCACCTACAGCTGGGCCCAGAAAACAGAAGGTACAGTAGATGGACAGGCCTTAACGGGATGTGTGAAGTTGGGTATTGTGACAGCAAATTTATCCATTTCCATTGTAAAATGTACAATTAAGTGTGTATTCTATTATATAGTATATTATATGTGCTGAGTGAAAACATGCATACTGTTTAAGGTAGACCTTTTCACTGGAGTGTATAACTGTGAGCGTTTTCGAAAAGCATAATAACAAAGAGTTCAGAGATTGGCTGGTAAGATGAAGTGGTCAGGACAAATGGCCAGGACAAATTGTCTGAGTTAAGCCAGGGGGCCGAGGGAGAGCAGAGCAGTAGCTAATTACTTTCTTGGATGGATGTATAGATATTCTCTATGATACTTAATCACGGTGCACTCACAGTAAGCTCCCTGGTGTCAAGCCTTTCCCTCGTCATCAATATGACTCAAAAGGCATTATGTTAAATATTTATACATCCCTCATTACTGTCAGTACAGTTGAATTAGCTGGAGAAGAGGGTGCTCCTTGTAGTGTAATGTACTGTACAGTGAAAATATATACTTTGTAACATTCTGAACTGTAAAGTACAATAACTAAAGACATAACCATACTTGACTTCCCCAGTGTGATACTGTTTCTAACTTGTCCCAAGGATTTTTATTTTATTTATCTAGGCAAGTCCGTTAAGAACATATTCTTATTTACAATGACGACCTACTGGGGAACAGTGGGTTAACGGCCTTGTTCAGGAGCAGAACGACAGATTTTTACCTTGTCAGCTCAGGGATTCAATCCAGCAACCTTTCAGTTACTGGCCCAACACTCTAACCACTAGGCTACCTGCCGCCCCAGGATATGTCACTTTAATTCAAGAAGTGTCCTTATTTCCTTCCTTTCTTCCTTTCCCCTTTCCTTCATTCCTCCCTCCTTCCTTCCCTCCTACTGTATTACTATAGCATGATACTTGTACAAAAATGGAATGGAGTGCCTCCTCCTCAAGGTGAAAGCAAAGCATTGTGGGTTCCTTGTGGAAACTGTCTAAATGCATAAACAGCCAAGCATCTGCCGCTGTTGAGTGAGGAGAGTACTGACCTAAAATATCATAGTTTTTATTACCCCTGGAATATGCATTTATTTGTACCGTTTTACAGTTTCTGTAAAGTTAGTCTTCTTTTAATGCATGGCTTACCGTGGAGAAACCACTGTAGGTAATGCCTTTAAAGCTGCAATCTTTCACAGTTTTATAGAGTTTTGGCTGGCACGCACATCAGCTCATTAATTAGCCCCTGTCACCTTGGGGGGAACTGAGTTCCTGCTTAAATAAGTCATTTTTTTCAGAGCCTATGTGTGTTTGTGTGTGAGTGCATGTTGGAGTGTTTGTTTTGTCTGTGTGCACTTACGTGTGTTATGCGCATGTGTGTTTGTGTGTGTGCAGTCGTAGCCTGTAATTTGAATGAGTGTTTGTATTACGTACCCCCATGTGTATGTTTGTGCTTTTCTTGCATCCACATGTTGAGCAGGCTTAGCAGAAGCCTGGCTGGCCTTCGCCTAAATAAACAAACAACAACAAAACACTTATCTTCTGACCACATTCAATCTCTTTGTGGGTAATTGAGTCTAGGCTCAGGTCTGACAATTTTACATATTTCCACAAGCCATTGTCAAGTATTTAACGTGTAATTTGATGTAACATAAAAGTCGATGGAAGAGTGTGGTAGCTAATGTTATTTTGAACTAGTGCTTTAGAACCGGTATCCTCAGTCAGAGTTGTTGCACTTAAACTTACATCTCTTATGTATCTACTCCATATGGATGTAAGTGACCAGACTGGCACATGATTATATATTTCCTGTACTTGTCCTCCTTGTCTCTGTGCCGTCTCTGTATTTATCTCACGGTACGGTGACCTGCTCCTGTATCAGTGGAGCTTCAGCCCACTGATTATAACTGGGGATGCAGCCTATAATTTGAACGAACGTAGACGAGATAATTACACAGGGAGCAGGTAGGAATTAGAGGTAGTTAGAACAATCACAAGTGAGAGTTGATTGGATCACTGCGTGGAAACACAGACGCTTGTTGAAGCATGAGAGGGAACAGTGTCTGTGACGTGTTTACGAGAATGTGTGCATTCGTGTGTGTGTGTGTGTGCATGTGCGTGCATATTTTCTCAGTGTCACCTTGGTTTGAGCGGGCCTTCTTAGGCCATTTCCAACCATAAATCTCCCTGTCTATAGTCTCACTGTCTGTTTGTTGTCTGTCTGTCAGCATTCAAGGGTACAACAATGTTGTTACAGTATACAAAAAACATGCAACAATAATTTATATATCGAACCATGGAAATGACATGAAAACACCAATTAAAGATAAGAGAATAGTTATCGCACAGCTCTTTGTTTCGCTTTCCGCCTTTCTACAGTATGTATCCCATCCTCATGTTTCGGTCATCCTCTCTTTCCTAGAGCTCTTTCTTCACCTTCTCAATTCCACTTTGCCTCATATGAGTCTTTCTGCACAGTGCGCTATGCAGTGCAGTATTCCCATCATGCATATCCCCTGTCTGTCCATCCACTGTCTGTCTCTATGAGGATCAGCAGGCCCCATAGCTTAGGAAAGGATCATGAAAGGTCAAGCCTCAATCTGGATGACAACGCACAAACCTTTCTCATACCTCTCTCTACCTCTCAATACAATCACTCAAAATCTCCTGATGTTTAGTGTGTGTGCGTGGGTGTGTGTGTGTGTACATGGATTTCTTTCTGTGGTAATACACTGTACTAATGACAAGCGGCTATTATCTTTGAAGGGTTTCATCACTAGTATGTTTATTATGTCTCTGTTGAGGCTTTGATGGTTGCCCTATTCTCATTAAATAATTGTGTGTGTATGTTGACAGCCATCCCAGCTAACCAAAATTGGTTCTGTGAAAGTTCTCAAAACATTAATTCGGTTGCAGCAAATGTTATCATAACACAAAAACTGTCCGGTTGTACTGATGATTATACAATGTTTGTACAAAACTTTTGCCTGATGTTGCAAGAACCTTCCCAGAACGTTACTCTCACATTCTGTTTCCGGCAGTATGTTCTAAAAACATTACTGTTACATTGTGTTATTAGATTACCTGGAAACCTAAAGTTAGATAAATCCTTTACTAGAACTTAATGGGGAATCTTAGCTAATATTCTGGGAATATTAATGGTTTGCTGGGATGTGTCCCCTCTTCAGATTCCATCTATCCTTCTCTCTCTCTCTCTCTCTCTCTCTCTCTCTCTCTCTCTCTCTATCTCTCTCTCTCTCTCTCTCTCTCTCTCTCTCTCTCTCTCTCTCTCTCTCTCTCTCTCTCTCTCTCTCTCTCTCTCTCTCTCTCTCTCTCTCTCTCTCCATCCCCCCTCCCTTGTCTCTGTCTGAAATTGTTTCTCTATTTTGGGGATTGTTTGATTAGAGGCCAGATGCACAGACTCTGTCTAGCAGTAGCAGCCTCTAGCTGTGGGGGCAGTGGAGCGGCTGTGTGGATGTATGTTTTAATCTGGCAGCCAGCAGGCTGTAATCAGGCTCGGTGTGGCCCAGGAGGATGGGGGTTTGCTGGGCTTGGCTGAGCCTGGACTTGGCCTCTCCTGGAGCTCAGACTGGTCCATGTGCAGGATCAACTCCGAGCAGTTCACTGGGAGTGTGATTGCAACACTCGAAGCAATGTCCTTTTAAACATCGATCTAGCTTTTTTCCCTCAAGTGAAGGAGAATGGTTGTATATGATCTGAGTAATGCGCTTTGCAACTGTTTTCCAGCAAAAGCATGCAGAGAAATGTCCCTTCCATTCAATGAAGGCAGAATTGATAGTGTAGTTTGTTTAGTGCAGTTTGTTTACAGTTAACTAACTACTTCACATGCTGATATTGACTTTGGTATTATTGTGTGTAGCTACGTTTGCTAGATAACTACCTAGCCAGCCAGCCAGCCCACAGAGAGAGCATTGCATTGTGGGTTTTGTAGTCTACTTGAGCTGCAACAGATTTCCACAACGATCTTCACATTTGCCACCAAACTTATTATAATGACAAAATGAAACATTTGTTCACCTAAAAATATTTTTATTTGTAAACAACCGCTGAATTGCAGAGCGCCAAATAAAATAAAAATACAAAAAATATTTATTTTCATGAAATCACAAGTGAAATATACCAAAACACAGCTTAGCTTGTTGTTAATCCACCTATCGTGTCAGATTTTGAAAATATGCTTTACAGCGAAAGCAATCCAAGCGTTTGTGAGTTTTTCGATCATTAGACAAAACATTACAAACAGCTAGCCGCAAATTAGCTTGGTCACGAAAGTCAGAAAAGCAATAAAATTAATCGCTTACCTTTGATGATCTTCGGATGTTTGCACTCACGAGACTCCCAGTTATACAATAAATGTTATTTTTGTTTGATAAAGATTATTTTTATAACCAAAAACCTCCATTTGATTTGCGCGTTATGTTCAGAAAACCACAGGCTCGTGCCGGTCCTGAAGGGCAGACGAAAATTCCAAAAAGTATCCGTAATGTCAAATGTTTTTTATAATCAATCCTCAGGTTGTTTTTAACATACATAATCGATAATATTTCAACCGGACGGTAAACTATTCAATACTACAGAGAAAAAAAATGTCGAGCTACAACTCTCGCGCGCATGAACCAATCAAAGGACACCTGGCGCGTTTCGATAAATCTCGCTCATTTTTCAAAATATAAGCCTGAAACTATGTCTAAAGCCTGTTCACAACCTGTGGAAGCCATTGGAAAAGGAATCTGGTTGATACCCTTTTAAATGGAGGATAGGCATGCAATGAAACAGGGATTTTTCCAAATAAAAGGCACTTCCGGGTTGGATTTCCTCAGGTTTTTGCCTGCAAAATCAGTTCTGTTATACTCACAGACAATATTTTGACAGTTTTGGAAACTTTAGATTGTTTTCTATCCTACTCTGTCAATTATATGCATACTCTAGCATCCGGACCTGAGAAATAGGCAGCTTACAATGGGAACGTTATTTTTCCAAACATAAAAATTCTGCCCCCTAGCTTCAAGAGGTTTTAACACTGCAAATTATAGGAATTAGTGGTTTTGGGTAGATTTTTCCTTTAACTGGCAATGGGCAGCGTTGAACAAATGCCTTCCCTGTCACTCTCAGTTCTTCACCAGCCAGCTATTGCTGGCCCCAGACCAGGGTTCCCTGCTGCCCTTCTGGATGCCACTCTATGCAAGCAGATTACACTAAGCCCCCTGGGAAATTAAGAAGTCCCTGTTCAGTTCAGTCTTCAGTCCCTCATCTAGGCATCATGCCTGCCACAACAGGGACTGGCAGGGCCATAAATGTAACCTTTGACCTTGGAGTGTTTTAAGCTGATGACGATGATCAGTGACACTGAGGTTGGGCAATCTTCCAATCGTCTCACTACTTGGAAAGTTGAGGTAAGGCGAGGGATCTGGCTTGGTTCAAGACTCCTCAGCTCTCGCTTTGAGAGAGAGAGGTGACATTGGAAAGGGACTCCCAGACAATTCCTCTCCGTCATCAAGGCTTAATATTTATTTAAAGGGCAGTAGTATTTATGAGTGCATAAGGAGTTATTAAAGGTTTTATGAGATGAAGGACCTGGTGTGAAACTGCCTGGAAGAAAGCCATTCATCTACAGGAGTAGTGTTCTCTCCTTTCATTCTCTGTCTCTGATGGGAAGAGACTGTCCATGGCTGGAGAAGAATGTCTTAGTTATTCTGACAATATCAATATGGATTGGATTGTGTGTATGCATGCATGCATTACTAGTTAGTTGAAAAGATGACCCAGGTGTCCATCGGTGGTGTGAGACGATGCGTTATTGTTCCGTATGGGAACAACTCCCGTCAAAGAATTATGAACGAACTGAATTCCCCATCAGCTAAAACGTGTTTTTAAGAACTTTGAGTGAGACGTGGCCATTTGATTTAGTTACTTTTTCAGACAAAGTTCTGAAAACGTAGAGGACACTGATTTCATAGGCAGCTAAAAAAACATTCTGAAAATAAAATGTCAGTGGGCAGCATTATCTCAGTGGTGCCTTGTCTGAGTGCTCTGGTAATTCAGTGCTGATTGAAATGTCCTGTAAAGATTTTAAGGCACTGTCTATTTCTGTAAGCCTGCTTCATCTGAAAATACCTTGAAATGTTTTGCAGCTTTTATATCCCAGTCATGGAACAAAGTAAGATCTTGCACAAAAACAACCACATCACATCTAAAAAAGGTTAGTTGTGCCTCCATCCATCTCTGAGCCCGGGTTCTTTTGTGAAGAAAAACCATAAACATATATTAATTGAAGTTTTGTAGCTTAAGGGGGAATCGGCATGTTGATTAGTGCGGGATATTATCTCCTCAAATGAAAGCAAATTACCCCGAGGTTCTAATTTGAATATTTAGATTGTCCTTGGACTAAGCTCCTGGAGTGTATAGTGCCTTGATTACCAATTACTGATGGAATACTGTGTCTTTAACATTTTCTGTTTTTCCTCCTATACTTCCACTAATTTGACTGGGAACAAAAGTGATATATCCATTAAAGCAATGTTCCCCTCTCTATGGTTTATGAGATGGCTAATTACACATTAGTCTAGATCAGGGGTGTCAAACTCATTTCGCATCGTGGGCCACATACGGCCTAGGGAGATGTCAAGTGGGCCGGACCATTAAAATTATACCATACTCTGCTATAAATAACCAAAATATCATGTCTTTCCTTTGTTTTGGTGTAAAGAAGCACAAGAACATTAGGAAAATATAGCTGGCTTTTACCGCTGCTTCACTGACTTCTCGGCTCTGGATGAAAGTTGACTGCTGTTTCCTCAGACCCGCCAGCAATTCGTTAATCTTATCTCTTCTCAGTTGTCCTTGCAAGCCGTCATATTTTTCGCTGTGATGAGTCTCGTAGTGGCGTCGAATATTATATTCCTTCAATACCGAAACTTGTTGCAAACACACCAAGCACGAAGGTTTTCCGTGCATCTCTGTAAATAAATAGGACGTGGTCCATTTTTCTTTGAAAATTCTACACTCCTTATCTACTTTTCTCCGTTTGGATAACGACATTTTGGCTAATGAGGGTGTAGCGGAGAGGTAGAGACCAAGGTATTAACAACGTCATAACAAGCAGCAGATGGCGCATTGATACCGTCTGCTGTTTTCAGTCTGTCTCAGTGATGCGGCTTGTCTTCTACTCTGATGGAAAGAGTGCGCCCCTTAGCGGATAATCCATGAATTGCAGCGAATTAAAAATATTAATTCCATGTCTTTTATGCATTTTTTCCACTTTCAAATTATCCTGCGGGCCTGATCGAACCTCCTTGGGGGCCGGTTCCGGCCCGCGGGCCGTATGTTTGACACCCCTGGTCTAGATGCTTCGGTGCTCGTTGATCTGCTTTGGTAATCCTAATTGTGGATAGACGTTTGTTGTTGAATGAATTATTATTAGTCTAATGCACCAACGCTATGCATTGTCTGGAGGTACATACTGTAGATCGAGTTACTGCAGTGCTTGTTGATCAGGTTGGTGTTCCTCCCTTCTGCGCCTCCAGAAACCCATCTATACACAATACCCCATAATGACAAAGAGAAAACATGTTTTAAAAAATTCTAGCAAATGTATTGAAAAATGAATACAGAAATATCTCATTCACATAAGTATTCACACCCCTGAGTCAATACATGTTATAATCACCTTTGGCAGCAATTATAGCTGTGAGTCTTTCTGGTTAAGTCTCTAAGAGCTTTGCACACCTGGTTTGTAAAACATTTGCGCATTATTATTTTCTTATTTCTTCAAGCTCTGTCAAGTTGATTGTTGATCATTGCTAAACAGACATTTTCATGTCCTGCGATAGATTTTCAAGTCAATTTAAGTCAAAACTGTAACTAGGCCACTCAGCAACATTCAAAGTCATCTTGGTAAGCAGCTTCAGTGGATATTTGGCCTTGTGTTTTAGGTTATTGTCCTGCTGAATGGTGAATTTGTCTCCCGGTGTCAGGTGTGTGCGTACTTGTGGTGAAGTCAGGTGCAGGAGAGCAGAGAATTGTGAACAGGCGCACACTTTATTACGGCAGGAGTGATATACAGATGGACGCAGCTGCGTCAAACACCAATGGATAATTGAAGAATGGAGCGGCGATGGCTAGAAAGCCGGTGACGTCGACCGCCGAACGCTGCCCGAACAAGGAGAGGGGCCGACTTCGGCGGAAGTCGTGACAGTACCCACCCTTGACACGCGGCTCCAGCGGCGCGCCGACACCGGTCTCGGGGACGACTCGGGGGTCGAGGTGCAGGGCAAGCCGGCCGGCGACGGTGGATCTCCCGTAGAAGTTCAGGGTCCAACACATCCGCCACCGGAACCCAGCACCTCTCCTCCGGACCGTACCCCTCCCACTCCACGAGGTACTGAAGACCCTCCACCCGACGCCTTGAATCCAAGATGGAACGGACGGAGTACGCCGGGGCCCCCTCGATGTCCAGAGGGGGCGGAGGAACCTCCCGTACCTCAAACTCCTGGAGCGGACCAACCACCACCGGCCTGCGGAGAGACACATGGAACGAGGGGTTAATATGGTAATCAGGGGAACGCTGTAACCTGTAACATACCTCGTTCACTCTCCTCAGGACTTTGAATGGCCCCACAAACTGCGGACCCAGCTTCCGGCAGGGCAGGTGGAGGGGCAGGTTTCGGGTCGAGAGCCAGACCTCACTGCTGTGACGGTCCGCGCTAGTCTTTTGGCGTAGCGCGGCCCGCTGGAGGTGACCATGGGCGACCTCCCATGTCTTCTCCACGCGCCTGAACCAATCGTCCACCGCAGGAGCCTCGGTCTGACTCTGATGCCACGGTGCCAGAACCGGCTGGTACCCCAATACACACTGAAAGGGGGAGAGGTTAGTGGAGGAGTGGCGGAGCGAGTTCTGTGCCATCTCTGCCCAGGGCACGAACGCCGCCCACTCCCCCGGCCGGTCCTGGCAATAAGACCGCAGAAACATGTCCACATCCTGGTTCACTCTCTCCACCTGCCCATTACTCTCGGGGTGAAAACCCGAGGTGAGGCTGATCGAGACCCCCAGACGTTCCATGAACGCCCTCCAGACTCTCGAAGTGAACTGGGGACCTCGATCAGACACTATATCCTCAGGCACCCCGTAGTGCCGAAAGACGTGTGTAAACAGGGCCTCCGCAGTTTGTAGGGCCGTAGGGAGACCGGGCAGAGGGAGGAGACGACAGGACTTAGAAAAACGATCCACAACGACCAGGGTCGTGGTGTTATACTGTGAAGGAGGAAGATCCGTCAGAAAATTCACCGACAGGTGTGACCAAGGCCGTTGTGGAACGGGTAAGGGATTTAGCTTACATCTGGGCAGGTGTCTAGGAGTCTTACACTGTGCGCACTTCGAGCAGGAGGAAACATAAACCCTCACATCCTTAGCCAAGGTGGCCCACCAGTATTTCCCAGTCAGACAGCGCACCGTCCGACCGAACCCCGGATGACCTGAGGAGGGAGATGTGTGGGCGCAATAGATCAACTGGTCACGGACAGCAGACGGAACATACCGACGCCCGACGGGACACTGAAGTGGAGCGGGCTCAGTACGTCCCGCCTGCTCTATGTCTGCGTCCAGCTCCCACACGACCGGCGCTACCAGGCAGGAGGCTGAAGAGAATGGGAGTCTGATCCATGGGCCGCTCCTCTGTGTCATACAGCCGGGACAGTGCGTCTGCCTTCATATTCTGGGAACCTGGTCTGTAGGACAGGGTAAACACAAAACGGGTAAAGAACATGGCCCACCTTGCCTGACGAGGATTCAGTCTCCTCACTTTCCGGATGTACTCCAGGTTGCGGTGGTAGGTCCAGATGAGGAAAGGGTGTTTAGCCCCCTCAAACCAATGTCTCCACGCCTTCAAAGCCTTAACCACAGCCAACAGCTCCCTGTCCCCTACATCATAGTTCCGCTCCGCGGAGAAGAAAGCAGAAGAAAGCACAGGGGCAGAGCTTTGGGGGCGTGCCCGAGCGCTGAGAGAGCACGGCTCCTATTCCAGCCTCAGACACGTCCACCTCCACTATGAACGGCAAAGAGGGATCCGGATGGGCCAGCACGGGAGCCGAGGTAAACAGAGCTCTCAGGTGCCCAAAAGCCCTGTCCGCCTCAACCGACCACTGCAGACGTACAGGACCCCCTTAAGCAGTGAGGTAATGGGAGAAGCCACCTGGGAAAAACCCCGGATAAATCTCCGGTAGTAATTGGCAAACCCTAAAAATCACTGCACCTCATTTACCGTGGTGGGAGTCGGCCAATTACGCACGGCTGCAATGCGGTCACTCTCCATCTCCACCCCTGATGTGGAAATGCAATACCCTAGGAAGGAGACGGCTTGCTGAAAGAACAGGCATTTCTCAGCCTTGACGTACAGGTCATGCGCCAACAGTCGTCCAAGTACCTTGCGCACCAAGAACACATGCTCGGCGTGTGTAGCAGAGTATATCAGAATGTCATCGATATACACCACTACACCCTGCCCGCGCAGGTCCCTGAAAATCTTGTCTACAAAGGATTGGAAGACTGATGGAGCATTCATCAACCCGTACGGCATGACGAGGTACTCATAATGCCCTGAGGTGGTACTAAACATCGTCTTCCACTCGTCTCCCTCCCGGATACGCACCAGGTTGTACGCACTCCTGAGATCCAGTTTAGTGAAGAAGCGCGCCCCGTGCATTGACTCAATCGCCATGGCGATAAGAGGTAGCGGGTAACTGTACCTCACTGTGATTTGATTGAGACCTCGATAGTCAATGCACGGGCGCAAACCTCCATCCTTCTTTTTCACAAAAAAGAAACTCGAGGAGACGGGTGAAGTGGAGGACCGATTGTACCCCTGACGCAGGGATTCGGAGACATGTGTCTCCATTGCCTCTGTCTCCGCTTGCGACAGGGGATACACGTGACTCCTGGGAAGTGCAGGGTCTACCAGGAGATTTATCGCACAATCCTCCCGTCGATGGGGTGGTAATTGAGTCGCCTTCTTTTTTTAGGGAAGGCCTAATACCATGGGAAACGCAGGAGAATCAATGAGGAAGAGACTGATTCTCTCCTCGTGGCCCCCCTGTGTTTCCATGACCAGGGAGATGGTGGCTTCCCTGATTAGCCCGGACCCTAATGGTCGACTATCCAGAGCGTGCACTGGAAAAGGTCTAACCACAGGAATAATGGGGATCCCTAAACTAAGGGCGAACGCTCTGTCTATAAAATTCCCAGCTGTGCCTGAATCGACGAGCGCCTTATGCTGGGAATGCGGGGAAAACTCAGGAAAACAAACAGGTTGACAACAGAGGACTCTGGATGAGAGTGGTGCAGACTCACCTGGGGTGATGCCAGAGTGCCCTGCCTGCTGCCTCGACTCCCAGAGGGACCAGCCCGGCACGGACTGGCAGTGTGCCCTCTGCGGCCACAGATGGTGCACACGAAGGCCCCTCCTCCAGCCTCCCTACGCGCAGCCCCATGGGCACCGGAGCGGGAGTGCTGGAAGATGGAACCGACAGAGCCCCCTCTGGACGTCCACGGGTAGCCAGCAGGTTATCCAACCGGATGGACAGATCCACTAGTTGGTCAAAGGTGATGGTGGCATCCCTGCAGGCCAACTCTCGTTCGGACGTCCTCGCGCAGGCTGCATCGGTAGTGGTCGATGAGGGCCCTGTCGTTCCATCCCGCTCCGGCGGCCAAGGTCCGGAATTCCAGCGCCAACTCTTGTACGCTCCTCGTCCCCTGCCTCAAATGGAAGAGCAGTTCCCCCGCCGCTCTCCCTTCGGGCGGAGGGTCGAAGACGGCCCGGGGGGGGGGGAAACTCCTCGAAGTTGTCCAAAACTGCGTCTCCTTCTCCCCACACGGCGTTTGCCCAATCCAGAGCTCTCCCCGGGAGGCATGAGATGAGGGCGGTCACTCTCTCCCTTCCCGAAGGAGCTGGGTGAACGGTGGCCAGGTATAGGTCCAGTTGTAACAGGAACCCCTGGTACTGTGCTGCCGTCCCATCATACTCCCTGGGAAGGGAGAGATGCATCCCACTGGGACTGGATCCAGACGGGACGGGTAGAGGTAACCCCGGTGGTGCTGATCGAGGCGCTGGAGAGACTTCCTGTCTCTCCCAGCGGTCCATGGTCTGGACCACGCTATCCATCATGGCACCGAAATGATGTAGCATTGCTGCGTGTTCCTGGACGCGCTCCTCAACTCCTCTGACCGGGGTACTTTCCCCTGCTGACTCCATGAGAGGTGTGAAATTCTGTCAGGCGTGTGCATACTTGTGGTGAAGTCAGGTGCAGGAGAGCAGAGAATTGTGAACAGGTGCACACTTTTTATTACGGCAGGAGAGATATACAGATGGACTCAGCTGCGTCAAAAACCTCCTTAAGCCAACAAGGCAAAGTGTATAGCGCACACAAATGTCACACAACATAAATGTATAGCAATACAAATAAGCTTCGTGAAAACACACGGAAAATAACAAACGCTTAGCCGAGTGCGTACAACACGTAACACACAAATAATTTCACACAAAGACATGAGGGGGAAGAGAGGAATAAATACATGTCATGTGATTGGGGAATGCAAACCAGGTGTGAATGGAACAAGACAAAACCAATGGATAATTGAAGAATGGAGCGGCGATGGCTAGAAAGTGACGTCGACCGCCGAACGCCGCCCGAACAAGGAGAGGGGCCGACTTCGGCGGAAGTCGTGACACCCGGTGTCTGTTGGAAAGCAAACTGAACAAGGTTTTACTCTAGGTTTTTGCCTGTGCTTACCTCTATTCCATTTATTTTTATCCCCCCCAAAAACTCCCTTGCCGATGACAAGCATACCCATAAAATGATGCAGCCACGACCATGCTTGAAAATATGAAGAGTGATACACAGTAATGTGTTCTTATATTTGCCCCAAACATAAAGTTTTGTGTTCAGGAAATAATGTTCATTTCTTTGCCACATTTTTAGCAGTTTTACAGTGCCTTATTGCAAACAGGATGCATGTTTTGGAATATTTGTGTTCCCTACAGTCTTCCTTCTTTTCACTCTGCCACTTAGGTTTGTAAAGTGGAGAAACTACAATGTTGTTGATCCGTCCTCAGTTTTCTCCTATTACAGCCATTCATCTCTGTAACTGTTTTAGTCACAATTGGCTTCATGGTGAAATCCCTGAGCGGTTTATTTCCTCTCCGGTAACCGAGTTAGGAAGGACGCCTGTATCTGTGTAGTGACTTATCCACAGTGTAATTAATAGCTTAACAATTCTCAAAGGGATATTCAATGTATCTTATTTTTCCATCTGCCAATAGGTTCCCTTCTTTGCGAGGCATTGGACAACCTCCCTGGTCTTTGTGGTTGAATCTATGTTTGAAATTCACTGCTCAACTGAGGGACCTTACAGATAATTGTATATGTGGGGTACAGAGATGAGGTAGTCATTCAAAAATCATGTTAAACACCGTTATAGCACACAAAGTGAGTCCATACAACTTATTATGTGACTTTGTTAAGCACATTTTTACTCCTGAACTTATTTAGGCTTACCATAACAAAGGGGTTGAATATTTACTTATTTTATTTATTTTTACATTTTTTATTTCACCTTTATTTAACCAGGTAGGCTAGTTGAGAACAAGTTCTCATTTACAACTGCAACCTGGCCAAGATAAAGCAAAGCAGTTCGACACATACAACAACACAGAGTTACACATGGAATAAACAAACATACAGTCAATAATCCAGTAAAAAAAAGTCTATAAACAGGACCTCCCTTATCTTACCTCATTTGCACACACTGTTTATAGACTTTTTTTACTGGGTAAGATAAGGGAGGTAAGGCAATAAATAGGCCATAGTGGCGAAGTAATTACAATATAGCAATTAAACACTGGAGTGATAGATGTGCAGAAGATGAATGTGCAAGTAGAGATACTGGGGTGCAAAGGAGCAACATAAATAAATAAATACAATATGGGGATGAGGATGAGGTAGTTGGCTGGGCTATTTACAGATGGGCTATGTACAGGTGTAGTGATCTGTGAGCTGCTCTGACAGCTGGTGCTTAAAGTTAGTGAGGGAGATATGAGTCTCCAGTTTCAGTGATTTTTGTAGTTCGTTCCAGTCATTGGCAGCAGAGAACTGGAAGGAAAGGAGGCCAAAGGAGGAGTTGGCTTTGGAGGTGACCAGTGAAATATACCTGCTGGAGTGCGTGCTACGGGTGTGTGCTGCTATGGTGACCAGTGAGCTGAGATAAGGCGGGGCTTTACCTAGCAAAGACTTGTAGATGACCTGGAGCCAGTGGGTTTGGCGATGAGTATGAAGCGAGGCCCAGCCAACGAGAGCGTACAGGTCGCAGTGGTGGGTAGTATATGGGGCTTTGGTGACAAAACGGATGGCACTGTGATAGACTGCATCCAATTTGTTGAGTAGAGTGTTGGAGGCTATATCCTCACCGAAGTGGAGGATTGGTAGGATAGTCAGTTTTACGAGGGTATGTTTGGCAGCATGAGTGAAGGATGCTTGTTGCGAAATAGGAAGCTGATTCTAGATTTAATTTTGGAGATGCTTAATGTGAGTCTGGAAGGAGAGTTTACAGTCTAACCAGACACCTAGGTATTTGTAGTTGTCTACATATTCTAAGTCAGAACCGTCCAGAGTAGTGATGCTGGACGGGCGGGCAGGTGCGGGCAGCGATTGGTTGAGGAGCATGCATTTAGTTTTACTTGTATTTAAGAGCAGTTGGAGGCTACGGAAGGAGAGTTGTATGGCATTGACGCTCGTCGGGAGGTTAGTTAACACAGTGTCCAAAGAAGGGCCAGAAGTATACAGAATGGTGTCGTCTGCGTAGAGGTGGATCAGAGAATCACTATTGACTCCAGACATTTCAGCATTTCATTTTAATTAATTTGTAAAAGTTTCTCAAAACATACTTACTTTATTTAACCCTTAATTTACCAGGTAAGTTGACTGAGAACACATTCTCATTTACAGCAATGACCTGGGGAATAGTTACAGGGATGTATGAGCCAATTAGAAGCTGGGGATGATGAGGTGGCCATGATGTTATGAGGGACAGATTGGACATTTAGGAAGACTGCACCTTACACAGGGCAATGTCCCCAATCACTGCCCTGAGGTTTTTGGATATTGTTTTCAGACCAGAGGAAAGAGTGCCTCCTACTGGCCCTTCAACACCACTTCCAGCAGCATCTGGTCTCCCTTCCAGGGACCAACTAGGACTTAACCTGCTTAGATATGCTGCTGGCCAATTGCACTTTGACATTATGGGGCATTGTGTGTATGCCAGTGACACAAAATCTCAATTTAATCTATTTTAAATTCAGCCTGTAACACAACAAAATGTGGAAAAAGTAATGGATAGACCATGATGTTGAGATCATTGTTCCTGAAAGATGTCCTTCTTGTTCTTAAAGTATGTCCCTCTATTTCAGACAATTGTAACCTAATGCACTTTTTTCCTGGTTATTGTATGATTGTCTCAAGTATAGGCTACATTTCCCATGCATCTACCTCTAAGTGGCTCCACTCTCAGGATCGCGCCAAGCTACACTGGAGGTGCATCAATGGGATGTTCAGCATGGCCCTGTAAATACCTTTGTTCATATTGATATGGACATGGAGTCCTGGTAGATACCCAGGCCTCTGGTTACAGAGATACTGATGATCAGTAAAGAGTGTCAAGTCATCAGAGTATCATGTTACCCATGACACACCATGCTGTCGCACCCTCACGCTCAGTCCACTTAGGCCTCTTGGGGACTGATTTTGACCCTTTTCTAAATGAATAGACACCATCCTGTCCTTCTCTCTCAGCTATAGAGTGTCTTGCTGCAGAATATACAGTATCTCTTTACTAAGCACATTTGGGCTCAATCTTCTCAGAAAAGGAATCCAAATCTGTTGAATGAATTGGCTCTTGACCCTTGTTGCAGTTTGGTTTTAGTTCTCTGTTGTCCCCTCCTGTAGAAGAGTTAAACGTATGTTCCAAGCTAGCCTCTACTCCCCCTGATATTCTCTGTTTGTATTGATTTTCACTTGTATATCATTCTCTATACACTTGGTCCAACACTCCTGATGATGTATTTGTGTGTGTGTGTGTGTGTGTGTGTGTGTGTGTGTGTGTGTGTGTGTGTGTGTGTGTGTGTGTGTGTGTGTGTGTGTGTGTGTGTGTGTGTGTGTGTGTGTGTGTGTGTGTGTGTGTGTGTGTGTGTGCGCGCACGGAGGGGGGGAGCAAGAGAGAGGTATATGTTCTCCCATCTCCCTCTGCCATTCCTCTTTCTCTGTCCTTCCCTCTGGTGTGCCTGCCCCCACCTGCCTTTCGTTGTATCTCTCTATATCTTATTTTTCTCACTGTCTTACACGTCTATTCAGAGCATCCCAAACATGTTCAATGGGTGACATGTCTGGTGAGTATGCGGGCCATGGAAGAACTGGGACATTTCCAGGTTCCAGAAATTGTGTACAGATCCTTGCCACATGGGGCCGTGCATTTTCATGTTGAAACATGAGGTGATGGCAGCGGATGAATGGCATGACAATGGGCCTCAGGATCTCTTCACGGTATCTCTGTGCATTCAAATTGTCATAGGTAAAATGCAATTGTGTTTATTGTCCGTAGCATATGCTTGCCCATACCATAACCCCACTGCCACCATGGGGCACTCTGTTCACAATGTTGACATCAGGAAACCGCTCGCCCATATGACGCCATACACACTGTCTGCCATCTGCCTGGTACAGTTGAAACTGTGATTCCTCCGTGAAAAGCACAGTCCAGCATGCCAGTGCCCATCGAAGGTGAGCATTTGCCCACTGAAGTCGGTTACGACGTCGAACTGCAGTCAGGTCAAGACCCTGGTGAGAACGACGAGCATGCAGATGAGCTTTCCTGAGACGGTTTCTGACAGTTTGTGCAGTAATTCTTTGGTTGTACAAACCCACAGTTTCATCAGCTGTCCGGGTGACTGGTTTCAGACGGTCCCGCAGTTGAAGAAGCTGGATGTTGAGGTCCTTGGCTGGTGTGGTTACAAGTGGTCTGGCTGTTTAGACGTACTGCCAAATTCTATAAAACAACATTGGAGGCAGCTTATGGTAGAGAAAGGAACATTACATTGTATGTCAACAGCTCTGGTGAACATTCCTGCAGTCAGCATACCAATTGCACGCTCCCTCAAAACATGAGACATCTGTGGCATTGTGTTGTGCACATTTTAGAGTGGCCTTTTCTGTCAAGGTGCACCTGTG
Organism: Salvelinus alpinus; assembly: GCF_045679555.1. Taxonomy (NCBI): domain Eukaryota; kingdom Metazoa; phylum Chordata; class Actinopteri; order Salmoniformes; family Salmonidae; genus Salvelinus; species Salvelinus alpinus. Next base: position 17,766,044 of record NC_092117.1, read on the forward strand.
TAATGCTGTTTAATCAGCTTCTTGATATGCCACACCTGTCAGGTGGATTATCTTGGAAAAATAGAAATGCTCACTAACAGGGATGTAAACACATTTGTGCACAACATTTGAGAGAAATAAGCTTTTTGTGCATGTGGAACATTTAAGTGATATTTTATTTCAGCTCATGAAACATGGGAGCAACACTTTACATGTTGTCCAGTATATTACGACAAGCAGTAGTGTAAAGTACTAAAGTACTATTTATATTTTTGACAACTTTTACTTTTACTTTTCACTACATTTTTTAAAGAAAATAACCCTATACATTTTCCCTGACACACAAAATTACTAATTACATTTTTAAATGCTTAGCAGGACAGGAAAATGGTTCAATTCACGCACTTATCAAGAGAACATCCATAAAATATATATATATACAGTGTATAAATTGTTTAGTTAATATAAGGAATTTGAAATGATTTATACTTTTACTTTTGATACTTAAGTATATTTGAGCAATTACATTTACTTTTGACACTTAAGTATATATATAACCAAATACTTTTACTCTAGTAATATTTTTCTGGGTGACTTTCACTTTTACTTGAGTCATTTTCTATTACATATCTTTACTTTTACTAAAGTATGACAATTGCGTACTTTTTCCACCACTGGCGACAAGCTGTGTGTTCTTCCAAATATGTTCGCTTTCCTGCTTGCTGGCTGCACAATACATTTACATTTAAGTCATTTAGCAGACGCTCTTATCCAGAGCGACTTACAAATGCACTCCTTATGCTTTTGGCTCTTGTACCCCTTTCCCTATTGGACCAAGTTAACTTGATGCACACCTCCTGACTTCACAATTGAGCTTTTTAGGATTTGCTCTGGCCTGCCAGATATGTCGATACATCTATAAGCAGCTTTGCCGTGGTGTGTGTATATGCCTATACCAACTTCAACAGTAGGCTTCATTAGCAACCTGAGGAACGTTACAGCCTATGCTATTTAGGAATATCTGGCATGACTAAGCTATGTTTACTATGAATACAGAATTCCAGGGGTGGGGCAGTGATCGGAACCATCTCTGATATTCTCTTCTAACTCTGGGAGGCCACCCGAGAGGGAACAGTCCCAGACTGAGAATGTTAGAAAACAAACACACAAACACCCTGGAAAAAAATGTAAACACCAGATGAAATATGGTGTTCTCTTTTCTGTTTGGCTTTGTAGTCAACATGTGTCTCTTGACTGTGCTGACTTTAAAACTGATGTGGTTATGGTGTGTGTGTGTGTGTGTGTGTGTGTGTGTGTGTGTGTGTGTGTGTGTGTGTGTGTGTGTGTGTGTGTGTGTGTGTGTGTGTGTGTGTGTGTGTGTGTGTGTGTGTGTGTGTGTGTGTGTGTGTCTTGCTGGCCTTCTGCTGCAGTGTGTGCTCTGATCTCAACAGGGGACCATTAACAGAGCATTGTTCTTCCTCCCTGCTGGAGAATATTCTTCTCAAAGCAGGCTTTTGACATTACTACACACACACACACACACACACACACACACACACACACACACACACACACACACACACACACACACACACACACACACACACACACACACACACACACAGATGCAATAAACATAAAACCAACAGACTCCTTGGGATCCTAAGTCCTTGCTAAAGGTCTCATTTTACGAGACATTCTGCACACACACATAGTTACACACGAACACATAGACCTACACACACATACACACACCCCCTCATACACGCCTAAACATACTCCCACTCTCCCTTTCTCTCCACATATTTGCTCAGAGCTGATGAGCATACTCATTTTCATGTGCTGTGTTGTGTTTTGTATGCCTCAGATTGGTAGGTCGGACCACTTTCTATTTTTGTCTGAATCAAAGGAAATGTAGATCTCTGTGTTTCTCCAGCAGATGCATTCATTAATCTAATTGCTGTGAAATTGTAGGAAATCTGAACTCCTATCTCAGAGCTCATACTCCTACTCCTAACAGATTAGCTGTGCAGTTACAAAATGACTGAGATGAGATGAGCTGTGTGCCACCTTACTGATAAATTAAACCTCTGAGTTAATACACACATAGACAGCATGCATATGAATGCCTTTTCTCTGTCGCATTTCAAATGAATGTGCATCCGCCAGAAGTCAAAAATGGACACAAACTGGATGTAATGAATACACAATTTCATGAAACAACTGAACTTTCAAATATTGTGGCACCCCCCTTATTGCCATTGAATCACCAATTATCATGCGTAGCTGTGCTAGAGAAGAAACCCAAATTAATATAACAGCGAATTCAAGCCTGCAGTTGTATTACTGATTCATGTGCACTTTTAAACCTTCACATTACTGGAAGGGCTCGTGGGCATGAATATTTGATGGGAAAACGATCGGCCCGTTCGCACCTAGCGACAGGTGTTTAGTTGCGTAAGAGGAGTTAAGCAACAGTCTGCCATTGAGGAACCTTAGAGGGGGCTATTTTCTCTGTCCCTCTCTGATGACACACAGACGTATTGTAAGGAGACACCTGGGCTGGACAGCAGATCACATGTGTTCCTCAACATGCCGTAGACAGGGACACTAGTTGCTGAATGAGTTATAGCGAGAGTCAACTTGTTCTTCATGTCCATGTTCATGTCCATAAACATTCTCCTTGAACCTGGTCACTCAGCATCTCTAAGAATGTCACTGCTGATGTCAGTAAGGTACATACTGTAGGTTCATGGACATGGGCCATAATATGTGCCTTTATAAAGTGTGCCATTATGTAATTATGTGGGATATTCCTTTCTTGGATGCCAGTAAGGTGCATAGGTTCATGGAGATCGTTCATCATATGTGCCTCTAAACAGTGTGCTATTAAGTAATTAAGTGGGAAATGATTTTCTTGGAGAAAGACAGTACAGTACCATCTAAGTATTGCTAACGTCAGTAAGGTATAGCTTGAGGAAATTATGCTTGGTTATTGTTTCTGTATGTATGTGCCTTTAAGTGCATGCCTCTGAAGAGTTCACTTAAGTAATTATGTTCAAAACAAACACTTATCATGAGTTTTTAAGTCAGAAAATGTATGCAACAATTTAAGATTGCCCCTTTAAGTAATATATGGTAATATATGTCATTATTTCCAAACTACAGTTATCATTTCCAAACTACAAGAAAAAAGGCTAACTATGTTGTGGTGGATGTATCTTGTTTCTTACTCCCATGCCAAATGAAGTCCATCTAAATATTGCTTCAATTGAGATCTAGTGTCTTTTATAGAGATGTTATTTTGATTCACTGACTCTCTATTCCTTCACTCCACTCCCCCCTTTTCTCTCCTGTTTTTTCTCTCTCCTCTAACATCAAAACTCTCCTCCAAACCATCATGCTATTCTTTTCTCCCATGATTCTTTTCTGCTTTCCTTCTATGGCACCACTAACCCTGACCTCTAAAGACTGGCAGTATGAGGGTAAGAGGGTAGACCTTCACTTTTCCTCTCTCACTCGCTCTTTCTCTCGGCATTAAGTGTATATTGACTCTCAACTAGGGTTGCAAAGCTACCGGTAATTTAACATAGCTAATAAGCAGTTTACCTATGTCAATCTATGGTAACTCTGGTCATTTATACTTGAATAACCAAAAAATATGTATGTATTAAACAACAATGGTATTCACTAAGTTGATGGTTTCTGTTTAGGATAATGTCATTCTTTGTCATTGTATTTTTTTAATCATCTTATTTTATATATTTTATTTGTGATAAGGCCAAACAGAGGGCCAGAGATAATTACAGACCAAAAAGGCCACTATATGTCTTGTGGTTAATTATATAAAATCCTTGACTACCAAAATGCTGGTAGTTTACTGGAAAACTTTTCAGTAATATACCCTCCCCTTTGCAACCCTTCTCAATACCTTTCTCCTGTCTTTCTCCGTCATCACTGAAGCACAATTCTCTTTTTGTACTCTGAGTAATTCCCATCTGTCTATCTCCTGTACTGGACACTGTGCTCGTGTTGTCCCCCACATGGTTGTCATATATTGTCATCATGTATTATAGTGAATTGGTCATCACTGTGCTTTTGTGTCAGTGTCGTTCAACCCATCAATGTTCTTCAACAGTCATAGAAATGATGCAACCATTCATAATCAGTTATGACAATTTATGTCAGCGTATAACATAAGGCTCTTTGTGGTATTAATGTGTTTTATTGCGTTCTCTCTCCGCATACAGAATGTAAACTGTCTCGGTCAGGCCCCCCTGCTACCATAGTGACCATCGATGAAGAGAGCCCCAATGGTATGTACTTCCTTTTTGTTTTCTCTGTACAGTACCTGCTGTTCAATATAGACCATAACATACATTACAACACAGAGTTGAAGTACCGGTACTTGGATTTCTAAGTTAAGAGTCGACTGGTATGCTACTGAGTGCCCAATCAAACCTCTACCCAAGATCCCAGGCTAGGAGCCATTGTGCTCCTGTTGAGAACACATCTAGCTTAAAGACTTCAGTTACCTGTAGCACTATACTTTCTATTTACCTAATTAGCTCGAGGAAAATCAACTTGTTGCAGGCACTAGTTGTTGTGTACTATGTGTGCGTGCATGTGTGTGTGTGTGTGTTGGCCTTCCCAGGCAGGGGACGTGTGTGCTTGGTACAGATGGTGTTTGTCGTGGTGGTGCGGTGTGGGGCTCCATTAGTGTATAGACCGCTCCCAACCGAGGACGGCACGGCTATGCATGGCTGTGTGCAACTGGTGACGGCTACAGCTCTGAGTGTGTTCAAGGACTCAGGGATGTCGCTAAACAGATGTGCACCAGTTGTTGGGGTCAAGTGTGCCGAAATCCTTCTCCAGTTTCCTCATTATCTTCCTCCACCTTTTGCCTCTCTTCCTCCTCCTCTTCCTCCTCCTCCACTGCTAATATAGTTTTTGCTGGTGAGGTGAGATGTTGCACCGTGCAGATTCATTTTCTGTGTTTTTTTCAACTGGTAAAAGGAATGTGGTTGAGAGTGAAGTAACTTCCAGCTGAGAAACAGGTGGACCTGCCTCAAAGTGGCTCCCTGCAGGAATAAGCTCTGCAGGTTAACAACATTTAATGAGCAGTTTTCAGTGAGCACCCTTTTCTGGGTCTGTTTATACAGTCAGTTTATTATTTCACACGCGCTTCACTGGGCTGTCACATCATAGTGGAATTGCCTCTCACAGGTGTGTGTGTGAGTGCACAAGCTCGACTCCATTTGCCTGTGCTCGTGCATCTCTGTTTCTGCTTTGCTGTTGTTTTGTTCTGGGTATGATTTATCAAAATTGAGTGCTGTTGTTTTTCAGTTTTGGGTGGTGCTTTTTAAAAGACAAACCGCTCAACAACCAGACCCTTATAATGGATGTCACAATGTCCTTCCCAGCCCTACCTCTCCATACATGTCCTTCCCAGCCCTACCTCTCCATACATGTCCTTCCCAGCCCTACCTCTCCATACATGTCCTTCCCAGCCCTACCTCTCCATACATGTCCTTCCCAGCCCTACCTCTCCATACATGTCCTTCCCAGCCCTACCTCTCCATACATGTCCTTCCCAGCCCTACCTCTCCATACATGTCCTTCCCAGCCCTACCTCTCCATACATATCCTTCCCAGCCCTACCTCTCCATACATGTCCTTCCCAGCCCTACCTCTCCATACATGTCCTTCCCAGCCCTACCTCTCCATACATGTCCTTCCCAGCCCTACCTCTCCATACATGTCCTTCCCAGCCTTACTACTTCATACATGTCCTTCCCAGCCCTACCTCTCCATACATGTCCCTCCCAGCCCTACCTCTCCATACATGTCCTTCACAGCCCTACTACTTCATACATGTCCTTCCCAGCCCTACTACTTCATACATGTCCTTCCCAGCCCTACTACTTCATACATGTCCTTCCCAGCCTTACTACTACATACATTTCCTTCCCAGCCCTACCTCTCCATACATGTCCTTCCCAGCCCTACTACTTCATACATGTCCTTCCCAGCCCTACCTCTCCATACATGTCCTTCCCAGCCCTACTACTTCATACATGTCCTTCCCAGCTCTACCTCGCCATACATGTCCTTCCCAGCCCTACTACTTCATACATGTCCTTCCCAGCCCTACTACTTCATACATGTTCTTCCCAGCCCTACTACTTCATACATGTCCTTCCCAGCCCTACCTCTCCATCCATGTCCTTCCCAGCCCTACCTCTCCATACATGTCCTTCCCAGCCCTACTACTTCATACATGTCCTTCCCAGCCCTACCTCTCCATACATGTCCTTCCCAGCCCTACCTCTCCATACATGTCCTTCCCAGCCTTACTACTTCATACATGTCCTTCCCAGCCTTACTACTTCATACATGTCCTTCCCAGCCCTACCTCTCCATACATGTCCTTCCCAGCCCTACCTCTCCATACATGTCCTTCCCAGCCTTACTACTTCATACATGTCCTTCCCAGCCCTACCTCTCCATACATGTCCCTCCCAGCCCTACCTCTCCATACATGTCCTTCACAGCCCTACTACTTCATACATGTCCTTCCCAGCCCTACTACTTCATACATGTCCTTCCCAGCCCTACTACTTCATACATGTCCTTCCCAGCCTTACTACTACATACATTTCCTTCCCAGCCCTACCTCTCCATACATGTCCTTCCCAGCCCTACCTCTCCATACATGTCCTTCCCAGCCTTACTACTTCATACATGTCCTTCCCAGCCCTACTACTTCACACATGTCCTTCCCAGCCCTACCTCTCCATATGTGTTACTGTGATATGGCCATGATGGATTGTCTAGGGAATGTATTAGACTGCCATGCAGTCAGGCCTGCGTTAGAAAGCCCCTCTCGTCCCTGTATCAACGTGCACTACTCTGATTCGCCATGTCTGAGAGATTTGGGCTTTATCCCCCTCATAAAACACTAATTTACCTGGGATATGGCCCCTGTCCTTTTATTTTTCTGGATGTGATGAAAGTGTCCAGGCCTGGTGTTCCTATAATGGAATGTTAAACAGGCAACCAGTCATTATTGACCAAAGCAATTATCCATCTAAATGTGGTCAATTTCTTCCTCCTGTCACACACATGCATTACAAATTACATATAATAAGATTCCATCTCCCCTGCATTCCCTTTTATATTAGTTTACGTCGGTCACCAGAAAAACAAACAGAATAATCATCAGTCCTTCACCATTCACCATGCTTTGTCTGTAGGTTTCCAAGAAATGTCCTTGTTTTAGAATGGCTTTTGCATCACTTGAGGGACGAATACATCATAAGCCTTGTGATAGAAGACTTGAATCAGTTGCTGAAATTACATTTTCAAAAAATTATTTCAATGGCCGTTCATTGAAGAACAGAGTAGCCTGCACACTGCTCGTGCTCATATAACTTTGTTTTATTAATCCAATACACTCTTGGGAATTGGCCTATATGCATGTAGGGCCCAGTTCAAATGTTTCAGACAGAAAAAATATGAGAAGCATATGCACAACTATAGTAGAAATTGAAAGGAAACCGAAAGTGAGGACACATTTTGTACATTTAACATTTTCTTTACTTTTCGCAGCATTTGTCAATACCGAAATCTGACTCTTGATAGATTGAGTAACATAATGAGAATATACATGGAAAATGTGGGGTATGTACAAAATAAGACAAGAAAAAAAGGACAAGAGTTTGAGTAGATGTCTAACTGTTGATATGACTCAAGGAAAGAGCTTTTAACTATTAGGTGCTTTTTTGAGCTCTCCTAGCTTTGCAATTAAGGAACTAAAGCAAGCACACTTGTATTATTTTGTTTGGAATACAGCCTTGCATCCGCACCTTCAGACAATTACTGTTGTTGGTTACGCAATCCAAAAACGGTCCATTATAAATCACAATCTGGGTCAAGAGGGCATAATTTGAAAGCTTATTCTATTGCCAGCATTAAGTTATCAAATGTCGATCTTACAGCTGTGATGACTACATGTGACGATCCAGTGGCTCAGATCAGCTGGGCAATGGTTGTCAGTGGCCAGACCTTCTCTCACCCACAGAAGAGGGGAAGTGTCACGCCCTGACCTTAGAGAGCCTTTTTATTTCTCTATTTGGTTAGGTCAGGGTGTGATTAGAGTGGGCATTCTAGTTTTTTCGTTTTCTATGTTGGCCTGGTATGGTTCCCAATCAGAGGCAGCTGTCTATCGTTGTCTCTGATTGGGGATCATATTTAGGCAGCCTTTTCCCACCTGTTGTTTGTGGGATCTTGTTTTTGTGTAGCTGCCTGTGAGCAGCCCAGAACGTCACGTTTCGTTTTCTTCTATTTTGTTTGGTGAGTTTAATATTTATTAAACGTGTGGAATTCTACGCACGCTGCGCCTTGGTCCAATCATTCAAACGATTGTGACAGGAGGAGGGCGCTGGGGCGCTTTTTGACACCGCACACCCGGTCGTAAATGTTATGCAGCAGAGAACTCTCTTGCTCCTTAGTATCAACCAAAGGAATGTCTTTGTCTCCAAAATACTTTTGCTGGCCAAAAACAAAAGTGAACACTGGAACAAAATTCCTAACATCAGAATGTGGGGAATGGTCAGTGGGGACCTAAAGAATAATAATGTCATATTGTTTTTAATTTTGTTATGTCTTTAGTAAGGTTATAAATGAAATACTGCATCCATCCAATACATGGTGTAGACAATGTGAAAAATTATGGAAGTATTTGTGTTAAGCTAGAAATGTGATAAAACATTTAAAAATAGGTAATTGTTTTTGAGAATACCTTGCACAGTAACTAGCCACACCCCAAGTGAGGTCAGACGAGTGTGTCAGTGTGATGGAACCGCCCTTTTCGAGTGCTTAAAAGTATTGGAAGAGAAATTAACATCAGACCAGAAAGACGTGAGATCATGGTCCACACATTTGAAATGGTTAGAACTCAAAAACCTCAACACGAGGTGAAGATAAACTCACCAGACTAGACCAGGACACCGCCAGTCTGCAGCTGTGCATGTAAAGTGGTTTGGAAATTTGACTATCTACCCTAGGAAGAGGAGAAAATAACTCCCTCTCAGACAATCACTGATACGGCTAAGTAGCTGTTCTTAGGAAACAGCCCATTGGAGACCAGACAACTAAGAAGGAGGACATTGTGACCTCTGGTGGATAATCAGAGCATATACAAGTGGCCCACAGGAAAGGCTCACCAAACCAACATTCTTCCAAAGCAGTGCTCGTTCAGACAGAGAAACGGCAAATGGCATTCAACACGTAAATACATTCATTGCTTCTTATTCCAAATGGGCGGCAGTTTGTGTGCAAGGTATATGATTAATGTGAGGACAATCCTAGAATGTATCCACGATAAATGTCCCTTTCTCTCTTTTCCCCCACCCCCTCTCCATATGTGTAACAAGCCGTCGTATCTTGTCAGTCTACTAGGGACCTTTGTCTCATGGAAGTGTGTATGTGTATTCTGTGTTATTATTTAGTTAGCTAGTAAATAAATAATTAAACCAATTTGTGTAGTACGGAATAATGCTCGCGGCTGGGGTTGTTGCTGATCCAAGAATGTTGTGACCGTTCAGATTATGAGACTGATATGAGGTAATGATTAATAAGTGACTGTTATCGATATTTAATTTATATATCTTCTATAGTTTAATTCAGGAGATGGCAACTCGTTAAATAACCTCTTCCGTGGTGGCCCAAATTCCTAATGAGTTAATTGTTACATGATTCATTTAATTGGGCAACAATTAAACATAGTTAGTGAATTAAATAAATAACACTCATCAGATACAATTTACATTTTAAATTTTTATTTAACCTTTATTTAACTAATTAATGAAATTAGATCGAAAGTGAGGACACATTTTGAGCATTTTACATTTTCTGTACTTTTCGCAGCATTTGTCAATAACGAAATCATACTCTTGATACATTGAGTTACATAATAAGAATATAAATAGAACATGTGGGGATGTCCAACATGAGATAAGAAAAAAGGACAAGGGTTTGAGTAGATGTCTAACTGGTGATATGACTCAAGGAAATTAATGAAAGTCATGTCACGACACAGTGTTAGGCTTTCACAAGGCACTTCGGAGAAACAGATTGTAATTTTGGTGTGCGAAGAAAGGATCCATAAGCGCATTCAGGTACTTGTTCTGTAGCCAGTTTTCTTCACAATAGACAAACATCGGTATGTTTGCTGTACAATTACAAGTATGACATGGCGTCATTCCCCAAATTGTTCTGAGTAGAATGAGCCTATCATAAACATTGATACTGTAAATGACATGAGTTTTATAATATTTTTGCGTGTGTGTGGTTTGCTTGCAAGGGTGTGTGGTTTGCTAGCATTACAACGAAACTGTATTTATTATAATCCTCAATGTCTCATCTTTCAGAACACATCGAGTCCTCTTGATTTACAGCATTCCCGTCTCTCAGACGACAAAACGTTAGCAAAAGTAGCCAATGGGAGGGAGGGATGGGGCATCTTCTTGTTGCGCTAGCCAATTAGCGGGAGGGATGGGGCATCTTCTTATTGCGCTAGCCAATTAGCGGGAGGGATGGGGCATCTTCTTTTTGCGCTTGGTGCTCACACTTAGTGCGTCTGTCAGTTGAATCCCATACAGCGCTGTAGAACGGAGACCCAGAGCTCTATCGTCATGTATAGCCCGTTACTGTACAGCCACTGCTTTCCAATTTAGGCACTTATCAATGACCAAACCTTATACGGATTGAAAAGTGAACAGCTTAAGTGTGGGCCTCTCTGCTTTTGTCAGAGCTTTGAAAAAAAGCTCTGACGAAGGCCAAAAGAAATACACGTAAGCTTGAATAAAAAAGTGAAACAAGCGAGAGCAGTGTACTCTTTTCCTTGAAGTAATGCAACAAAACTCAGATGTGAGAGTGCTTTTTTCGCAATTTGAATGGCCATTCATTGGTATTGTGTGCTGTAGCATTATGGTGGGCCAAGGAAGGAACAGAAAACAATATTGATTCATGTCACTTTCTTTACTGCTTAGTACTTAACGTGCTCAAAGAGAGGTCTGAATAGCTTGAAGGCCTCATTGGTTTTTCATGTTGTTGCTAAGGAAGAAATGGACCCAAATTTTGACGTCAATTTCCATTGTCAATCGTACCATCAATGGTGTATTGAATGGGATAATGCAACGGGAAGGATTGTATTGACCTTACTGAGAGAAGAAGATGGGGATTGCATATTACAGAGTATGATTTAAAGGGAAGCAATATGATGCCTGTATTCAAATGATCCTCCTCATGTATATCATCTATACAATTCCAAGATTGATTGATGAGGACTTATTGGTCAGCTGGTGATGTACTGATAGAAGGGTGAAGAGATGGATTGGGAGATAGGTTGAGCAATGTAAAAGATGGCTAGGAGGACAGAGTGATACATTGCTATATAGATGACTAAACAAAGCACTTGCTTATTGTTGTTTATGTTCAGGCTTAGCTTTATTCTAGACATGCTTTTCTCATTACAGCTCAACATGTCTGCCTACTGGGGCCTCTGTGCAGTCTGAGAATACCAAGGGCTCACAAGGGGATATGACTGCTCATTCAGATGGAACATAGCATGTTTAATTTATCCAAAATGCTTGTTGTGCAGTCACTCTGACAGGTGCCAGAAAGATTCAAAGTATCACTTCACCATTTAAAGCTGATTTCTAGTGTAAATACAAAGCTTGTTTTGTTTTGGCTTTTTTGCTGGTTCAATGTATGAGAAAGCAAATGTGTTTTTTCCCAGGTTTCAACTGCAGTTAATCGGATTGAAGAGATTTCTATCTGGGGGATAAAGGATATGGGCTGTCTGCAGGTGCAGAGAGAGAGGGGAACTGAACTAGAGAGAGAGCATTACAGAAGTGAGTGGAGGTAGAGAAAGGACGTTGGAGAGCGAGAGGAAGGATGGCGAGGAGAGTGAGAAGACAGAAAAAGAGAGAAAGTATGTGAGAGAACGAGAGAATAATACAGATTGTCTTAGAAGAGAGAAAGAAAAGCGAGTGACAGGTAAAGAGATTAAGTGAAAGAGATGTCGTGAGCAGTATAGAGATAAAGGCATAGAAAAAGAGATTAAGAGAGAGAGCGAGTGAGAGAACTACATAGTAAAGAAAGAGAGGTAAATGAGAGGAATGAAGACCTTGAGAAAGATGAGGGAGAGTGAGAATGAGAGAAAGAGGCAGAGAATTTCACCGAGCAGAGCAATAAAAAGAGGGTGGAAGTGAACGAGATGGGAGGGACAGAATGGAAGAAGCAGATCAAGGTGCCTGTAAACTAAGGGCCCGGTTCCTGGTGTTGGTCTTTCCTACACAAATGCATGATTTATATCAGTTGAAGCTAGGAAGGTGTGAAAGGCTGCCCATTCCTCTCACGGAAATATTGAGCGACAGCTTGCAGGAAATATAAAAATGTATTAAAGTAGTGTAGCTGAAGGGTTTTTATTAGAAAGGAGCATTTTATACAGTATGTGCTGTGGGCGAGCATAAGTCGCGGTGAGATCACTTGGAAGACTGATGAAGTTTTTGTAGTAAAGTAGGACTATCCATATGAATGACATACACTGATTATACAAAATGTTAAGGACACCTGCTTTTTCCATGACATAGACTGACTAGGTGAATCAAGGTGAAAGCTATGATCGCTTATTGATGTCACTTGTTAAATCCACTTCAATCAGTGTAGATGAAGGGGATGAGACAGGTTAAAGAAGTATTTTTATGCCTTGAGACATGGATTGTGTATGTGTGCCATTCAGAGGGTGAATGGACAAGACAAAATATTTAAGTGTCTTTGAACAGGGTATGGTAGTAGGTGCCAGGCGCACCGGTTTGTGTCAAGAACTGCAACCCTGCTGGGTTTTTCACACTGAACAGTTTCCCGTGTGTATCAAGAATTTTCCACCACCCAAAGGACATCCAGCCAACTTGACACAACCGTAGGAAACATTGGAGTCAACCTAGGACAGCATCCCTGTGGAACACTTTCGACACCTTGTAGAGTCCATGCCCCGGCAAGTGCAAGTGACCAATGCTGTTTCAGATTCTATTCATGGCCTGACGAATTCAGGATGTTCTGAGGGCAAAAGAGAGGGGGGCAACTCAATATTAAGATGGTGTACCTGATGTATGGTATACTCAGTATAATTATGTCACAAATATCACTTCCCTTCATGAATAAGATATCGCTACCCTGATTAAAAAATACACATATTCACACACATACAGTACCTTGAAAAAGTATTCATCCCCCTTGGCGTTTTTCCTATTTTGTTGCATTACAATCTGTAATTTAAATAGATTTTTATTTGGATTTCATGTGATGGACATACACAAAATAGTCCAAATCGGAAAAGTGGTGCGTGCATATGTATTCACCCCTTTTGCTATGAAGCCCCTAAATAAGATCTGGTGCAACCAACTACCTTCAGAAGTCACATAATTAGTTAAATAAAGTCCACCTGTGCGCAATCTAAGTGTCACATGATCTCAGTATATATACACCTGTTCTGAAAGTCCCCAGAGTCTGCAACACCACTAAGCAAGTGGCACCATGAAGACCAAGGAGGTCTCAAAACAGGTCAGGGACAAAGTTGTGGAGAAGTACAGATCAGGGCTAGGTTATAAAAAAATATCCAAAACTTTGAACATCCCAATGAGCACCATTAAATCCATTATAAAAAAAATGGAAAGAATATGGCACCACAACAAACCTGCAAAGAGAGGGCCGTCCACCAAAACTCATGGCCTGGTAAGGATGGCATATTTCAGAGAGGCAACAAAGAGACCAAAGATAATCTTGAAGGAGCTGCAAAGCTTTACAGCGGAGTTTGGAGTATCTGTCCATAGGACCACTTTAACCCATACACTCCACAGAGCTGGGCTTTATGGAAGAGTGGCCAGAAAAAGCCATTGCTTAAAGAAAAAAATAAGCAAACATGTTTGGTGTTTGCCAAAGGGCATGAGGGAGACTCCCCAAACATATGGAAGAAGGTACTCTGATCAGATGAGACTATACCGTAGCCTTTTGGCCATCAAGGATAATGATATGTCTGGCACAAACCCAACACCTCTCATCACCCTGAGAAAACCATCCCCACAGTGAAGCATGGTGGTGGCAGCATCATGCTGTGGGGATGTTTTTCATTGGCAGGGACGGCGAAACTGGTCAGAAATGAAGGAATGATGGATGGCGCTAAGTACAGGGAAATTCTTGAGGGAAACCTGTTTCAGTCTTCCAGAGATTTGAGACTTGGATGGAGGTTCATCTTCCAGCAGGACAATGACCATAAGCATACTGCTAAAGCAACACTCAAGTGGTTTAACTTCTTATGGGCAGTTGGGACGGTAGCGTCCCACCTGACCAACATCCAGTGAAATTGCAGAGCGCAAAATTCAAACTACAGAATTATAAATATTTAACTTTCATAAAATCACAAGTGCAAAACATCAAAATAAAGCTTAACTTCTTTTTAATCCAGCCGCTGTGTCAGATTTCAAAAAGGCTTTACTGCGAAAGCACACCATGCGATTATCTGAGGACAGCGCCCAGCATACAAAACCATGTTACATCACAAATGGTCATTTTGTTCGATAATGTCCTTCTTTACATCCATAAAAACTCAGTTTAGCTGGCACGCTTCAGTCAATAATCCACCCAGTTTCCCTCCATCAAAATGCATACAAAATGAATCCCAAACGTTACTAATAAACTTTTCCAAACAAGTCAAACAAGGTTTTTAATCAAACTTTAGGTACCCTAATACATAAACAAATTATAAATGTAAGACGGAGATTCGTTATTGTCTTTACCGGAGAAATATACCAAAGAACGCGTTCTCATCACGTGCTTGGAAACCATCAGCCAAAATGGAAGCCACCTAGAAAAACGACAATTTCTGGCAAATTTTTCCAAAAAACAGCCTGAAACGCTTTCTAAAGACTGTTGACATCTAGTGGAAGCCCTAGGAACTGCAATCTTGGAGGACTTCGCCTTATAATAAAAGTGACAGCCATTGAAAATAGTGGTAGGCTGAATTTTTTCTTTTTGGGGAATGGTTTGTCCTCGGGGTTTCGCCTGCCATATCAGTTCTGTTATACTCACATACATTATTTTAATAGTTTTAGAAACTTTAGGGTGTTTTCTATCCACATCTACCAATTATATGCATATCCTAGCTTCTGGGCCGGAGTAACAGGCAGTTGACTTTGGGCACGCTTTTCATCCGGACGTGAAAATACTGCCCCCTACCCAAGAGAGGTTAAGGGGAAACCTTTAAATGTCTTGGAATGGCCTAGTCAAAGCCCAGACCTCAATCCAATTGAGACTCTGTGGTATGACTTAAAGATTGCTGTACACCAGCGGAACCCATCCAACTTGAAGGAGCTGGAGCAGTTTTGCCTTGAAGAATGGGCAAAAATCCCAGTGGCTAGATGTGCCAAGCTTATAGTGACATACCCAAAGAGACTTGCAGCTGTAATTTCTGCAAAAGGTGGCTCTACAAAGTATTAACTTTTGAGGGGTGAATAGTTATGCACGCTCAAGTGTTCCATTTTTTTGGTCTTATTTCTTGTTTGCTTCACAATAAAAAAATTGGTGGTAGGCATGTCAAAGTGGTAGGCATGTTGTGTAAATCAAATGATACAAATTCCCAAAAATCTAATTTAATTCCAGGTTGTAAGGCAACATGCAAGCACGCACACACATGCATACAATGAAAGCTGAAGATGAAGAGTGCTCCCTCTCCACAAAAGCAATGGCAACAGGCTTCTACAGGGCATCCCCTGTAGTTAGACTTGGACTGTATCGCCAAAGAGCTACATTAATGCTGAATAGTTAGCCTGAACTAGCTGATGCCAATCAACTAATGTGCAGAGTAAGAATACACTAGATTCAGTCTGATAACGAGAGGCCGAAATACAACACTAGACACAGACACTTGGCTCAGGACTGAGGCTGCATTAGAGGAATTGACATAGCAGAAGAAGAATCAAGCAGCTAAATCAGAGGGTTCCAGACAATAAATGTCATTCAGTCTCTCAGTCTCTCCTCTTTCTAGGAAAGCATGCAAGGACTGAAGGATGCTGTCTTCAATAGGAAAATGTCAGGTACAAAGTACCTCAGAACCAGCTTCAGAATTGTTTTAAATGTTGTTTGTGGCTTCAACAATCTGTGAAATCGCCCATGCAAGGGCCTTGTGACTGTTTTCTCAACGACCATGAATTCATTAGTTACTCCTTTCTCCAGCGCTATTTCAATCCTCTTTCTCTGTATTTCACTTTCTCTCTCTCTTTATCTCTCTCTCTCTCTGTCTTTATCTAATTATCCACACACACATGACGGTGAACTAACACACTCTCAATTGTCAATTGTTTTATTTCATTCTCACATTTGAATTAAGCAAATCTTGTTAATTTGTCTCTGGTGTACACCTGTTTGCCCTGTAGCACATTACCCATTTTAAGGGTCTCAGATTGATACGAAGCTATAATGACTGGGCCCTGTAATTATAGAATGGTTGCTATGTTAAAATGAGAGCTCGTGTATTTCTGTTTTAGTGCTATGTTGGTTGTAACTTCTTCTAGCTGAGATGCCGGTTTGGTATTCTGGAGCCGTCTCTCTGTGATTCAAACGATGAGACCCCTGGTGGAAACGCATGCATGAATGCCTGGCAGCAGAGTAAAGAGAGAGAGAGACAGAGTGTGTGTTTGTGTGTTTTTGTTCCTGCATGAGTATGCATGTGCCTGGGTTGGGTACAGTGTGTGGATGTGTTCTGCGATGTGATTGGTTTACATTCAAGGGTTTAATTTTGGATTTTGCAGATGTTCATTCCCAGTGTAGCCAGTGTGAAACAGAGAATGTGTTTGTGTGTGTAATAATTTGGGTGGTGCTTATATTTGCCCTATTTCACAAGTGTTTATTAATATGCATGTGTGAATTAGAAATGACCCTGTAGCAATTAGGGTTAAGTGCCATGCTCAAGGTCACATCAACCGATTTCTTTTTTTACCTTGCCAGCTCGAGGATTTGAACTAGAGACCTTTCGGTTACTGGCCCAACGCTCTGACTGCTAGGCTATCTGCCGGCGTGTGTGTGCGCAACTGCATGCTTGCATACGTGCGTGCGTACGCCCTGTTGAAGTGATTGCAAGGCCAGCAATATGTAATTAGAGAGTGTGGCTGAAAGGACTGGATTAGTCCCCAGACACCTGCTACTTCTTTGGATTAGAGAGGGAGAGGAAGAGAGAGGGATTGAGAGGCGTGTGGGGGAGATGAGAATGGTGCATGGAAAGTGGAAAGCAAAGATAGAGGGCAGTGTGTTGACAGTGTGCATACTGTAGGTGCTTGCATGCGTGCCTCCGTGCATGTGATGTATTAGCAAATAAAGATTTAATTTATCCAGACTTTCCATTTTACTATTGTTTTTTCATATGATGTATCTCGATGGTTTCGTGTTTGAATCTGCTTGCTAATTCAAATCTTTAGTGGAATGATAGAACACTAGTTGATATTTATCTCGGTGTCCACCCAATTATCCTTGTGGGGTTGCTAGTGTGTTTTTTTGGTATTGTGAAACATATTCCTACAGTTGATGTGTAATAAGGCTGCGATTACAGTATTATGTTGAGATAAACAGTCAGTTTAATTAGCTGTGTTGTGCTAAATTGCTTTGACTCTTTGTTTACCCTCATTAAAAATAAGCTATAGAGATGAGTTTCTTTGAAGTATAGCTAGCATTCTGCATCCTCATTTACATACACTTAAATTCTTTGTGAGGATTCTTGCCTTTTTCCACTTAAAAATCTCCACCTTTGTCTCATTTTATTTTCATAGCTATCTACTCACAAAACAGATGACTAAATCAAATGTAATATGTTCACTCACATTCACAATATTATATAAACCTCTAATACAGAACTCATCCGAACAACTTAAATTCCCAACTGTAATGCAATTTTATAAGAAGTAGGAAGAAAAAGGCCTCTTTGCCGTCCTTCACTTTTTCTCAAGTCGATTCTGACATGAATTCTCAGCCCCCGCTGCATTATCCAATTGCCTCTCCCAGAGTGTCTGAGTATTGTCACGTTAGATTTAAAAATGTTCTGTGTATTGTCATTTTGGATTTACATCTCTCTAAGAAAATCCTGGGGTAAATTTTCACAAGAACAGCATCCCCTTGTATTAGTTGCTTGGAAAATCTGGTCTCAAGAAATTGCTTTACTTTAATAGTTTCGTAGTCACACAAGTAATACGGATTAAAAGTTTAAATGTATTTAATTTTTTCCGTTCATTTCAGTTTGTGACAAAACAAGCAAGTAGAGTGTAGAGAGTCATCGTACCATCTAAACCACTATGAAATATATTTTCCATAATATATTTTTTTCAGCTGTTTGAAGCTGGTGTACAAAACCGAAAGTAAAAGACGCAAAAACTAAACTTCAGAACGGAAAGCATAGAAGTATGCTTTTCAGAGCTCATCATAGAGCTGCAGTGTCATGGTGTTTGTTCTCTCTCTCCCTTGTCTCTAGGTTTTCGTTATCTTTGGTCCCGTGTGGCTCAGTTGGTAGAGCATGGTGCTTGCAACGCCAGGGTTGTGGGTTCATTCCCCACGGGGGGACCAGGATGAATATGTATGAACTTTCCAATTTGTAAGTCGCTCTGGATAAGAGCGTCTGCTAAATGACTTAAATGTAAATGTAAATGTAAATGTAAGTAATGCACCTAGAACAGATTTACCGCTTCTTGGATTTACTTTCAATGAGAATGACAGATCTATAACTTACCTTTCTATGTGAATTCGCCCAAAAAGTTACATATTGCAGCTTTAATCCTCTCATTAGACTGAGTAATCATTAAAGGGATAGGTCATCTTCATTTCACTATTGGATCTCATTCCTCAGAGATAATTTTTCTAAATTACCTGCAAAATCAGCATGTAGATACTTCCCTTGAGAAGGGGGCTGAACTTACTGATTTAGCCTCGGTTTCAATTGTCCTCATTAGGAAATGCAACTGAGAATGAGATTTGGGTCTTGGAGGCGTGCGTTGATGTGGGTGTCTCTTGTGTAATAATATTTTATACATTTTATTTGGGGAAAGCCTTTCAAGATACTCAAGGACATCTTACATTAAAAGTAGGCCTACATAAAATCAAGTACAGTACATAAATTCAAATGCATCAATTAAATGTACATTTTAAAATCAAAGGTCCAGATAAAACAGGAGGGAGGGTTTGGGAAGAGGATAAAGAACCTAGTTTAGGGTAAGGGGTTGGGTTGGGGGGACACATAGGGATATATAGGGAACTGAGAAGGCACAGAAGAGGGCGGTAGGACAGAGTCAATCATGGACGCTAGCTTATAAGATATAAGCATCGTTGAAGAGGTGTGTTTTGAGGAGGTTTTGAATGTGATGACTGCATGTCGTATGTGTAGGGGGAGTACATTCCAGAGCCTGGGTGCCGAGCAGCTGAAGGTCCTGGCACCTATGGTGGAGAGGCAGAATGGGGTTGTGACAAATAGGGCTATCTTCTGTATACCACCACTACCTTGTCACAATACAACTGATTGGCTCAAACACATTAAGAAGGAAAGAAATTCCACAAATTAACTTTGAAAAAGAAACACCTGTTAATTGAAATGCATTCCAGGTGACTACCTCATGAAGCTGGTTGAGAGAATACCAAGACTGTGCAAAGCTGTCATCAAGGCAAAGAGTGGCTACTTTGAAGAATCTCAAATATAAAATATATTTTGATTTGTTTAACACTCGTAAGAAGCTCGTTGACATCCATGGTGCAGCTGTGGCAAGGCTGAAGAGGAGATTAGGCCAGCTTCAGCAGCCTCGGTCTCTCTAGTCAGGGCTTAGGTCTGAAAAGTAATCACACAATCCTCCCAGTTACTCACAACTGAATGAAGGCGAGAGAGAGAGAGAGAGAGAGAGAGAGCACTTGTATTTTTATCTGCATTCTCCTTAAGATTGTATGTCTGCAGCAATGTTTAATAGGCTTGCATTGTTGAGAGTATGTCTTAAGTCTTGTTGTCACACACTGTCTGGACTGAGAGTGTGACTGAGCTTTACGTACAACACAAAGCTAATCAGAAGGCTTTACCTCTCC
Source organism: Salvelinus alpinus (assembly GCF_045679555.1). Lineage (NCBI taxonomy): Eukaryota > Metazoa > Chordata > Actinopteri > Salmoniformes > Salmonidae > Salvelinus > Salvelinus alpinus. The sequence continues at coordinate 17,786,189 of NC_092117.1, forward strand.
GAACAGATTTAACCTGCGGGATGCTCACTGGTTCCGTGAATAGAGACCCTAAAAGTCCTCATCAATACCACTTTCATGGATGTGAACATATTTACTGTAACAATGAAAGTCAAAGTCCCTCATTAGATGTTGGGGTGAAAGGGGATGTGATGCAGAGGGCGATACCCTATAGAATAATAGCATTCAGAAAATTTAACGAGCGATATAGCTGGTGTTGGTTGGCCACATTCTGCAATGAAGTTGTTTAGCTTTTAACTCACCCTTGGATCTTGTGCCCTCTGCCTTGAATGAGAACACGAACAAGACTAGAATAGAGTGTGTCAGTGTCATCTAAGGGACATGGGAGGGTTAGTGGCCCTGGAGCACTCACATCTATAGCTTTGAAATACTTTGAAAGGCTGGTCATGGCTCACATCAACACCATCAACCCAGACACCCTGGACCCACTCCAATTCACATACCACCACAACAGAACAAGAGATGACGTAATCTCTATTGCACTCCACACTGCCATCATCGACCTGGACAAAAGGAATACCTATGTAAGAATGGTGTTCATTGACTACAGCTCAGCATTAACCACCATAGTCCCCTCCTAGCTCATCACCAAGCTCATGACCCTGGGACTGAACACCTCTCTCTCTCTGCAACTGGATCCTGGACTACCTGACAGGCCGCCCCAAGTGGTAAGGGTAGACAAAACACATCTGCCATGATCACCATCAAAACGGGGCCCCTCAGTGGTGTGTGCTTTGTCCCATCCTATACTCTCTTTTCACCCACGACTGAGTGGTCGCGTACGACTCCAACACCATCATCAAGTTTTCTGAAGACACGATGGTGGTAGGACTGATCACAGACGGCAATGAGACAGCCTACAGGGAGGAGGTTAGAGACCTGGGAGTGTGGTGCCAGGAAAACAAACTTTCAACATCAGCAAGACAATGGAGCTGATTGTGGACATCAGGAAATGCAGGGCCGAGCATGCCCCCATTCACATTGACATGGTTGTAGTGGAGCCGGTCAAGTGCTTCAAGTTCCTCTGTGTCCACATCACTAAGGAATTAACATGGTTCACACACACCCACAAAGTTATGAAGAGGGCACAACAACGTCTCTTCCCCCTCAGGAGGTTGAAAAGATTTGGCATTTCGAAAACGTTTACAACTGCACTGTTGAGAGCGTCTTGACTTGCTGCATCACCACTTGGTACGGAAACTGCAAGGCACCCGACCGCAAGGCACTAAGGAGGGTGACGAGTAGGGCCCAGTACATCACTGGTACACACACACACACACACACTACATACCCCTGCACATCGACTCTGTACTGGCACTTCCTGTATTTTTTTACAACATTTTTATTTGTTTTGTTATTTTTTGTTGGGGGGGGGCGGGTTACAAGTACATTATCCATTTCAAATGACAAGTTTATAAAACATGTACCCATAGGCTGCCAGTCAAAAGAAGAAGAAAAAAAATTAAGTACATACTAAGTTATGATTATAAATTAAATATGAACAGGAAAATAAAATAGAAAGTAAGTGTACCTCCACCCCCAATCGCCCATCCCATTCCCCCAACTCCATCCACGTTTTTGATGTAACTTATGAACCGCTTAATGCAAATCTCTACTATGTGTGAATTGTATGAGAGTGTTTGTGTTCAGCTTTGCTCACTCTCCCCATTCACACTTGGTTGATGGGTGCTGAAGGGTCCAGGGTGTGAAACTGTAGGGGTCAAGCGGTGGGAGCCAAACCTCAGCCACTGACACATCCTATCGAACACAGAGTTTGATCCACCATGTCAGGTATAGAGTAACACCGTACTTCTTACACAACCTCTTATAGAATACTCCTGGTCTTGAAAAGTCAGAGTATTGAATTGGTTCTTACAGCATGGTGTTTTTCACAGGATTGAGGACATTAATTACTTTTCAGGTAAGTTTTTGGGGGCTTTTTGCATGCAAAATATGTTTCTTGTATTCTTTCAAAGATCAAACACAATTAAACCTGCAATCGGTTTGACTTCAGTACAAAACAAATGAAGTGCTTATTGATCTGTTTTTCGCTAATCTTTTGATTTTCTCCCCTCTAATTTCAAAGCCTTTGGTAAACCTCAGCACATGTGCTAAAATTATCCTGTGATTGATTATATTGGTCTAAGGTCTAAGATATCGTGAGTCTAGAAACTCTGCTATGAGTCATCAAGGCTTACACCTTATGAAAGGCATTATCTTTAATACACTGCTCAAAAAAATAAAGGGAACACTAAAATAACACATCCTAGATCTGAATGAATGAAATATTCTTATTAAATACTTTTTTCTTTACATAGTTGAATGTGCTGACAACAAAATCACACAAAAATTATCAATGGAAATCAAATTTATCAATCCATGGAGGTCTGGATTTGGAGTCACACTCAAAATTAAAGTGGAAAACCACACTACAGGCTGATCCAACTTTGATGTAATGTCCTTAAAACAAGTCAAAATGAGGCTCAGTAGTGTGTGTGGCCTCCACGTGCCTGTATGACCTCCCTACACCGCCTGGGCATGCTCGTGATGAGGTGGCCAACTCCTGGACAGTCTGTGGTGCAACGTGGCGTTGGTGGATGGAGCGAGACATGATGTTCCAGATGTGCTCAATTGGATTCAGGTCTGGGGAACGGGCGGGCCAGTCCATAGCATCAATGCCTTCCTCTTGCAGGAACTGCTGACACACTCCAGCCACATGAGGTCTAGCATTGTCTTGCATTAGGAGGAACCCAGGGCCAACCGCACCAGCATATGGTCTCACAAGGGGTCTGAGGATCTCATCTCGGTACCTAATGGCAGTCAGGCTACCTCTGGCGAGCACATGGAGGGCTGTGCGGCCCCCCAAAGAAATGCCACCCCACACCATGACTGACCCACCGCCAAACCGTCATGCTGGAGGATGTTGCAGGCAGCAGAACGTTCTCCACGGCGTCTCCAGACTCTGTCACGTCTGTCACATGTGCTCAGTGTGAACCTGCTTTCATCTGTGAAGAGATTCGCCAGTGGCGAATTTGCCAATCTTGGTGTTCTCTGGCAAATGCCAAACGTCCTGCACGGTGTTGGGCTGTAAGCACAACCCCCACCTGTGGACGTCGGGCCCTCATACCACCCTTATGGAGTCGGTTTCTGACCGTTTGAGCAGACACATGCACATTTGTGGCCTGCTGGAGGTCATTTTGCAGGGCTCTGGCTCAGTGCTCCTCCTGCTCCTCCTTGCACAAAGGCGGAGTTAACGGTCCTGCTGCTGGGTTGTTGCCCTCCTCCACGTCTCCTGATGTACTGGCCTGTCTCCTGGTAGCGTCTCCATGCTCTGGACACTACGCTGACTGACACAGCAAACCTTCTTGCCACAGCTCGCATTGATGTGCCATCCTGGATGAGCTGCAATACCTGAGCCACTTGTGTGGGTTGTAGACTCCGTCTCATGCTACCACTAGAGTGAAAGCACCGCCAGCATTCAAAAGTGACCAAAACATCAGCCAGGAAGCATAGGAACTGAGAAGTGGTCTGTGGTCACCACCTGCAGAACCACTCCTTTATTGGGGGTGTCTTGCTAATTGCCTATAATTTCCACCTGTTGTCTATTCCATTTGCACAACAGCATGTGAAATGTATTGTCAATCAGTGTTGCTTCCTAAGTGGACAGTTTGATTTCACAGAAGTGTGATTGACTTGGAGTTACATTGTGTTGTTTAAGTGTTCCCTTTATTTTTTTGAGCAGTGTATATATTCAATATCTACAGAACTCACACAAAGCGCCTGGTCTATCAATTAGAGAAAACGGTCAATTAACTAAATACTAATTAAATAATTACATAGCTATTGTTTGAAACATATCCTCATATGAGCGGCAGGTAGCCCAGCGGTTATGGGCGTTGGGCCAGTAATTGAAAGATCACTGGTTCGAATCCCTGAGCCGACTAGGTGTCGATGTACCCTTGAGCAAGGCACTTAACCCTAATTGCTCCAGGGTCGTTGCCAATAATGGATGATCCCTGGCTGTGACCCAACTCTCTGAGAGCATCTCACGGGGAGTGGGGATATGCAAAAAAAAAAATCCTAATAGGACAAACGTTATCACCATTATTTATTAGATCCATAAAAGGTATGGTAAAGTGTAATTCTGCCGACGTACCTTCCCATAGCTTCTGAAATAGAAATCTATTTGATTTGCATTATCAGCCCTGTCTGGTACAGTAGCATGGTTCTGCAGAGTGTCTTTTTATATTTAGAATAAAAGTCACCTGGTTTTCAACCTTCCCAACCTTCCCATGTTACCCCGCTCCTCCACAAACTCTGCTGGCTTCCAGTCGAAGCTTGCATCCACTGCAAGACCATGGTTATTGCCTACGGAGCAGCAAGAGGAACTGCCCCTCCCTACCTTCAGGCTATGCTCAAACCCTATACCCCTACCCTAGAACTCCGTACTGCCACCTCTGTTCTCTTGGCTCTCCCACCCCTACGGGATGGCAGCTCCCGCTCAGCCCAGTACAAGCTCTTCTCTGGCCTGGCACCCCAATGAACCAACACTTGCACTTGACTCCTCCCCTTCTAGCTCTGATTTTGCTGATAACTACTTTATTATTTCTATTCCTGTCATATGTGGTTGTCCCACCTAGCTATGTTAAGATGTTAAGATGTAAGTCGCTCTGGATAATAGCATCTGCTAAAATGTCAAATGAAAAAAAGTGAGTCCTCTGCCCTCCCTCAGTGGGCTGGTCACACTGTGAAGTCTGAAATAGATTAAATGCTCAGTGGAGAAAAACCCATAGGTAGGAAAGCTTCTGCAAGTTTTTTTTTAAGGCTTCTCACCACCTGCAGAAGTTTAGTGTGAGTGTGTCAACATGACCTCTTTCCTTTGTGAGTTTTGTAAGTATTAGATTGATAGAGTAAGTGACTAGAAGTGCATGAATCCTCCATTGAATCTTCCATTCCATCCATCCACAGAAATAGTGAAAGCCATTGCTTGTCTTACTTTCTCTACAAAGCCTAAGTGTAATTAACATTAGAAAGCAACAAGGCTCCATCTCCCTCCTTTGTAATATTATCTGCAGTATAATTTATGACCAAGATATTCCAAAAAGATGTCCCTCTCAAGTTACTGAAGCGAAAGTATGAAAATGCATTGTTTTGAGATTAATGAACCTGCACACGTCCCTGTCTTCCACTTTAAATTAAATTCTTAAAGATCTATTATTCAAATGGGGTTGTGTCCAAGTCAGCAGGAGATAATGGTGTGTCTTCTTGATTGCAACACAGCTGCATCAAACATGCCGTGCCCCAAACATGGAGCATACACTTTAATGGGGAAAATGTAGATTGTTAATAATCCTCTGACTTCCCTGGAACCTCCTTCTTGTATGTTACTGCGTTAGGCCATTTGATTAAAGCGTGAAATACAATGTGTTATACTGTCATGTCTGTGACTATCATTAAATGTGAAGACTGTTATTTTATATCAAATCAGTTCTCTAGGTTGAATTATTACGTGATTAAACTAATCATGTAAACATGAATTAACTAGGAAGTCGGGGCACCACGGAAAATGTTGAGATTAGAAATATAATTCTTCGGATATTTTAATATCTGATCACTTAGTATTCTATTAATTAATTATTACCTCATCACTTCTCATTCCAAACGCCTTAAAATTCTTGGTTATCTGCATGAACCCTAGTTTCCATAATGAATCAGCAATATATAAATTGGCTTAATTTTTTATTTACTAACTAACTAGATAATCACACAGAATTACATAACAAACAATAGATATTGGTTACTAACAATGATAGAAAAGTCCCTAGAGGGCTAAGCCGATATGACCGCTTGGTAGACAAAGGAAAGGGGTGGGGACTGAGAGAGCGGGAAAGACAAAATAGATTCACTACACACAGTCTATAATTATATTCATTGAAATGCTAATCCTTTGCACATGAATGGCCGCTCATTCGAGAATAATTGCAACGTATATATATTTACGCCCGTATGTCGTTGTGGTCTTCTCTGTTGGAATCCTTGATCGTCCTGTAGGGTTCATCAGAGTCTCTGGTTAACTTTCCCAGAAGTCACAATGTCTTTCGTGGTTGTAGGTGGTTAGAATGGATACTTAAGAGTACCATTCAGAAATGTTCTCATAGAATAGTTGCTTCGGCGGTTGTCAGTATTCTCGTTCTAGAAATACGTAATTTCTAGCTGCAGACTAGTAATTATACGTCTAAGATTTGCTCTTATTCTGTAGTGATTGATAGTTTCAGAGTTTAACCATTTCCAGCCGTGTAGCCAAACACTACAGTTGTATGGTCTAATGGTCTATAGAATTGTAGCTATTCCAACGTGGGAACTCTGTCCCGGGGTTCTCTGACTTCTTAACCATTCGAGATGTCCCGCTTACCGTGGGTCTCTTTGGCATGAAATGTACATTTCATCACAGGTGATTTTATGCTCTGGAGTAGAAAATGGCGGTTTCATGACGCCGACGTAATGTCTATGCTCACATGGGCGTGGCCACAGACTAGTTAATCTTTATATGAAAATCCATACTCTCATTTAGAAGGTTAACATCACATTACATCTTTTCACAAATATTTTCATGTTTAATCACATACGTTTCACAATATTTAGATGTAAACCTGACAGCTGGGAAATGTACACTTTACAGTTACAGTTACGTGTGTTTTCTGTTCTTCATGAGATCACCAACACACTCGACATGTTGAGGTCTATGATCCTCCCCCCAGGGCACGTCATGACAATACTGTGTAATTAAAATATCCATAACATACACCATCCTATTTAGTTTAATAGCAAAATGCTTTGCTTGCATTTACAGTACCAGTCAAAAGTTTGGACACACCTTCTCATTCAAGGGTTTTTCTTTATTTTTACTATTTTCTATATTGTAGAATAATAGTGAAGACATCAAAACTATCAAATAACACATATGGAATCATGTAATAACCACAAATGAAAATATATTTTATATTTGACATACTTCAAAGTAGCCACCCTTTGCCTTGATGACAGCTTTGCACACTCTTGGCATTTTCTCAACCATCCTCACATGGAATGTTTTTCCAACAGTCTTGAAGGAGTTCCTACATATGCCGAGCACTTGTTAGCAGCTTTTCCTTCACTCTGCAGTCCAAGTCATCCCAAACCATCTCATTTGGGTTGAGGTCGGGTGATTTAATTTTAAACAATGTTTTATTTCGCCTTTATTTAACCAGGTATGCCAGTTGAGAACAAGTTCTCATTTACAACTGTGACCTGGCCAAGACAGAGCAAAGCAGTGCGAGACAAACAACACAGAGTTACACATGGGATTAACAAACGTACAGTCAATAACACAATAGAAAAGTCAATATATAGTGTGTGCAAATGTAGTAAGATTAGGGAGGTAAGGCAATAAATAGGCCATAGTGGCGAAATTATTACAATATAGCAATTATACACTGGAGTGATAGATGTGCAGAAGATGAATGTGCAAGTAGAGATACTGGGGTGCAATTCGTTCCAGTCATTGGCAGCAGAGAACTGGAAGGAAAGGCGGCCAAAGGGTTGGCTTTGGGGGTGACCAGTGAAATATACCTGCTGGAGTGCGTGCTACTGGTGGGTGCTGCTATGGTGACCAGTGAGCTGAGATAAGGCAGGGCTTTACCTAGCAAAGACTTATAGATGACCTGGAGCCAGTGGGTTTGGTGATGAATATGAAGCAAGGGCCAGCCAACGAGAGCATACAGGTCGCAGTGGTGGGTAGTATATGGGGCTTTGGTGACAAAACGGATGGCGCTGTGATAGACTGCATCCAATTTGCTGAGTAGAGTGTTGGAGGTTATTTTGTAAATGACATCGCCGAAGTCAAGGATCGGTAGGATAGTCAGCTTTACGAGGGTATGTTTGGTAGCATGAGTGAAGGATGCTTGTTGCGAAATAGGAAGCCGATTCTAGATTTAATTTTGGATTGGAGATGCTTAATGTACCTAGGTATTTGTAGTTGTCCACATATTCAGAACCGTCCAGAGTAATGATGCTGGACGGGCAGGCGGGTGCGGGCAGCGACCGGTTGAAGAGCATGCATTTAGTTTAACTTGCATTTAAGAGCAGTTGGAGGCCACGGAAGGAGTGTTGTATGGCGTTGAAGCTCGTCTGGAGGTTTGTTAACACAGTGTCCAAAGAAGGGCCAGAAGTATACAGAATGGTGTCGTCTGCGTAGAGGTGGATCAGAGAATCACCAGCAGCAAGAGCGACATCATTGATGTATACAGAGGAAAGAGTCGGCCCGAGAATTTAACCCTAACAGAGGTCCGGACAACAGGCCCTCCGATTTGACACACTGAACCTGGTGAACCAAGTGAGGCAGTCATTTGAGAAAGCAAGGCTGTTGAGTCTGCCAATAAGAATGCGGTGATTGACAGAGTTGAAAGCCTTGGTCAGGTCGATGAATACGGATGCACAGTATTGTCTTTTATTGATGGCGGTTATGATATCGTTTAGGAACTTGAGCGTGGCTGAGGTGCACCCATGACCACCTCGGAAACCAGATTGCGTAGCGGAGAAGGTACAGATTCGAAATGGTCGGTGATCTGTTTGTTAACTTGACTTTCGAAGACTTTAGAAAGGCAGGGTAGGATAGATATAGGTCTGTAATAGTTTGGGTTTAGAGTGTCACCCCCTTTGAAGAGAGGGATGACCGCAGCAGCTTTCCAATCTTTAGGGATCTCAGACGATAATGAGAGGTTGAACAGGCTAGTAATAGGGGTTGCAACAATTGCTGCAGATAATTTTAGAAAGAGAGGGTCCAGATTGTCTAGCCCAGCTGATTTGTAGGGGTCCAGATTTTGCAGCTCTGTCAGAACATCAGTTATCTGGATTTGGGTGAAGGAGAAATGGGGGAGGCTTGGGCAAGTTGCTGTGGGGGGTGCAGAGCTGTTGATTCTCGATTATCGTAGATTTCTCAGTGGTGACAGTGTTTCCTAGCCTCAGTGCAGTGGGCAGCTGGGAGGGGGTGCTTTTATTCTCCATGGACTTTACAGTGTCCCAGAACATTTTGGAGTTTGATCCACAGGATGCAAATTTCTGTTTGAAAAAGCTAGCCTTTGCTTTCCTAACTGCCTGTGTATATTGGTTCCTATATTACTTCCCTGAAAAGTAGCATATCGCAGGGGCTTTTCGATGCTAATGCAGTACGCCACAGGGTGTTTTTGTGCTGGTCAAGGGCAGTCAGGTCTGGAGTGAACCAAGGGCTGTATCTGTTCTTAGTTCCACATTTTTGAATGGGGCATGCTTATTTAAGAAAAAGCACTTAAAGAATAACCAGGCATCCTCTACTGACGGAATGAGGTCAATATCCTTCCAGGATACCCGGGCCAGGTCGATTAGAAAGGCCTGCTCCCTGAAGTGTTTTAGGGAGAGTTTGACAGTGATGAGGGGTGGTCGTTTCACTGCGGACCCATTACGGACGCAGCTAATGAGGCATTGATCACTGAGATCCTGGTTGAAGACAGCAGAGGTATATTTAGAGGGCCGGTTGGTCAGGATGATATCTATGAGGGTGCCCGTGTTTACGGATTTAGGGTTGCACCTGGTAGGTTCATTGATAATATGTGTGAGATTGAGGGCATCAAGCTTAGATTGTAGGACGGCCGGGGTGTTAAGCATATCCCAGTTTAGGTCACATAACAGTACAAACTCTGAAGATAAGTGGGGGGCAATTAATTAACATATGTTGTCCAGGGCACAGCTGGGGGCTGAGGGGGGTCTATAACAAGCGGCAACAGTGAGAGACTTATTTCTGGGAAGATGAATTTTTTAAAGTAGAAGCTCAAACTGTTTGGGAACAGACCTGGGTAGCATGACAGAACTCTGTAGGCTATCTCTGCAGTAGATTGCAACTCCAATAGATTTTGCAACTCTACAAATTGTTGTAGCTGGGGATGGACATTTCAGAATTTTTGGTGGCCTTCCTATGCCAGGATTCAGACATGGCTAGGACATCAGGGTTAGCGGAGTGTGCTAAAGCAGTGAATAAACAAACTTAGGGAGGAGGCTTCTGTTGTTAACATGCATGAATCCAAGGCTTTTACGATTACAGAAGTCAACAAATGATAGCGCCTGGGGAATAGGAGTGGAACTGGGGGCTACAGGGCCTGAGTTAACCTCTACATCACCAGAGGAACAGAGGAGGAGTAGGAAAAGGGTACGGCTAAAGGCTATAAGAACTGGTCGTCTAGTGGGTCGGGGACAGAGAATAAAAGGAGCAGACTTCTGGGCGTGGTGGAATAGATTCAAGGCATAATGTACAGACAAGGGTATGGTAGGATGTGAGTACAGTGGAGGTAAACCTAGGCGTTGAGTGACGATGAGAGAGGTTTCGTCTCTGGAGGGACTAGTTAAGCCAGGTGAGGTTTCCGCATGTGTGTGGGGTGGGACGTCAGTTCCTTATTTTGAGCGGGACTGACGGCTCTATAGTGAAATAAAACAATAAAAATTAGCCAAGACAGCAGTAGACAAGGCATATTGACATTAGAGAGAGGCATAAAGCAATCACAGGTGTTGATCAGGAGAGCTAAGACAACAACGGGTAAATGGCGATGAATGGGCAGAGCGGGTCAGTTAGGTACATACAGAAGGCTGGGGCCGACAGGTAAACAAAATGAGGTACCATGTTATTGAAACAGTCTAGGGGGCATCAACTGTGTAGCCGAGTGATCATAGGGTCATTAGAGCAGCAATAGATGAGTCAGGGTGCTGACTGTCATTTCTCTTTGCTTATTTGAGGTGTTCTTGCCATAATATGGACTTGGTATTTTACCAAATAGGGCTATCTTCTGTATATCACCCCTACCTTGTCACAACACAACTGATTGGCTCAAACACATTAAGCAGGAAAGAAATTCCACAAATTAACTCTTAACAAGGCACACCTGTTAATTGAAAAGCATTCCAGGTGGCTACCTCATGAAGCTGGTTGTCAAGAGTGTGCAAAGCTGTCATCAAGGCAAAGAGTGGCTACTTTGAAGAATCTCAAATATAACATATATTTTGTTTTGTTTAACACTTTTTTGGTTACTTCATGATTCCTTTTGTTATTTCATAGTTTTGATGTCTTCACTATTATTATACAATGTAGAAAATAGTAAAAAATAAAGAAAACCCCTTGAATGAGAAGATACAGTATGTCCAAACTTTTGACTGGTTTTGTAAATGCAAGCAGAGAATACTGTATATGCCTTGCTACATTACTTCTGAGTATATGTATTTTGTCTTGCAAAATTTTTAGAAACATTAACAAGGTCGGGAGGTTTTGTGGTGTAGTCATGGTACCCTAACAAGCATGCCAATCAAACAAGGCACAATTGGTTGGTTTCCTCCAGCCAATGCCAAACCCAGAATTCCAAGGCTGTGTTTCTAGAGGCATCTGAGCAGAGAGAGAGAATGTCTGGCCAGTGCTCGAGTACTGCAGTGTCGGATTCTAATCATTCTAATCATGATTCAAAAACAAGGATGAAAATCATCTAATACTTAAGTGGCTCTTGAGGAACAGAATTTGGTCATGCCTGGGGTGAGCTATGATGTAGCTTTCTCCGCAAAGGGATTCAGAAGCTTTGGAGAGTATGTGGACCCTGATAATTATGCTGCTGTGTAACATGACTGACTGTTAGTTGAGGCATAGTCCTTGCAACACCAGCGTTAATGGGTTGGCGTTTGCATGGGCGACATACTGGACATAAATCTGTTAAATTAATTTAAGTTGCAATGGATAAAAGTGTTATGCTAAATTACAATATAACATACTTATTCTGTGCAGGCACAGTTCTGGTGGAGAATATGCAGATCAACGGGAGAGCAGAGGACCCAGACAGGACCATCTCTCTGATCCTGCTTGACAACTATGCCTACTGGGTCATCCTGGATCCCGTCAGACAGAGACTGTTCCTCAACAGCACCGGACGTGTCCTGGACAGAGATGTGAGTATGGACCTGGGTTTGGATGCTGTTGTTAGTAGAGGAAAAGGCTTTTACATTTAAAAAAAAATTGCAAACACAAGCACAGACACACCTGCCTACACACACACACATACACACAGTTCCACTGATACTTAAATTGTATGCAAATACATTGTAAGCTCTCCAAAACACATTGATATTCCAAAACCGCACAATTCTTTCATGGGGGGGGGGGGGGGGGGGTAGAATTGATATTGCAGATAGATTGTGGCTTCCATCAATGTAATTGTCTGGATCATTTCCAATACCCTATATACATTTTTTTTGTAAATATATAAATAAAATATATATTTTTGAATATGGTTTCCTTTATTATTTTCCCCTAACCCTACCACCCCTGCCCTAATTGGAGTGAACTAATGGACAACACCACTTAGTCTTATTGATTTGAGAAAATAAGACAGGCCTGCTGCATGCTGGAAATGGTCATCAAGAAATATCATCAATGTTTGACTGTTTTTCACAATGAGAACAGTTTGGCCGCTGTAAATACTGGTATCAAAACAAGTCCAAGAATGCTTGAAGTGCTATACAGATCCCACTGTTTTGAGGCTCCTGGATTGATTGCACTGCAATTTCCTCATTGTAAGGACAAATCAGTTCTGTTGGATTGATTTGAAACCTCTGCCTCCTTGTCTTGGAGCCCATCCACCACTTCCCTGTTCAGAGTCTGTAAAATCCCAGAACACTGTGAGGTAGAAAAGCATTCTTTCTGTGGCTGTGTTGGAAACATTTGGAACTAATCACCTACTGAGTGCGTTCGAGCAGTGTGACAATGTATTTTACAAAGATGATTGCATAATTATTGGTTTATTGAATTGGTTGATTTCTTGTATCTCTTTCTCGCTCTCTTTCTCTTTCTCTTGCTCTCTCTTCTCTCTCTCACTCTCTCACTCTCTTTCTCACCCTCAGCCCCCCTCCTCTATCACTACAATCGTGGTGAAGGTCCAGTGCACCAGTGAGCTGGTTGGGACAGTGATTCTTCACGAGGTCCGGATTGTAGTCAGGGACAAAAACGACAACACACCTCGCTTTCAGCAGCCACGCTACTATGTGGCCGTCAACGAGGTGAGAGAGAGGGAGAGAGTTACTACAACAATTGTTGCTTTTTACTTTAGTGAGCATTTCTTTCTCCCCCGGGTAAGTAATTCAGCCTGGCATGACCCTTCCCACAGAGGTCAGCAAAGCCCAGAGGCCTTACAGACAGTGACTCCTATACTGACTACTGTTGAAGCAATTATGTAGTACATTAATGCTTCATTCTTTCAAAAAAAAAGAAAGGTCAAGGTTTGGTCATCATTGAAATTAAGGACCTACCTAGTTAAAGAGTCAAAGCTTTGTTGATGTAGGCACAGTGGAATAGAGTGTAGACTAGGCTACTCTGCAGTAACAGGAGTATTCTGCACTGGGTTCCACATCTTATTTTTCTCAGTTTTTTTTTCTCTGTTACGCCTTCTGCACGGAGACAGAGTAAAACATGACAACAGCTATTCTACGCATATTAGGCAGCAGCTTCCGAGGATAACAAAACAATAGCAGGTCCTTAGATCTCCTGGATATCTGTTCTTCCTCTATTGCATGAAATTGCTCTGACGCATGGACGGTATCACACTAGTTATGCGTTCCCAGTGAATCATGGGGTTCCTGTCTGTGTTCTCTGCGTGATTTAGTTGTCACCATACTCCCTATCTGACCCAGAGAGCTCAACGATGCTAGTGTGTGCATCTTTTATTTACAACAAAGTGATAGCGGCATGAGTCAGTACTCTCCCTACCAGACCATACAGAGAGCACAGTGGAATATCACATTTTATCTAATGCTGAATGGGTAAAACCTCAGTTCCAGTTGGTGTCTATTCCACAAGTTACCACCGGCTAAATCTACGACGTTAAAATGCCTATTTACTCTGTTCCATCTGACTGCGTAATCCACTGTCTCATCAACCCAGCCAGGCAATTTATAATCTTGATCTCCACTATAAAAGCATTTAGACATTATCTCACGTTTCATTTAGACTAACATTTAGTTTTCAGCAGAAATTTGTATAAACCGTTGCTGTCTGTCTCTCCAACTTTTGCAACATTGTTTCAGTATTCAAATTCGATCTCCAACTGTCGCAAAGTAATGAACGTGTGGCTTTTCTCAGCCAGTTGAAATCAAGAATCAGCATACTTTTATGGATATATACAAATAAATGCCAGTAGAAGACAGATAAAATGCAGCTAGTTTGCAGTCTCTCCAGCTTCAGTTTGAAGTGATTATGTTAGTTGTGTTGTTGGCGAGCTCCTCTGAACAACTGTGTTCTGACGAGAGAGCACATTTTCTATTCCAGGTGAAATCGCACATCATTAGCTCATTAGTTCACAGCTTAAACAAATGCAAATGTAACTACATTTCTGGCTGCACTGTTTGACTGTAAGTTAGACGTAGTTGGCTAGCTAGCAAGCAAGGGATAAGAACATTGCCAGCCAGTATGGCATTTAGAACGGACGACTGGGTCGCGTCCATATAAGACTGAACATCTGGGTCACGTCTCTGGCAACCGAACCAATAGAACGAACAACCAGCCAGCTTCGGTAGTAACCCTAGATTTGTGTCGGGACTATATATTGTGGAAGGATGAAATAGTATGAATAAATTCCTCAAAATAATGTTTTTAATGAAAATATGTAAATCGTTATTTGAATATGTTGTTAACCCGTTGTATAAAAGTGACAATTCCCCCAAAGACGTTGTTTGGAGGATATGTTGGTACAGTTAACAATACCCATATTATGTCATGTTTCATGTTTTGTGTGACCCCGGGAAGAGTAGCTGCTGCTTTTGCAACAGCTAATGGGGATCCTAATAAAATACCAAATACCAAAATACCCGTGCCAATATATCCTCCAACACCGGCTTCTCTTAAATATTTTGTATTATGCATCACTGTGTTTAGAGTTATATAATATGTCTAATCAAAAACAGCCTGTGATATCTACACCTACAGCAAATTGACTTTTGGCTGCAATTTGCAGTAAAACCTTTTTTTTTACCACAAACTGTTATCTACCTACAGTATTCTTAAATGAAACGTACATTTTGACCAAAAGGTCTGCAGAAATGAACAAACAAGCTAATTATGTGGATACAGAATGTGCATACACATTTGATGATTGATTTTAATCTCCTACATTTGCTGATATAGCTCTCTGAAATTGCTATGGTTCTCATCCATCATATCTCGCAGCTGTCAGAAGAAATACATTTCATTTAATGTTGAGTGTCACTGTCAAATACACTAGTTATTTCTCTGATTCTCTTTTCCAAAATGTCATCACATTACATTAATGACACTGGACACATCTTATTATTTCAGCAAACCTTTGATATGTACAGATGTCAGATCTTAATTTGAGCCAGTTTGCTACAGCAGGAAAATAATCCTGCAGCAACAGGAAATATTAACTATTATGTGGATTAAAATAATGGACATTTTTGTAGAGGTTGATACATTTTTTGTTAGGGCAAATCAAGTCTGAAATGTCAAAGTGGAAATTACAAACTTTAGAAGGCTTTTTAAACCTCAAATACACTTAAAATGTGCAAATTCTCAGCAAAGAAAGTGAACAAATTAAGATCCTACCTCTGTAAGATGCCTGTATCGAGAGCCTCCGAGTCAGACAACCATGACTTTTGTCTCCTTTGTTGACACTTCCTATGTTCTTCACGCTAAGTTCCTGTCAGTGTGTATTATCCCAGGAAACATTACTCCCTGAACAGTGTTCTGAATCAGACTCCACTGCTTTCAAATCTCTCCTGAACTGAGCTCAACTCCCGTCGGGCCCCCAGGTGCTCTAGAACACAGCTCTCTGGAGGCCCCTCTTGCAGCATCTCTCTGAGAGGTTGTTATGGCTGTCAGTGGGGTGCAGAGGCCCCCAGAGAAATATTCATCCACGGCTGCCGACGAAAATATTTTCAGTTCAAATCAGTGCATTCATTCACTCTTCCTAACAACAAAGGTCTCCACTTCTTGCACTTCTGGCAGTATTTGGCCACCTTCTATAGAAGACACTGTGTTCCTGCGATCTTGGGAGGGGTCAGTAATATCAGTGAGATGTAGCATATAGAGTTGATACAATGTCCAGACAGAGGGACATGCCTGTTGACAGTATTCTCTCTCTATCTCTGCCTCCAGCTCACTCCTGCCGGGACCACCATATTCACAGGCTTCAGTGGAGACAATGGGGCCACAGACATCGATGACGGGCCCAATGGACAGATAGAATATGGCATCCAGTACAACCCCAACGACCCAGTACGTGGATGTAATGATTACTGACTGCAGATTTTGACTTACTGAAGCTATACGACAATGGGACAGCGGAATAATGTCTGTTGACAGTGAAACCTATGACTGAACACTGCCTGTCTCTCTCTCTTTCTCTTTCTCTCGACCTCTCTGTCTCTCTTTCTTCTTTCTCAGGTGTCTAATACAACTGTGGTTGTAGGGAATACTCTCTCTGGAAACATTGTTCTGGCTGAGAGACTAAACTACGAAGAGAAAACACGCTACCTGGTCATTGTTAAAGCCAATGTGAGACACTTTGTTTGTTTGTTTGTGTGCTCCAGAAGTGTGTGTGTGTGCATACGCATGTGTGTTTGTGCATATTAAATATTAATGAACAATATGTTTTGCTTGGTGTCATGGTAGTGAATTGACAGTGAGAGTTTTTGAATGTTTAGGACTTGAGGTTCCATGGATCTGTTTGTTTTCTACTCTAGCTAAGAGAATGGATTGGCGTTTTGCAAGGTTTTGGACTGAATGGTTGGTTTAGGGACTTGTTTTGTTCAAAGTGTTAAGTGCCGATGTTTAGAATATAGGGTAAATTGCTGATTGTTACTTTGTTTGGTTTATGCTTCATTAAGTTTGCCATCGCCAGATAAACCTTACTACCATGAACAAAAATATAAAAGCAACATGCAACAATTTCTAAGATTTTACTGAGTTACAATACTTGCGAAAGTATTCCCCCCCTCTGGCATTTTTCCTATTTTGTTGCCTTACAACCTGGAATTAAAATAGATTTTTATTGTGAAGCAAACAAGAAATAAGACAAAAAAACTGAAAACTTCAGCGTGCATAACTATTCACCCCCCCAAAATCAATACTTTGTAGAACCACCTTTTACAGAAATTACAGCGGCAAGTCTCTTGGGGTATGTCTCTATGAGCTTGGCACATATAGCCACTGGGATTTTTGCCCATTCTTCAAGGCAAAACTGCTCCAGCTCCTTCAAGTTGGATGGGTTCCGCTGGTGTACAGCAATCTTTAAGTCATACCACAGATTCTCAATTGGATTGAGGTCTGGGCTTTGACTAGGCCATTCCAAGACATTTAAATGTTTCCCCTTAAACCACTCGAGTGTTGCTTTAGCAGTATGCTTAGGATCATTGTCCTGCTGGAAAGTGAACCTCCGTCCCATTTGCGAATCTCTGGAAGACTGAAACAGGTTTCCCTCAAGAATTTCCCTGTATTTAGCGGCATCCACTGTTCCTTCAATTCTGACCAGTTTCCCAGTCCCTGCCAATGAAAAACATCCCCACAGCATGATTCTGCCACCACCATGCTTCATGGTGATGGTGTTCTCGGGTGATGAGAGGTGTATGGTTTGTGCCAGACATAGCGTTTTCCTTGATGGCCAAAACGCAAAGTTTTTGTCTCATCTGACCAGAGTACCTTCTTCCATATGTTTGGGGAGTCTCCCACATGCCTTTTGGCAAACACCAAACGTGTTTGCTTATTTTTTTCTTTAAGCAATGGCTTTTTCTGGCCACTCTTCCATAAAGCCCAGCTCTGTGGAGTATACGGCTTAAAGTGGTCCTATGGACAGATACTCCAATCTCCGCTGTAGAGTTTAGCAACTCCTTCAGGGTTATCTTTGGTCTCTTTGTTGCCTCTCTGATTAATGTCCTCCTGTCCTGATCCGTGAGTTTTGGTGGGCGGCTCTCTCTTGGCAGGTTTCTTGTGTTGCCGTATTCTTTCCATTTTTTTATATTGGATTTAATGGTGCTCCGTGGGATGTTCAAAGATTCTGATATTTTTTTATAACCCAACCCTGATCTGTACTTCTCCACAACTTTGTCCCTGACCTTTTTGGAGAGCTCCTTGGCCTTCATGGTGCCGTTTGCTTGGTGGTGCCCCTTGTTTTGTGGTGTTGCAGACTCTGGGGCTTTTCAGAACAGGTGTGTATATATACTGAGATCATGTGACACTTAGGTTGCACACAGATGGACTTTGTTTAACTACTTATGTATGAGGAAATCAGTCGATTGAAATCAATTAATTTGGCCCTAATCTATGAATTTCACATGACTGGGAATACAGATATCCGTCTGTTAGTCACAGATACCTTCAAGAAAAAGTAGGGGTGTGGAAAACCAGTCAGTATCTGGTGTGACCACCATTTGCCTTATGCAGTGCAACACATCTCCTTCGCATAGAGTTGATCAGCCTGTTGATTGTGTCCTGTGGAATGTTATTCCACGACTATGCAGTGTTGCTGGATATTGACGGGAACTGGAACACGCTGTCGCACACATCGATCCAGAGCATCCCAAACATGTTCAATGGGTGACATGTCTGGTGAGTATGCAGGCCATGGAAGAACTGGGACATTTTCAGCTTCCAGGAATTGTGTACAGATCCTCGCGACATGGGGCTGTGCATTTTCATGCTGAAACATGAGGTGATGGCGGCGGATAAATGGCATGACAATGGGCCTCAGGATCTCGTCATGGTATCTCTGTGCATTGAAATCTCCATCGATAAAGTGCAATTGTGTTCGCTGTCCGTAACTTATGCCTGCCCATACCATAACCCCACCGCCATCATGGGGCACTCTGTTCACAACGTTGACATCAGCAAACCGCTCGCCCACACGACGCCATACACACTTTCTGCCATCTGCCTGGTACAGTTGAAACCGGGATTCATCTGTGAAGGGCACACTTCTCCAGCGTGCCAGTGGCCGTCGAAGGTGAGCATTTTCCCATTGAAGTCGGTTATGACGCCGAACTGCATTCAGGTCAAGACTCTGGTGAGGACGACGAGCACGCAGATGAGCTTCCCTGAGACGGTTTCTGACAGTTTGTGCAGAAATTATTTGGTTGTGCAAACCTACAGTTTCATCAGCTGTCTGGGTGGCTGGTCTCAGATGATTCCGCAGGAGAAGAAGCCAGATGTGGTCCTTGGATGGCGTGGTTACACATGGTCTGCGGTTATGAGGTCAGTTGGACATACTTCCAAATTCTCTAAAATGACTTTGGAGGTGGCTTATGGTAGAGAAATGAACACTACATTTGCTGGCAAAAGCTCTGGTGGACATTCCTGCAGTCAGCATGCCAATTGCACACTACCTCAAAACTTGAGACATCTGTGGCATTGTGTTGTGTGTCGAAACTGCACATTTTAGAGAGGGGGACCTTTTATTGTCCCAAACACAAGGTGCACTTGTGTAATGATCATGTTATTTAATCAGCTTCTTGATATGCCACACTTGTCAGGTAGTTGGATTATCTTGGCAATGGAGAAATGCTCACTAACAGGGATTTGAACAAATGTGTGCATAAAATTTGAGAGAAATACGCTTTTTGTGAGTATTTCTGGGATCTTTTGTTTCAGCTCATGAAACATGGGATCAACACTTGTTGCGTTTTAATTTTTTGTTTTGTGTAGTTACTATTTGTTGTTACTGAAATGAAAATGTACATAATTGGAAGGAAAGATAGCAGCTGTTGCAGATTACACATTTGCAATTAAAGTGCAAAGCTTTTTACAAAGCCTCTATACGCTTTGATTGTTCGACTGTTTTTAATTCTTTGCTTGACTGACATGGTGTTCTAATCCTAGAATAAAAGCAGCACAATGATCATTGATTTGTTGTGGTTATGTAGAATTTTGCATTCTGGATTATGAAAGGATGGAGACAGCTTCTCATCAAGGGACAATTGTTTATTCCATCACAAGAAACAAATCCACAAACAAACAACCTTTCAAATAGCCTACAAGTTACATAACCCATAATTACTTTTAGTCCAGAACCACCTAACTGAAAGGTCGGCCCCTTTTTCCTGTTTCCATTACTATTTATTTCCACATTTGCATAACGACTCCAGGCTCTCTTTGGAGCTCCGTCAGATAACTGTTCGTAGGCTAACAGCCTAACATATCAGGATTTATTTAATTAGAACTTTTATAAGAGGAAGGGCAGTGGCTCCCAGACTCCCAGCAGGCCACATTAGATATTGGAAATAATGTGGCTCTAATGAGACTGGTTTAAATGCTTAGGGTTTTAATAAATGAATTTTTATAAAAGATGTAGTGTGGCCTTGCTTATTATTTCTGGTCATTAGCCGTGAAGAGTCCCTGACAAGGATTATGAATCAGACACTGTAATGCTACAGAATGATATTTTAAGTAGAGCGATGGTACATGAATATATATTTCTCAACCCATTATGCTCACTAAGATTACAAAGTTGATCGTGGAATTGAAAAGAGAAATTTTGATTGATTTTGATGATATTTCAATGTGTTATTCATTAATAGCTTTGGTAAGTAACCATGTTGACTTGCATCCTACAGGACCGTGCCCCGTACGATGCCAATAGGCGGACCGCTACGACCACATTGACAATAGATGTTCTGGATGGAGATGACCTGGGCCCCATGTTCCTGCCCTGTGTCCTGGTCAACAACACCCACGACTGCAACCCAGTCACCTACCGAGTCACCATACCAGAATTCACCAAACCGGTACAAAACACACTGTGTGTGTGTGTGTGTGTTTTTGGTTTTGCTATCCTGGGTACCAGAAGTCCTCACAAGGATAGTAAAACAAGAAGTCCTCACACCAATAGTAAAACAAGGACATTTGACCGATTCCCACAAGGTAAAAGGCTATTTTAGACTCAGGGGTAATGTTTAGGGTTAGGTTAGTGGGGGTATGGGAGGGGGATTAGGCTTTGTGCGTGTGTAAGCGAACAGGTAGTCAGGCAGGTGATGATCTGACAAGTGTGTATATCATCAGTCACAGCGCTATACTGGCACAGACCAGCACCACGCTGGAAGAACAGGATGGCAGGAGAGTGTGGAAGTAAATGCCACATCTGCAGCGTTTGAAGTGTGAGTGTGTTCCTCACGCACACTAATCCTTGCTGTTTTGTCTCAGCATGGTCATTTAAAAGCATTTTCTGGTCTGGTGGAACAGCAATTACAGCTGAAGTTTCAGTTAGCTTCAGACTAAAAACACCAGCTGAATTCCAGTCAAAAAGCGATAGAGATTGATATAGCTTTGGTAGGAAATGTAGAGCAGAAAGAGAGGGAGAGAGGGGTGGGTGAGTCAGACTGAGGGAAAGAGAGAGGGGGGGTGCGGTGGGGTGCTGTGGACCTGACATCTCTCACAGGATGTCGGAAATAAGAGGGAGAGAGAAAAGGAAGAGGCCTTTATGAGTGCTGGGAGGTAGTCACCAACTACAGTGTCAAACTGAGATTGGAGTTGCAGAACGTGACAGTCCCATGTGTTTTTTGACGATGTACCTCTGTGTCTTCTCTGCTCACTCTGTGTCACTGGGTCCCTGAGGGAGTAAGAGAGAAAGACTTAAAAATATGGTGATAGTGACTGAGAAAGGGAGAAGGAGAGGAGATGGACAGTGACCTAAATAGTTAGAGACATGGATAAAAGAGAGAGAAATAGAGAGTCATTGTGAATCCAGTTGTTGGCTGAGAGGAGTCAGGGTGATTTATAATTAATGATAAAAGGTTTGCAGACTGCTAAGTATGCAGGGCCGGGGAGCTGTGTGGATTTCTACAGTACAGTACCCAAAGCTCAGCTTTCTCATCAGTGGAAGAAATGTTGGAAGCTAGAGAGCAGGAGTAAAAAAGTATTTCTCTATCTCTTGTTCTCTCTCTCTCTCATGTTCTCTCTCTCTCATGTTCTCTCTCTCTCTCTCTCTCTCTCTCTCTCTCTCTCTCTCTCTCTCTCTCTCTCTCTCTCTCTCTCTCTCTCTCTCTCTCTCTCTCTCTCTCTCTCTCTCTCTCTCTCTCTCTCTCTCTCTCTCTCTCTCTCTCTCTCTCTCTCTCTCTCTCTCTGTCTCTCTCTCTGTCTGTCTGTCTGTCTGTCTGTCTGTCTCTCTCTCTGTCTGTCTGTCTGTCTCTCTCTCTCTCTCTCTCTCTCTCTCTCTCTCTCTCTCTCTCTCTCTCTCTCTCTCTCTCTCTCTCTCTCTCTCTCTCTCTCTCTCTCTCTCTCTCTCTCTCTCTCTCTCTCTCTCTCTCTCTGTCTCTCTCTCTCTCTCTGTCTCTCTCTGTCTCTCTCTGTCTCTCTCTCTCTCTGTCTCTCTCTGTCTGTCTCTCTCTGTCTCTCTCTCTCTCTCTCTCTCTGTCTCTCTCTGTCTCTCTCGCTATCTGTCTCTCTCTGTCTCTCTCGCTATCTGTCTCTCGCTATCTGTCTCTCAATTCAATTCAATTCAATTCAAGGGGCTTTATTGGCATGGGAAACATGTGTTAACATTGCCAAAGCAAGTGAGGTAGGTAATATACAAAAGTCAAATAAACAATAAAAATGAACAGTAAACATTACACATACAGAAGTTTCAAAACAATAAAGACATTACAAATGTCATATTATATATATGCAGTGTTGTAACAATGTACAAATGGTTAAAGCACACAAGTTAAAATAAATAAACATAAATATGGGTTGTATTTACAGTGGTGTTTGTTCTTCACTGGTTGCCCTTTTCTTGTGGCAACAGGTCACAAATCTTGCTGCTGTGATGGCACACTGTGGAATTTCACCCAGTAGATATGGGAGTTTATCAAAATTGGATTTGTTTTCGAATTCTTTGTGGATCTGTGTAATCTGAGGGAAATATGTCTCTCTAATATGGTCATACATTGGGCAGGAGGTTAGGAAGTGCAGCTCAGTTTCCACCTCATTTTGTGGGCAGTGTGCACATAGCCTGTCTTCTCTTGAGAGCCATGTCTGCCTACGGCGGCCTTTCTCAATAGCAAGGCTATGCTCACTGAGTCTGTACATAGTCAAAGCTTTCCTTAAGTTTGGGTCAGTCACAGTGGTCAGGTATTCTGCCACTGTGTACTCTCTGTTTAGGGCCAAATAGCATTCTAGTTTGCTCTGTTTTTTTGTTAATTCTTTCCAATGTGTCAAGTAATTATCTTTTTGTTTTCTCATGATTTGGTTGGGTCTAATTGTGCTGGGGCTCTGTGGGGTGTGTTTGTGTTTGTGAACAGA
Organism: Salvelinus alpinus; assembly: GCF_045679555.1. Taxonomy (NCBI): domain Eukaryota; kingdom Metazoa; phylum Chordata; class Actinopteri; order Salmoniformes; family Salmonidae; genus Salvelinus; species Salvelinus alpinus. Next base: position 17,809,524 of record NC_092117.1, read on the forward strand.
GCCCTAGGACCAGCTTGCTTAGGGGACTCTTCTCCAGGTTCATCTCTCTGTAGGTGATGGCTTTGTTATGGAAGGTTTGGGAATCGCTTCCTTTTAGGTGGTTGTAGAATTTAACGGCTCTTTTCTGGATTTTGATAATTAGTGGGTATCGGCCTAATTCTGCTCTGCATGCATTATTTGGTGTTCTACGTTGTACACGGAGGATATTTTTGCAGAATTCTGCATGCAGAGTCTCAATTTGGTGTTTGTCCCATTTTGTGAAATCTTGGTTGGTGAGCGGACCCCAGACCTCACAACCATAAAGGGCAATGGGCTCTATGACTGATTCAAGTATTTTTAGCCAGATCCTAATTGGTATGTTGAAATTTATGTTCCTTTTGATGGCATAGAAGGCCCTTCTTGCCTTGTCTCTCAGATCGTTCACAGCTTTGTGGAAGTTACCTGTGGTGCTGATGTTTAGGCCGAGGTATGTATAGTTTTTTGTGTGCTCTAGGGCAACGGTGTCTAGATGGAATTTGTGGTCCTGGTGACTGGACCTTTTTTGGAACACCATTATTTTGGTCTTACTGAGATTTACTGTCAGGGCCCAGGTCTGACAGAATCTGTGCAGAAGATCTAGGTGCTGCTGTAGGCCCTCCTTGGTTGGTGACAGAAGCACCAGATCATCAGCAAACAGTAGACATTTGACTTCGGATTCTAGTAGGGTGAGACCGGGTGCTGCAGACTGTTCTAGTGCCCGCGCCAATTCGTTGATATATATGTTGAAGAGGGTGGGGCTTAAGCTGCATCCCTGTCTCACCCCACGACCCTGTGTGAAGAAATGTGTGTGTTTTTTGCCAATTTTAACCGCACACTTGTTGTTTGTGTACATGGATTTTATAATGTCGTAATAATGTCTCTCTCTCTCTCTCTGTCTCTGTCTCTCTCTCTCGCTCTCTCTTTGTCTCTCTCTCTCTCTCTCTCTCTCTCTCTCTCTCTCTCTCTCTCGCTCGCTCTTTTTGTATCCCCTAAAAGCTTCACTTCAAGTACTGTCTTTTCAAGGTAACTAATTTAGCCAACATCTGAATGTTTCATATTTCCCCAGGCATATAACAATGCCTAGTCTAACATTCTGATGGCTAAACCTCTGGGCATATAGTGCCTAGTCTAACATTCTGGTGGCTAAACCTAGGAATATAGTGCCTCAGCTAACCTTCTGATGGCTAAACCTCCTAGGCATATAGTGCCTAGTCTTAACATTCTGGTGGCTAAACCTCATAGGCATACAGTGCATAGTCCTAACCTTCTGATGGCTAAACCCCCTATGGGTTCCAAATCATAGGTCTATGACACATAGGTCGTACACACAGTAGGCCTACTGAATAAATCCAGGCTTTCTAGGTCCGTTTCCCATCATTTATATTCCGCCTCCAACCCATCTCCCCAACATGACAGAATGAGTGGTGTCAGGTGTAGGAACTTGCCTACCTTGTTTTGTGCCGACTCCTGTTCCACTGATTCAGACTCTTTAGTTTCGACTACAAATCTTGGTGAATCCTGCCAATAACGGCAATTGTTGGGTTCTAAATTCCGGCTCAGTAATCTAGATGGATACCCAAAGAAAGCTCTAGCTAGATGTATTCACCACACTAGGTTATGCAGCAGTGAGAGCAGATACAGAGTCACAACATATATTTATAACCTCCAACTAGGCCTCCCTTCCCAAACAGACCCCCCTTCTGTGTCTAGGATGAACGATCAATCTCTGTGGCTGGGCAGATGGTGTTATCATCCCAGCATGAGTCCGGTACTCCTTCACGCCTCTCAAAGGTCTTCTTATCAGTCAAGTTAGGGAGTGCACATTATTCCAGTCCACTACAGTCCACAACCTAATTATCCTTCTCATACACAAGGAACACTTATTTCTATTTTTAAGAATAAGCCATGTATTCATACTAAGATAATGTAATGATATAATACATATTAAGAGGATATGTATCCTCCAAAGCTATCTATCTATTATGGGCAGTTGAACCAGTAAACCTATGCACAGACTCTGAGTACAACGCTTGTCAATGGTTTACAGTTTATTACCAGAGTAAAATGGACAGTGTTCACCAGCAAAGCACCCCCACACCATCACACTTCCTCCTCCGTGCTTCAAGGTGGGAACCACACATGCGGAGATCGTCTGTTCACCTACCCTGCGTCTCACAGACACGGTGGTTGTAACCAAAAATCTCCAATTTGGACTCATCAGACCAAAGGACAGATTTCCACCAGTCTAATCTCTATTGCTCGTGTTTCTTGACCCAAGCGAGTCTCTTCTTCTTATTGGTGTCCATTGGTAGTGGTTTCTTTGAAGCAATTTGACCATGAAGGCCTGATTCACGCAGTCTCCAACAACAGTTGATGTTGAGATGTGTCTGTTGAATTCTGTGAAGAATTTATTTGGGCTGCAATTTCTGAGGCTGGTAACTCTAATGAACTTATCCTCTGCAGCAGAGGTAAGTCTGGGTCTTCATTTCCTGAGGCGGTCCTCATGAGAGCCAGTTTCATCATAGCGCTTGATCGTTTTTTCGACTGCACTTGAAGAAACTTTCAAATGTTTTAAAATGTTCCGTATTGACTGACCTTCATGTCTTAAAGTAATGATGGACTGTCATTTCTCTTTGCTTATTTGAGGTGTTCTTCCTATAATATGGACTTGGGCTTTTACCAAATAGGGCTATCTTCTGTATTCAACTCCTACCTTGTCATACATTTTTAACAAGGCACACCTGTTAATTGAAATGCATTCCAGGTGACTACCTCATGAAGCTGGTTGAGAAAATGCTAAGAATGTGCAAAGCTGTCACCAAGGCAAAGGGTGGCTACTTTGAAGAATTTCAAATATGAAAAATATGTTCATTTGTTTAACACTTTTGTGGTTACTACATGCTTCCTTGTGTTATTTCATAGTTTTGATGTCTTCACTATTATTCTACAATGTAGAAAATAGTAAAAATAAAGAAAAACCCTGGAATGAGTAGGTGTGACTAAACTTTTGACTGGTACTGTTTATCTATAAATATATTAATGAATAGCTTACTAATATTAGTAAATATAAGAAAAATTATTAATAAATGTTTAAAATGCGATATACAATATTTTATCAATACTTTATGACCAGGGGTTATCATAAAATGTTACCAAATTTGTTTTGCAGAGTTTGTTCAGTCTTCCTAGATTGCAATTCAAGGCTATATTATCAGCTTTTTTCTGGTAGTTCCTTGGAAAACTGTAGTAAAACCACTGCAGTAAAACCGTTGTGTTACTACAGTGCTTTCAGAAAGTATTACAAAGTGGGATTAAAATTTATTTAACTCACTTTTTTTGTACACAAAATAATCTGTAATGACATAGTGGACATTTAAGAAAAATAAAACAATACATGTTAGAATCACCTTTGGTAACAATTACAGCTGTGAGTTGTTCTAGGTAAGTCTCTAAGAGCTTTGCACTCCTGGATTGTACAATATTTATACATCATTCTTTTTAAAATGATTCAAGCTCTGTCAAGTTGGTTGTTGATCATTGCTAGACAGCCATTTCCAGGTCTTGTAATAGGTTTTCAAGTCGATTTAAGGCAAAACTGTAACTAGGCCACTCAGGAACATTAAATGTCGTCTTGGTAAGCAACTCCAGTGTAAATATGTCCCTGTGTTTTAGGTTATTGTCGCGCTGAAAGGTGCATTTGTCTCATAATGTCTGTTGGAAAGCAGACTGAACCAGGTTTCCCTCTGGAAATGTTTCTGTGCTTAGCTCTATTCCGTTTCTTTTTATCAAAAAAACTCCCTGGTCCATGCCGATGACAAGCATACCCATAACATGATGCAGCCACCACCATGATTTAAAATATGAAGAGTGGTAATCAGTGATGTGTTGTGTTGGATTTGCCCCAAACATAAAGCTTTGTATTCAGGAATTAATGCAAATTTCTTTGCCACGTTGTTTGCTGTTTTACTTTAATGCCTTATTGCAAACAGGATGCATGTTTTGAAATATGTGTATTCTGTACAGGCTTCCTTCTTTTCACTCTATCATGTAGGTTAGTGTTGTGGAGTAACGACAATGTTGTTGATCCATCCTCAGCTTTCTCCTATCACAGCCATTAAGCTCTTTAACAGTTTTAAAGTCACCATTGGCATCATGGTGAAATCCTTGAGCGGTTTCCTTCCTCCCGGCAACTGATTTAGGAAGGACACCTGTATCTTTGTAGTGACTGGGTGTATTGATACATCATCCAAAGTGTAATTAACAACTTCACCATGCTTAAAGGGATATTTAATGTATTTTTTGTTGTTATTTCTACCCATCTACCGATAGGTGCCCTTCGTTTGCGAGGCATTGCTCTACTAAGGGACCTTTACAGATAATTGTGTGTGGTGTACAGAGATGAGGTAGTCATTCAAAACTCATGTTAAACACTATTATTGCACACACAGTGAGTCAATGCAATTATTATCTGAGTTGAATCACATTTTTACTCCTGAACTTATATAGGCTTGCCATAACAATGGAGTTGAATACTTATTGACATTTCAGCTTTTCATTTTTTATTAATTTGTAAACATTTCTAAAAACATAATTCTACTTTGACATTATGTGGTATTGTGTGTAGGCCAGTGACCCAAAATTCTCAATTGAATCAATTTTGAATTCAGGCTGTAACACAACAACATGTGGAAAAGGGTGTGAATACTTTCTGAAGGCACTGCAAATTCGTATGCTGTATGGTGAGGGTTTTCTCTGAATGAATAATTGATGAGTGTATTTATTGTAAGTAATTACAGAGGCTAGACACACCTTATTAAGTTGATATGTATTTATTTTCTCCCTTAGGGGTATTAGCTATCTGCTCTGGAGTCCTCACGAGAATGGCTGCTGGAGGAGTATTATAGCTAATCATCATTGTGCAGAGCTAGAGGGATTTGATTTAGCGCACCTCCATACATTGTAAAAGTGGTGGAGTGTGTTTGTGTGTGCGTGTGTGTGTGTGTGTGTGTGGGGGGGGGGGGGGGGGGGGGGGGGCGGGGGGATAAGGATTACAGTGGACCCTGGGATATAAATACTTTCCCCAAGGGAGGGATTCTGCCAGAGCTGTTGGTTAGCCATGTGCCTTCCTGTGCTAGGGAAGTACAACGCAAACCGCTAAGCACACATCCACTTACTGTATTAGCCATATGTGGGTACACTAGGGAAATGCAGAGCAAGCTAATTAGTGCTAAGGGTGTCTATTGGCAATGAGTGTGCGTGAATAAGAGAAGTACAGCACAACAAACAGATTAGCTGTGATGTATGGTACTATTATGCATGTTGGTGAGAATTCTGAGGAGGAAGAAACCTAAAGCTGTTTAATTAGATTGTTAGCCTATTGTGTTAACAGTAGTGTACTGTGTGAATGGGGACTGAATCTAACAAAGCCATAATACTGATATATTGTTTATGATATTTAATATTGAACATTTAATTGCATTTTGTCACGTTTCCCTTGTTCGCAAAAGGCTTAACAGTGTAATGGGGATACAAACTACTAACACAGTTAATTGGTTACTGACTCCCCCCTTTTCCTTCCTCCCTCCTTTTCAGAGTGAACTGAACCCGCTGGGGGTGACCCCACCTATCCGAGCTGTGGATATGGACAGGAACATTCAGCCCCCGTCTAAAAGGCCAGGGATCCATTACTACATACTGGTTGGTAGGTTCCTCACAGAGCTACCAGTCACACACATGCATGTTTGCATGATCAGTTCCACTAGTCCACTTTGATCCTTTATCGTTTAATCGCTAATGTCTTATCAATGGTCACCATTCATGCCCAAAAGCAAAAAACAGATTATTTGTGCGTGTTGTTTTACTTCAGGTCAGCCCTCAAAGTACCCAGACTACTTCTCCCTGAACAAGACGACCGCAGAGCTCCTCCTCTTGAAACCAGTCAGCAGAGACCTGTACACCAAATTTACCCTCATCATCAAAGTAAGCAAACCCACCTTTAACCTGAAATCAAGGTGCAGCATGTATCACACTATCAACCAGAGAATTTGGGTAAGCTTAGTCAGCCTTTAAGCCTGACAAAAGGCAACTTAACCAATGCTTACAGTAGTGTCAGTAATCTAGGAACATGTGATAGGAATCCCTACTTCTTATGAATCCTGATCAGAACTAGGGATTACCTGTGGTGATGAACAGAGCAGACTATCATCCACCCACCAGAACCTCTTTCTATTTAAAACGGTTGCCCCTGAGCACTGATCAGGTTGCCATGTACACAGAGAGGAGAGCAGAGGAGGGAGTGATCTCCACGCAGAGCAGAGGAGAGAGTGATGATGTGTGAAGAGCATGTTTTGTGTCGCCAGGAGAGTTGTCTATGGAGCAGGGCGAGGGAGATGGAGGGAGGGCGATATCAGGCTTATCTAGCTGAGTCACATGGAGATGGAACTGGTGCTGGGGGTATCAGCAGGGAAGAAGAGAGAGAATTAGAGATTGGTATCTGGAGACTGCTCTGGGTTAGCTAGTAGATACTGCTTTACAAATATGCCTGCTGCCATTGAAATACATTGAGATCTTTATACATCGAGATACCTGGAGGAGAGAAAATAGTATAACATAGTTGTATTTTATTGCTACTTGTTGTATAATGTTCAGCACCAAGGACATGTTGCACCAATGTTATCATTGATTCTGATGTCTCATTGGAAAAAGCCATTTTCTCTCAGAGGGTGGCTAGGACAAAAATGAAAAATATAGATGGGTGAGATGAATGGATGGGGGAAGAGGGGGAGACAATAATAGTCAGATCAATACAGAGGAAGGGGAAAGAAAAAAATAACAAGAGAAATAGAGAGAGAGGGGGGATTGAGGGAGGGGGGCAATGAAGATTGAGTGATAAACAGTGACTGTAGGTGGCAGAGAGTTTCCTGCAGCCTGGTGTGTTCTAGGAACGGAACACAGGTAATTTACCACTGCCTCCCAGAAACAGGGACATTACTAAAGAGACAAACCACAAGGGAACATACTTCATCATCCTTTTCCCTCCTACCCTCTCTCTATCTGCCTAACGCTTTCACTCGCTGCCTCTCTCTCTCTCTCTCTCTCTCTCCCCATCTCCTCTTTCTAAAAGCATTTTCCCTCCGGTGTTCCTGAGAGTAGATTAGATCCTAGGGAGAAACCACAGGGTAGAAGTGGGTGGTGGGTCGATGGTTGTCCAATCTCATCAGTCTGAGATGGGCAGGAGGTGGGGGTGGTCACAGGAGATGGACACAGTGAAGATGTACAGATAAATTGGTGGTGGTAGACATGGAAGGAGTGCTCTTCAAGCTGGGCGGCAGGAGGATATGAGAAGGATGGACAGATGAGGCAGCACTCCAAAAGGGAAAGTTGGAAAGCAAGCAATGAGCAGGGGAATCTTTTATTTTATACTCCAATATACTTGCAATAGATTCTATGCACAGGTACTCCGACCTTAAAAAGAAGACAGAGAGAATGTCCTAAAGAACACATTTTCTTGTGAGTAGCTAGGTTTACATCTAATTGGCGACTTTTCATGCAAATATTCTTAAATCAGCATAAAGAAGATATGTGAATTTTCCCACCGGTGGTGTGTTTCCACTGAACGAACTTGTGAATACAAATCAGTGTGTAGGGCCTCCCGGGTGGCGCAGTGGTCTAGAGCACTGCATCACAGTGCTAGCTGCGCCACCAGAGTCTCTGGGTTCGCGTCCAGGCTCTGTCGCAGCCGGCCGCGACCGGGAGGTCCGTGGGGCGACGCACAATTGGCATAGCGTCGTCCGGGTTAGGGAGGGTTTGGCCGGTAGGGCTAACCGAGGGGGGCGGGTGCACAGTGTTTCCTCCGACACATTGGTGTGGCTGGCTTCCGGGTTGGAGGCGCGCTGTGTTAAGAAGCAGTGCGGCTTGGTTGGGTTGTGCTTCGGAGGACGCATGGCTTTCGACCTTCGTCTCTCCCGAGCCCATACGGACGTTGTAGCGATGAGACAAGATAGTAATTACTAGCGATTGGATACCACGGAAATTGGGGAGAAAAGGGGATAAAAAATAAAAATAAATAAAAAAAATAAAAAAAATCTGGGTGTGATGACGTAGTACACACAAAATGTACTTTTCTGCTTAAGTTTGCATGTACCGAATAAAAATCTAAAGTTCAATGTGTTTCCATCACATTTTCAACTCTACCGATAGTTTTGTCACAAAAACTGTTGCGTTAATAAATAGCAAATGTGCCTACTTTGGTCTTGGCATGTACGCCAACAGCTCGGATATACTGTACAGTGCGGGTAGGCTGTGCGGGTTGGCTAGTCTACATGATGAGATTGTTACTGATAAGAATATTTTCATTTGTCAAACGACAGTCAAGCATCAAGTCACCAGAATTAGACCCTCAAGATTTATTGGAAAGGAGCATCAAGAAAGAAGCACTTTCACCACCCTGTGAAGTTCATTGTAACTTATTTCATCTCTAGCCTAATGAACTGCATGGTCTCCCGAGTCATAGTGGGAGGACCACACACCATGTCATCACGTTCACTTCAATATGATGGTTGTTATATCAATATTTGCACATAAAGGCGTTTCCACCGCCATTTCTCGCATAATACATTTTACCGACACAAAAAGATACCACCATGTCGAACGAATGATGTCGGCATTTATAAAGTTATACTGAAACTTCCTGTTTCCATCACAGCAGTTGTGATTTTTTTTTATACGGTATGACTTTACTCGCACAAAAACTGTGGATGGAAACTTAGTTATTACTGTGATATCTTATTTGAATCTTCAGACTACAGAAACTCTACAGTACATACTAGTGTGGTGGGTCAGTAGGTTCCCTCTGCTAGCATGATGGCATCATAGTATTCAGGTCACCTCTCTGCCTTCCCTCCTCCCTTCCTCTACGCCTCTCATCCTCTCCTCCTCGCCAGGTTCACTTGCAATGAAACAACATTTGTGTAGGAACTGCCTTATGGTGGTCTGACTGTATGACTGCACTTAATCGGTGGCTCATCATCCATGCTAGGATATAGTTTCACATGCGTGTTAGGTTACAGTGTAACTATCACTAAAGCTAATGTGATACTTGCTGTTGAAGGTTGAATGGTTGATTGGCTGAAGCGACATGCAAATTGATGCATGTTACTGTAGTAATTTCCCCCACCAACTGTGCTGCAATAAATGCTAAAACAATGGAAGCCCCTGTGTTTGTGTCACATAGATTGGTTACAGTATCGTATTATACACTGTCCATTACACAAGACACCGACATGGTTTGAAAAATGTTGAGTACAAATGTGTGTACCCAGTACAATGATGATCTCTTAGCTGCTGGGTTAAATTAAGAAGGTTATTTATGTCTCCCCAAAAAGACAATGTTTTGAACATGTCCTGGTCTTTGTCAGAACTTTCTAATAGGGTGTTGAATAGTGAATTGAATGTGCACACAGTTTTATGATTGCCTCAAGCAAACACGAATGCTGACATTTAGATTACGTGTCTGATTGCTGTGAATGCTTGTCAATAGCTAGGTTTAACATCAAGGATCCACATTACAAAATAACATGATTTGGATGCACTTATCCATTGAACTGGTTTCCGTGGTGAGCAGCATGAGAAGGTACATTTTTAAGAGAGCTACTAGGGGTGCAGGTCTTTGCTTCAGCCCAGCTCAAACACAGTAGCGGTGCGTGGGTAAAATCACTGAGGAAGCCAAGCCATGAAAGAATCCATATTACAACCTATGTTGTGATAAGTGCTATGTTTGCTCTATAACCCGTTCGTTCATAGGCCACCATGATATACAATAAGGCCGTGACAACAAAAAGATAAGTCAAACAGTGGTGGAATAAATTCAACAACACATCACATAACCAGAGAGCCGCATCTGTCCGGTGAAGTCTGCACATATTGCACGTAACAAACAGTTAATATTTCCAACAGTTTACTACACAGCTACTGATTTAGAAACACAGCGAGTTGCCCCAAGTCAGCACAAAGAAAACAGGAGCACTTTCTCAGCTATTCCAGCAGCATTTCAACTTAAACAATTCAATATCATCAGATCAAGATACCACAAACAATTTAGTCCAATCAACGTTGCTAAATATCATGTGGCTGTCCATGGTGCTGATTAGATTTCTGTGCGTGTGTGAGTCAAATGAAATAAAATACAATTTTATTTGTCACATGCGCCAAAGTCACTGCAGCCCCGTCGATGAGAATGGGGGCGTGCTCAGCCCTCCTTTTCCTGGAGACCACGATCATCTCCTTTGTCTTGATTACATTGAGGGAGAGGTTGATGTCCTGGCACCACACTTCCAGGTCTCTGATCTCCTCTCTATAGGCTGTTTCATTGTTGTCATTGATCAGGCCTACCAACGTTGTGTCGTTGGAAAACTTAATGATGGTGTGGGAGTCGTGCTTGGACAGATTCAGATTCAGAAAACGTTTAATGTCTTCAGAGAGGCAATTCATCTTGCAGCAGTCATAAAACATATCACATCTAAAAATGAAAAATAAATAGCAAAGGACTTTTACAAACAAATAGGCAGGTAAGTGCAGTTTCATAGTGCAAGTGCTAAGTGCAATTAGTCCAACATTTTGTTAAGTTGCAGATTTGCATTCGGAATAAAAGATTACTTGTCCCTATTTTTTTAACCTTAGGTAGTCTGTACCTGCGGCCAGAGGGAAGGAGCTGGAATTCAGAGTGGAGTGGATGGGAATAGTCAACCGCTATTTTATTTGCCTTATAGAGGGCTCTGGGTGAACATGGAGTACAGGAGGGGACTAAGCACGCACCCCTGGGGGTCCCTGTGTTGAGGATCAGCGTAGCAGATGTGTTGTTGCCCTTATCACCTGGGGGCGGCCCGTCGGGAAGTTCAGGATCCAGTTGCAGAGGGAGGTGTTTAGTCCCAGGGTCCTTAGCTTACTGATGAGCTTTGTGGGCACTATGGTGTTGAACGCTGAGCTGTAGTCAATGAACAGCATTCTCACGTAGGTGTTCCTTTTGTCCAGGTGGAAAATGGCAGTGTTGAGTGCAATAGAGTGCGTCATCTGTGGATCTGTTGGGGCGGTATGCAAGTTCGAGTGGGTCTAGGATTTCTGGGTTGATGGTGTTGATGTGAGCTCTGACCAGCCTTTCAAATCACTTCATGGCTACAGAAGTGAGTGTTACCGGTCGGTAGTCATTTTGGCAAGTTACCTTAGTGTTCTTGAACACAGGGACTATGGTGATCTGCTTGAAACATGTAGATATTACAGACTCGGCAAGGGACAGGTTGAAAATGTTAGTGAAGACAGTTGCCGGGTGGTCAGTGCATGCTCGGAGTACACATCCTGGTAATCCGTCTGGCCCTGTGGCCTTGTGAATGATTACCTGTTTAAAGGTCTTGCTCACATCGGCTATGGCAAGCGCCATCACACAGTTGTCCGAAACAGCTGGTGCTCTCATGCATGTTTCATTGTTGCTTGCCTCAAAGCGCACATGGAAGTCATTTAGCTCATCTTGTAGGCTTGTGTCACTGGGCAGCTCGCGGCTGGGCATTCTTTTGCAGTCTGTAATAGTTTGCAAGCCCTGTCACATCCAACGAGCGTCAGAGCCGGTGTTGTAGGATTCAATCTTAGTCCTCTATTTACGCTTTGCCTGTTTGAGGGTTCGTCTGAGGGCATAGAGGGATTTCTTATATGCGTCCAGGTTAGATTCCCATCTCCTTGAAAGCGGCAGCTCTACCTTTTAGCTCAGTGCGAATGTTGCCTGTAATCAATGGCTTCTGGTTGGGGTATGTACGTGGGGTCACTGTGAGGACCACGTCATCGATGCACTTATTGATGAAGCCGGTGACTGATGTGGTATACTCATCAATGCCATCGGATGAGTCCCGGAACATTTTCCAGTCTGTGCTAGCAAAACAGTCCTGTAGCTTAGCATCTGCGTCATCTGACCACTTCCGTATTAAGCGAGTCACTGGTACTTCCTGCATTTGTTTTTGCTTATAAGTAGGAATCAGAAGTATGGAATTATGGTCAGATTTGATAAATGGAGGATGAGGGAGAGCTATGTACGCGTCTCTGTGTGTGGAGTAAATGTGGTCTAGTGATTTTTTTCCTCTTATTGCACATGTGACATGCTGGTAGAAATTTGGTAAAACGGATTTAAGTTTCCCTGCATTAAAGTCCCCAGCCACTAAGAGTGCCGCCTCTGGATGAGCATTTTCTTGTTTGCTTATGGCTTTATACAGCTCGTTGAGTGCGGTCTTAGTGCCAGCATCGGTTTGTGGTGGTAAATAGACAGCTACAAAAAATATAGATGAAAACTCTCTTGGTAAATAGTATGGTCTACAGCTTATCATGAGATACTCTACCTCAGGCAAGCAAAACCTTGAGTCTTCCTTAATATTTGATTTTGCGCATCAGCTGCTATTGACCCCTTGTCTTACCGGAGGCAGCTGTTCTGTCTTGCTGATGCACGGAAAAACCAGGGAACTGTATATTATCCATGTCCTCTTTCAACCACGGCTCTGTGAAACATGTTACAGTTCTTAATGTCCCGTTGGTAGGATAGTTTTGAATGGAGCTCATCCAGTTTATTCTCCAATGATTGCACGTGGCCAATAGGACGGATGGTGGAGGCAGGTTACCCACTCCCCGACGAATTCTCACAAGGCATTCCGACCTGCGTCCCCTGTATTGGTGTCTTCATTTAATGACGGGGATTTGGGCCTGGTCAGGTAAATCCTTCGCGTCCTATTCATTAAATAAAAAATCTGTGTTTAGTTCGAGGTGAGTAATCGCTGTTCTGATATCCAGAAGCTCTTTCGGTTATAAGAGACGGTGGCAGAAACATGATGTACAAAATAAGTTTCAAAGAATGCGAAAAAAACACACAAAATAGCACAGTTGGTTAGGATCCCGTAAAACGGCAGCCATCTTCTCCGGCGCCATTCTTGTGAGCCTACTTCATGTGTGCAAGTAGAAAAAAACGTGTTAACTCACCCAGACTAGATGAACATCAATGTCATCCTCCTATAGTACTGTAACGGTAGTCGTCATATTCCTCCTCCTCGGACGAGGAGAGGCGAGAAGGATCGGACCAATACGCGGAGTGGTTAGTGTTCATGATGAATGATTTATTATAACGGAAAAACTGAACACTGAAAATACAAAACAAATAAACGAAGTGCAGAAAACAGATACAGTACCGTGTGGTGAAAAACACAAACACGGAAACAAACACCCACAAAACACACGTGAAACCCAGGCTGCCTAAGTATGATTCTCAATCAGGGACAACGATTGACAGCTGCCTCTGATTGAGAATCATACCAGGCCGAACACAAAAATCCCAACATAGAAAATCAACCATAGACAAACCCACCCAACTCACGCCCTGACCAACTAAAATAAATACAAGACAAAGGAAAACAGGTCAGGAACGTGACAAGTACACATTTTTGTTTTTGTTGTCCTAGACTATAGGCTACCAGGATAAAATGCTTGCTAGCCTAACTATCTCGCATGGGCAACAATGAACCAGCGAAATTGGCTAGCTAGTTAACGAGAGCATACATCTAGGCTAGTAGGCTAGTATTGGACTTCAATCGTCTCAGGCCAGTGGCACAATGTATGAATTTATGGTCTGATCAGAAACGCAGTAATAATCATTGTCCTGTACCGAACCTCAAGTTCAAATCCCCATCTCCATCCATGGCTTAGGAAAGGGCCGATTTTAGCTAGCTAGCTATCTACTGCAGGACAACAACACAACTAGACCAGAAATATATATACAAATTCAGACAAATACATTTGACTTTTGATGTGATTTGATTGGTGTGAAGCCAAATCCAAACTAGCCTCCCTTGAGGGGTGGTTTTGCTACGCCAGTATCATCCGGAGTTGAGCTCAACTATAAATGTTCATCATGGGAGGCCAAATGCTCGCTGGCATCAATCAATCAAACGCTCCGTGTGGCAACATGTCATACTCTCTTTGGCGAGACAGCATCAGATACATGAGCTACACATACTGAGACAGATGGGCATTGTTTTCCTCGCTCAGATGAGTCCTCCGGTGAGAGAGATTCAGCCACTTGCGAATTTAAGGAAATTTATGAAAACACAGAGAGACGAAAGATAATTTATACTTTTTTTTGGGGGGGGGGGGGGGGGGGTCATATGTGTGGGGAAGCCTGGCTTTCCTTGACATCGATGAATACATGCCACTGGACACACCTGATTCTACCAATCAGCTGTTCTTCAGGACCTTGATTAGCTTTAATCAGGTGTGTTAGAATAGGGCTGGAACAAACGCCTGCACACAGGAAGAGGGTTGGCCACCCCTGATATAAACAATAAAGTCTGTGATATCATTCAAAACAGAAACTGAACTGTTAGCTAACCATTTTAATTAGCATCCATTCATCCCAGATTTGTTTTAAGTTTCTTACCAATTACTGGAATCTAATTCAAAGTGGATGTTTGATTTATTTGCCAATGATTTATGTAATTGAAATGACAGTCTTTCGGAAACAATGCCCTCTGCATTTCTATTCCCTTGGTAATCTGACGCTCAGAAGTTTGCATTTCAATTGTGACACTGAGTCCTTGTAAATGGTGTAATATCTGGCATTCAAATGTGTTTAGCTTTGTTTACTGATCTGCAACAGGTATTACAAAAACAGTCAGTCTGTCATAATAATCTTTCCAATGAGCTATGACCACCTTATGATTGTATGTTGTAAGTTGCATATCAGTACATGGTACAGTGAGGTTCAAAACAAATCAACGTTTATTTGTCACGTGCGCCGAATACAACAGGTCACCTTTCACCTTACAGTGAAATGCTTACTTACAGGCTCTAACCAATAGTGTGAAAAAAGGTGTGTGTGTGTGTGTGTAAGTAAATAAATAAAACAACAGTAAAAAGACATTTGAAAATAACAGTAGCAAGGCTATATAGAGACACAGGTTAGTCAGGCTGATTGAGGTAGTATGTACATGTAGGTATGGTTAAAGTGACTATGCATATAGGATAAACAGAGAGTAGCAGCAGCGTAAAAGAGGGGTTGGGGGGGGGGGGCACACAATGCAAATAGTCCGGGTAACCATTTGGTTACCTGTTCAGGAGTCTTATGGCTTGGGGGTAAAAACTTTGAGACACCTTTTTGTCCTAGACTTGGCACTCCGGTACCGCTTGCCATGCAGTAGTAGAGAGAACAGTCTATGACTGGGGTGGCTGGGGTCTTTGACAATTTTTCGGGTTCATAATAAATATACACGTTTCTCCTTCTTTTAGGCTGAGCAGGACAACGGCCACCCACTCCCAGCATACGCTGAACTGATCATTGATGTCCTGGATGAGAACAACCAGGCTCCGTACTTCCAGTTCCAGTCCTACCAAGGCTACGTCAGCGAGTCCTCCCCAGTAGGCACTACCATCTCTGCCAGCTCCAACCTCACTGCCCCCTTGGGCATAATCGCCCTGGACAAAGACATTGAAGAGGTATTGGGGATGTCTGCGTGCACACACACAAGCACAAACATGTCGCTTATGAACCTGCAAATACACAATACTATGAATGCACGCACAAGTACATACACAGACAGCGCACACAAATACACACACAAGCAACTAAATGTACATGTTAACCTTTGGAATTAATTGAATTTCATACAAAATATGAAGCCTATAAGTGAGCTTTTCAGACTAAATAATTTCATGAGTACATAAGCCAATTAAATATTTACATTTGATATCATGTTTATGTTAGTAAAATACTTCCAGAAGCCCATTCTAAGATGGGAAAACACTCTCCATCATACTGTATTATCATTGATGCTGCTTTATCTCTTTGTTGTAGCTGCTGCCTGGTCAAACACCTGTAGGTAAACGTGTGGTTTGTGATGCTGTTATGACTAAAAGTGTGCCTTTGGGTTTTACTCTACTGCATGGTCTGTGTTCAAACCTCTGGGCCAAGCTCTCTTTCAGTTTTTTCAGATGTGTGACTCAGTTTTCCCTTCCAATTATCAATTTCTTCATACACAAATGTCTAATGTTTTTGTGTTTTGCCGTGTGTGTCTATTGTTCTAGTCAAGTAAAACATTTTTATGTTATTAGTGGGTAAATACACAGATCGCACCGATACATTTAGTACATTCAGTGTTTGTGTTTGTGTGTGTGTGTGTGTGTGTGTGTGTGTGTGTGTGTGTGTGTGTGTGTGTGTGTGTGTGTGTGTGTGTGTGTGTGTGTGTGTGTGTGTGTGTGTGTGTGTGTGTGTGTGTGTGTGTGTGTGTGTGTGTGTGTTGTTGAGATGATGATTCTGAAAAGCACAACATTTCAAACAGGCGCTGACAGGAGTGGGTTTTCTTAGCGCCTCAACTGCATTTAAATGGTTGAAAACACACATTGAGACAGGCTGCCAACACACCAGGAGACACTCAGAACACAGATGCACAGCAGCATTCGCCCCCACTCTGTTTGTGCTTTTGTCACCAGGATATTTCTCTTTATGTTGATGATGTTGAAAATATTGTTTTATTCATTTCCTCAGATGACACCTAACACAATAAACTCCTCAACAGAGATGTCTCCAACTTACTTTCCCTCTGTATCATGTCTTACTGTGTCTCTCTTTCTCTGTGTGTGTCTGTCTGTAACTTTCTATCTCTCGCTCTCTTGCACTCTCTCCCTCTCAGCAGGGTGAGATTAAGACATCAAAGTGCAGCTCTAAAACAGATCAATGGGCAAAGCAGTGTGAATGTTTAGCAGACAGGCAGGCCTCATTGACAGACTTGAATCTCCATAACAACCCATCCCTGCTTAAATCAATTTTAGGGGAAAGTATTGAAACAGTACAGTATTGAATATATAGTCCTCACTTTTAGACCAAATTACTCCGTACTCCATTTTATATTCATATTTATAGATCACATACGAGTTTGTTATTAAGACACATGAACTTTCACATGTTCAAGAATGCATTTTTTTTATGAAAAAAATATGTTCTTCTTTCAAACGTCTCGACTGTATTGTACAGTAGGCCGGCAAACGCCTAGGTTTCTGTGAATCAATCATATGCTGTAGCTTGTTGCCAGAGCCGCAATGAAAGACCTACTGTACAATTGTAGTGTGCTTTATAGGGGGTATAAAATCACATGATTTCTTAGAATTCCTTCAAGGCCTTCCCCTGTTCTCAGTACTATGTTCTCAGTACTATGTTGTCTTTGTCAGCAGTCTTTTACCACTCAGACATGTTTTGACTTGTTCTGTCTCTCACGATTGTTTTTTCCTCAGTGACACAGCTGTAGATTTGAGTAAGGTCTTGTCTCCATGGTAACCCTCTTCTCTCCAATGTCTTTACTTTTTGAAGAGCAAAGACCCTCTGTTGACGGTGACTCTGGATGACTTCAGCACCAGCTTTGCCATAACCCCGACCGGGATCACCCGCTACCTCCGACTGCTCAAACCTGTGGACAGAGAGAAGCAGATGACCTACACCTTCACGGTACGCCTCGTTCCAACCACATCCACATATATTACCAAATAACACCCACCACTCTAATAAAGTATATGGGAGGAAACAGCACCCACTTGTAAAAGATATAACAGCTTGGTTTAGCCTGTATGATATGACTCGACATAACTACACTGCCTACGGGATCAATTTATTTTCAACTCAGTCAACACAATTGAACTTAACTTATGTTGTAGCAGTTTGATTTATCTACATCTATGCCTCTATTGAAGAGATTAAATAACTTGGCCAGGCACGTTACTACTTTACACCTTTATACAGCATGTATTTATTCTGGATCACCTGTTCACTGACTTACAGTAGCTTTCCAAGACCCAACCAATACCAGATGAAACCCTTTCCTTCTGGACAGGAACACACTGCCACTGTTGGCTCCTACTGTATTTTGACACACAGTGCTCTACAGCATCTTCACAATGAAGGGATTCTATCTTACATTATTCAGAGACTTAATTGTGTTCTCCGTATTGATGGCATGCAACTACATATGTAGTGCTACTGTTCTCTTTGACATTAAGACCCTCAGTAGTCTCTGAAGAGCCCCCGGTGCTTTAAGCATCTACATGTGTGTACTCTCCCTGTGGGATGGTTACATATTAGAAAGCATCATTATTTAAATATTGAGGGAGTGTTTCCTGGAGAAAACACGTTTGATTAAACAAAAGAGAAAGTGGGAGGGTTTGGGCGATAGAGGTAGTAGGATACTAGTCTGTTTTCAATATATGCATCTGGGGTCATGATGTGCCAGCTGAGTTCAGAAGAAGCTGTGAAGATCAAATATATGAAGCTTCAGCTTCTTTATCTCTGCTGCCTCACTCCCTCACTGGACCAATCAGGAAGATATTGATAAAGGGGAACAGATGCCATGTTTGAACTCTTTACACCCCTTTGGAGAAGGAGTTAGCTCTTTTGGATCTCACAATCAGAGGTCTCCGTGTGTGTGTGTCAAGGACCTCAGCCACCCGAGCCATGGCCTGTTCACCCCTCAACCATATAGAAGGCGGGTACAGGTGCATCAAAGCTGGGACCGAGAGACTAAAAAACTGGCCATCAGACTGTTAAATAGTCACCAGCCAGCCAGCCCCTGCCCAGTAACCTCTGCCTTGAACTTTAGTCACGTTTACTAGCTGGCTACCACCAGGTACTCAACCCTGCACCTTAGAGACTGCTGCACTATGTACATACTGTAGTCATTGAACACTGGTCACTTTAAAAATGTCTCAGTACTGTTTTACACACTTCATATCTATACAGTGCATTCGGAAAGTATTCAGTATTCCCTTGACTTTTTCAACATTACAACACTTTTTCAACATTTTTCAACATAAGGTTACGTTACAATGTCACGTTCCTGACCTGTTTTCTGTTAGTTTTTGTATGTGTTAGTTGGTCAGGACGTGAGTTTGGGTGGGCAGTCTATGTTTTGTGTTTCTATGTTTGTTTATGGGTACCTGATATGGTTCTCAATTAGAGGCAGGTGGTTTTCATCTCCTCTGATTGAGAATCATATTAAGGTAGGTGTTTTCACATTGGGTGTTGTGGGTGGTTGTTTCCTGTGTCTGTGTTTGTTGCACCATACGGGACTGTATCGTTCGTTCGTTTGTTTGTAGTCAGTACTTGTTCGTTCGTTCTTCGTTACATGTAAGTTCGTAGTCCAGGTCTGTCTACTTCGTTTGTTGTTTTGTATTTTATTCAAGAGTTTTTCGTCTTCGTCTGTTTGTTGTAAATAAATAATATGTCGAACTACAACGCTGCATTTTGGTTCAATCCATGCTCCTCCTCGTCCGAGGAGGAGGAAGATGAAGAAGACCGTTACATACAACCTTATTATAAAATGTATTAAATATATTTTTCCCCTCATCATTTTCTATGCACAATACCCTATAATGACAAAGCGAAAACAGGTTTACATTTTTTTTTTTGCAAATCTCTTATAAATAAAAAAACAGATACCTTATTCAGACCCTTTGCCATGAGACTCGAATTCGAGCTCGGGTGCATCCTGTTTCCATTGATCATCCATGAGATGTTTCTTCAACTTGATTGGAATCCACCTGTGGTAAATTCAACTGATCGGACATGATTTGGAAAGACACACACCTGTCTATATAAGGTCCTACAGTTGACAGTGCATGTCAGAGAAAAAAACCAAGCCATGAGGTCGAAGGAATTGTCTGTGGAGCTCCGAGACAGGATTGTGTCGAGGCACAAATCTGGGGAAGGGTACCAAAAAATGTCTGCAGCATTGAAGGTCCCCAAGAACACAGTGGCCTCCATCATTCTTAAATGGAAGAAGTTTGGAACCACCAAGACTCTACCTAGAGCTGGCCAAACTGAGCAATCGGGGGAGAAGGGCCTTGGTCAGGGAGGTGACCAGAACCTGATGGTCACTCTGACAGAGCTCCAGAGTTCCTCTGTGGAGATGGGAGAACCTTCCAGAAGGACAACCATCTCTGCAGCACTCCACCAATCAGGCCTTTATGGTAGAGTGGCCAGACGGAAGCCACTCCTCAGTAAAAGGCACATGACAGCACGCTTGGAGTTTGCCAAAAGGCACCTAAAGGACTCTCAGACCATGAGAAACAAGATTCTCTGGTCTGATGAAACCAAGATTGAACTCTTTGGCCTGAATGCCAAGCATCATGTCTGGAGGAAACATAGCACCATCCCTACGGTGAAGCACAGTGATGGCGGCATCATGCTGTGGGGATGTTTTTCAGTTGCAGCGACTGGGAGACTAGTCAGGATCGAGGGAAAGATGAACGGTGCAAAGTACAAAGAGATCTTGATGAAAACCTGCTCCATAGGTTCACCTTCCAACAGGACAATGACCCTAAGCACACAGACAAGACAACGCAGGAGTGGCTTTGGGACATGTCTCTGAATGTCCTTGAGTGGCCCAGCCAGAGGCCGGACTTGAACCTGATCGAACATCTCTGGAGAGACCTAAATATAGCCGTGCAGCGACGCTCTCCATCCAACCTGACAGAGCTTGAGAGGATCTGCAGAGCAGAATGGGAGAAACTCCCCAAATACAGGTGTGCCAAGCTTGTAGCATCATATCCAAGAAGACTCGAAGCTGTAATCGTTGCAAAAGGTGTTTCAACAAAGTACTGAGTAAAGGGTGTGAATACTTATGTAAATGTGATATTTTTTTTTATAAATTAGCAAAAATGTCTAAAAACCTGTTTTCATTTGACATTATGGGTTATTGTGTGTAGATTGATGAGGGGAAAAATGGGTTTTATCCATTTTAGAATAAGGCTGTAACGTCAAGGGGTCTGAATTCTTTCCGAATGTACTGTGTATTATTATTGTTGTTGTTATTATTATATTCCGTATACTAGTCAAGGCTCATCCTATATAGGGTAACACTTTACGTGACACCCAGCGTCATAACAAATTATGACATGGTCATAACCATGTCATAATATGTCATAACAGTTGAGATAACATTTCATAACCTGTTATAATATGGTCATAGCACTGTTATGACGCATATATTTAGACCTGTTGTGACATATATTGCGTTATTTAATGGCTGGTTATGACACCTACATAAGTGTCAAAATCCACAAAAGCTACCACACAAGGCAAAACTTTACATTACACCATAGCATACGTGTCAACAGTATGTTTATGTTATAACCATTTTTGGGAAATGTACTATATTATATTATCATTGTAATCGCACACACATTGATGTCAGACATGCACCTACCCCAATGCTCTGTTGCTGGTGACTGGGATGAATACAGGAGCAGATTTCAGGAGCAGGACAAGACACCCTCTTTTTGACTGATATAAGAGCATGTTTGTGAAAGGCCGACCTGGCTTATATGATTATGATGGTCATAATGCTCTTTGAAATTGTTATAAAGTGCATTTTCTACACGCTATATGACGGAAAAAAACGGGACTGTAAGGAATTCATTCCGACAACAACAACAAATGATTGACGAAAGGAAACTTCCTGGCAGGGAAAATAATTATTTATATATGTTTGGGTTTTGACACTCGTATGTAGGTGTTACAACCAGCCATAAAATAACGCAATATTTGCCACAACTATATGACATAACAGCTGACATAACTATATGGGTCATGACAGTGTTATGACTATATTATGACAGGTTATAACAAGTTATGTCAGCTGTTATGAAATATTATGAAATGGATGTCAAGTAAATTGTTACCATGTACTGTAGATATAGATTTACAGTACCAGTCAAAGGTTTGGACACACCTAATCATTCAAGGGTAGTTCCTAATTTAAAACTATGAAATAACACATAAGGGATCTTGTAATAACCAAAAAAGTGTTAAACAAATTAAAATATGCTTTATTTTTGAGATTCTTCAAAGTAGCCACCCTTTGCCTTGATGACAGCTTTGCACACTGTTGGCATTCTCTCAACCAGCTTCATGAGGTAGTCACCTGGAATGCATTTCAATTAACATGTGTGCCTTGTTCTTTCTTAATGCATTTGAGCCAATCAATTGTTTTGAGAAAAGGTAAGGGTGGTATACAAAAGATAGCCCTATTTGGTAAAAGACCAAGTCCATATTATGGCAAGAATAGCTCGAATAAGTAAAGAGAAACAACAGTCCATCATTACTTTAAACACATGCATGTCAGGCAATATGGTAAATTTAAAGAACTTTGAAAGTTTCTTCAAATGCAGTCGCAAAAAAACATCAAGCGATATGATGAAACTGGCTCTCATGAGGACCGCCACAGGAAAGGAAGACCAAGAGTTACCTCTGCTGCAGAGGATAAGTTCATTACAGCTACCAGCTGCAGAGGATATGTTCATTACAGTTACCAGCTTCAGAATTTGCAGCCCAAATAAATGCTTCACAGAGTTCAAGTAACAGACACATCTCAACATCTGTTCAGAGAAGACTGCGTGAATCAGACCTTCATGGTCGAATTGCTGAAAAGAAACCACTACTAAAGGACACCAATAAGGAGAAGATTCTTGCTTGGGCGAGGAATCATGAGCAATGGACATTAGACCGGTGGAAATCTCTTTTGTCGTTAGTCCAAATTTTAGATTTTGGTTCCAACCGCCATGTCTTTTTGAGACGCAGAGTAGGTGAACGGATGTTCTCCACATGTTTGGTTCCCACTGTGAAGCATGGATGAGGATTTGTGATGGTGTGTGGATGCTTTGCTGGTGACAGTGTCAGTGATTAATTTAGAATTAAAAGGTACACATAACCAGCATGGCTACCACAACATTTTTCAGCGATACGCCATCCCATCTGGTTTGCTCTTAGTGGGACTATCATTTGGTTTCCAACACACCTCCAGGCTGTGTAAGGACTATTTGACCAAGAAGGAGAGTGATGGAGTGCTGCATCAGGTAACCTGGCCTCCACAATCACCCGACCTCAACCCAATTGAGATGGTTTGGGATGAGTTGGACCGTGGAGTGAAGTAAAAGTAGCCAACAATTGCTCAGCATATTTTGGAACTCCTTCAAGAATGTTGGAAAAGCATTCCAGGTGAAGCTGGTTGAGAGAATGCTAAGAGTGTGCAAAGCTGTCATCAAGGTAAAGGGGTGGCTACTTTGAAGACTCTCAAATTTAGAATATAGTTTAATTTGTTTAACACTTTTTTGGTTACTACATGATTCCATATGTGTTATTTCATAGTTTCGATATCTTCACTATTATTCTGCAATGTAGAAAATATTTAAAAAATAAAGAAAAACCCTTGAATGAGTAGGTGTGTCCAAACTTTTGACTGGTACTGTATATTTGGGACTCTGAAAGTGCTCGTTCTAATATTTATATATTTCTTAAATCCTTTTTTTTTAATTGGGGGATTTGCATGTATTGTTTTGTTTGGTTTGGTATTACTGCACTGTTGGAGCTAGGGACATAAGCATTTAGCTACATCCGTGATAACATCTGCAAAATATGTGTACCCGACCAAAACTATTTGATTTGAGATTTGTACAAGGACTTGTTGCTGTGATAAGGATATGTGTAACGGTTCTCCTCCTCCTCTTCGGATGAAGATTCAACCAAAATGCAGCGAGGTGTGATGACATATTGAATTTATTTCAAGACAAAGACGAACACGAAAAAACACTTGGAAAATTACAAAATAACAAAACGACGTAGACAGACCTGAACATGGAACTTACATAACTACACGAAGAACTCACGAACAGGAACAGACTACATCAAACGAACGAACAAACGAAACAGTCCCGTGTGGTGCGCAGACACAGACACGGAAGACAATCACCCACAAACAAACAGTGTGAACAGCCAACCTATATATGGTTCTCAATCAGAGGAAAACGTCAAACACCTGTCTCTGATTGAGAACCATATAAGGCTAATTACAAGTGACCTAAACATAGAAACACAAAACATAGAATGCCCACCCCAACTCACGCCCTGACCAACTAAACACATACAAAAATAACATAAAACAGGTCAGGAACGTGACAATATGTGACTATTATCTTTGAAGAGTTTCGTCAATAGTATGTTTATTATGTCTATGTTGAGGCTTTGATGGTTGCCATTTTGCCATTAGAATGATCCGGACTTATGAAAGAAATTGCTGCAATTTTAAATTCTTCAGCATCAAGCAATTGTGTTATATTGTCTTGGGCAAGTAATGGTAAGAGAATAAGTGGTCCATTTAAATTGAAATCAAGCCTTTAATGTTCTGTATTCTGGCTTCAAGGGTTCTGTTTTGTTTGGTTGTCCTTTCTTTTGGGTTGCGCTCACTTACTGTGTGTGTGTGTATGTGTACTGTCGTGGCAATTTCCTGTATTACCAAATGAGGAGAGTTACAAACCACACACCAGTCAGAGTTATACTTAAATGTCATCTTTAATAATGTGAGCTTTAAAATCGCCCTCAGATCAATTCAGTGTCTATAATGAATTCTGAGAGTCCCTACAGTCGAATACAAATATCTTTTATAGCCAAGATACACCCCTCTCAAGTTACATGACGAACCACAGAACTCTTCACAAAGGGCCTTTTACTTGAGAAAGGAGTATTCCATATCCAGATAGCATTAGCTATAAATTATCGTTCAGTTTGGTCTCTAAGACGAGGTTCTAATCTCGTTCCTGGTACTTCATAGTACAAAAACATTACCTCACTATCTGGAATGCTCTTTAGGCTTTACTGGCCAAAGACATCGTAAATCTCCTCTGTCAGTGCTATCTCATAGAGGCCCATCCTCAGTGGAACACTGAACACACAATAGTCGACAGATTCTATTCTGTCGAATAAAACAACCATTCTAATGCAATACAAAGATTATAATATAATCTTACAAGCACTATAACATAATCTCGCAATTTTCCACGACAGTACGTCACAGGAGGTTGGTGGCAACTTAATTGGGGAGGACGGGCTTGTGGTAATGGCTGGGGCAGAATAAGTGGAATGGTATCAAATACATCAAACACGTGGTTTCAATGTGTTTGATGCCATTCCATTTGCTCCGTTCCGGCCATTATTATGAGCCGTTCTCCCCTCAGCAGCCTCCTGTGGTTTACGTGTCTGTATGTGTGTGTTTGTGTTTGTCTGTGTGAGGGTGTGCCTTTCTACAGTAAGTCTCAAAAGTTTGATTTAGTTTTGCGCCCCTCCTGAGGAAAACCTCAACATCTGTGTTGTGAATTAAGCCAGGGGGACCGGCAATACCACATTAAAGTTGTACCCTTTACCCTTTTATGTACCCTTTATTTGTTCGTATTTACTCTGTTTTATCTCAGTTTTCTATTGTTTTTTTAGTCAGGCACTTAAAACTTCTTATGGCTGAGATCCCGTTAACGGGATCGACTTGACAACAGCCAGTGAAAGTACAGGGCGCCAAATTCAAACAACAGAAATCTCATAATTAAAATTCCTCAAACACAAGTATTTTACACCATTTTAAAGATAAACTTGTTGTTAATCCCACCACAGTGTCCGATTTCAAAAAGGCTTTACGGCGAAAGCACACCATCTGATTATGTTAAGTCAGTACCTAGTCACAGAAAAACACTGCCATTTTTCCAGCCAAAGAGAGGAGTCACAAAAAGCAGAAATAGAGATAAAATGAATCACTAACCTTTGATGATCTTCATCAGATGACACTCATAGGACTTCATGTTACACAATACATGTATGTTTTGTTCAATAAAGTTCTTAGTTTACATTGGCCCGTTATGTTCAGTAATGTTTTGCCTCCAAAACATCCGGTGATTTTGCAGAGAGCCACATCAATTTACAGAAATACTCATAATAAACATTGATAAACGATACAAGTATTACAAATGGAACTTTAGATAAACTTCTCCTTAATGCAACCGCTGTGTCAGATTTAAAAAAATAAAAAATAAAATAAAAGAAGCACAACATGCAATATTCTGAGTACGACGCTCAGACACAAAAACAAGCCATACAGGTACCCGCCATGTTGTGTAGTC
Source organism: Salvelinus alpinus (assembly GCF_045679555.1). Taxonomy (NCBI): domain Eukaryota; kingdom Metazoa; phylum Chordata; class Actinopteri; order Salmoniformes; family Salmonidae; genus Salvelinus; species Salvelinus alpinus. Next base: position 17,835,537 of record NC_092117.1, read on the forward strand.
AACAGAAGTCAGAAATAGCATTATAAATATTCACTTACCTTTGATGATCTTCATCAGAATGCACTCCCAGGAATCCCAGTTCCACAATAAATGTTGGTTTTGTAACGTCCATAATTTATGTCCAGATACCTCCTTTTTGTTTGCACGTTTAGTTCCAAAATCCAAATTCACGACGCGTAGGCCAGACGAAAAGTCAAAAAATTCCATTACAGTTCGCAGAAACATGTCAAACGATGTATAGAATCAATCTTTAGGATGTTTTTAACATAAATCTTCAATAATGTTTAAACCGGAGAATTCCTTTGTCTTCAGAAATGCGATGGAACGCAGCTAACTCTCACAGGGGCGCGCCTGACTGAGTTTGTGGCACTCTGCCAGACACCTGACTCAATCAGCTCTTATTCCCTCATCCTTCACAGTAGAAGCATCAAACAATGTTCTAAAGACTGTTGGCATCTAGTGGAAGCCTTAGGAAGTGCAATATGACCCCATAGACACTGTATATTGGATAGGCAAACCTACAAACCTCAGATTTCCCACTTCCTGGTTGGATTTTTTCTCAGGTTTTTGCCTGCCATATGAGTTCTGTTATACTCACAGACATCATTCAAACAGTTTTTGAAACTTCAGAGTGTTTTCTATCCAAATCTACTAATAATATGGAATATCTTAGCTTCTGGGACTGAGTAGCAGGCAGTTTACTCTGGGCACCTTATTCATCCAAGCTACTCAATACTGCCCCCAGCCATAAGAAGTTAAGTTGAAAAACGTAACACAAAAGGAAACTGGAAGAGAATTTGCAAGAAACAGGCTTTGTCCTAAAGGCAGGATTTTTACTGCTCTCACTGTTGTTATGTGTATAGATGCTGGCATCAGATGGGGTACAGGAGAGCATGCGGGTGACTGTCAACATCCTGGTGATTGACGCGAATGACAACACTCCCACCTTCGGTGAAGTCTCCTACAGCGTTAAGGTGTTCACTGACATGCAGCAAGGAGAAACAGTACTACAGGTAATCAATACATATCTGTCTCTATCTTCCTGTCCCCCTTTCTCTCTGGCTCTCATTCTTCTCTCGCGCTTTCGCTCTTTCTCTTTCTGTCTCTTCTTTCCCTCGCTCTCTCTCTCTGTCTCTCTCTATTTCTCCCGCCTCTCTTTCTCTCTCTTGTCCAGTTCCGCAAACAAATGTTGCCTTAGATCAACATTCCCAGCCCCAGAACAATCCACTCTTTCTTTGATCAGAGCTGATGACTCAAGAACAATCTACTCTCTTAATACAGTGGTCCAGACTCAAATATCATCAGCTCAATATTGACATAACTTGACGTAATACACTACCATGAGTCAACAGTCAGGACTCCAAATCAATCTCCTCTCCTATAACAACAATTGTCACTGAAATAGCTCCAAGGTCTTCCCGAGGGGCGCAGCGGTCTAAGGCGCTGCATTGCAGTGCTAGAGGCGTCACTATAGACTCCGGGTCGATCCCGGGCTGTGTCGCAGCCTGCCGAGACCGGGAGACCCATGAGGCGGCCCACAATTGGCCCAGTGTCGTCTGGGTTAGGTTAGGGGAGAGTTTGGCCCATCACTCTCTAGTGACTCGGGCTGGCTGGGCGCATGCACAATGACTTCGGTCGCCAGCTGTACGTGTTTCCTCTGACACATTGGTGCGGCTGGCTTCTGGGTTAAGCGAGCAGTGTGGCTTGGCAGGGTTGTGTTTCGGAGGACGGATGGCTCTCAACCTTTGCCTCTCCCAAGTCCGTACATGTGTTGCAGCGATGGGACAAGACTGTAACTACTAATTGGATAACACGAAAAAGGGGTTTAATAAAATTATTTGCTCCAGGGAGATCTGGTTTATGGTTTGTCGTCATCTCTACAATATGTCTGAATGGATTGCAGAGTTTATTTAGTTTGACTAGAATTCTAGTTTGATTGGTTTAAAGGTTTGGCGTTGGGTTTGGTGTGTGTGTGAGTGTATATGAGTGCATACGTGCGCGTTTGTGTTTAGGGTCAAAGTGTTTCCAGCAGGAAGTCCCCACATTGACATATCTGGTTTTGTGGGGTTCGTTCAGCAGCAGCGTGCGTTTGTCTCTCATTTGGTAAGCAGAGCATGATCTCCCATCTCAGTCGCTCAGCACACAGTCACAAAAAAAATGTCAGACATAGAAAAGGTCAAGTTTAATCTGTGTTTAAAATCAGCCGCCCAGCCCAGCTGAAATTAGGCCAGGGGTCACGTGGTGGACGGTGCGACCATTTAACCTGTTTTTATAAGCAGTTTATATGAGAATCTCCTGGCCTCTAAGGAGGCAGGTTTATTTGATGCTGCTGCTGCTATTTCATCTCTTAGACATCATAGCTCTATATGGGAAAAGGGTTCAGTAGGCTAGCCTAGCACGGATTAACATAGCAAGGCCTTGCAAATATGGAGCTGACGTTAAATTAAAGCCTGGCTATGGGTGCCACGAGTTCTAAACAGTGGAGTGTCCAAATGAATTGGCCAGAATGGAGGGGTGTGTCACGCCCTGACCATAGAGAGCCCTTGGTTCTCTATGGTGTAGTAGGTCAGGGCGTGACTAGGGGGTGTTCTAGCTCAATATTTCTATGTTGGTGTTTTGTATGGTTCCCAATTAGAGGCAGCTGGTAATCGTTGCCTCTAATTGGGGATCATATTTAGGATGCCATTTTTCCCACCTGTGTTTGTGGGATATTGTTTGTGTTTGTGCATGTGCACCACTACTTTCACGTTTCGTTATTGGTTTATTGTTTTTGTTTAAAGTTTCACCATAATAAAGATGTGGAACTTCAATCATGCTGCGCCTTGGTCCGCTCATTACGACGATCGTGACAGGGTGGCTGTTTCATTTTGGAGATAGCACAGCATGGTTCTAAGATCTATTTTAAACAAAAAACTACATTTTAAGTGAGAAGTAGGCATTAGTCTGAAGCCGAAAAATAAACAAATTTCACATGAGCACCACAATGCCTACTGTACTCTACCCATGCTCTACTAAGGTTTTCCAGCACACAGCTTTGACCTACTACAGTAGCTATGTTGGTCTATTGTATTTCAAACAATGTGTAGGCAGGTTTCTTATAGTATTTAAACATTCTCAAACAGCCTAATTCATACTCTTAAAGGAGGTGCTCCCACAATAATGTGATTTGTACCGCATACAAATTTAAGCATTGGATTTTTCACACAGCACGCTAATCCCACCTTTTCAACCTTTTTTAATTATATGAAAACAAACTTTGCTTTTATACTTCATACAAGACCATCGTGCTTGATTGAGCGAGCTGATTTGTCATGTAGTAATGTGGTGTCTGCCTGTACTTTCTTAAACCTTTTTATTTAGCAATGTTTACGATAAGCCAATATATTGCTTGATCCGGCAATGAGGTCCAGAGGCTCCATACGGAGGGTGTGATGAAATGGCGGAGATTCCGGAGGCTTGCGCAGGCCAAATCAAGCTCTGCACCGCATCGCCATGTGCCTCCCACATTTTGCAGAGGGCTCTGTATAGCTCCGTATAACTCTGCATTGACATGATTGGTTGATGGTAGGTGGGGGGAGGTACGTCCTGTATAAACCAAAACATTCTTCCTTGACAACTTCCTTCACAACAGCTCTGCTCTGTGAAGCGCAAGAAGTATGAATGCCGCATCACAGTAAATGCTGTGGCCAATACAGACACCAGATTGACAATAAATCGGCGTTTACGCTTATGCTACGAACCCTGTCATAAACGCATTATCTTGACACTATTTAAATGGAATGTCTGTTGACGACAGGAAGCTTTTGTTGTTGTTCATTGGCTTCCCTGAGGAAGCCATAGGAAAAGGAATCTGGTTGATATCCCTTTAAATGGACGAAAGGCAGGCAATGGAACAGTGATTTTTCAAAATAAGAGGCATTTCCGGGTTGGATTTCCTAAGGTTTTTGCCTGCAAAATCAGTTCTGTTATACTCACAGACAATATTTTGACAGTTTTGGAAACTTTAGAGTGTTTTCTATCCTACTCTGTCAATTATATGCATATTCTAGCATCTGGAACTGAGAAATAGGCAGCTTACATTGGGAACGTTATTTTTCCAAACATAAAAATTCTGCCCCCTAGCTTCAAGAGTTAAACAGCTGCAGACTGAATGTTCCTGTGTACATCTTCTTTCCTCGAGAAAGTTTCAGAGTTTCTAACCATTTCGTACCTTCAGCTCATGCTGTCCGTGTACTGGTCTTGTAGAGTCTAACCATTCGTGACATCCGGTTCACAACGTTCGCCTGCTTGGTCTGATGTACATTTGTCACGCACTCTAGAAAAAGGGGCGTTCCATGACGCCGACATAATGTCTGTGCTCACATGGGTGTGGTCACTAACGGGTTAAGACTTCATATGAAAACAATTATCTCATTTAGAAGGCTAACATCACATTACATCTTCTCACAAATAGTTTCACATTTAATCATATAAGTTCCACAACATCTGGATGTGAATCTGATCACTGGGAAATATACACATTCAGAGATAGTTATGTTCTGCTGTCCTTAGTTACATCACAAATTACTAATGAATTCGACATGATTGTTCTTTAAGTACCCACGGACCCTTCCAACTGTTTGGATTACAGAAATATTGTTTCATTATCAAACCTTGGATGTCACAGTACCACAAAATCTCTCTGTTGTAACGAAGGAATTTTTAACTTCCCTTTCATTGTGTGGGAGAGAGAGAGTTCCTGCAGGTATTTATGACCATCATAAAATGGCCAACTTCACCCCTCTCCCCCTCTGCAGGAGAGGGGGGGGGGGTCTGGCACCTATGAAGTCATGACACCATTCTACTGCCAATGTTTGTCTATGGAGAGTGCATGGCTGTGTGCTCGATTTTATACACCTGTCGGCAAAGGGTGTGGCTGAAATAACTGGATCCACAAATTTTAAGGGGTATCCACATACTTTTGTGTATATTGTCAACATTGAGTTGTGCCGGTGCATGATCCATCCATACAGCTAACGTTAACGTTACAGCTTTGTTTGCTTGTAGCTAGCTAACGTTACTGGCTAACTTTATTTGGCTAGCTAACTGGCAATAGCAGCCAAGGACATTCGCTATCTTATTTGTGCTTATTTCAGGCAAGTGTCAAGTCTCAATGCCAACAGTTACACAGATGACCTCATCCATGTGAAAACCCTTCCATAGCAAAATATAGCTAACTTCCTGTTCTTGTAGCTTGCCTCTCATCCGACTGGAGTTGGCTAGCTACTATCGCTGTTGCTGCACAACCCAAGTGATTTGGTTAGGTTTTAGAACTCTGAGATTCAGCTGAAAAAAATCTAGGATTGTCAGAAATGCTACAAAAAGTTAGCACATCGTTGGTTCTTAATGGACAGAAATGAGCATGTGAGAGCGATTAAATTATACATTTAATAAAAAGTGTTGCACCTACAAACTTAATCAGTCTGAAAGGTGGCAAGTCTAATGGTTACTTTATGGACCCTGTCGCCTCGTTATAACCCAATGTCTAGAATTTGAGAAAGGTTTGGGCAAAAAGTGGTCTGACAACCCAAATGCTAACGACCCTGTCAAAAATCCATTATAGTGGTTCTCGGTAACGGCTGGACACATCATGACAAGAGGCAGGAAGTGTGTTGTGTACCTCCAAGTTTATTTGAGAATTTTCATCTACATTGGTGTCATATTGGCTTAGATGTGATGGTAGGGAGATTTTATTTAACATTGAGCTTAAAGTTACCAATGCATATACTATTGTAGGGGCTATCATCCCCACAATAATAACTTTGGTGTGTACAAATTTACCATATCTGACATCTGCTGCATCTAAAGACATACATTTATGTAAAATATTTATCTGCTTCTAATGACGAGATGGGTTCAAATCGGGTTTTTTCAAATACTTTGACCATTTGATTGAGCCTGCCTGCACTGGCAGCTGGGAAGGGTTTACACTTTTGGGACTATTCCATCTCTTCTGTAGCACCAGACAAACTCAATGAAGTGCAAATTAATTACCTGAAAGGAAACAATACTATTTGAACCCAGGTCCGATAATGACATCAGATGTAGAATTAGACAGACATATTAAAGGGGCAGTGCGATAACAAAACTAAAATTGTGAAAATTATGATAATGCCCTTTTTGTGTAAGAGCTGCTTGAAAAAAAATGCTGGAATTTCAACCTGTTCGGTGGGACTGAGTTTTTGGCCCAGATCATGACAGCACAATCTGATCTGTTTATTCTGACCGGTGACCAGTCATCTTTTATTTGCATATGAGACCGATTGGAAATTAATCATAATCACCAAAGCTTTATTAAAATATAAAGTTTGAGAGGAATAAAACAGTGAGCTGACATTCCCTTTTTATCTATGCATCGTTGGCAGGCCCACATTATTGGAGCAATGCAGGTCCTGTTTTGGACGTAAGTAAAACCCCCTCCATGATGTAGGCTACGTGTCCATTCCTATCATGGAACGAGAGATGAGAACCTCTGTGAATTCTGGTGAACCTCGTATTTAGAAGTTATCTGTAACCTGTAAAAATTGCTTGTTTTCTGTTTATTTTTATTACAACAAAAATGTATTAGAAAGATTCACCTTCCTGGTTTTATTGTGACAACGTCTGTGCCGCGTTTGCAATGCAACTTCTGGAGAAGTGTTAATGCGGTCTGTAAGATTGTTCCAATATGTTTATAAAACCTACTGGGAACAGTTTAACAGTGAGTGAACATTCTCCCTTTCTCTTTATATTGGATCTTTGTCCAGCTACTGTGAAAAGTTTGGATGTGCGTAAAACCGCCCCCATAGTCTGCGTTGTTGGTGATGGTGCCTGTAAGTGTGACATAACCTATTTGTTTCGTTTTGTTTAGAATTTGATTAGAATTATTCATTCTCTTTTTAGGCCTTATCAATAATGAATTTAAACTTGCTTATTGACAATGTTTGGCATGTCCATGCTCAGCCACATTGCAATTTACAGCCCTTATATGGAGTCTGTTTGATTGAGTGTGTGGACAGGTGTCTTTTATACAGGTAACGAGTTCAAACAGGTGCAGTTAATACAGGTAATGAGTGGAGAACAGGAGGGCTTCTTAAAGAAAAACTAACAGGTCTGTGAGAGCCGGAATTCTTACTGGTTGGTAGGTGATCAAATACTTATGTCATGCAATAAAATGCAAATTAATTACTTAAAAATCATACAATGTGATTTTCTGGATTTTTGTTTTAGATTCCGTCTCTCACAGTTGAAGTGTACCTATGATAAAAATTACAGACCTCTACATGCTTTGTAAGTAGGAAAACCTGCAAAATCGGCAGTGTATCAAATACTTGTTCTCCCCACTGTATCAGTGTGAATGCTATTGAAGCCATGCAATTACTAGAACCATGTGGACTGCAAATGGGTTCAAATTAACACATTTGGCAAAGATTCTGTAGGTCTACATTTTGGTATTTCGTTTCTGTAAGCCATTTAACAAACGTTAATGGACTAATATTGGAATTTGACTTGATTCCAAGGCAATACAAAACATTCCGTAAATACACAACCTAAAGCAAACACATATTTCACACATATTTCACAAACACGTTCTGATTGGCTAGTAAGGGGCCAAGCCTCGACACAACCACAACTTGTTTATTCATCAAAACCAAGATCTTTCGCGCCAATGCCAGCAAATGTGCCAATAATTGTGATTGTGAAAATCTAAAAATGATTTCTGACACACCACTGAACCTATAGCACTACCACCTGATCTTAGATTTACCCTTGCGTTAGGTTTGTTAAAATAGAGCCCATAGATTCTCACTCAATTAGGATCGATATTTTAGAAGGGAGGAGAAGTTGTTTACTGTAGCAGTTTTGAAAAGGTCAGTAGTTCTGTATACACACTAGTGGTGCGCGGGTATAGCCCATCTGCAACTGCCCGACTATATCTGATAAAGTGAAAATCTGAGGCCTGCACCCAACCCAAACCAGCAAATATAGAAAATGCAATATAGGCTAAGGTCAAAGACTGCAGAAATATATATTTGTTTACTTTTCTGGCCCTCCCTTCTCTTTATTTTCAACTTTCTCAGCTTGGTCTTATTGAATTAAACTTCAACAATGTCCTTTTTGCCTCTGTGGATTGACTTGAACTTTTTCTGCCCTTCCTAAAAGCATTATTTGGCGATTGGCTGTGTAGGCTATTTGGCGCACGTGTACAATTAAATCCTAAAGTTTAGGCGTATGCAGTAATACCAGATAGCCTAAAATAATTAAAGAAAAACCTCAATGTAGCCTATATAAATAACATAACAATTATAAATTTATGACATTTTTAAGGTATTGTTTCTCTTTATTCAACCCAGCCGCCACCCACCCTGTTACGAGTGTGTACTGGAGGCGAAGTCAGGTCCAGGAGAGCAGAGTATAGTAAACAGGCGCACTTTTTTTTCCCGGTCCAAATGAAAGCACATAAGTACAGAAACGTGCCCAAAACACGGAACATGAACAAAAGTCTGGCGCGTGACAATACCCACATAACATAAAACAATTTCACACAAAAGCATGGAGAGGAACAGTGGACTAAATACATTCAGTGTGATTAGGGAATGAAAACCAGGTGTGTATGGAACAAGACAAAACAAATGGAAATATGAAAAATGGAGCGGCGATGGCTAGAAAGCCGGTGACGTCGATCGCCGAACAAGTAGAGGGGCCGACTTCGGCGGAAGTCTTGACACACCCGCCCTTCAGCCACATACTATTTAATGACCCTAAACCTGTCTGTCCCGCGGATATATCTGCTAGGACGGGGGGTTATGAGTCAACCCACTCATCACTAATACACACAGCTTACAAGAGCACCCGTCTGGTAAATGTCACTCATTGTATGCCGGTCCTGTACACATAACATTACAAAAACAGGTGGGGCCCTCTCACAAATCACTATTGCCTGCCTAGAAACATTTTCAACTCAGTTTAGTAAATTGAATAGTTGGATTTAGAATGAATGTTTTTGAATGTTGATTTTAGGGCCCTCCACATCCTGCTGAGATACACTGAATTCTTCCTCTCTCACACTGACTCTCCCTCTCCCTCCCTCTCTCTCTCGCTCTCTCTCTCTCTCTCTCTCTCTCTCTCTCTCTCTCTCTCTCTCTCTCTCTCTCTCTCTCTCAGCTGATAGCATTGGATGCTGATGAGGGGTTAAACGGTCTGGTGACCTATGAGATCCTTGCCGGAGCGCAGGGTGTTTTCATCATCAATAACCGCACTGGACGAATCACCATTGCACCCGGGATAGCCCTTAGCGTGGGCCGTTCTTACGCCCTCACAGTGAAGGCTGCGGACAATGCACCAGAGATCCAGAGAAGGTACATTCATTTCATACATTCATTTTATATCTATTTGTTCTTTCAGCCTTTTGTTTTGCTCAATCACACCTTTCATTTGTTAATGTGTGCATTGAAATGACTGTATATTAATATCTATGGATTATTTAGGTGATTATTTTTGATGTAAAATCTTGTTTCTTACTCAGTTTTTCATTTTTCGGACTCCTTCAGTTGACCAAGTATTCAATAAGTCAGGATTTCATACATGTATTCATCCATCTTATTTAGTCATTGTTCCATCTGATTGTTTATTCCTACTGTACAGTCACTTGTAGGTCTATTCAATTCATGCAAATAGAATCAATGTATTCTTTATTGAATGTGCATATCGAGTAATGTATCCGCTGTGATTGAGGCTGTGAATGGTAAGAGGCTGTATGAAGACATATTTGACTGGCTGTTGAGACAAACTGTTTAGAATCAAGTATCAGATGGCTTCATTCTTACAGACATTAGAAATACATATTTTTCATGTATTTCTCTTTATTTTCAACTATCATTGATAATGGTGTGTTGCTTTTTATGTAGTTGTTGCCTCATATTCCTGTTGGCAAGTAGCAAGTGATTAGCAAACTTTTCTGAAAGTTTATATGGACTATCTTAGCCTAGGCTAAAAGCTCAAACTTTACGTCAGTATTGGAGTTTTGAACAGAAAGAGATGACGCCTGCAGTAGAATGGGTTTTGCTGAAGATAGTTTGCCATGACTGGGTCAGACTGTGCAAACACACGTCTATTGGCCTTGGCAAACAGTGCCTCTGTATGCATACTGTTCAGCAGCTTTTTCAAATTAACACATTTAGGCTACCGGTTGGAAACTGAAGCACTTTCTTCATGATAGCTCCTTGTTTCTGTAAGGCCGTTCAATATGCTATATACAATATCATATTTAGCTTACTGTATATGAGGGCACGGCTCCCTCATTGGCTTGTTCAACTACCTTTATCAGCCTCTTTAAGCATGATGTCCTTGTTGGATGCCAGGAATCCCATGACAACCTTCAATTCCCTGATGAAGCACCAATGTACTATTACACTTGCGCTCTAATATATTGGTACCCATGCACGATTCACACTTTTTCAATAGGTTTAAATTGAAAACATTTTGGTGTTCACGCGTGTATATGTTTGATTAACAACTGCACTGGACCAAGAAAATATTGTGTCAAAAAATGGCCAGGACTAAATTATTCAGAATTCAAATTAATTTGGTTGGAGACAGGTGATTCTTGTGTAATGTTTCTCACCTGTAGTAATTTGGAGGTGCCTACAGGGTAGCAATAGCCATTGAACCTGAAAACCAGACCATTACCTTTACTTCCGCCCTCTTGTTGCCCTCCACCCCTACAGGAGCTCTATCACCACGGTGTACATCGAGGTGCTGCCCCCCAACAACCAGAGCCCCCCACGCTTCCCCCTCTTCATCTATAACCTGGAGGTCAGCGAGGCCATGAGGATAGGAGCCATCCTGCTCAACCTACAGGTGAGAGACACACAGCAGGGGTCAAAGGTCACATACAGTGGGGCAAAAAAGTATTTAGTCAGCCACCAATTGTGCAAGTTCTCCCACTTAAAAAGATGAGAGAGGCCTGTAATTGTCATCATAGGTACACTTCAACTATGACAGACAAAATGAGAAAAAAAATTCCAGAAAATCACATTGTAGGATTTTTAATGAATTTATTTGCAAATTATGGTGGAAAATAAGTATTTGGTCACCTACAAACAAGCAAGATTTCTGGCTCTCACAGACCTGTAACTTCTTCTTTAAGAGGCTCCTCTGTCCTCCACTCGTTACCTGTATTAATGGCACCTGTTTGAACTTGTTATCAGTATAAAAGACACCTGTCCACAACCTCAAACAGTCACACTCCAAACTCCACTATGGCCAAGACCAAAGAGCTGTCAAAGGACACCAGAAACAAAATTGTAGACCTGCACCAGGCTGGGAAGACTGAATCTGCAATAGGTAAGCAGCTTGGTTTGAAGAAATCAACTGTGGGAGCAAGTATTAGGAAATGGAAGACATACAAGACCACTGATAATCTCCCTCGATCTGGGGCTCCACGCAAGATCTCACCCTGTGGGGTCAAAATGATCACAAGAACGGTGAGCAAAAATCCCAGAACCACACGGGGGGACCTAGTGAATGACCTGCAGAGAGCTGAGACCAAAGTAACAAAGCCTACCATCAGTAACACACTACGCCGCCAGGGACTCAAATCCTGCAGTGCCAGACGTGTCCCCCTGCTTAAGCCAGTACATGTCCAGGCCCGTCTGAAGTTTGCTAGAGAGCATTTGGATGATCCAGAAGAAGATTGGGAGAATGTCATATGGTCAGATGAAACCAAAATATAACTTTTTGGTAAAAACTCAACTCGTCGTGTTTGGAGGACAAAGAATGCTGAGTTGCATCCAAAGAACACCATACCTACTGTGAAGCATGGGGGTGGAAACATCATGCTTTGGGTCTGTTTTTCTGCAAAGGGACCAGGACGACTGATCCGTGTAAAGGAAAGAATGAATGGGGCCATGTAGCGTGAGATTTTGAGTGAAAACCTCCTTCCATCAGCAAGGGCATTGAAGATGAAACGTGGCTGGGTCTTTCAGCATGACAATGATCCCAAACACACCGCCCGGGCAACGAAGGAGTGGCTACGTAAGAAGCATTTCACGGTCCTGGAGTGGCCTAGCCAGTCTCCAGATCTCAACCCCATAGAAAATCTTTGGAGGGAGTTGAAAGTCCGTGTTGCCCAGCAACAGCCCCAAAACATCACTGCTCTAGAGGAGATCTGCATGGAGGAATGGGCCAAAATACCAGCAACAGTGTGTGAAAACCTTGTGAAGACTTACAGAAAACGTTTGACCCCTGTCATTGCCAACAAAGGGTATATAACAAAGTATTGAGATAAACTTTTGTTATTGACCAAATACTTATTTTCCACCATAATTTGCAAATAAATTCATTAAAAATCCTACAATGTGATTTTCTGGATTTCTTTTCTCATTTTGTCTGTCATAGTTGAAGTGTACCTATGATGAAAATTACAGGCCTCTCTCATCTTTGTAAGTGGGAGAACTTGCACAATTGGTGGCTGACTAAATACTTTTTTGCCCCACTGTAACTAGATCGATGGAGGTCAGGAGAGGGCAGTGTGATTACTCAGGTTGAGATCATGGAAGCGTTTGAGTTTAGCAAACAGCAATTTCTAAACCAGCCAGTATGGATTATCAGATGTACTGTAATATCATATGATTTAATAGATTTTAAGCATTTGTGTTGGCGGTGGAAGTAAACGCATCCTTGATTTCTATATTCTGTTCTTGTTGTTTTTCATAGGCCACAGACAGAGAGAATGACCCAATCACATACCAGATTTTGAGTGGGGATATCCAGCAAGTCTTCAACCTCTCTAAAACGTAATATGGATGGATGGATGATTCAGAATAACATTTGTGCCTTGTCTTGTTTCAGTCCTTGAGAATGAGAAATATTAAAGTTGTTAGTATGAGTAATGACCGTGTGGAAATATATTTTAAGAAATTATTCACAAAATGAAGCACAATTATCCTAACGAGCCTATTGTCTAGAATGTGCCCTGAGTCAATGGCCTGTACAATTAACCGGCCTGTACAATTAACCTAACTTGTTACATTTGGACAAGGGCAAAATTCAGAACATTCACATCTGTCCCCGAGGCTGACAGGATTATGTGGATACTTTTTCTGATTGGACCTGAAGCATCAAATTACTGGGTTCACTAAAGGCTTGGTGGTACAAAAACGTACATGAGCCAATGCCTATTATGACTTTTTAATAGGTGCTTTATGTGAAACAGATGCAGATCAGCTTTGAAACTTTATAGTGAAACTATGGCTTGTTTAGGCTACAAAAATATTTAATATGTAAATAATGATGGCAGCATTAAATACAGTGCATTCGGGAAGTATTCAGACCCTTTGACTTTTTCCAAATTTGGCTATGTTACAGCCTTATTCTAAAATATATTTTCCAAATTGTTTTCCTCATCAATCTACACAAAATACCCCATAATTTTAAAGCAAAAACAGATTTGTTTATTTTTTAGCAAGAAAAGTACAAATATATATTACAAGTATTCAGACCCTTTACTCAGTACTTTGTTGAAGAACCTTTGGCAGCGATTACAGCCTCGAGTCTTCTTGGGTATGACGCTACAAGCTTGGCACACCTGTATTTTGGGAGTTTCTCCAATTCTTCCCTGCAGATCCTCTCAAGCTCTGTCAGTTTGGATGGGGAACTTCGCTGCACAGCTATTTTCAGGTCTTTCCAGAGATCGGGTTCAAGTCCCGGCTCTGGCTGGGCAACTCAAGGACATTCAGGGACTTGTCCCAAGGCTACTCCTGCTATGTTTTGGCTGTGTGCTTAGGTTTGTTGTCCTATTGGAAGGTGAACCTTTGCCCCAATCTGAGGTCCTGAGCACTCTGGATCAGGTTTTCATCAAGGATCTCTCTGTACTTTGCTTCGTTCATCTTCCCCTTGATCCTGACTAGTCTCCCAGTCCTTTCCGCTGAAAAACATCCCCACAGCATGATGCTGCCACCACCATGCTTCCTCGTAGGGATGGTGCTAGGTTTCCTCCAGACATGACACTTGGCATTCAGGCCAAAGAGTTAAATCTTGGTTTTATCAGACCAGAGAATCTTGTTTCTCAAGGTCTGAGAGTACTTTAGGTGCCTTTTGACAAACTCCAAGCGGGCTGTTATGTGCCTTTTACTGAGAAGTGGCTTCCAAACTGGCCACTCTACCACGAAGGCCTGATTGGTGGAATGCTGCGGAGATGGTTGTCCTTCTGGAAGGTTCTCCTATCTCCACAGAGGAACTCTGGAGTTCGGTCAGAGTGACCATTAGGTTGTCACCTCCCTGACCAAGGCCCTTCTCCCGGAATGCTCTGTTTGGCCAGGCGGCCAGCTCTAGGTAGAGTCTTGGTGTTACCAAACTTCTTCCATTTAGGAATGATGGAGGCCACTGTGTTCTTGGGGACCTACAATGCTGCAGACATTTTTGGGTACCCTTCCCCAGATTTGTGCCTCGACACAATCCTGTCTCGGAGCTCCACGAACAATTCCTTCGACCTCATGGCTTGGTTTTTGCTCTGACATGCACTGTCAACTGTGGGACCTTATATAGACAGGTGTTTGCCTTTCCAAATCATGTCCAATCAATTGAATTTACCACAGGTGGACTCCAATCAAGTTGTAGAAACATCTCATGGATGATCAATGTAAACAGGATGCACCTGAGCTCAATTTCAGTCTGAATACTTTTGTAAATAAGGTATTTCGGTTTTTTGTTTTTAATACATTTGCAAACAGAAAAAAAAATATTTTTCTTTGTCATTGTGGGTTATTGTGTGTAGATTGATGAGGAACATGTTTTATTTAATACATTTTAGAATAAGGCTGTAATGTAACAAAATGTGGAAAAGGGGAAGAGGTCTGAATACATTCCGAATGCACTGTATATTGAGAAAAGAACAAAAACACCCTGGGTCAACTGCATCTATCATCATTCATGTTTAGAAAACATAGCTTTATGAGCTAGCTAGTGGAAATCCTCTACAACATCCTCCCCTATAGCCTAGAAAGCACAGACAGTCCTCAGCCTCACTGAGTTGTTACACGGGTCAATGCGTAGAAAAGGAGAAGGAGGTGGAGAAGGAGGATACAACCAGAAAGAAGATGAAAATTGTCATCAGTCACCCACTGCCAATACAGTCTGTCAGAGCAAGGAATGGGAGAGGAGGCGGAGGGGGTGGAGTGAGAGAGGGATGGAGGCGAGAGGAGAAACACCATCAAATATTTACGAGGCGAGTGCTGTTTACTGCCCCTTAAATAAACAAGGAAATAAAGTGGGAAGCGTCCCGTGCAATGGCGCCGTGGTGAGGAGACATGGGGAGACTGAAAACAAGGCATCCTTTCAGCCATTTGTTTCTCTAATTGATTAAAGCCTCTCCCAGCCATGCCAGGAAGGCTTGTTTAGGCATTGTTTCCCCCTCTTTTGTTTTAGTTTGTTTACTCTTAATCTGTCTCCATGTTGGAGCGATTGTTTGTATGGAGGGATGATTACTTTGCGCAGGCCCGGTGGTAGCAGCAGTAAGAAAAGATGTGACAATATCTCCAGGACTCTGAGACATCTGTGGTTGGTACAGGAATCTCTCTCCGAGCAGATACAATTGACGTCTTCCTAAAACAAGCGCATATCCTACTGTGTCTTTTGGAGAGGTCGAATGGTTACACATTACTATAACAGCCCTCAGCAGAGTTACTGTATAAGTACCCCACTGTATATTCCCCTAACCATGTGCTGGGGACTTCTGATGAATCGAATGATAATTAACCGGTAATGTATGCTTGATGAGCATGCGAGATAATTATGGCATCCTAGTCAGAGCTGCTCTCTCATTTTTCAAGCCCATCCACAACTCTTGAGGGGGATGACGGGGCGGCATAGGTTTTGTGCAGCGTAGGATGTTCAGATTCAGGCCACATATGGTGCTGGTTTGATACGGCTATATGAATAATGGGCTCCTTGGTCAATAACTCCCTCTAAATGGAGCAGGTTCCCCAGAGGCATGATGGGTAGAGACATAGAAACTCAGCCTCAGATCTTTTCCCACTTTTAGCCAAGAATAAAGAGCAAAGATCACTACAACAAGGCCTGGACACATCACTCGTATGATACACACAAAATATGCTACAGAGTCAAAGAGAGGACATACAAGTAGAATAGCAGATACCAGAGATCATATGTTCAGTACTGGGGAAAATACTTACAGGTTCATGCACACGGAAAGAAGCAAATATGGTGTGCAGAATCACTCACATCCAGCACGACCTTCCTACATTTGCCCTCCACTGTGTGTTAACAAGATCCTATCAATCTGACAACCGCGTCCTCTCTCTAGGATCTCTCCTGTAGCTGCTGGCCGCTATCATACGTGATCAGTGTCCTCTCAAACAGGGTCGGAGTAGAGTTCACAACTTCGAGCAGCTTGGGATGGATTCCCTGTTGTCTGAGAAGCAAAGATCATCATCATCATCGTTATTATAATCATCATATTCAAGTTCAGCTTCACTGCTCTTTGTCCCCAGGGCTTCATTCTGTGCAGAAGATGGATTTTAGGCCTTTGTGGCCATGGGTACAACAACTTTGCTGTGGAGGACACTGCTTTGCATTTTTATGCTGTTTGGAGAAAAATGTACTTGGCCTTGTGAACGCCATCTCAATTGGTGGCGGAGAAATGTATGGGCCATAACTAAGAGAACTCACTTGGAAAATTGACAACTTTAATCAAGCTTGGGGCTGGTCCTCTCAGCCTGTGATGCATTGGGGGGCAGACAGACAG
This sequence comes from Salvelinus alpinus, assembly GCF_045679555.1. Lineage (NCBI taxonomy): Eukaryota > Metazoa > Chordata > Actinopteri > Salmoniformes > Salmonidae > Salvelinus > Salvelinus alpinus. The sequence goes on from NC_092117.1 coordinate 17,852,320, forward strand.
GCGAGGAAGTGTAGGCTCTGTAACGCCATGGCTGACCTGCCTGGTCAAAGAATCTTTAAATTATAGCCATGAGAGTGCAGGCGGAAAGGAGGAAAATGTGTAGCTGCATGTTTCTGTCTGTGTTTCCAATTGTGTGAGTGTGTTTGTGTGTGTCTGTGTGTGTGTGTGAGAGAGGGAGACAGAAAGAAAGAGAGAGGTGTGAAGAGAAAGTGTGTTCATGCCTCAAGTACACCTGCTCATTATACTGTACTGTAGCTTATCCAGTCATTGCAGATCCACTAGTGAGGAAACCAACAAATCCTGGATGGATTTAGTAGAGCATGGGTTTTGCTGTTGACTAATGCTGCTGTGTGTTGTGTGTTGTTGTCTCTCCCTCTACAGGATAGGCCTGCTGCTTTTGGGGAAGCCTCTGGACAGGGAGACAACTGACCAGTACCGTCTCATCGTCACTGCCTCTGATGGCAACCCAGGCGGGGTGAGAATCTATTCAGTTAGTAAGGGTGCAACGGTACACGTACCAAACCGTTTGAGTAAATATGAGCAACACAAAAAAAAAGTCAGGCTTTTCCATTAAAAGAGCCTATGTGCACGTTGTAATCAAAATTCTAATCTGAATTGGCACATTTCAAACTGTCCTTTTGTGAGGCGCAGCCGGGAACTAGTTCTGTACGATGGCGAGTGGTGTGGATGATAAACCAGAATTGGAGGATCTTACATCATCGTTTAAGTGTCCAGTCTGGGAAGATTTTTCCCATTAGATTACAATGGCAATGGACAGAGAGTTGTGGATAAAACGTTAACAGTATGTTGCCACGTTCAACACGAATACCCTATGCAGCTGCCAACACCTCAAAATTGAGCGCAAACTTGAATGCCGAAATCACCCCAGTATACCGGAACAAGACGGAAATGCAAATAAACAACAACACAACACCGTCTCCCCTCTGCATTCAAACAGCCCTTGGCAGCTGATTCTGACCGGGCAAAAGAAATTACAAGAGCGATAGGTAGGTTATGTTTATATGTTTTACAGTCTATGGTTTATAGCCGCTGATATGCGCCCAGTGTCTGTGGTTGAGAATAGGGGTTTTCAGCACCTCGTGAAAGTACTCAAGACACTTTACGAACTTCCCTCTTGCACCCATATCAGGAAACATGTAGTACACTCTCTATATAAGCAAACCATAGCCGAAATGTTTGCGCTTAATTAACAGCAGCAGCCCATCACGTTACCCCGGATTGGTTACCCCGGAGTGGTTACCCCGGAGTGGGAGATGGACCGTGCTACAGACACGCATCTGGCACTGAAGGAGGCAGTGTCATGGTGCGTTATAACCAAGTGGGAATTTACCACATACGACTGAGAAAAGCCACTTCAATTGCCTCCAACTGGTAATTACTAGTGGGAAACTTGTCTATTATCCTAACCACCCACTTCTCCCATAAGGTGACCTATGACGTCACCTACTAAGGAAATGGCCTATATAAAAGCATTTTCGGGCAGTTAAGTGCAACAACAAACATTATTTACAAAAAGCAATCTTTAAATGTGGTTTTTGAACTCTATAAATTACAAGCATGACAGCTGTACTTTTAGTTTATGGTTGGCACAGTTTGTTGGCCATTAGCCAATCGGCAATCCTCAACAAGTTCAAATCACATGAATCCATCCAATTGGTATTTACGACTTCACAACTGGTAAATTCCCACCTCCCACATGGTTACAAACGCAGCATCAGAGTGAAACTTGAGATGCCCAACATAACAATCCTGTCACAACAGACAATGCAAGGAACATTGTGAATGCTGAACATTGTGAATGGCATTTAATTTCCCTGCTGTACCGAAAACGTACCGAACCGTGATCTCAAAACCACAATATGTACTGAACTGTGGGTTTGGTGAACCGTTACACCCATGTCATTTAGGGAATTGGATGGATGGATTGGTTGATTGATTGATTGACACAATTTCTGGGAAGGTCTGACTTCCGATGATTTATACAAAGATCACAGCTAGGATACAGGCCTTTATAGTTATTTCCTTGAAGCTCATGCTAGGTCTTCAGAGATCGATAAACATGCACTTTACTGTGAGAAGACTATCCAGTGTTAAAGGGATACTTCAGGATTTTGGCAATGAGGCACTTTATGTACTTTATGTACCCCAGAGTCAGATGAACTAATTGATACCATTTTTATGTCTCTGTGTCCAGTATGAAGGACGTTAGAGGTAGTCTCGCGAGCCAAAGCTAACTAGCGTGAAAGACAGCATTTATGCATTTTCTAAAAAGACACTATGATGGTAGAGGAGGACAGAGGGAGAAAATGAGGCTACACAATGGACAGAGATAAAGTCAGAGTGGGAGTGACAGACCAATAAAGAGGCAGAGAGAGAGTGGTGCCCTGACCTCAGAATGAGGTGACCAGCTCTGGCCCTCTGTGTACTAATGTTGATTAAAGGATTGCAAGCAATGTTCCCTCTAAGCTGCGTGCGTGTGTGGGCGCAGCTCCCCTGGGACGGCCACGCAGAATAAATATTATTGAACTTCACTCAACTTTCTAGAGCAGTGGTCACCAACCGGACGATAGCGATGGACTGGTCGATCTCCAAGGCATACCTAGTCGATCGCCAAACATTTCTGTAAAAAACCCAACTATAAAGCCGTGTGTTCCTATTTTTTTATTAATCTTGGGCTGTTGGCGGTAGGTTCACCCGATTCAGCTGCCCTGCGCGCCGGGTAGGCAACTGTTGACATTTTTAACCATGTGTCTGAAGGTACAAACTCTGCCTTCCTTGCGGGCCCGGAGAGCAAATCAAGTGCACTATAGGCCTACCGCTGGCCAATCGGATGGCTCAGATTACCATTTATGCAGGAACTAGCAGGTATAAAAGACAGCTACAGCAAAGTTGATACTGGAAAATTTCAAAACGTTTAAAACCATGACTAGAGAGAGACTGTCAACGAATACACCAAAGAGCTGCTGTTTTTATGAGTGAGTTCATGTTTGTCCTTACTCAGCACTGTCAACACTTTGTATTCAACACTTTTCTAAGTCATAAAATGCGAGTTCTTCCTATTTCCATTCAGCTGTGCCTGACAAGTAATACAAAAATGGATCTATTACTTTTGTGATCATATAGCCTATCTAAAATGTTGAAATATATACTGAACAAAAATATAAACACAACATTTAACAATTTCAACAATTTAACTGAGTTACAGTTCATGTAAGGAAATCAGTCAATTGAAATAAATTCATTGGGCCTTAATCTATGGATTCCACATGACTGGGCATGGGCACATCCATGGGTGGGCCTGGGAGGGCATAGGCCAACCCATTTGGAAGCCAGGCATGCCCACTGGGGAGCCAGGCCCAGCCAATCAGAATGAGTTTATTACAGACAGAAATACTCCTGAGTTTCATCAGCTGCCTGGGTGGCTGGTCTCAGACAATCCCGCAGGTGAAGAAGCCTGATGTGGAGGTCCTTGGCTGGCGTGGTTACACGTGGTCTGCGGTTGTGAGGCCGGTTGTACGTACTGCCAAATTCTCTAAAAAGTTGTTGGAGGGAGCTTATGGTAAAGAAATTGACATAAAATTATCTGGCAACAGCTCTGGTGGACATTCCTGCAGACAGCATGCCAATTGCACGCTCCCTCAAAACCTGAGACATCTGCGGCATTCTGTTGTGTGACAAAACTGCATATTTTAGTGGCCTTTTATTGTCCCCAGCATGAGCTGCACCTGTGTAATGATCATGCTGTTTAATCAGCTTCTTGATATGCCACACCTGTCAGGTGGATGGATTATCTTGTCAAAGGATAAATGCTCAATAACAGGGATGTAAACTAATTTGTGCACAACATTTTAGAGAAATATGCTTTTTGTGCGTATGGAACATTTCTGGGATACTTTATTTCAGTTCATGAAACATCAGACCAACACTTTACATGTTGTGTTTATATTTTGGTCAATATAATAAAAAAAATGGCCCAAACAACAATGCATTGGCAGGGCAATTCATGCAAAGCCAATATGCAGTGATAATGTATTGAGCCTATAGCTTACTGCACAACCCTCATTGCTATAGTACTGTTTTTAATTGGTTAATGTCGCACATTCTTATGTTTTTTAAGTAATGTTAAAAAAAATCTGAGGTAGATCTCGGCTTGCATTTTCACTCAGTGACTCATAAGGTTGGTGACCACCGTTTTCCCTGTTAACACTATCACGTGTCCCTTTACTGTGGCAATTGTGATCTAATCAACGCAATATTAGCTACGTTCAATGCAACACATACTGAAACAAAACAAACTATGCAAGAAATGTTGTTGTAGGCAAAACGCATCAGAGTAGGATTTTAATGCACTGACATGCACGACTCAGCCAAACTCTACACAGACCAGTGAGGTATAACCAATCAGAGCTGCAGTTAACCTAAACTCAGAAAAAAAAGAAACGTCCCTTTATCAGGACCCTGTTTTTCAAAGATAATTCGTAAAAATCTAAATAACTTCACAGATCTTCATTGTAAAGGGTTTAAACACTGTTTCCCATGCTTCTTCAATGAACCATACGCAATTAATTAACATGCACCTGTGGAACGGTCGTTAAGACACTAACAGCTTACAGACGGTAGGCAATTAAGGTCACAGTTATGACTGTGAGACGCCTAAGACAGCGCTACAGGGAGACAGGATGGACAGCTGATCGTCTTCGCAGTGGCAGACCACGTGTAACAACACCTGCATAGGATCGGTACATCCGAACATCACACCTGCGGGACAGGTACAGGATGGCAACAGCAACTGCCCGAGCACTGCATCAGTGCTCAGACTGTCCCCAATAGGCTGAGAGAGGCTGGACTGAGGGCTTGTAGGCCTGTTGTAAGGCGGGTCCTCACCAGAAAGCACCGACAACAATGTTGCCTATGGGCACAAACCCACATCGCTGGACCAGACAGAACTGGCAAAAAGTGCTCTTCACTGACGAGTCACGTTTTTGTCTCACCAGGGGTGACGGTCGGATTCACGTTTTTTGTCTAAGGAATGAGCGTTACACCGAGGCCTGTACTCTGGAGCGGGATCGATTTGGAGGTGGAGGGTCCGTCATGGTCTGGGGCGGTGTGTCACAGCATCATTGGACTTAGCCTGTTGTCATTGCAGGCAATCTCAACACTGTGCGTTACATGGAAGACATCCTCCTCCCTCATGTGGTACCCTTCCAGCAGGCTCATCCTGACATGACCCTCCAGCATAACAATGCCACCAGCCATACTGCTCATTCTGTGCGTGATTTCCTGCAAGACAGGAATGTCAGTGTTCTGCCATGGCCAGTGAAGAGCCCGGATCTCAATCCCATTGAGCACGTCTGGGACCTGTTGGATCGGAGAGTGAGGGCTAGGGCCATTCCCCCCAGAAATGTCTGGGAACTTGCAGGTGCCTTGGTGGAAGAGTGGGGTAACATCTCACTGCAAGAACTCGCAAATCTGGTGCAATCCATGAGGAGGAGATGCACTGTAGTACTTAATGCAGCTGGTAGCCACACCAGATACTGACTGTTACTTTTGATTTTGACCCCCTCTTTGTTCAGGGACACATTATTCCATTTCTGTTAGTCACATGTCTGTGGAACTTGTTCAGTTTATGTCTCAGTTGTTGAATCTTGTAATGTTCATTCAAATATTTACACATGTTAAGTTTGCTGAAAATAAACGCAGTTGACAGTGAGAGAGCTACGTTCAATGCAACACATACTGAAACAAACCTGACCTTCCGGCGCCGAACAGGATGGCTGCCTCGCTTCGCGTTCCTTGGAAAATATGCAGTATTTTGTTTTTCTATGTGTTATTTCTTACATTGGTACCCCGGGTGATCTTAAGTTTCATTACATACAGCCGGGAGGAACTACTGAATATACGATTAACGTCAACTAACCACCCTTCCTACCAGGAATATGACTTTCCCGAAACGGATCCAGTGTCTTGCCTTCCACCCAATACAATGGACCTGATCCCAGCCGGCGAAGCTACACGACGCCGAAAAAGGGGCAAACGTAGCGGTCTCCTGGTCAGGCTTCGGAGACGAGCACATCGCGCTCCACTCCCTAGCATACTACTCGCCAATGTCCAGTCTCTTGAGAATAAGGTCGATGAAATCCGAGCACGGGTAACATTCGAGAGAGACATCAGGGATTGCAACGTGCTCTGCTTCACGGAAACATGGCTAACTGAAAAGACGCTAACGGAGTCGGTGCAGCCAGCTGGTTTCTTCACGCATCGCGCAGACAGAAACATACATCTTTCTGGTAAGAAGAGGGGCGGGGGGGTATGCCTCATGATTAACGAGACGTGGTGTGACCATCATAACAACACTCAGGAACTAAAGTCATTCTGTTCACCTGATCTAGAACTCCTCACAATCAAATGTAGACCGCATTATCTACCAAGGGAATTCACTTCGGTCATAATCACAGCCGTATATATTCCCCCCCAAGCAGACACATCGATGGCCCTGAACGAACTCTATCTGACTCTCTGTAAACTGGAAACCACACACCCTGAGGCTGCATTCATCGTAGCTGGGGATTTTAACAAGGCTAATCTAAAAACAAAACTCCCTAAATTCTATCAGCACATCGATTGTCCGACCAGGGCTGGCAGAACTCTGGACCATTGTTATACTAACTTCCGCGACGCATATAAGGCCCTCCCCCGCCCTCCTTTCGGAAAAGCTGACCACGACTCCATTTTGTTGATTCCAGCCTACAAACAGAAATTAAAACTACAAGCTCCCGCGCTCAGGTCTGTTCAACGCTGGTCCGACCAATCTGAATCCACGCTTCAAGACTGCTTTGATCACGCGGATTGGAATATGTTCCGCACGGCGTCCAACAACAACAATGATGAATATGCAGATTCGGTGAGCGAGTTCATTAGGAAGTGCATTGACGATGTCGTACCCAGAGCAACGATTAAAACATTCCCAAACCAGAAACCGTGGATTAACGGCAGCATTCGCGTGAAACTGAAAGCGCGAACCACTGCTTTTAACCAGGGCAAGGTGACCGGAAACATGACCGAATACACACAGTGTAGCTATTCTCTCCGCAAGGCTATCAAACAGGCTAAGTCCCAGTACAGAGACAAAATTGAATCGCAATTCAACAGCTCAGACACAAGGGGTATGTGGCAGGGTCTACAGTCTATCACGGATTACAAAAAGAAAAGCAGCCCCGTCGCGGATCAGGATGTCTTGCTCCCAGACAGGCTAAATACCTTTTTTGCCCGCTTTGAGGATAATACAGTGCCACTGACACGGCCCACTACCAAAACCTGCAGGCTCTCCTTCACTGCAGCCGAGGTGAGTAAAACATTTAAACGTGTTAACCCTCGCAAGGCTGCAGGCCCAGACGGCATTCCCAGCCGCGTCCTCAGAGCATGCGCAGACCAGCTGGCTGGTGTGTTTACGGACATATTCAATCAATCCTTAGCCCAGTCTGCTGTTCCCACATGCTTCAAGAGGGCCACCATTGTTCCTGTTCCCAAGAAAGCTAAGGTAACTGAGCTAAACGACTACCGCCCCGTAGCACTCACTTCCGTCATCATGAAGTGCTTTGAGAGACTAGTCAAGGACCATATCACCTCCACCCTACCGGACACCCTAGACCCACTCCAATTTGCTTACCGACCCAATAGGTCCACAGACGACGCAATCGCAACCACACTGCACACTGCCCTAACCCATCTGGACAAGAGGAATACCTATGTGAGAATGCTGTTCATCGACTACAGCTCAGCATTTAACACCATAGTACCCTCCAAACTCGTCATCAAGCTCGAGACCCTGGGCCTCGACCCCGCCCTGTGCAACTGGGTCCTGGACTTCCTGACGGGCCGCCCCCAGGTGGTGAGGGTAGGTAACAACATCTCCACCCCGCTGATCCTCAACACTGGGGCCCCACAAGGGTGCGTTCTGAGCCCTCTCCTGTACTCCCTGTTCACCCACGACTGCGTGGCCATGCACGCCTCCAACTCAATCATCAAGTTTGCGGACGACACTACAGTGGTAGGCTTGATTACCAACAACGACGAGACGGCCTACAGGGAGGAGGTGAGGGCCCTCGGAGTGTGGTGTCAGGAAAATAACCTCACACTCAACGTCAACAAAACAAAGGAGATGATTGTGGACTTCAGGAAACAGCAGAGGGAGCTCCCCCCTATCCACATCGACGGGTCAGTAGTGGAGAAGGTGGAAAGTTTTAAGTTCCTCGGTGTACACATCACGGACAAACTGAATTGGTCCACCCACACAGACAGCGTTGTGAAGAAGGCGCAGCAGCGCCTCTTCAACCTCAGGAGGCTGAAGAAATTCGGCTTGTCACCAAAAGCACTCACAAACTTCTACAGATGCACAATCGAGAGCATCCTGTCGGGCTGTATCACCGCCTGGTACGGCAACTGCTCCGCACACAACCGTAAGGCTCTCCAGAGGGTAGTGAGGTCGGCAGAACGCATCACCCGGGGCAAACTACCTGCCCTCCAGGACACCTACACCACCCGATGTCACAGGAAGGCCATAAAGATCATCAAGGACAACAACCACCCAAGCCACTACCTGTTCACCCCGCTATCATCCAGAAGGCGAGGTCAGTACAGGTGCATCCAAGCAGGGACCGAGAGACTGAAAAACAGCTTCTATCTCAAGGCCATCAGACTGTTAAACAGCCACCACTAACATTTAGCGGCCGCTGCCAACAAACTGACTCAGCTCCAGCCACCTTAAAAATGGGAATTGATGGAAATTATGTAAAAATGTACCACCAGCCACTTTAAACAATGCCACCTAATATAATGTTTACATACCCTACATTACACATCTCTTATGTATATGTATATACTGTACTCTATATCATCTACTGCATCTTGCCATCTTATGTAATACATGGACCACTAGCCACTTTAAACTATGCCACTTTATGTTTACATACCCTACAGTACTCATCTCATAGGTATATACCGTACTCTATACCATCTACTGCACCTTGCCTATGCCGTCTGTACCATCACTCATTCATATATCTTTATGTACATATTCTTTATCCCTTTACACTTGCGTGTATAAGGTAGTAGTTGCGGAATTGTTAGGTTAGATTACTTGTTGTTATTACTGCATTGTCGGAACTAGAAGCACAAGCATTTCGCTACACTCGCATTAACATCTGCTAACCATGTGTATGTGACTAATAAATTTGATTTGATTTTGATTTGATTTGAGAACGTTTTTTTGTTGTTGCTGAGTTTATATGCAAATTTCATGGAATATAGGCCTACATTGAACAGCTATTTCCATGTTAAAATGTTATAGGATGCATTTTCTCCATTGTTTTTGATGGTAGGCCACTCTGGTAGGTCTACAGTAGGATAAGATAGCCACAGTAGCCTACTTGGCCACTGTTAAAACTATAACTTAATGCCTATACAGCCTCAGTGTTCACAGTAAACGTATGCTGGAATTTTCACAACATTCAAGTTTGCGCTCAACAGACCTGAAATTTGCTAAGTGCCGGATTTAAAAAATAAAAATAACATTTAAGGAACATTGATTGCAAGGACCCTGATCTAAAATCCGTTGCAAACGTGTCTGTGTGTGTTCTTGCATGTGCCTGTTACGATGGAGTCCCCATGGGAACAGGAAAATTACTGTCTGACCCTGCAGCCCATCAGGAGGTGCAGTCACAAAGGAAAGAGAGGGGTGGACAGGCTGAGAGAAATACAAAAAGATGTCTAATAGACTGAGAAACAGTTGAATAGGAGATTATGGTGTTAGATTTATAGAGTGGGAGAGATTGTGTGCAATTGATGAGAGAGAGATACGGTCGCCATTCTGGGATGCAGTTATCCCCTTCTCCAAAAACATAGCAAAACGACAATATTTTTCAGTAGCTATAGCTAGTTAACCATCTAGCTAGGTATCATCATCTTAAATATTATCATCATCTTAAATAGTTAAAAAAATAAGACAGTTTTCGGATTTGGTTGATGATGGTCGGACCCGGTCTGGCCAAGTCACACTAGACATACCAAGCAACAGAGCTAGGTAGCTGGTTAGCTTGTTAAGTTCTTTATCTAGCAACCTAGTTATTTTCATGAACTGAAGTCAGATTTCAATAGTAGAACAACAAGTGGTTACCTAGCTTATTGTTAATGATATGGATGACTAAATCCTTGAAAAAAAGATAAAAAATGATTGCAGTTTCCGGTCATTGTTTTCAGGCTGGTTGCATTGGTGCTAGCTAGGTAGATTTGTCATACTCCAAACCGAAGTCAATGTAGTATGGAGGCCTACCTCCAGTTTCCAAACTATCATCAATGTTGAAAAAATGCTTGATTATACTTCTGTATTTTGACAAGCTAGGATGAATCAGGTGTAACTGCTTGGGAAGTTGGGATGTGGTTAGCTGGCAGGCAGCAGCTGCAGGAATACCATCCTTTCTCCCTGTCTCTGGGATGGTTGTATGTCAGGGAGAATGTTGGACTATCTAGCTATCAGTTTTTATCCTGCTTGTTTGATCCTGATCTTAATTCAAATTATTTTCCATTCGGTCTAACAAATAATTGCTTATTACCAATGTGGTATTGTGAACACATCCTGGCTGCTGTGTGTGCTTGTTTGCAAAGAAAAAAATATATGTATACATCTTTGACAGTGCTACTGACTAGTGGTGGCGCTTGGCTTGCGCAAACAAATTATTTGCTGTGTATATTTTTTGACACGCAAAGACCCAAATGGCGTTCCATACTTGCAGAACCCATAAATCCTCAAAGTTCCAGAATGGACTGAAAAATGGCAGCCATATTGGTCAGGGAGAAATCCAAACCATTCTAATTGGAATGAATGGCAATAGAGCCATAATCCTAATTTTACATATGCAGGAAAATAAACATAAGGCATGTGATATTTCAGAAATTGCGCAATAGAATAAATGTCAACCTGAAATATTGTAATATAATTATAAATACAATTGATACAGGTTTTATACACATTTTCTGTATAAATAGCCTCTAAAATACATGAAGCTGTACTTGTTGCATTTACATTTACTTGTCTATCATCAACTGATTTCAGCCAGTGTATGGATGTCGATTGACTGCATTGTTTGAATGGAATGTTGGCATATTTGCAGTAAATTTGAAAAAATTAATGTAATCATTCCTTTAAAACTATCTGGTTTGCTAGGTAACAAACATACAATCCAGATCAATTCTTCAAATTCATTATTTTACACTATCTTATCACAGCACTGGCAAACCTTGGTTGACCAACCATATAAATATGATCAGGGATGTAGTGGAGTGTAACTGTCATTTACACAGCTTTTTATTTGTGAAACAGCATTTACTCACCTTTTTATTTTGTTAATTAGCCTTTACCCACTTATTATTGTGTTCCCAGCATTGATCAGAGCTCAGAACGCTTATATTCTTTATTACTGAGTTATTATCGCGCCTGCCTCTTTGCGAACGAGTGGAATCATTCTATTCAACCAGCTTATATGAACAGGAGTTAGCATTTAGCAGTCACTTATTCTAAACCTGAAAAGGGATAACTTCTACATGTTATGCAGCGAAAACATATATCCAAATTGGACTTAAGTAATCACATTGTGGGCCTGTTACAATACATAAATCATGACAGATTTGACGAATATCCACTTTGCTAGATCAGACTTGTTGAATGCGTGCCAATCCGGCGCCTTTTTCTATCCCCCACGGTCTGCGTTCCATTGATCTCCTTACCGCATGTATGGTAGGACCCCCCTCCCGATTCCCCTCCACTCAAACAGTCAAATCTACAACCTCATCTTCAGGCTTCAGGCAAGGACACACCATTACACATTCACAGCACCAAATATATCAAGCAGATGCAAGCGTGTAGCTACATATCCAACTCAAATGTTGCTAGCAGACACTGACTATTGAGGTCAGATCACAGACTATTGAGGTCAGTTATCCAAATAACATGTTATTTGTCACATACACATGGTTAGCAGATGTTAATGTGAGTGTAGCGAAATGCTTGTGCTTCTAGTTCCGACAGTAAAGTAATATCTAACAAGTAATCTAATAATTCCCCAACAACTACTTAATACACACAAATCTAAAAGGGTGAATGAGAATATGTACATGTAAGTATATGGATGCGGCATAGGCAAGGTGTAACAGATGGTATAAAATACAGTATATACATGTGATATGAATAGTGTAAGATATGTAAACATTATTAAAGTTACATTATTTAGAGTGCATTGTATAAAGTGACTAGTGATCAATTTATTAAAGTGGCCAGTGATTGGGTCTCAATGTAGGCAGCAGCCTCTCTGAGTTAGCAGTATGATGGCCTTGAGATAGAAGCTGTTTTTCAGTCTCTCTGTCCCAGCTTTGATGCACCTGTACTGACCTCGCCTTCTGGATGGTAGCGGTGTGAACAGGCAGTGGCTCGGGTGGTTGTTGTACTTGATGATCTTTTTGGCCTTCCTGTGACATCGGGTGCTGTAGGTGTCATGGAGGGCAGGTAGTTTGCCCCTGTGCTGCGTTGTGCAGACCGCACCACCCTCTGGAGAACCTTGCGGTTGAGGGTGGTGCAGTTGCCGTACCAGGCTGTGATACAGCCCGACAGGATGCACTCGATTGTGCATCTGTAAAAGTTTGTCAGGGTTTTGGGTGACAAGCCAAATTTCTGCGCTGTTGCGCCTTCTTCACCACACTGTCTGTGTGAGTGGACCATTTCAGTTTGTCTGTGATGTGTACGCCGAGGAACTTAAAAAACGTTCCACCATCTCCACTGCTGTCCCTTCAATGTGGATAGGGGGTGCTCCCTCTGCTATTTCCTGCATTTGACTCCATCAATGCAGGAAATTAATGGAAATTGAATTCATAAATTTAAACAATCCCCGTGTGAAAAGAATGTTCAGTATACAATTAATGATCAGCTTTTCATTCGTTTTCAGAAATCAAATAACCCCAAATTAATAGCCTGCAGGCTAGTATAATATTATGTTGCCAAGTTGACTAAAGAACTAACCCATCATCCATAGAGACTAAGTACTGTTGGTAGATAATCCACTGTACTTAACCCTCAAAAGGCTACTCTCCTCTATGTTATCCTCACAAATAATCCTGATAGGTATCAGTCTGGTGTTTTCTGTAATGCCCTTAGTGATCGTGTGCGTAATGGCTGCTCAGTGAAACGACCTGTCCTGATTTGTCATAGACGCTTACTAAAAAACTTTAATGAGCAAGTCTTCCTTCATGAACTGGCCTCTGTATAATGGTTAAGAATCAGCTTGATCCCCCTCTGTCGAAGACCTTCTTTTTTATATTTTCAGTGGTATTGTTAACGAACACGCCCCCATAAAGAAAATGAGAATAAAAAACAGGTTCAGCCCCTGGTTCGACAGTGATCTTGCAGAGTTACTCCACCTCAAGAATTGCATTTTGCGAAAGGCTCGGCACACGCATACTCAGGCTGATTGGCTCTCGATCAGGCAAATGAGAAATAACTGCCTTCAGGCTATCCGGAGGGCCAAGGTTAGTTACTTTCAGGAGCAGTTCTCTCTCTGTGGGTCTAACCCCAAGACATTCTGGAAAATGGTTAAAGACCTGGAGAAAAAACCCTCCTCCTCACAGCTGCCCATGTCCCTTAATGTTGGTGATGTGGTTGTTACTGACAAGGAGCACATGGCTGAGCTCTATAATCACCACTTCATTAAGTCAGGATTCCTATTTGACTCAGCCATGCCTCCTTGCCCGTCCAACATTTCCTCATCTCCCACCCCTTCTAATGCAACTAGCCCTGACGCTTCTCCCTCTTTTTCCCCTGCTCCGCTACAAAGTTTCTCCCTGCAGGCAGTCACTGAGTCCGAGGTGCTAAAGAAACTCCTGAAACTTGACCCCAAAAAAACATCTGAGTCAGATGGTTTAGACCCTTTCTTCTTTAAGGTTGCTGCCCCTATCATCGCCAAGCCTATCTCGAACCGTTTTAACCTGTCTCTCCTTACTGGGGAGGTTTCCATTGCTTGGAAGGCATTTTGAGCCACGGTTTGTCCTTTATTTAAAGGGGGAGATCAAGCTGGGAATTAACGGAAATATATGCAAATTAATAAAACAAAAGAAAGGGAATATTGAATTATCCCCAATAATCCATCGCATCTCCCAAAAACGTTTTCAACATACATCTGTAAAATTATAGTCTAGAAAATAAAGCTTTGGTTGTCTTCCTCTCAGGCTTCCATGTCTTCTCCCTGGACCTCCTCAATGTTCCTCTCTTGAACATCAGACTCTGAGGCCTCATCTTCACTGTCACTTTCCAACCTTGTTGAGGATGGCTCGTTGTCAGGCTCAAAAAGCCTCAAATTTGCCCAGATGGCCACCAATTTTTCAACCCTTGTATAGGTCAGCCTGTTGCGTGCTTTGGTGTGTGTGTTCCCAAACAAGGACCACTTGCGCTCTGAGGCGGCTGATGTTGGTGGGATTTGGAGGGTGATGGAGGCAACAGGGTAAAGAGCCTCAGATCCACAAAGTCCCTTCCACCAGGTGGCTGATGAGGTATGTTGTCACGACTGCCATATTGCATCTCCATCCCAAAGCCCTTGCTTGGAAGTGTACTTCGCCAGACTGCCAAGAACCTTGCCCTCATCCAGTCCAAGATGGCGAGACACGGTAGTGATGATACCATAGGCCTTGTTGATCTCTGCACCAGATAGGATGCTCTTGCCAGCATACTTGTTGTCCAATGTGTACGCTGCGGCATGTATGGGCTTCAGGCAGAATTCTTCATGTATTTCAGAACTGCAGATTCCTCTGCTTGGAGCAACAGTGAAGTGGGCAGGGCAGTACAGATTTCTTCTCTTACATCTGCAAGCAGAGTCTGAACATCAGACAGGATGGCATTGTCTCCCTCAATCCATGCAATGGCTACTGCTATAGGTTTCAGGAGTTTCAGGCTGCTTACCACTTTCTCCCAAAATACATCATCCAGGAGGATCCTCTTGATGGGGTTATCCATATCGGCAGACTGTGATATGGCCATTTCTTGGAGAGACTCTTTCCCCTCCAGGAGACTGTCAAACATGATGACAACACCACCCCAACGGGTGTTGCTGGGTAGCTTCAATGTGGTGCTCTTATTCTTCTCACTTTGCTTGGTGAGGTAGATTGCTGCTATAACTTGATGACCCTTCACATACCTAACCATTTCCTTGGTTCTCTTGTAGACTGTATCCATTGTTTTCAGTGCCATGATGTCCTTGAGGAGCAGATTCAATGCATGAGCAGCACAGCCAATGGGTGTGATGTGAAGGTAGGACTCCTCCACTTTAAACCAAGCAGCCTTCATGTTTGCAGCATTGTCTGTCACCAGTGCAAATACCTTCTGTGGTCCAGGGTCATTGATGACTGCCTTCAGCTCATCTGCAACGTAGAGACCGGTGTGTCTGTTGTCCCTTGTGTCTGTGCTCTTGTAGAATACTGGTTGAGGGGTGGAGATGACGCAGTTAATTATTCCTTGCCCACGAACTTTCGACCACCCATCAGAGGTGATTGCAATACAGTCTGATTTCTCCATAATTTGCTTGACCTTCACTTGAACTCTGCATTCGGCAAATTAGTTGATAAAGCATATCTGGTTGGAGGGGTGTATGCTGGGCGAAGAACATTCAGAAATCTCTTCCAATACACATTGCCTGTGAGCATCAGAGGTGAACCAGTTGCATACACAGCTCGAGCAAGTCATTCATCAGCATTTCTCTTACTACGTTCCTCCATTGAGTCAAAAAAACGTCTGATTCCAGGAGGAATATGAGCTGTTGCTATCGATAAGGTGTCTGCTTCATAACTTTCACCTCAAATAGAAGTAGAGGGGCTTTTGTCAGAGGTTGCTTGTTGTGAGCACTGAGGGAACTTTATGCACTTGACCAGATGATTCTGCATCTTTGTTGCATTCTTCACATATGGTTTGGCACAGTATTTGCAAATGTACACAGCTTTTCCTTCTACATTAGCTGCAGTGAAATGTCTCCACACATCAGATAGTGCCCGTGGCATTTTCCTGTAAAGATTGGTGAAAAAACCCCAAATACAATTCCATGTACAGATAAATAGTTAAGCAGTTATATTAAACAACTCCTTTGTAAGATAAATGTTTTAAAATGAAACATGTATGGAAACAGGTGAATTAACACTTTTCAGGAGGCTTAAGCAAGTTAAAACCCACATGGTAACAAAAACTAACTAGTAGGAATTGTTAACACGTTAGAAATGATTTAAACACACTTTGCTGTAGGCTACTATTTACTAGTTAATAAAAAATCATGTATGTCATATAAAATATATTCATCCCACCCAGTATTGTGATCAAAACTAACCAGAAAGCATGTAGTTCTTGGCTCAGACAGTGTAGTAGTGTGGGCTCAATAGCATCTCATTAGTGTGCAAGAATCAGCTGTACATGTGATGGAAGAGTGCACTGTACATGTGATGGAAGAATGCACTGTGCATACAGAGGGTTGCAATTCCATTGAATTGGGGATAGTTTAACCAAAATATGCCACAAGACATATAATTGCCTTACAGTATGTGTATCCCACAAAAAAGGTTCACTGTTATAAGCTAACTTTTTAAAATGAATTTAAGCAAAATTCCCCAAATTCCAGGGATTAACTTCCTTGGAAAAATTCCCCAAAAATTCTGGAAATTTACCAGAAAGTTTCCAAACCTTTGCAACCCTACTTATAGGCCTATTCTATTTTGCCCTGTTTATCAAAAGTGTTGGAAAAACTTGTCAATAATCAACTGACTGGCTTTCTTGATGTCTATAGTATTCTCTCTGGTATGCAATCTGGTTTCCGCTCAGGTTATGGATGTGTCACTGCAACCTTAAAGGTCCTCAATGATGTCACCATTGCCCTTGATTCTAAGCAATGTTGTGCTGCTATTTTTATTGACTTGGCCAAGGCTTTTGATATGGTAGACCATTCCATTCTTGTGGGCTGGCTAAGGAGTATTGGTGTCTCTGAGGGGTCTTTGGCCTGGTTTGCTAACTACCTCTCTCAAAGAGTGCAGTGTATAAAGTCAGTACATCTGCTGTCTTAGCCACTGCCTATCACCAAGGGTGTACCCCAAGGCTCGATCCTAGGCCCCACGCTTTTCTCAATTTACATCAACAACATAGCTTAGGCAGTAGGACGCTCTCTTATCCATTTATCTGCAGATGATACTGTCTTATACTCAGCTGATTGTGTGTTAAACGCTCTATAACAACGCTTTCTTAGTGTCCAACAAGCTTTCTCTACCCTTCACCTTATTCTGAACACCTCCAAAACAAAGGTCATGTAGTTTGGTAAGAAGAATGCCCACAAGTGTGATTACTACCTACAAGTACTTGGGAGTATGGCTAGATGGTACACTGTCCTTCTCTCAGCACATATCAAAGCTGCAGACTAAAGTTAAATCTAGACTTTGTTTCCTCTATCGTAATCGCTCCTCTTTCACCCCAGCTGCCAAACTAACCCTGATTCAGATAACCATCCTACCAATGCTAGATTACGGAGACATAATTTATAGATCGGCAGGTAGGAGTGCTCTCGAGCGGCTAGATGTTCTTTACCATTCGGCCATCAGATTTGCCACCAATGCTCCTTATAGGACACATCATTGCACTCTATGCTCCTCTGTAAACTGGTCATCTCTGTATACCCGTCACAAGACCCACTGGTTGATGCTTATTTATAAACTCTTTTAGGCCTCACTCCCCCCTATCTGAGATATCTACTGCAGCCCTCATCCTCCACATACAACACCTGTTCTGCCAGTCACATTCTGTTAAAAGTCCCCAAAGCACACACATCCCTGAGTCGCTCGTCTTTTCAGTTCACTGCAACGAGCGACGGGAACGAGCTGCAACAAACACTCAAACTGGACAGTTTTATCTCAATCGCTTCATTCAAAGACTCAATCATGGACACTCGTACTGGCAGTTGTGGCTGCTTTGTGTGATGTATTGTTGTCTCTACCTTCTTGCCCTTTGTGCTGCTGTCTGTGCCCAATAATGTTTTCCATGTTTTGTGCTGCTACCATGTTGTTGTCATGTTGTGTTGCTACCATGCTGTGATGTTGTCTTAGGGCTCTCTTTATGTAGTGTTGTGGTGTCTCTCATGTCGTGATGTGCGTTTTGTCCAATGTTTATACATATATATACTGTATATATATATATATATATATATATATATATATTAATATATATATATATATAAAACATTTAAATCCCAGCCCCTGTCCCTGCGCCTTTTGGTAGGCCGACATTGTAAATAAGAATTTGTTCTCAACTAACTTGCCTAGTTAAATAAAGGTTAAATAAAATAATAATAAAAAACTCAGATGAGGTGACTGTGGCAGCCTACACAGCTCATCAATCCTCACCACATTCACACACACACAAGCTCCAACCGTGTTGACACTTTAAAGGCTGTACCGTTGGCACCCTCGCCATGTCTTAGGGACTGTGGTGACAGAGAGGGGAGATCACAGACATGTATTTCTTCTAATAAATAAATAAAAGGAGCTCATTAATCAGCATACGACTGATGGCCACATTCAGCCATAAAGAACTGGAGCAAGGAGATGCTTGCCTTTGATAACGCCCGCCCACGCAAGATCCACGCCTAATTAGCCTTCAGGAGCTGGAAGATGTGAGGTCCATCATAGAACAGTTAGTGTCTGCGCTATCATGAAATGTGAAGGAAGAGAGGGGGGCCTATATTGGATGTACAGTGGCAAGAAAAAGTATGTGAACCCTTTGGAAATACCTGGATTTCTGCATAAATTAATCATAAAATTTGATCTCATCTTCATCTAGGTCACAACAATAGACAAACACTCTCTGCTTAATAAGCTAATAACACACACAATTATACATTTTCATGTCTTTATTGAACACACCGTGTAAACATTAACAGTGCAGGGTGGAAAAAGTATATGCACCCTTGGATTTATTAACTGGTTGACCCTCCTTTGGCAGCAATATCCTCAACCAAACGTTTTCTGTAGTTGCGGATCAGAGCTGCACAACTGTCAGGAGGCATTTTGGACCATTCCTCTTTTCAAAACTGTTTCAGTTCAGCAATATTCTTGGGATGTCTGGTTTGAACTGCTCTCCTGAGGTCATGCCACATCTCAATCGGGTTGAGGTCAGGATTCTGACTGGGCCCCTCCAGAAGGCGTATTTTGTTGTTGATTTACTTCTGTGTTTTGGGTTGTTGTCCTGCTGCATCACCCAACTTCTGTTGAGCTTCAATTGGTGGACAAATAGCCTGACATTCTCCGGCAAAATGTCTTGATAAACTTGGGAATTAATTTTTCCGTCAATGATAGCAAGCTGTCCAGGCCCTAAGGCAGCAAAGCAACCCCAAACCATGATGCTCCCTCCACCATACTTTACAGTTGGGATGAGGTTTTGATGTAGGTGTGCTGTGCCTTTTTTTCTCCACACATAGTGTTGTGTGCTCCTTCCAAACAACTCAACTGTAGTTTAATCTGTCCATAGAATATTTTGCTAGTAGCGCTGTGGAACATCCAGGTGCACTTTTGCAAACTTCAGACGTGCAGCAATATTTTGGGGGGGACAGCAGTGGATTCTTCTGTGGTGTCCTCCCATGAACACCATTCTTGTTTAGTGTTTTACGTATCGTAGACTTGTGTCGTGACGTTGTATTAGTTAATGTGGCGACTGTTGCTCATCGACTGATTACAAGTTTCTAATTACGTGATTAACTGAATCAAGCAATTATTAACTCATTAACCTGGGGCACCATGGGAAGACTAGTTTTTATTGAGTTTCTATTTCCCAAATTAACTCAAAGAATATCAGAATATCGATTTTACCACAGCCGCTAATTAACCAGTTGCCTCTAACAGTCTCGTTCTGAACGTCGTATAGCCCGGGATTCTGCACGGACCCGGGTCTCACTAATGAATTCGCACCACACCAATCTTAGTTGAATGTTTATTTACTAAAAAGCTAAAATGATGATAAAAGATACACATACACAAAAACACATTCTAGGCTATTGATTAGAACTTAGTATAACGGGCCAAAACACTAGGGCGCATGTTACCCAAAATGGGGATTTAAAAGAGAGCGAAAGAGAGAAAGTACACAAGAGGAATATACATTTGGGTGAAATTGTCAGCTATGCTCATTCTAACCCTAGCCTTGCTCCAAACTGCCGCTGTTATGAGTCAGAATATAATGACGTAATTACTTGTGGAAGTTCTCCGTGGATTTTCCCGCGTGGACCGTTCAAGCTGCTCAATGACGCACTTCTCCTGCGCACCTCTCTAGGTGTCCTCACGATGTCCGTGTCCTTTGGTTTACTGGCCTGTTCCCTTGCTCCGGAAGGGGTCTTCGGAGGACAGATAGCTCTGTAGCTCAGAGCTCACAGCGTAAAGATGAAAGAGTGTAGGTACCACGATTCGATGGGGAGTGGAGGCTAGGTGGTTCGGCTTGAATTCACCCGCTTTAGACACCGCTACTCATCCGTAGCTTGGGTAGAAAAATATTTATTTGTCTTCAAACTTGTTGCGTTTTGGGTTCGTTGACCTTTTAGACCTTTGGCTGCAGCTCGGGTCACTTAGTCTAATCTGTTAATTCTGCACTCACAGGTTTTATACCCTCGGGTCAGATGTGGGCGTAACCGCCTTCAGGGCAATTCTCTGGGCGTACCAAGTTTAAGGGGCAAGGTATAGATTTTACTGGAATCCAATTGTAGACAAGTAACTTCACATTTCATCTTTACCGAAACATTCTCTTTGATTTGGACATTTTCCACACAACGTACAATGTATAAACAAACATCAAGCATATACGAAGAAAACTCTTAACGTTACAATGTTTTCATAATAACGTCATCTATTAACCTTTAATAACAAAACAAAAATGACATACATTTTCATATTCCATCTATCGTCATGACCACCATTGTAGTTGACGGAAACCATTGTTCCAAAGTCCCTTTATTGCATGTTTACAGTTCTGAGGCTGGTTCTCCATAGTGAGAGGGAAGGGACAAAGGAATGTTGTCCGTGGTCTCAGAATTACCATGGGTGTGAGGGGTCATAAAACCCCCACATCTTCAGACCCCTAGATCTCTCGCTCCTCTGTTGGGGTTGAGAGATAATCTGTAGGGTTGTGGTCTCCTGTAACCTGACCTGATCAGGACAGTCATGACACTTGTCAACAGAGATGTTAGCATGTTCCAGAGATTTCTGTAAGTCTTTAGCTGACACTTTAGGATTCTTCTTAACCTCATTGAGCATTCTGCGCTGTGCTCTTGCAGTCATCTTTGCAGGATGGCCACTCATAGGGAGAGTAGCAACAGTGCTGAACTTTCTCCATCCATAGACAATTTGTCTTACCATTGTTAGGTTCTTATTTTCAGAGTAGCTTAACCAAGTTTAATTCTTCCCAAAGGGTTGATACAGCTGTAATTCAGCCATTTCACACAATCACTGATATTTAACCCTTTCTCCTAGGCTGAGTCTCCTCCTACCCATCTGTACAAACATCGTTCTTTACTGCTAGGCAGAACACTAGTGATACAGGCCATAAACTTCTATTTCTCCCTTAAGTTAACCTGACCTCTACCCCCCTTCATCACTAATCCATGGCTCTTTCCCCTTATCAATGCCTGCCACATGTAATCACTTCCCTGCACTCAACACATTACAAGCTTAGTTGCACACACTATATACCTTCCTCCTATAACCCTTTATATGCTGGTGTAGACCCTCTAAACCTTAGCACTCCATCAGTGACATGAATAAGTATATTTTCATATTCTCAGATCCTAACACCATGGACTGATGAACATCAAGGCTTTTAGAGATACTTTTGTAACCCTTTCCAGCTTTATTCTTAATCTTAGGTCTTCTGAGATCTCTTTTGATCAAGGCATGGTTCACATCAGGCAATGCTTCTTGTAAATAGAAAGCTCAAATTTTGTGAGTGTTTTTTATAGGGCAAGGCAGCTCTTGTCACGGTTCATGAATCCACTGCCTCACTCTCTCTTTTCTCTCTCTATTTCTCTCTCTCTCTCTCTCTCTCTCTCTCTCTCTCTCTCTCTCTCTCTCTCGTGTTTGTGTGGGCGTGGTTCCCAATCTTGGCCTGATTGTCTGCGCCAGCTGGAATTAATTATCTTCCCCTTTATATGTTCTGTAACCTGTGTTTCTTGTTGTCAGATCGTTGTTTCTTCCCTGAGGTTGTGTCGTGTGTCAGTGCTCATTCTCTCGCCGCCCTTGTGTGGATTATCTGCTGTGCTCCTTCCTACCCAGCCGGACACACTCCCTTGGATTTCTCAGCACGCTATCATCAGAGGATGCGCCCTAGGCCCTGGGTTGGATTACGTCTGAGTATATTCTGTCTGTCCTGTTGATGTTGTAAACTGTTTCATTAAACCATCGTTGCTTGCATCTTGCATCCGCCTCTGTATTGTGACAGAACGATCTGACCCCACCATGGATGCAGCGAGTTCAACGAGTCTGACCGAATTCATTTCCCGCAGTATCACGAGAATGGATCAACAAGAGGAGAACATCTCCAGCACAGGTCGGGCAGTACAAGCCATGGCGACGCAGGTATCCCAGCTGACCCAACAATTACAACATCTGAGGGGTCTCGCTGCGCCACCTACACCGGCAGTTCCACACGCCCCGCCAGAGCTGGATTCTCAGCTAGAGCCACGGCTACCGACACCAGAGGGTTATTCAGGTGATCCGGACTATTGTAGAGCTTTTCTTACGAGATGTTCCATGCATTTCTCGTTGCAGCCACGGACCTTCAACCAGGAACAGTCTAAGGTAGCATTCGTACTCACCCTGCTATCCGGAAAAGCGGCTCTTTGGGGAACGGCGGTGTGGGCGAACCAGGACCCATGCTGCACCTCTTTCCAGACACTCTCCGAGGAGATGAGAAGAGTCTTCGATCGGGCCGTGGCGGGTAGGGAGGCGGCCAGACTACTCGCTGACCTTCGCCAAGGAGACCGTTCAGTATCGGAATATTCCATTCAATTCCGCACTCTGGCTGCAGGGTGTCAGTGGAACGAGGAGGCGCAGTGGGACATGTTCCTGCATGGGCTGGAGGACCGGGTTCAGAAGGAGATTTATGTTCTGGATCTTCCCAGGAGTTTAAATGGACTAGTGGAATTAGCCTTGAGGGTCGACGCTCGTCTGAGTCGTATTGGCCGCCGAGCATGCCCTAACAGACCGTATAACAACACGGAGGACTGGCATGCCAGCGGCGGGAACACGGCCAGTTCAGACTTCGCTCACGAACTCATGCAGCGGGGAAGAGCTCGCCTCTCTCGGGAGGAGAGGGAGAGGCGGAGATCCCAAGGACTCTGTCTCTACTGTGGTAGAGCGGACCACTTTATCCATTCCTGCCCGGTAAAAGATCAAGCCCGGTAGTAAGTATGAGGCTACTATCGGGTGGTGTCACCATAGAGAAGACCTCATCATCCACCCTCCTCCCGGTAAGACTAAGATGGGCCACCCACACGCACGACACCCAAGCCTTACTGGACTCAGGAGCAGAGGGTAATTTCATGGACTTCAAGCTCGCTCACAAGCTCCAGATTCCTATCACCTCACTCACGCACAAGATATCCGTCAACGCTCTCAATGGTCAAGAACTCCCCAACATTTCTCACACCACTGAACCTATCACACTCATCACTTCCGGCAATCACACTGAGACATTATCATTTCTACTCATGGACTCACCTCTGGCACCATTAGTTCTCGGCCACCCTTGGCTCACCCAACACAACCCCAGAGTTGACTGGGGTCAGAACTCTATATCCATGTGGAGTAACAAGTGTCTTGAGTCCTGTTTAGTGTCGGCTTGTTCATCTGTGTCTGATTCTGTGTTTCTAGAGGAGGCAGTGGATTTGTCTAACGTGCCCGTTGAATACCTCGACCTGAAGGAGGTGTTCAGTAAGTCCCGTGCTGCTTCTCTTCCTCCGCATCGTCCCTATGACTGTGCAATAGAATTATTGCCAGGTGAGTCTCCGCCTAAGGGTAAGTTATATTCTCTCTCTGTTCCTGAGAGGGAGGCTATGGAGAGATACATCTCTGATTCTCTGACATCTGGATTCATTCGTCCTTCCTCTTCGCCAGCGGGGGCGGGGTTCTTCTTTGTGGGGAAGAAGGACGGATCTCTGCGTCCTTGCATTGATTACCGTGGGTTGAATAACATCACAGTGAAGAATACCTATCCCTTACCGTTGATGTCCTCAGCCTTTGAAAGGTTACAGGGAGCATCTGTGTTCACTAAGTTGGATTTACGTAATGCTTATCATTTGGTTCGCATAAGGAGGGGGGACGAATGGAAAACAGCGTTTAACACCCCCAGAGGGCATTTCGAGTATTTGGTCATGCCTTTCGGGCTATCCAACTCCCCAGCGGTTTTCCAGGCACTCGTCAATGACGTGCTGAGAGATATGATTGATCAGTTCATATATGTTTACCTGGATGACATACTGATTTTTTCTTCTTCTCTCCAGGAACATGGTCAGCACGTCAGACGAGTGCTCCAGAGGTTGTTGGAGAATGGACTTTTTGTCAAGGCGGAGAAATGCATTTTTCATGCACAATCCGTTCCATTCCTAGGTTACATCGTCTCGACTGAAGGTATTCGCATGGATCCTGACAAGATTAAGGCTGTGGTGGAGTGGCCAAGCCCAGATTCCCGTAAGGCCCTACAGAGGTTTCTGGGATTCGCCAATTTCTACCGGCGTTTTGTTCGCAACTTTAGCCAGATAGTCGCTTCCCTTACCGCCTTAACCTCCCCCAGAGTGACGTTCAGGTGGACCGATACAGCCGAGGCTGCATTCGTCAAACTCAAGAGCCGCTTTGTTTCGGCCCCCATCCTCATAGCTCCCGATCCCTCGCGTCAGTTCGTGGTGGAGGTGGACGCTTCAGAGGTGGGGGTAGGTGCGGTACTTTCCCAACGTGCCGCTTCTGACAACAAGATGCACCCTTGCGCGTTCCTTTCCCATCGGTTATCACCTGCGGAACGCAACTACGACATTGGCAACAGAGAGTTGTTGGCAGTAAAGTTAGCACTGGAGGAGTGGCGCCATTGGTTAGAGGGTTCGGGGGTACCTTTTATAGTTTGGACCGATCACAAGAATTTGGAATATATCAGAACAGCCAAGAGACTCAACTCCAGGCAGGCGCGGTGGGCACTCTTTTTCGGACGTTTTGACTTCTCTCTCTCGTATCGCCCGGGTTCCAAGAACGTCAAACCCGATTCCCTTTCTCGCATTTTTGACCATTCCGAACGCCCATCCACTCCCGAGTGCATCCTACCCAGGACCCTAGTGGTCTCCACACTTATATGGGAGGTTGAATCGAGGGTCAGAACGGCCTTAGAAGGGGTAACGCCTCCGCCCGGTTGTCCGCCTAATCGGTTGTTTGTACCGGAGGGGTGTCGGTCCGATGTTATTCGGTGGGGGCATTGCTCCAACGTAGCGTGTCATCCAGGAGTCAGCCGTACTAGCTTTTTAGTGAAGCAACGCTTTTGGTGGCCGCTGATGGCTCGTGACATTCACAGTTTTGTCTTGGCTTGCTCGGTTTGTGCCACTGGGAAGAGTTCTAATCGACCCCCAGATGGGTTACTCCAACCGCTGTCGGTCCCTTCGAGACCCTGGTCCCACATCGCGCTAGATTTTGTTACCGGTCTCCCGCCCTCCCAGGGCAGGACGGTTGTTTTGACCGTGGTGGACCGGTTCTCGAAGGCGGCTCATTTTATTCCCTTGCCTAAATTACCATCTGCCAAGGAAACAGCGGTAACGGTCGTGGATCATGTCTTTCGCTTACATGGCCTGCCGATGGACGTAGTTTCTGACCGGGGGCCCCAATTTGTGTCCAAGTTTTGGCAGGAGTTTTGTAGGTTACTGGGAGCGAGTGTCAGTCTTTCTTCAGGGTTTCATCCCCAGAGCAACGGTCAAACGGAGAGGGCCAACCAAGATTTGGAGAGAGTGTTGCGATGTTTGGTTTCTAAGAACCCCTCTTCCTGGAGTCAACAACTCTCTATGGTTGAGTACGCTCACAATTCGTTGCCAGTGGCAGCCACGGGTCTCTCTCCGTTTGAGTGTAGTTTAGGTTACCAGCCACCTATCTTTCCCAGTACAGAGTCCGAGGTCACTGTTCCCTCCGCTCACGCTTTCATCCAGAGGTGCCATCACGCATGGAGCAGAGCCCGTGAGACTCTCCTCCGGGTGGGGGCGCGCACCAAGGCTAAGGCCGATCGCCACCGGTCGAAGCCTCCGGTATACGTCGTTGGACAAAGAGTGTGGCTTTCTACGAGGAACATTCCACTCCGATCCGTTTCTAACAAGCTTGCCCCCAAATTTATCGGGCCGTTCAAGGTCACCAGGATCATTAGTCCGGTGGCGGTCCGGCTCAAGCTTCCTCCGGCGTATAGGAGAATTCATCCTACCTTCCATGTGTCCAAGATAAAACCGGTGTTTCAGGCACGCATTAACCCGCCGGTCCCGGTTCCCCCGCCGCCACGACTTGTTGATGGGGAGACCACCTTTTCTGTCAATCGGATTTTGAACTCGAGAAGGAGGGGACGCGGATTCCAGTACCTGGTAGACTGGGAGGGTTACGGTCCGGAGGAGAGAAGTTGGGTACCCGCTAGGGACATTCTGGATCACTCCCTTATCGATGATTTCAATCGACAGGTAAATTTGCCTGGGAACGCCAAGAGGCGTTCCTAGGGGGGGGGGTATTGTCACGGTTCATGAATCCACTGCCTCACTCTCTCTTTTCTCTCTCTATTCTCTCTCTCTCTCTCTCTCTCTCTCTCTCTCTCTCTCGTGTTTGTGTGGGCGTGGTTCCCAATCTTGGCCTGATTGTCTGCGCCAGCTGGAATTAATTATCTTCCCCTTTATATGTTCTGTAACCTGTGTTTCTTGTTGTCAGATCGTTGTTTCTTCCCTGAGGTTGTGTCGTGTGTCAGTGCTCATTCTCTCGCCGCCCTTGTGTGGATTATCTGCTGTGCTCCTTCCTACCCAGCCGGACACACTCCCTTGGATTTCTCAGCACGCTATCATCAGAGGATGCGCCCTAGGCCCTGGGTTGGATTACGTCTGAGTATATTCTGTCTGTCCTGTTGATGTTGTAAACTGTTTCATTAAACCATCGTTGCTTGCATCTTGCATCCGCCTCTGTATTGTGACAGCTCTAACCAACATCTCCAATCTCGTCTCATTGATTGGGCTCCAGGTTAGCTGACCCCTGACTTCAATTAGCTTTTGGAGATGTCATTAGGCTGTTTAAATTACATATTCAATATAGACAAGAAAAATAGAATAATTTGTATGTTATTAGTTTAAGCACACTATTGTTTGTCTATTGTTGTGACTTAGATGAAGATTAGATCAAATTTGATGACAAATTTATGCAGAAATCCAGGTAATTCCAAAGGATTGAAATACTTTTTCTTGCCACTGTAGCTATTATTTTCTTCTCTGTTCTCTTTTTTTTCTCGAAATGCAACCTCTCTGAGAGTGATGACATGTATTGATGTTATAAAGCTTCGACCTCTCACAGAGACAGATGATATGTTATGTTGTAAAGCTTCGACCTCTCACAGAGACAGATGCCATGTTATGATGTTGTAAAGCTTCGACCTCTCACAGAGAGATGACACGTTATGATGTTGTAAAGCTTCGACCTCTCACAGAGAGATGACACGTTATGATGTTGTAAAGCTTCGACCTCTCACAGAGAGATGACACGTTATGATGTTGTAAAGCTTCGACCTCTCACAGAGAGATGACACGTTATGATGTTGTAAAGTTTCGACCTCTCACAGAGAGAAATGGGCTGGCATCTGATATTGTACAGGGGGGTGCTGTAGCTGTATTTGGCCCATCTTTGAGAAAAAAGTTGATTATGGGTGTAAAAAGAGGAAACAATATCAAAGATGTTCCCTGTACACTATGTAGAAATTAAGTTGACATTAACCAGGTCACTTCTCTCCTCCCCTATGTCTGAAATGCTTTATGAGGCGAGGAGGATGCCTAGCTCCCGGGAATTATTTGTTTTACATTGTATCCTTTCCTTTCCTCCCCAAGGAGGCCATTTTGCGCCATTGTGTAAGCACAGCATTGCCTCAATGCATGATGGGATTATATGTTGTGCATATTCAGCTATCTTTCCCAGTGATTTATACGAGGGCCTTGGAAGGCTGTATACTGGTGTCATTGTTTGAAGGTTAACTGCACTAAATTGGTACACTGTGACTTCCCAAATTGTATATTATTACAAGCATTGGGATACAGAGGATCCTCCCCCTCTATTGAAGGGACTGACATGTTCTACAGCAGGGTAGGACATGGCAACCCCCCCGGGTGCACGTTTTGGTTTTTACCCTAGCACTACACAGCTGTTTCAAATAATCAAAGCTTGATGATGAGTTGGATATTTGAAAACCAAAAAGTGCACCCATTGTGCAGATAGGCAGATAGGACAACCGCCAACACAAAACACTGCACGTTCTTTTTAAAGATCCTTACTGTCATTTTATTTTTTGTAATTTGAAATAGATTTCTAAGTCTTTTTGTAAATGATTGTAAAGACAATCGGCAAAGATCAAGTTTGGGAAACCCTGTCCTACAGTATCAGTCAACAACTGATCATAGTCTTGGATGCTGGGTCCCTTTTTTTTAACCTTTATTTAACTAGGCAAGTCAGTTAAGAACACTGGGTTAACTGCCTGTTCAGGGGCAGAACGACAGATTTGTACCTTGGGGATTTGAACTTGCAACCTTTCAGGTTACTAGGCCAACGCTCTAACCACTAGGCTATCCTGCCACCTTCAATCACAAATGTTCACTTGGAGTGCCAATGATAAAGTCAAATAGAACTTTGCCCTCAAACAGTTAATATTATGTGATAATAATTGCACACTGTACAGTATATCCACAAACATACTGTAGGAATGCTAACAGCCTTTGTTGCATTAGTAATATTGTATTCTCTGCATTCTCCGTGAAGATGAAGTCTGTGTGAGTTAGTTTCAGTAACTATTTGACGTAGTGTCTCAGCATTGACTTCATTACATTATGTATTCATTAGTACAGTATATTTGTATTTGCCTAGTCATCACAGGTGCTGTTCTGTAAGTCTGCTTCAGATAAATTATTTTCCCAATTCTTTTGAAAATATTTGATTCCCTGCTGCTTTGGCTTTTGTTTTGCAAATTGTCATTGAATTATTTACACTGTATCATCGTACAGAATGTCTTTGAATTTAGTTTTGATTTCTTTCAAAGCTTTCCAATCTACCGCAAATACAGTATGTCTGTCTGCTTGTGCGCGTACACATGCATGCAGGTTCATGCGCATATACACACACACGATCAACTTGTTTTTTTCTCTCTGTCTTTGTTTCCAGACCTCCACCACCACAGTGAACATAGTGGTGACTGATGTAAATGATAACGACCCTAAGTTTGACCTGACCCTGCCCAGGAACCTCACTGTCCAGGAGGAGAAGGCCAATGTGTTTGTGGGTCAAGTCACGGTAAGCACATGTAATGGGTTAAAGATGCACACAGTGTAGTAGTATGTTGTTAGAGTTCACCTTGAGCATGAATACAACATTTAAGAAATAACATTCCTTTCACCTGCCATTTCCTGGTATTTCCTTTCTTTCCACATTCCTGCCTGGCACGTCTTTACTGAGCAGGTATTTTTGTATCTTCACCAAAACCCAGCTACTCCAAAAGTCCCACCGGTGTCCACAGCAACGCATGTGGCATAACTTTAACACGGCCGGTCTCGATTGGCTGATCTTTCACCCAAAGTGACGTCCCTTATGACTGGTTCAGTTCAGCTCTGTCAGGCAGTAAGGTTTTTTCTAATTACTGTTTTAGATTAATTGGACTGGGAAATAATCAGAGAATAATTCATCCAGAGTTTTTGTGTGAGCGTGCGTGCTGGTGCGATGGAAGGACCACAGCGCAGCGTTTGTTTAGTTACCTCTGTGTCTTGCCTTGATTAGGTGGACTTAGGGACATGCTCTAATTGACTAGAATACAATGCCTTGATGAAAGATCCCAATTTTTGTTAAAATTGAGATCAAAATTATTACTTCGCCCTAGTAATGTCAGAACTTTGGTTTGAGCTGTGCTCCGATAAATGGTAGCACATGAAGAGATAAAGGGCAATTCCCCCACTTTTCAATCTCCAGCCAGGGCTCTAAAGTGCGACCAAATATTTTGCTGAGCGACTTGGTGTTTTATTTTGGGAGCAACGTGCGACCCAGAAACATCCACCTCAAAAAATCATAGAAAAAAGTCAATGCATAACAGTATTTCTCCGCAAAACTCTTCTCTACACTGTTTAAACAAGACAGGCTGAAGCCCCGCCCCCTGTCACTCAACGGGCAGGCAGCACACAGACAGTTCCTCCACGCTGTGCCTGTTTCTCTCAGAATCCACTCGACTGATTCTTCCAAAACAACAACGATACTGTTTTCCACATTTCTTCTAAAAATTAATCCAAGTTTCATTTATCATAATATTAGTTTGTGTATCTTACTCTTTGCAAAACGCAAGTTAGTTAGTCTAAGGAAGCTGGCATGTGCCTAAAGCTAATTGCTAATGCTAATCGCTAACTAGGTAGCTGGCTAGCTAAAGGCCCTTTAGCTAAATGCACTAGCTAGGGCAAAGCAGACATTAGCTCTAATACAGGTTGCTACCAGTGGTGGTGTATATCAGCATGTTGCATGGCTTTTTAACATATGTAATGTAAATGTGCGCAACCGCAACAATGTGTAATGTGCGCAACCGCAACATTCAAACGAGGCTACAAAGAAAACTAATGGGGCTGTAGCGACTGTGTTGACTTCAAAATCGGGGGTGTGAACTATGTTTCTATTCAAGCGTTGATCGACATGGTAATGGCTCTATAGTATTGGAGAAAAGTTTAAAAAACAGACCCTCTGTTACATCGTGACGTGTTATGTCGTAACGTACAGCACGCATAAAGCAACTATTTCTGTCTTACAATCGCTCTCCACCAGGTGTAGCTCTTCTCTCATCCTTTAAAAACAAGAAATGGACAGTGACGGGGGTAAGGGGGGATACCTAGTAATTTTTTGCGTCATCATTGCATGCGATCATCATTCTCAAAGCCGCTGTTTACTTCTAAGATCACTTTAGCACCGCCCTAAAGACCTGATTCAAATTCGACACAAACCTTCAAATAGATATGTAATGACACATTATATAAACTCTTTATAGTGTTTTATTTACATTTTAGAGGCGATAAGGTGATAAGTTGGACAGTTTGAGTGAAAAAAAGCAATTTTCCCACACAACATCTCTCCTTAGTTTCGCTTCCCCACCCGTCATTTTTAAAAAGACCCGATGGGGCTCATTGCCTTCTTGATTCATGCAGAAACGGGCAGCGTGGGGGTCATGTAATTGATTCTGTTGGAAAGGGGAGAAATTGTGCTTTACAATGGTATTGACAGGGACTGACTTGATCTGGAAGTATTACGTTTTTGGGGCGCTAAAATAAGGTCAATTGTATGGACCAATGCGATGTACAAAAGTGAGTGAGTTTACGTTAGACACTGGTATGGTACTGAAGATTATGAAAATGAGGTTCAAAAGTGCCGGAATTGCCCATTAATTGTAAGAGTGGTTTGGATGCTTTATTTACAAATGTATCATATGCTTATCATTTATTAAACATTTATCCAAAAAATGTCTATGGAAAAAGCTAAAGAAAATATTTCATTAACTATATTTAAAGCACAATAGAGAATACAATGAAGTGATTATATAGAGAAGTGATTATTGCTATAGTTTGTCCCTTTATCTGAGTATAAATCAATTATATTAATTAATTATTAATTAAAACAAGTTGTCAATAATCCATTATTACCTCTTAATTTAATTACTTATAATGGAATACATGGATTGTTAATTACCCAAAGTACACTGATGGATGGGCCATGCTAACTTTGTTAATATGGCCTCTCTTGTGAGGGCCCTGCTGGACTGCAATCAAGTGGAAACTCTTACTTGTCCACCTTGTTGCACGTTTAGTTGTGTTTGGATCCATTGTCCATTACGAGAAACGGTAACAACAAATGCTCAAAAAGAAAAAAGAAATATACAATTTGTCATCCAGACCAAGAAGAAATACAAACTTCCATAACTTTTTTCTTCATTCATTTAATCTATGGAATGATTACTGTTCTGCTGAGGGATATGATAGGTAGTTTATACTCCTACTGAATTGTGATGATGATTCACACATTTGTTAAGACTGATGCCTTTTCAAAATGTTGGAAAGGAGATAAGGGTAATTCCAACATCCTTTATGGGAACTGGAGCTCCTCAATTTGAGTTACTTTATTTGTTTCATCATGCTGACACACATTCACCAACCCTAGAACACCAAGACTTGTATCTCACTTTGAAGTTCCCACTCTCTCTTATTGATTATCATTTATTTTGAGTTACTCCCATAGACCACATTATGGCACAGAGATTGATAGAGTAAGTAATACATGTATCAACAGAATACAAAACACATTCATTGGTGCATTTGTAATACAAATCAAACTGTTTCTTCTCCATGGGGTATTGAAGTCCGGCCCTTGAGTTCCACAACTCTGCTGGTTGTTATCCATCTGCTGTAATCAGGGACTGACTCAGTCCTGGGACACCAAGTGAGAGGACTCTACTTACAATCAATGAAAATCAGTAATTAACCAGGGAGAAAATGAATCCTGCAATACTGGTTAGAGTTGAATAATGAAAATCATCAGTACTTCTCAACTTGAAGTCTAGTCTTCACATATGACTCATATCTCAATACTATCTTGAATGGCAGGTCCCTTTTTATGTGGGTCTGTAAACATCACTCAACTCTTTATCCACCATAAAATGGCATTGAAGTGCAGTACTTGACCCTTAAGCTGATGGCAGATGATACTTATGCATGGGTGTTGCACTGCATACTGTATTGTTTAAGTATCTTTAAGGGATGGCGTGGGATTTTGACAATTAAGCCCTTTGTCAGATGAACTCATGGATACAATTTGTATGTAATTGTGAAATTTGAAGGTAGTTTCGTGAGCCATTGCTAACTAGCATTAGTGCAATGACTGGAAGACTACCGAAACAGCATTTTGTCATGTCTTGTATTATCACCAGGTGAATGATAATGGAAAGGAAGTAATCAAGATATAAAAATGCATAGATTTAGTAGATGACCATCCCACAGTTATAACTGAAGAGGAAGTGTAAACTCTAACATAGCCTATCAGCTAGAAAGGTAACTCTGAACACATTTCTGCTAGTTTAGCTGGTTACATACTGTAATCCACTTTTATTTTTAGAGATATTTTCGCGCATCCCTGTTTGAAGATCCCTGCCTTACACGCCTTAGGGTTAACATTAAGATACTTAAACAATCTGAATTTTATGGCGCCCTCTGAGAAATGATGCACACTCTAGAATGCCCTTTGAGCCAATTAGAAATTAGTAGAATTAGCAACCAAAGTGTTTGTCTAGCAACCAAGCAAATTGGACTAACGGCTGGTATGTTTTTGTTGGAACTACTTCATAACTGTTGTTATTGCCGTGCATTACTGAGAAATAGTGCACACTCTAGAATGCCCTTCAAGCCAATCAGAAACGAGTATTCAACATTTCTTTATTAGAACTGCATCATACCTGTTCTGATATTCCAATGTCCCAGACAGTTAACAGGTAGACCTTTTGTGTTTATTCAAGCATATGAGCTGAAGTACCATACACTTCCATACAACTGGGAGTTGTAATCTGAGCACACACATGACGATGACAAATCAATTAGCATTCACGTCAGCTAAACCATCAAATCTGTAGCGATGTAGCTAATTGAAGAGACGTTTGAACATGGTATCGTTTGACATTTCTCCCCCGCTCTTCTTGATGAAGCCATCAACCTCAATAATATGACACTAAATTTCTTATGAGTTGTAAGCTACATCATACCCTTCAAGGTTCCACTTTAATTTACAATGTGTTATTTACCTGCTTGTCACCTACACATGTCATGCTTAAATGGTAATAACATAATGATGTGACGATAATTACATTGTTAGTTTCTTTGTCATTCACAAGCATGCATACTGTATGTAGGCCTACCTTTTTGTATCAGGTATTAACCAAAAGGTATTTATGCATCCACATAGTGTAGATTCTATACTTATCCACACTCACCTAGCATACACAAAAGTGAAGTTTCCACACTAGCCGAGTCGTAGCAGTTTTTTCATGTGGCAGATCTAAGGCTGCGTTTGCACAGGCAGCCCAATTCTGATATTTTTGGTGTTTTGGCAAATCAGATCAGCTCTTTTGCCCATAATTGTGCAAAATATCAGAATTTGACTACCTGTGTAAACGCAGCCTAATGAACTTTTAATGGATCTGAGAGACAATGAATGCTTGGCTACCTTAAGTTCATAAAAAACAGCCGCTAATCAACCCTGCGGTGCTAAAGTGAGCGTGTGTGTGTTTCTAGTCCATGGCAGGCTGTTATAATATTCCTAATTATTAATTGATACATTTAGTATGTATTAAAGGAATTAAGCCTGTGAACCGTGAGGTGCATAATGATGTCAACTCATTGCACAGTAATGTTTGCACATTTCAATTGACATGTTGTTCTTCCGTTTTCTAAAGGCTTAACGTCAGGGCTCAATCTTTAGCCTTGGCTTTGAGCATCTATCTGGCTGTCTGTGTAATACAAAATTAGGGTAAATCACCCTTACTCCATCTAAGCCCTCTCCCTTTTTAATTTTCCCTTTTTTTACTCACTGTGCTACTCTGTCCTTTCATAGCCGAGATCAAGAACTCAGTCAGGAGCAGGGTCAGATTTCAAAGCCTTCCCCGCCTCTCTCGCTCTTTATTTCTCTCACTCCCTCTCTCTCTTACCTTGTTACCATGATTACAACAGAAAGGAATTAGTGCCTGCTCTTTACACACAAAAATGCAGTCAGGTTCACGCACGCACGCACGCACGCACGCACGCACACACACAAGATAGCACACACTGACACACGCTGGCATACTCATGACCTGGCATATTCATGAGGGATTTAGAATTTGTTAAGCAACTAACTTTCTGTCTACCCTGAAGGATACTCAAAATGTACCCTGTTCTGCGGTTTGCCATCCTTTCCTTCTTTTTTGCTGAATAAAAAATGCAGTGTACGTTTCTGCAACGTGATTTAGCATTCAAGGAATTCCTTTTGATGAATCTCAGACTTTTAAGGAAGAGGCTTCTGGCCTTTTGAACTTGCTGATGATTAGTCATGAGTCTGTGACAAAGACACTAATCTCAATGTGAAGAGAAAATGAGATTGAAATGAACACTGGGTTTGAATTTATGAGAACCATGTCAGTTTAGTAATTTTTAAATGTACAGTACTAATTTTGAGGTGTGTGTGTGTGTGCGTTTTTAACCGTGACTATATTCATGATAGAGCACAACCCCTTGTACCTTACTGCTTAAGTATCTCCATTATTTGCCTGTTTCTCTTCCTCACTCCACAAATTGAATCTACTATCTTTTCCTCCTTCACTGCAGGCCACAGATCCAGATGCAGGGGCTAATGGTCTGGTGCGCTACAGGATAGTCAACCACCCAGGTCTTTTCACCATCACCGAGAACGGCAGCATCTTCACCGTGGTGCCTCTGGACCGAGAGGTCAGGAGTCAGTATGACCTTATAGTGGAGGCCTCAGACGGAGCGGTGGACCCCCGCAGGACCACCTTCACCCTCTCTGTCCAGGTGACAGACATCGATGACAACAGCCCAGAGTTTTCCCAGAAGACCTACGTGGTCAATGTCCCAGAGAACAGCCCTGTGGGTACCGTGGTGCTGCGCCTCAGTGTAAGTGTGTGTTAGTGTGTGCGTGTTCACGTGCGTCCTACAGCTACACTGAATATTTATGTGATTAATGAGCATTGTGGTTCTGATACTCAGTGTGAGTGTGGATTTGGGGGGAGGGGGATCTGTGGTTTCTCTCCCTCTCTCTGCCAGGCCTTGCACAGAACAGTAACGTTTTCAAACAGCTTGACTATTAAATGCCCCCTTTAACATCCGTTAACGTCAAAGCGTCTACAGCTATCAGGCGATTTGGCCGCCATTTCAACTGCCATAAGCTTCCAGGCTCTTTCGTGTTTCACACACGCAACGGAGGGCAAAACTTTACTATCTGAGGAGTCTGGTCTGTAAGAACTCTGGGTGTCTTAAGTCTCAAATGGAGTAAGACTAAAAGTCAGTTTCTCATCAACGCTCTGAATCAGGCTTAAGGGGTAAAAAAAACATCCCTCTCTTGACAAACGATAATGTAATGCTTGACAAACCCTGAGCGCCATGGAACTTGATGGAAGGTGTCTCAGGTAGATTCGACACTGTCAAGTAGGGCAGCACGATTTGGACAACATGTATAATTGTGCTTTTTTGACGGATATTGCGATTATGAATTGCGATTTTCAAACACCTGGGTGAAAACTAAGTGTCAGAGTAAAGAACATCACTTCTAAAATAAGATCATATGAATGAATACATACTGTGCTAACTGAATACAAAACCAATTTAAATATTTTTCCAACATTGTTATACTTATATATAGGATTATTACACCTGCATATTAACAAACATTCATTTTTAAAATGATCATTAAAATATAGTGTTGCGTAACACTTATTCATGAATTAACTATTATACCATAGCATTGATCAATGTCTGTTTCTGATTGGCTTGAAGGGCATTCTAGAGGGTGCATTATTTCCCTATAATGCATGCTATATTTGCACCATAGAATTCAATGGCTATAGTTCATTCCTACATGTTCTATGTTTGTGCTGCTTTTGAAAGTAAAAGTCGAATTGAAGACATTATTGGCATCGTTGAATTAGATTTTCATAATGGCAAGCTAGTGCTGTTGGTTTGGTTAGCTAACCTAACAAGTCTGTTTGGTTAGTTACCATGGAAACTACTGTAGCTATCTAGTAAACTTGCTAGCTACTTAAGTGGATGCTGAACACATTTCTACCTGCAAATTAACACATTTCTAGAGGCAAATGTGTTAAATTATAGCCATGGTATTCAACTCGGGGCTGTATTCGTTCTCTGAAAAACTATGCAAAATAACATTATGAGTTCCTATTTCCTATTTTACCATTATGAGTTCTTAAATAATCCAAATTAAATATTTATTCATGCCGCCATAGGCCATAGAAATTATAAGTCAAAGTGCCTTAAAAACATGTAACACGTAGCTTACCGATTGTAGGTGCAGCCTGTGTCCAAAACATTGGAGTCTGGTCCAGTCATTCAACGAGATGGCCCTTACTACATTTCCCCCGTTAACGTTATGCACACTTCCTGCTCCTCATTAGCGACCCAGGCAATTAAAGCTTCACACAACCCCAGAGCAATGTTTTATCCTGTGTGATCTTCTGGCCTATGATGTTTCCAAG
Organism: Salvelinus alpinus; assembly: GCF_045679555.1. Lineage (NCBI taxonomy): Eukaryota > Metazoa > Chordata > Actinopteri > Salmoniformes > Salmonidae > Salvelinus > Salvelinus alpinus. The sequence goes on from NC_092117.1 coordinate 17,889,944, forward strand.
CACCGACCTTTCAGTTGAAACGTCTCATCAATATAGTGTACTGTCAAACTAATTTAGGGCTCGGCTGTTCTACTTCCAAATGTATGTTGTAGTCACGTAATAATCAACATGTGTGAGCTCTATTTCAACTTCTCCCTTAATTTTGCTATACAGTGTTGGTATTGTGACTTGGGAGACATATGTATGAGATGGAATCTTGTATCTCCTGTCCAGTTTGTTAATCATCTTCTTGACGCCATCTTTGTTGACTCTGCAAATAGGAATCATGTCTTTGGCTATGTGATATATTCTTATTTGACTGCGGGATGTTTTTTCGTTAGCACTAGCAGCACTCAGCCCTTCCTCACCAGCATCTAACCGCGCGCTCTAAGCGGGGACGCTTGTGATTGGCCAGCATGTGCATGCAATGCAGCGAGTGACAGTGCCCGCTTGTGATTGGTCAGCATCCTCTATGCATGTAGGGAGTGAATGAACGGAGTCTAGCGGATCTCATTGGAGGAGGAGCCGTAGTCTAGTTTTTGTTGTATTAACTGAGCGTCAAATAAAATAGATAATCGCAGACTCTTGCCATATGAATATTGACCTATCATTATCGCAATTTTGATCTGAATTTGATTAATCGTGCAGCCCTACTGTCAAGCATATCCTCTTGTTGTTTGTGCTGAGGAAGAGAACCATTGGAATACCCAAGCGAGCACCAAAGCAAAGCCGGAGCAGAGGGGAAGTAATTGTAGACCTATTCTGAGTGACATATTACTCAACTCACAAGGGAATAATGCAAGGGAGGGGGGAGTGGATGAGTGACTGACACCTGCAACCGTGACAACACTAATCTCCCAAGAAAAACGAACAACATCTTCAGCCAGAACAGAAGCAGACAGGGATGGGGTTGGTAGTGGGAGTGACACCTGTCTGTAAAGAAAGCCCAGTGACAGACAGCCATTGCAGGCAGATGAATCTCTGATCCCCGCCTCTGTCCTCTGGAGGGATTATATGTGTTCTCTTTTCTATTTATTTATAAATGTATTTTATCTTTTTATATTGTTGTATATTGTTACTTCCGTCACATCTCCACATCAAAGCATTCCACCTGAAAGATTCTCACTCCCACAGATCGCATTGACTTTTTATTTTCAGTTGTCGGTTGGATATCTTTTCTAATCAGGATTTTGGTTTCTGTGTTTGTGTGTGTGTGTGTGTTTGTGTACATGCATTTCTATAATCATATTTCTCTGCCCCTAGCAAAGCTCCTCCTTTGATCTTAATAATTTTACTTATAAAGGGCCAACTAAACAATTTCCCTGGGATTAATTTGATTAGTGCTTGTATACATTTTATTACATTTCTACATAGTAGAAGCACTTTACACTGTGTTTAAACAAATTAGCATTCACTGAATATAGCAAACACCTATACCATTTCTCATTTCATTGCGCTTTCAGTCTATCTATCTATCTATCTATCTATCTATCTATCTATCTATCTATCTATCTATCTATCTATCTATCTATCTATCTATCCCGCCTGCCTGCCTGCCTGCCTGCCTGCCTGCCTGCCTGCCTGCCTGCCTGTCTGTCTGTCTGTCTGTCTGTCTGTCTGTCTGTCTGTCTGTCTGTCTGTCTGTCTGTCTGTCTGTGTCTGTCTGTCTGTCTGTCTGTCTGTCTGTCTGTCTGTCTGTCTGTCTGTCTGTCTGTCTGTCTGTCTGTCTGTCTGTCTGTCTGTCTGTCTGTCTGTCTGTCTGTCTGTCTGATCCCTCTCTCTCCCTCTGTCCCAGGCGGTAGATGCAGACCTGTTCTCTAACGTAACATACCGTATCAAATCTGCGGAGGCCAGGAAGCTTTTCTCGGTGAACCCGATCTCAGGCGAGCTGTTGGTTCTGCAGACGCTGGACTTTGAGGACCTGGCTAGTATGGGCATGGGGACCAACTATACCTTCCAGGTGGAGGCCGTGGACCAGGCAGGGACAATGCCCCCCGGTGAGGCCACCGTCACTGTTCGGATCACGGTAAGACCAGCTGAATCTCTGTATTCACTGTGTATTCACTCCCCCCTCCCACTGTGTGACCCACTGCAGTTCGCCTACAGAGTTAACAGGTCTGTGGACTATGTTGTTAACAGGGGCCTACACTACATCCTTAAGCACCTCGATAACCCAAAGACATGTGCAAAGATATTGTTTGTGGACTTTATCTCTGCGTTCAATACCCATAACTGCTACAAGACAAACTCTCCCAGCTGAACGTGTCCAGCTCCATCTGTCAGCCTTGGAACAGCCATAACAAAGACACAATCAGGACTGCAATTCAAAAGTCTCTTAGCTGGCCTAGCTGAATGAGGTGGTCATTAAATTGAGTTCACAGCATATAATGACATAATACCATGACTGCTATTCATGTAGCGCTAAAGTACTTTGCCCGTTAAATTACACGATCAATTGATGCTTACTGATCATTAAAAGCACGTAGTTACTTGCTGCATAACTCTGATGATAGAGCTAAATATGTGCAATGTTTTTGCATGGAATAATTGGTGATTTATAGTTCTGACTATGCTCTTCAAGAGGTGATGATATTACAAACAAGTAGTTAACATTGCCCCCCAGCAGGCAAAGTACTTCAGCGCTAGATGAATAGCAGTCATATGGTATTATGTCAATATATGCTGTAAACTCAATTTAATGATAAAATCATTCAGATAGGCCAGCTAGAAGACACTTGAATTGCAGTCCTGATTGTGTTTTTGTTAGGGCTGATCCAAGACTGAGCACATATCCAAAGCCACTGTGGCTTTCTAGCGGTCGTGTTAGCCCGGTGCTATTCCAGGGCTGAATGACTCATTAGCTTTGTGACTGCAATTATGTGAGGATTTCCAGACGCATGCATTCCCTTTCCAACCTTTCATGAGATTAGCCGCTCAATCGAAACTAAGGGATTAAACGCCTCCTGTTTTGGTACACTGTGTCTCACTCTGTTTGTGTGTATGGGTGTGTGTACGTGAGTGTGTGCATGCGTAACAACACCTTTTAACTGTGAATATATCCATGATATAGAACATCCCTAGTCTCACACTTCACCCACTGAGTTGGACAGAAAACAGTGCATTTGCTTTTTCAGGATGTATGTGGGTTTTATTTAGCCCGATGGCAGATCCGCTGACTTCCACTCTGCATTCACAATATTGCCAGGATGGCAAGGGAAGCTTGGTCCTTCAAGTTGTTCCTCTGCAGGCCCAGCCTAGCTGTAGAGTCAGTTTGTCCTTCGATAAGGACAGTTTGATGCAGTTTTCTTGTAGTCACCCAGGAACAGTGTTTGATAGGATCACACCTTGCTGGCAGCTTTTTGATAGGGCCAACATGGATTAAGGCGGGACGAATGGATTCACACTGGGTTCCTATGAGTGGAGATGGAGGAGGCACAATGACATTCCTTCCTCCCTCCATATTACACCTGCTGAAGCTTTTTAAGTCTTTTGCGTTTAATTTGTTCTTGTGTTTGTTTTTAGAAAGGTTTCTTTTTCTTTGAAAGCCGTCGCAGTGATAGATAGTGTAGTCTACCTGTGTCCTTGGTTTGAGAAATAAACTCGCAAACGTTTCCCTCTTTTCTCACCCTTTCTGAAAACACACGGTAGAAGCTGATAGAGCGTGCTTGTGTGTGTGTGTGTGTGTATTCTCCACCTCCACAAACAGAGAACAACACCATGGCAAGACTTTGTTATTGAAAGCTGAAGCACTGAATCACCGTTTGTCAGCTCAACAGAACACAAGCTGCATATAGATGAACTGTACACGTGTCTGTGAATGAGTCTTTGCCTTTCACATGAAGATCCTCTAGGTATGGTTAAATCAGATGGTTTGTTCAAGGGCACTTGTGTCAAAGGCTCTTCTCTCTGCCGGTCAGCACCGGCCCACTTCAACCATACCATCAGAAATGTCATTTTATCATATGAATCAATGTGTTGTTCAAGATCTTTAATTCTATATGTACAGTGCATTTGGAAAGTATTCAGACCCCTTGACTTTTTCCACATTTTGTTACGTTACAGACTTATTCTGAAATTGATTAAAATATAATTTTTCCTCATCGATCTACACACAATATCCCATATTGACAAAAGGAACACAGGTTTTTAGAAATGTTTGCAAATGTACAGTACCACTCAAAAGTTTGCACACACCTATTAAAGGGTTTGTTTTTAGTTTGACTATTTTCTACATTATAGAATAATAGTGAAGACATCAAAACTGTGAAATAACACATATGGAATCATGTAGTAACCCAAAAAGTGTAAAACAAATCTAAATATATGTTATATTTGAGATTCTTCAAAGTTGCCACCCTTTGCCTTGATGACAGCTATACACACTCTTGGCATTCTCTCAACCAGCTTCATGAGGTAGTCACCTGGAATGCATTTAAATTAACAGGTGTGCCTTGTTAAAAGTTAATTTGTGGAATTTCTTTCCTACTTAATGCGTTTGAGCCAATCAGTTGTGTTGTGACAAGGTAGGGTTGGTATACAGAAGATAGCCCTATTTGGTGAAAGACGAAGTCCATATTATGGCAAGAACAGCTCAAATAAGCAAAGAGAAATGACAATCCATCATTACTTTAAGACATGAAGGTCAGTTAGTCCGAAAAATTTCAAGTGCAGTCGCAAAAGCCAAGTCCATATTATGGGTAAGTGTAGGGCTGGGCGGTATACCGTATTTTATGATATACCGGTATTGATACAGGGACCGGTTTGGGTTTTTACTTTACCTTCTATACTGGTATTTGAATGTTTGGTTTGTTAAATGTGTAATGTCAATTTTAATAGTTTACTTCGCTACTTGAGTGATCTCTCTCCGCGCCACTTTCCACACAGACCTAGGTACGCCCCGCCCCCTTTCACTCAAGGAGCACATTTGATGTTCCTCAACCACGAGACACTTGTGTTCGGTCTGCATGATCAATGCAGCACATGCAACAATGTTGATGACAACAATGCTGTTTTCACGTTGCTTCTTAATATAATTCCACTAGCTTTCTATAATGACACTATTAGCTTGTGTTTCTTACATCAGCAAACAGCTAGTTTGTCTTTTCTTAGCAAGTTGCCAAAAATCTTGTGAGACACTAATTGTTAGCCGCTAATGCTAATAGCTAGCTAGCTAGCTAACTAATAAATGTACTGAGTAAGAGCTAATACAGCCGGATAATACCAGTGATGGTGTAGACCTAAATCAGCATGTTGTTTGTGCAACAGTATCTTCTAAATCAATGAGGAATATGCAGAGCAAGAATACTTTAGCTACATGAAGTAGCTAAGAGAAAACATGCCATGTAGCCAAAGATTATAGGATCCCCTAGGAAACACTTATCAACACTTTAGTTCCTACCCTGTCACAATAACTCCTCCCTGGCATTTTAATTCATTGTCATCTCAAACAACACTATTCAAAGTGCCCACTATTATATTCTAACAATAGAATTAGAATAGTCATTCTATTTCCATGATTACTACAGTTTTGCTCTAATTCTAAGTCAATTTGCAATTGCAACATTTGGTTAAAAATAAATCCTAGATTATTTGACCTTGTCAGGCAGGCCTACGTGGCAGTGTGGAAATTATCTCAATTGAGCAGTGGTGTAAAGTACTTAAGTAAAAAAACTTTCAAGTACTACTTAATTTTTTTTGGGGGGGTATCTGTAGTTTACTTTACTATTTTAATTTTTTACAACTTTTACTTTTACTTCACTACATTCCTAAAGAAAATACTTTACTTTTTATGCCATACTTTTCCCCTGACACCTAAAAGCACTCGTTACACTTTGAATGCTTAACAGGACAGGAAAATGGTCCAATTATATAATACCCACGGATGTTCATTTATTCTCCGCAATGTCTGAATCTGAGTACTTTCCCGATGATTTCTAGAACAGAAAAACATTCTAGCCGTTCTGATTGCTCTCAGAAACCAATTGATTGGGCCATTACTAGAACGGTGGCGGTTTGAACATTCGTAATTGGCTTTGATACTCTGATTGGTTGGAGATAATCTGATCGCTGATCACTTTGTTTTTTACAACCTCCCTAATTTTGACTGAAGTATGTAGCGAACTATAGAGCAGCAAAATAATTAAATTTAAGTCAAAGAGCAAGCAATGCTGATGTAGAAGCACAGAGGTTAGGAAAAACCCTAGAAAGTAAGGAACCTAGGAAGAAACCTAGAGAGTACATGGTCATTTAGACCAGATCGTTCTTCAATACGTTTAAGTTGACGTTCAGTACAGTTTACAGTTCAGTTTTTGTTTTATTCTACCTTGTTGTTTTTAGTGCTACATTAATATTGATTACTGCAATGTTGGGTTTGGAGCTTGCAGGAAAGGCATTTCACTGTACGTGTGCACGTAACATAAAAATAGTGAAACTTGAAACTTTTTTACAAAGTTTACAATCAGATATGAAATATGTACCACTGTCCTAGAGCAACGCCTGGGGCCATACACATCTTGCAAAGGCCAATTTCCTTGGTTTCCTCAACATTTCCATTATTTGGAATTAAGTATCTTGTGACATTAATTCACATAATAATGCTGGTACAGAACTTTGTCAGCTAGACTTGCAGATAGCAGTTCCAATCACAGTGTATAAAATAAATTGACCAACTTTCTCTTTTTGTTTTTTAAGCATTGGGGATACAAAAATGTAAAATTCAACATTCATAGTAGCCTACAGTACTTTATGTATCTATTCCTTTTCTTTTTATTCACAGGATATGAATGACTTCTCCCCGGTGTTTAGCCAAGCGCTGTACAAGGGCCTGGTGGCCCCCAATGCAGAGAAGGGAACGGTCATCGCCACTGTGTTCGCTGAGGACCAAGACCCTCCTGTGAGTATCACTGATCGCTCTGTGACTAATGATTCATATCAAGATTAATATGTATTTTAAAAACCTTTTGGGGCCGGGGACCCCATTTGTGATAGCAAATTCATCAGGGAACCCCTCACAATTAGAACATTGTATATAGACTTATTTTATTTTTTTTCACTGTATTATTGACTATATGTTTGTTTTACTCCATGTGTAACTATGTGTTGTTGTATGTGTCGAACTGCTTTGCTTTATCTTGGCCAGGTCGCAATTGTAAATGAGAACGTGTTCTCAATTTGCCTACCTGGTTAAATAAAGGTTAAATAAAAAAAATAAAAAAAACAATTAGAACACAACTCAAGTGAGACAAAAATAGCATCCAAGGCGTTTCTAAACCCAGAAGCACAACATCACAAGACTTCCGGGAACGAAGTCTTGTGAACCAAGCAGACCAGGCCAGTGTCAATGAGAGGGGAAAAAAAGCTTCCTTATTTGTTAATTTTCTCAAGCTAAAGGCACAACCTAGATTCGAGTCAATGTCTTAAGTAGTTGAACATGTTATTACGCCAACCTCATGAAAATATTAAATTGAACGTTTTCATTTTCGGCCTGCAAATGTGCCGTTCGGAGCAAGACGACCGTTAGACCCGATGACATGTTTCTGCGCATTAGCTTAGATAGCCAACGTTCCCATGACATCGCCTACAAGTGTGATCGGGGATTTCTATTGGAGAAACCGTTTCTTCATACTGTACTGTCTTTGGTTTTACTATGACCTCGGCAGTGCATTGCCAGATGAACCCAGTCTCGGGCCCTGGGAAGGAATATTTGAATGGCCCGCCTCTTTCTCAGTTTTCAAGAAATAATGGGGCAGAGAAATATTTTCTTGTTGCAGCTTTAACATTAATAACCTGAAATTCAAAAAAAAAATCCATGAGGAAGAGAGAACTGCAGTTTTAAAGCTTAAATTACAGTGTATGTATGCCCCCCCAAAATATTTTGGGGGAATAGAAGAACTAATGTATTGTTGGTGGAGTACTGTAGATACCAATATCCTTATGAGCCTCCCAGGCCTATGTTTCCCAGGGTTAAGAACATACATTGTAGAGACTTATTCCACTGATCCCTTGGCCAAACATTTTTTAAAGGTCCAATGCAGCTGTTTTTACACCCCTTCAAATTAGTGGATTCGGCTATTTCAGCTAAACCCGTTGCTGACAGGTGTGTAAAATCGAGCACGCAGCCATGCAATCTCCATAGATAATCATTTGCAGTAGAATGGCCCATAATGAAGAGCTCAGTGACTTTCAACGTGGCACCGTCTTAGGATGCCACCTTTCCAACAAGTCAGTTTGTCAAATTTCTGCCCTGCTAGAGCGGCCCCGGTAAACAGTAAGTGCTGTTATTGTGAAGTGGAAACGTCTAGGAGCAACAACGTCTCAGCCGCGAATTGGTAGGCCACACAAGCTCACAGAACGGGACTGGCGAGTTCTCAAGCTTCTAGCGCAGAAATTGTGTGTCCTCGGTTGCAACACTCACTGCCGAGTTCCAAACTGCCTCTGGAAGCAACGTCCGCACAATAACTGTTCGTCGGGAGCTTCATGAAATGGGTTTCCTTTGCCGAGCAGCCGCACACAAGCCTAAGATCACCATGCGCAATGCCAAGCGTCTGCTGGAGTAGTGTAAAGCTCGCCGCCATTGGACTCTGGAGCAGTGGAAATACGAGTGATGATTCACGCATCACCAGCTGGTAGTCCGATGGACGAATCTGGGTTTGGCGGATGCCAGGAGAACGCTACCTACCCGAATGCATAGTGCCAACTGTAAAGTTTGGTGTAGGAGGAATAATGGTCTGGGGCTGCTTTTCAAGGTTCAGGCTAGGCCTCTTCGTTCAATTGAAGTGAAATCGTAACGCTACAGCATACAATGACATTCTAGACGATTCTGTGTTTCCAACTTTATGGGAATCGTTTGGGAAAGGCCCTTTCCTGTTTCATTATGACAATGCCCCGTGCACAAAACGAGGTCCATACAGAAATGGTTTGTAGACAACAGTGTGGAAGAACTTGATTGGCCTGCACAGATCTCTGATCTCAACCCAATCGAACACCTTTGGGATGAATTGGAATGCCGACTGCGACTCAGGCCTAATCGCCCAACATCAGTGCCCGACATCACTAATGCTCTTGTGGCTGAATGGAAGCAGGTCCCCGCAGCAATGTTCCAACATCTAGTGGAAAGCCTTCCTAGAAGATTGGGAGGCTGTTCTAGCAGCAAAGGGGGGGGGGGGGTCCAGCTCCATATTAAAGGGGAATGGAACACTTTGGGAAGTAAATCTAAACAAAGAGATGTATTCAATCCACTAACACTAAACGTGCATTTAACACAAAAACATTTATTATTTTGATCGCCGACAAGGTTTATTTGAGCTATGGTCAGCGTCATTTTAAATTGCCATAGTAAGGACCGACGCCAGTGCTTCACTGGCAGGAATCAGCAAATTCTCTGTGGTATTGAGAGTGAATCGAAGAACAGGATCTGCAGACAGCATTTCGCAGAGGCAGACTTCGAGATGAAGGGCACGTTCGATGTGGCAACCGGGAGTTTCCGAATGGAAAGGAGTCATAGGCCTACGTTGAAGCCCTCTGCTTGCGCCTCCGTTTGACATTTAGTGTAGGGGTTACCGACCGACCATCATCAAAAACGACTGAACGGAGGAGGCGACGCGAGTCAATGCAATGGAGCCCCAGAGGTAACGTTAACCGGTCATGACTGTTGTTGACTAGGCTAGCGTTAGACACTGGACAACTTTGTTGCAACTCTAGTTGAAGGTAACTAGCTAATTGCGTCTGAAGTGTTTTGTGTTACACCTCCCAGCAAATAACGTTAGCAAGCAACTCAACTGCAACTAAAATTGCAACACAGTTTATCCGTGTACTCCTGTTATTAGGTAAAGTTAGTTACTGTAGCTAGCTTCCACCTCAGATAGTCAAGTACTGTAATACATTTTGTTGACAGATTTGTTTTTGTAATGTTTTGTTAGCTCCACCTCATTAGCTAGACAGAAGTTGACATACCTAATGTTTGCTGAACAATGTGTGTGTGTGTGTGTGTGTGTGTGTGTGTGTGTGTGTGTGTGTGTGTGTGTGTGTGTGTGTGTGTGTGTGTGTGTGTGTGTGTGTGTGTGTGTGTGTGTGTGTGTGTGTGTGTGTGTGTGTGTGTGTGTGTGTGTGTGTGTGTGTGTGTGTGTGTGTGTGTGCGTGCGTGCGTGCGTGCGTGCGTGCGTGCGTGCGTGCGTGCGTGCGTGCGTGCGTGCGTGCGTGCGTGCGTGCGTGCGTGCGTGCGTGCGTGCGTGCGTGCGTGCGTGCGTGCGTGCGTGCGTGCGTGCGTGCGTGCGTGCGTGCGTGCGTGCGTGCGTGCGTGCGTGCGTGCGTGCGTGCGTGCGTGCGTGCGTGCGTGCGTGCGTGCGTGCGTGCGTGCGTGCGTGCGTGCGTGCGTGCGTGCGTGCGTGCGTGCGTGCGTGCGTGCGTGCGTGCGTGCGTTGACAAAGCATACAACAGGTAGCTTGTTAATGCCAACTGATGTGGGTTCAGTTGTCTTAACAAAACGTTTGTTTGTTTTCAAGATGGCATCTTCATCCCTGAAAATGTTTTAATCCTGGAGGAGACTGTGCAGGAGGCAGGTGGTACATGCAAATACATGTTATTTCTAAGGCTATTGTGTATTTCAAGTATATGCAGTGATTATTGAATATTACTATAGCCTAATAAATGCCTTAATTGTTTTCTACCAACAGGAAAGAACAGTTAGTACAGCAGGCCAAACTGTCCCCTTGGTGCCAGAGTGTTCCTGTGCTGCGGTGGAGAAGAGGTCCACCAGGACCATCACTAAAGAGCTCAGGGCCCAGCTAGATTGAGCTCACGATCATCAGTATACAACCTGCCCCTATACGCCACAGATGGAGCTGACGGAGAGTGAGATCAGTGAAGACCAGAACTCGCTGTATGAACCTGAGAGCTCAGAATCACAATCATCACAGTGCGAGCCGAGATATACTATCGATCACTTTGGGGGAGCGGGATGGTGTTCTGAAAATGGAGAAGGAGCAGGCCATTCAACAGCGAATTCAAAGATACACCCATACATAAAGGGAATCGGAGTGGAATTGTTTTTCGCAGGATTATTTTTTAACCCGTTTCTCTCTCTCTCAACCTATTAATGCTCAGCTATGAAAAGCCAACTGACAGTTGCTCCTGAGGTGTTGAACTTTTGCACCCTCTATAACCACTGTGGTTATTATTTTGATGTAAAAAGGGCTTTTGTAAAATATATTTGATTGATTGTTTGCTCTGCTGGATGCTGTGTATTCACTAACTGTCTGAGTGATGGGACATTTTTATAGTATCTGTAACATATTTTGGTGTGTATTTAATCTGCATCTTAACTTCTTAAAGTGGCAATCAGCAGTAGAAACAATAACAAAGTGCCTCCCTGCTCCTCTTTTGGTAAAAAGCTGAGGGATTGGGCTGGAGAAATGTAATCACTCTCAAATTCATAGACAGAGCTATAGATGCGAGGACTGATCATCTATGATATCAAAATTGTTATCCTGTTTCTATGATCTGTTTCCACTACCATGTACCCAGTTTGCTTTGGATAAAGGCGTCTGCTAAATGGCATATATTATTAATGTCTACTTTGACTCTGACTAGCTGCCCATTGTAGTTACTATTCCTTTACAATAGATAGCAGCCAAAGCTAGTTGAAGTCACTACTCTAGCGACAGGGGTACGGGATTAGTGCACACTGAAAGTAGATTTATCTTCAAAGCAAGTTGATCTGGTTACGCTTGAACCTGTTGTTATAGTGAACAAGCTAACTAATGCTATTTTTACATAAGGCGCAGGCATTAGGTCTATGTCTTACGCTAGGCTAGATTTACCAAATGAACTGGTTTTATTCAAACTTTTACTCAATGCCTTTGCTTCTGGCTATCCGCACTTTATGGAAGAAACGACACACGCAGGGACCTCGTCCAATTCTCTCTTGTGCCCATAGGTTGAACTGGCGATAAACTGCCAGCCTGTATGCTCTGCAATAAAAAAAAAGCAAAGTTAGTCTGATACCGAAACTAAATCACAATGTATTTATAGAGCACGCCCCATTATTGGTTAGAATGAGATTTCATGAATCATGATGCTGCCTGCGATTGGAACTCTAGTCGTCTAATCTAAAGGTAAATGTGTTACCAACGCGCCAAACAGCGCTGATGATAAACATCGTTATAGGATACTGGTTATATATATTGAGCACCGACACGTCCAATAAATACATCGCAACCCAGACAGACTGACAGGACCCTCTGACTGGATGTAATACAGCCACCATCCGCTGGGATTTTGTGTTGTATCGCCACCATCTCTCTACAACACACACACTCCAACACACACACTCCTACTCTAGCCATTACCTGGCAGCATCCCCACTCACACCAGTTTGTGTTTGCCTACGCCGACCCTCTAGCTGAGGTGTTTCAGGCGGCATATCTGTGTTGTTACTGCTACGAGAATGAACTCATTGATCTGGGGCAACGATCGGCTCAAACATGAACGGCTTCAGTAGGTTTATTGGCTCCCTAACTGACATTATTTCATTCTCAGACTCGGAGCGACTCTGTAAATTCAGCCATTTTTGCGAGTTCCAAAATGTTTTCTCCTGCCAGTGACGCAACAATGCCAATATGACGATTTACAGTTAGCCGTCATTCTAAATCATAGTGTTTCCATTCCCCTTTAAAGCCCATGATTTTGGAATGAGATGTTCAATGAGCGGGTGTCCACATACTTTTGGTCATGTAGTGTATATGCAGTGCCTCTGCGGACCCCACTTTGAGAACCCCTGTTAAAGAGAACAGTGATTTTCACCGCTTAAGGCATCACAGCTGATTACACAAATTATTGTTTATTACACAGCATAGTGAAATACAGCACTACCGGCAAGAACCAATGTTCTCTTCATAAAAATAGCTACCTGATTGTGTTGCATCTGTTCTGTTCCCACAGTTAATGTGATGATTATTTCTGTTAAGTATGTTAAACAACACACTGTTCCAGTCTCACCCTTCTGTTTATCTGTCTCTGTCTTCATTCGCTTTGCCATGGCTGAGCAGTTCCACACCGACTTCCTGGAATATACTTTTATTTGTTCCCGGCTGCAAACCAGAGGAATGAAATTACACGATACAGCACCATAATTTTGACACCCTGTTGCACTCAGAAATGATTTCCCTATCACAGGCGAGGCTGTACAGGGGCAGGGGGAAATCAGTATAGGTTTTTGTAATGCCTCACACCACACTCACCTAACTTTTACTGCTTCCCGTTCGCTCTGTCAATAGGACAAACAAGGCCATTACGATAAAGCAAAGACACATTTGGAATCTAATAAATGCTAGAGAACAAGGTTATTTTGTCCTCCAAAAAATGTGGTTCAGCTTCATCAACCCTATGCCAAAGGAAGGTGGGTTTATTGGCAGTGCAATCACCTAAATATTTTATAGCCCCATAGGTGAGTCAGTATTCTACCTTACATGCTCCCTCTCTTTTCTTTTGTTTTGAGACTGGAGTTGTTTTTCATTATAACAAGTGCTCAGCATAGTTACATCATGTCTTGAGGTTCTCAAAGTGTTTAGTACATGTTTGTTTCCATTGTTGCTGTAGCATATCGGAATGTGTATTCTGTGGAGAGCAAGATAGCTGTGATCTGGGCAAAAGTTGCAGGGTAGCGCAGAGAGGTTGTATTGAGTCAATTGGCAGTCCAATTGGAAATCCGAGCACGGGTAGCATTCCAGAGAGACATCAGGGATTGCAACGTGCTCTGCTTCACGGAAACATGGCTAACTCAAGAGACGCTAACGGAGTCGGTGCAGCCAGCTGGTTTCTTCATGCATCGCGCCGACAGAAACAAACATCTTTCTGGTAAGAAGAGGGGCGGGGGGGTATGCCTTATGATTAACGAGACGTGGTGTGATCATCATAACAACACACAGGAACTCAAGTCATTCTGTTCACCTGATCTAGAACTCCTCACAATCAAATGTCGACCGCATTATCTACCAAGGGAATTCTCTTCAATCATAATCACAGCCGTATATATTCCCCCCCAAGCAGACACATCGATGGCCCTGAACGAACTTTATCTGACTCTTTGTAAACTGGAAACCACACACCCTGAGGCTGCATTCATCGTAGCTGGGGATTTTAACAAGGCTAATCTAAAAACAAAACTCCCTAAATTCTATCAGCATATCGATTGTGCTACCAGGGCTGGAAAAACCCTAGATCATTGTTATACTAATTTCCGCGACGCATATAAGGCCCTCCCCCGCCCCCCTTTCGGAAAAGCTGACCACGACTCCATTTTGTTGATTCCAGCCTACAAACAGAAACTAAAACAACAAGCTCCCGCGCTCAGGTCTGTTCAACGCTGGTCCGACCAATCTGAATCCACGCTTCAAGACTGCTTCGATCACGCGGATTGGAATATGTTCCGCATTGCGTCCAACAACAATATTGACGAATATGCTGATTCGGTGAGCGAGTTCATTAGGAAGTGCATTGACGATGTTGTACCCACAGCAACGATTAAAACATTCCCAAACCAGAAACCGTGGATTGACGGCAGCATTCGCGTGAAACTGAAAGCGCGAACCACTGCTTTTAACCAGGGCAAGGTGACCGGAAGCATGACCGAATACAAACAGTGTAGCTATTCTCTCCGCAAGGCAATCAAACAGGCTAAGTCCCAGTACAGAGACAAAATCGAGTCGCAATTCAACAGCTCAGACACAAGAGGTATGTGGCAGGGTCTACAGTCAATCACGGATTACAAAAAGAAAACCAGCCCCGTCGCGGACCAGGATGTCTTGCTCCCAGACAGGCTAAACAACTTTTTTGCCCGCTTTGAGGACAATACAGTGCCACTGACACGGCCCCCTACCAAAACCTGCGGGCTCTCCTTCACTGCAGCCGAGGTGAGTAAAACATTTAAACGTGTTAACCCTCGCAAGGCTGCAGGCCCAGACGGCATTCCCAGCCGCGTCCTCAGAGCATGCGCAGACCAGCTGGCTGGTGTGTTTACGGACATATTCAATCAATCCTTATCCCAGTCTGCTGTTCCCACATGCTTCAAGAGGGCCACCATTGTTCCTGTTCCCAAGAAAGCGAAGGTAACTGAGCTAAACGACTACCGCCCCGTAGCACTCACTTCCGTCATCATGAAGTGCTTTGAGAGACTAGTCAAGGACCATATCACCTCCACCCTACCGGACACCCTAGACCCACTCCAATTTGCTTACCGACCCAATAGGTCCACAGACGACGCAATCGCAACCACACTGCACACTGCCCTAACCCATCTGGACAAGAGGAATACCCATGTGAGAATGCTGTTCATCGATTACAGCTCAGCATTTAACACCATAGTACCCTCCAAACTCGTCATCAAGCTCGAGACCCTGGGTCTCGACCCCGCCCTGTGCAACTGGGTCCTGGACTTCCTGACGGGCCGCCCCTAGGTGGTGAGGGTAGGTAACAACATCTCCACCCCGCTGATCCTCAACACTGGGGCCCCACAAGGGTGCGTTCTGAGCCCTCTCCTGTACTCCCTGTTCACCCACGACTGCGTGGCCATGCACGCCTCCAACTCAATCATCAAGTTTGCGGATGACACTACAGTGGTAGGCTTGATTACCAACAACGACGAGACGGCCTACAGGGAGGAGGTGAGGGCCCTCGGAGTGTGGTGTCAGGAAAATAACCTCACACTCAACTTCAACAAAACAAAGGAGATGATTGTGGACTTCAGGAAACAGCAGAGGGAGCACCCCCCTATCCACATCGACGGGTCAGTAGTGGAGAAGGTGGAAAGTTTTAAGTTCCTCGGTGTACACATCACGGACAAACTGAATTGGTCCACCCACACAGACAGCGTTGTGAAGAAGGCGCAGCAGCGCCTCTTCAACCTCAGGAGGCTGAAGAAATTCGGCTTGTCACCAAAAGCACTCACAAACTTCTACAGATGCACAATCGAGAGCATCCTGTCGGGCTGTATCACCGCCTGGTACGGCAACTGCTCCGCCCACAACCGTAAGGCTCTCCAGAGGGTAGTGAGGTCTGCAGAACGCACCACCGGGGGCAAACTACCTGCCCTCCAGGACACCTACACCACCCGATGTCACAGGAAGGCCATAAAGATCATCAAGGACAACAACCACCCAAGCCACTGCCTGTTCACCCCGCTTTCATCCAGAAGGCGAGGTCAGTACAGGTGCATCAAAGCCGGGACCGAGAGACTGAAAAACAGCTTCTATCTCAAGGCCATCAGACTGTTAAACAGCCACCACTAACATTTAGCGGCCGCTGCCAACATACTGACTCAACTCCAGCCACTTTAAAAATGGGAATTGATGGAAATTATGTAAAAATGTACCACTAGCCACTTTAAACAATGCCACTTAATATAATGTTTACATACCCTACATTACCCATCTCATATGTATATACTGTACTCTATATCATCTACTGCATCTTGCCATCTTTATGTAATACATGTACCACTAGCCACTTTAAACTATGCCACTTTATGTTTACATACCCTACAGTACTCATCTCATATGTATATACCGTACTCTATACCATCTACTGCATCTTGCCATGCCGTTCTGTACCACCACTCATTCATATATCTTTATGTACATATTCTTTATCCCTTTACACTTGTGTGTGTGTATAAGGTAGTAGTTGTGGAATTGTTAGGTTAGATTACTTGTTGGTTATTACTGCATTGTCGGAACTAGAAGCACAAGCATTTCGCTACACTCGCATTAACATCTGCTAACCATGTGTATGTGACTAATAAATTTGATTTGATTTGATTTGAATTGGAAGCTGGAGATAATTAGATGACCGAGGTAGTCCAAGGGTCCAGGTGGGGAATTTAGCCAGGACACCGGGTTAACACCCCTAATCTTACAATAAGTGTAATGGGATCTTTGGTGACTACAAAAGAGTCAGAACCTTGGTTTAATGTCCCATCCAAGGAACAAACCTTTTGCAGAAAGCCAGCAGTGGGATGCAGGGTGGTATGGCTAGCCAGAAAATGTAGTAGTGTAAGAAAAGCAGAGAACTTTGGGGCTTCTATCTGCACATCTCTTCCTCAATCTGTTGTCTATTTTCTAACCTGGTCCGTCTCCCTCTCTTTCCTTTCTCTCCCTGGCAGTCTCTTTGGCAAGGATTTTTATAGAATTGAATGATAAGCCTTTTTTTTATAGTCTGCATCATTATATTTGACTCTTGTGTGAATTGTGTCCATCTAAAACAATGCAGCCATCAGAAACAATCCTCATCTGACGCTTCTCGAATCTATCTGCTCGTTATACCCTCCCCGGGGGTCTGGAGAAAAGGCCAGTGATTGTAGACTGGACTGGAACTTGGTGTGAAAGGACCTCCTGCTGGTAGTGTTGCCACCAGGGTAGGGGGCCTCCCCCTCTTTGTGCTCTCTGTGCATGTGTACTGTCTGTCTGTCTGTCTGTCTGTCTGTCTGTCTGTCTGTCTGTCTGTCTGTCTGTCTGTCCTGTCCTGTCCTGTCCTGTCCTGTCCTGTCCTGTCTGTCTTTCGGAAAGAACAGTAACAAGTGGGCTGTAGTTGTGCCTCCTTTCCACAGCAGAGCTGATTAGGGAAACAGGGCCGGAGAACAGAAATGGAATTCAATCTCTGACATTAACTGTTCTCTGTGTTTTGGGCTGCACCATACAGTTCAAACTTATTCAAATGTTAATTTCGACTTGATTCCATGCAGAGACAAAGGCTGAGAATACAAAGGCATATACGGAAGCGTCTCATCTTATTGCTTACTAGAACTGAAGGAAATCAAGTGTAATGAATACCTATTATTAAAGTCCTCGGGGATCCCGAGTGGCGCAGCGTTCTAAGGCACTGCATCTCAGTGCTAGAAGTGTCACTACAGACCCTGATTCGATTCCAGTGTTTGGCCGGGGTAGGCCGTCATTGTAAATAAGAATTTGTTCTTAACTGACCTGACTAGTTAAAGAAAGGTTAAATAAAAAAAGAAATAATTAAATGATCATAAGAAGTTAATGTTTCTGAAAATTGAAGGTTCTGAAGTTCACATCACAGCCAAAACACATTTAGCTCCATGGATCACTCAGCAGACAATGTCTCATAAGGGTCTCAAAGCCTGCTATTACAGTAATTTTAGGCAATGTTTAATTTTTTTGCCAACAATAGGGGCTATGTTCTAATAACAGGCTATGTCCTAATGTCAGGTGAAGAAGCATAGGGCGGTGACGTCATCAGTTTGAAGATATTCCAGGAAGTATTCCTGCCCTTAGAGAAATAAGAGTGGACTTGAAAAGACTACAGTTACTAAATCAGATTTGATTTGATATTCCAGGTCATAGGTCTATCGAAGAAGGCCTATCTTTTTAGTCAATAATGCATTGTTTTTGGAAGAGCATCATTCAACCCACTATATTCAGTTCTTCTAATTAGTTTTACATCTACATTATTTTAATCCTTGGATTGTTTTTCTTAGTTATATGTCTTGTACAATTTAAATTATTGTTTTGTTGTTGTTTAGTTGTTTAGTTATATCTCAGCCATATGTTATAGGTTCGTTACTTTGGTGAACATAGCAGTGACTAATTGTTAAATTGATTGTTTAGGGAGGGCAGAAACTAAACTAGCAGACACTGGCTGTTGAGAGCAAGAGTTGTTTTCCCACTTGTGTGAGAATGCAACATCATTCACAGCTATTTTGTGGAAGGGCATGAGGTGTTGAAGAGTGAGGGTATATCGATAAACTAGTCTAGTAACAATACAAAAATAATTGACTGAGTAATTGTAGCCACTAGACTATTTGATGTATCTGGTCAAATGAGGTGGCTGGTGTGTTTTGTCATTGTCTTCCTGTTTTCCTAGCAGATGTTGGTATACTCTCCAGGGTCTCTCTGCCTGTTCTTTTATTCATGATCTGTCTGTCTGTGCTTGTATTTAACACATAAAATCTTGAAAGAAAAGACACACAAGTTGTAGAAAATTCCTGGCTGACAGTTTGTCTTCGAAAAGCAGGCATTAGGTTTCTTATTCCTTAGTGAGAGAGTCCCAACTAGGGCTGTTATAGTGACCGTATTACCGCCACACCAGCTGTCTCGAGTCGTGACCGCAGTCAAATTCCACGTGACCCTTTAGTCATGGTAACTAGGCTTCTCCAAGCTCTGATGCTGCTGATGGTCATTAGTAGCCTACCAAACCTGCTAAATGCCTGGTACTCAACACTCTATTGTCCCTCCAGTCACTCTGACATCAATGCAAATGTTTTCGAAAACCAAATCAAACACTACATGAGCTCATGTTGGGTAACATTTCTATAGGCTATACAATTGCGTGAGAAAATAGTTTTGAGGGCCTCTTCTAAAAAGAGGAGGATCCCATCAGCTTTCTATAGGCTAGGCCTACTATATTTATTGATCAACTTTCTAATATTAAGCACATTGCTTTTCTTTACAACAGGAGCATAGCCTACTTGGCTGGCACAAAAATTAACCACGGGAAAAGCATCCTCCATTCGCTCTATAAGTGCATAGATAATGGTCCATTCTAAATCAAAACTAATTTCACACATACTGTATATTATTTAGTAGGGCTGGGCGATATGACGATATATATTGTGTGATAATTGAAGCCAGGAAGGGTTGTGCCAGCCCTGCTCTCCAGACCTCCAGTGCGTCTCCTCGGCCCAGGATATCCTGCGCCGGCTCTGCGCACTGTGTCTCCGGTGCGTCTGCACAGCCCAGTGCGTCCTGTGCCTGCGCCCCACAACTGCAGGGTGAAAGTAACCATCCAGCCAGGACGGGTTGTGCAGTCTCCTAGCTCGAGACCTCCAGTGCGCCTCTACGGCCCAGTGTATCCGGTGCCTCTGCCTAGGACAGGGCCTCCTGTATGTCTCTCCAGCCTGGTGAGTCCTATGCCTGCGCCTAGAATTAATCCTCCTGTGTGTCTCCCCAGTCTGGTGAGCCCTGTGGCAGCTCAACTTACCAGACTGCCCATACGTCTCCTACCTCCAGTGATGATCCATGGCAAGAAGCCTCCAGTGATGATCCATGGCAAGAAGCCTCCAGTGATGATCCATGGCACGAAGCCTCCAGTGAGGAGTCATGGCACGAAACCTCCAGCGAAGGCCTCCAGTCCGGAGCCTCCAGCGACGTTCTCCAGTCCGGAGCCTCCAGCGACGTTCTCCAGTCCGGAGCCTCCAGCGACGTTCTCCAGTCCGGAGCCCCCAGCGAGGGTGCCCAGTCCGGGGCCCGCGACAAGGGTGCCCAGTCCGGGGCCCGCAACGAGGGTGCCCAGTCCGGGGTCCGCAACGAGGGTGCCCAGTCCGGGATCGACGACGAGTGTCCCCAGTCCGGGGTTGACGACGAGGGTCCCCGCACCAGAGGTGCCACCAAAGTGGGGTGAGCCAGTGGTGGAGCGGGGTCTGCGTCCCGCACCTGTGCTGCCACTGCGGATAGATGCCCACCCAGACCCTACCCTATAGGTTTAGGTTTTGCGGCCGGAGTCCCCAACTTTGGGGGGGGTACTGTCACGCCCTGACCTTAGAGATCCTTTTTATGTCTCTATTTTGGTTTGGTCAGGGCATGAGTTGGGGTGGGTATTCTATGTTCTATGTTGTGTATTTCTTTGTGTTTGGCCGGGTGTGGTTCTCAATCAGAGGCAGCTGTCTATCGTTTGTCTCTGATTGAGAACCATACTTAGGTAGCCCTTTTTTACACCTGTCTTGGTGGGAAGTTGACTTTGTTTAGGGCACATAGCCTTTAGCTTCACGGTTTGTTTTGTATTGTTTTTGTTTTGTCGGCAACGTTTCTAATAAAGAGAAACTGTACGCTCACCACGCTGCACCTCGGTCCTCATCTTTCAACGGCCGTGACAGATCCTTACAGGACAGTCATGACAGTTAGCTTGCGAGCCAGCCAGCTAAAGTTAACTAGCTAGCTAACAGTACTCTTTAACTTGAAATTAAAACAACTTTCTGACAAAATTAGAAATATGTAATATCTGAAAATGTAGTTAGCTAGACTATCTTACCCGTATACATGGATGGATGCTTCTTCCTCTCTGTCACGGATGCCATGGTTGCCTTAGTTTGAAGATGTTATCCGGAGAGGTGTTTTATACAACATCCTTCTGTGTGTTCTCTTTTCAACTCCGTCTGCATATTTGCAATCAAACGGCAGAATATCATACTCTAATTCCACTGTGCATTCCACTGATTTCAAAACTTGGTCCTGCAGAAAGTGGAGAGCAACACCTTTTCAGTTCTACTATGTAATATATTTCATAAAAGCTGTGTTAGAAAGGATTACCTACATATACTGACCAGTTCATGTTATAGACAGAAGCGTGCTACATGGCAGACCAATCTGAACTCATCTCTCGGCTTGTCCAGCCCACCCATTAACTCAGGCAATCATGGCTAGGGAAGGCTCCTCACTTTTTCTGTGGCTAAACCAACTAGGCTCGTAATATAACAATTTTATTTGTATTTACAGATTGCATACAAGTTTGATATTAAGGCACATGAAAGTTCTAGAAGGTATTTCTGCCAAAAAACACATTTTTATACAAATTTAAAAAAGTTTACGTTCAAATGGCTCTCCTGTGAAGTAGTGACACGTGACACGCCTAGTTTCCTGAAATTAGTCACATACAAAATAATACAAAATAATGCCACGGTATTCTAATCAGATCTTGTCTGCTAAATTAACTAGTGTATCCCACAGCCATATGGCATAGCCATATCAGGGCCTAACATAAGGACAACTCAGAGTATGCTATTCTGTTCTTCTGAAATATACTACATTTTCTTCATATCATGTTTCTTTAGACCTGTCTAAAATAAATTATGGATTCATTGTGAAGGTGTTGGCTATATTACATTTATTTATTAGACTTTTTAAAATGTAGACGTTTCAAAGGTCTGCATCAGTGGCTTGTTGGCTATGCATGGAAGTCACAAGATGCTAAACGTGTTTATGTTAATAATAACAGTCAATTACCGTGTAACCGGCAGCTGTTTGCTTGACAATCACCAGCTGACAAAATTTCATGACCGCCACATCCCTAGTCCCAACATACATTTCTTAGATGTCAAAGTGGTAAATATCTCAATTTTTGGTGAGTGTTTTCCCCAGCAGAAGGCATAAAATATTTATGGTCTGTGAGCAAAAAGCCAGACAAGGGGAGTTGCTGTAAACCTGAAAGCACTAGTAGATATAGTAAGATGTTACTGTATCTACAGTCAAGGCAATCCCCATAGTACTGCTGTCTTGGAACCAGTATGAGACCTGCCATTGAATGTCAAATGTGGAAACTGGAAATGTTGATACTGAACTGCACAGTTTATAGGGGAAGGGGGGTGGGGACATAATGGGGGTGAGGACATAATCTCATTTTTACAAATGTTTATTTTAAATAGGTGCATGGTCTCTGATCCTGAGGGCTTGTTTGGCCTTTCAGCTCACACTGCAGTGGCCAAATGGCCTGGGGTTCTACTTCTTAGTAATATTTCAAAGTCAAAGCTTGGCCTTACATGTTAAGGAACAGCATATGACTGGTGTTGGAATCTGAAATGGTGTGCCTTTATTGGTTGCCCTTGGGCAAAATACCGTACTTAGCCTATGCCATTATGTTCACCTGAAATAAAAATTCTGACAGAATGCTGACACTTTTGTTACAATATTTGGTCGGTGCAGTGTGCAGTTACCAAACAAAAAGGCATTTGGTTTCTGTTCTTATTATGCTCAGTGTGGATCTAACATAAATGCCGGATTCTACGCACACAGCCTGGATGTTACACACATGCCCCTCAGTGTATCCGTAAGCTCTCTCTGATGATTTCTCACAACCTTCGGCAGATGTATTTGTGTGAGTAAATCACCCAAGGGATCTAACATCTCTAACCCCCGCATT
Source organism: Salvelinus alpinus (assembly GCF_045679555.1). Classification (NCBI taxonomy): domain Eukaryota; kingdom Metazoa; phylum Chordata; class Actinopteri; order Salmoniformes; family Salmonidae; genus Salvelinus; species Salvelinus alpinus. The sequence goes on from NC_092117.1 coordinate 17,912,843, forward strand.
TGCTCAGTTCTGCCCAGTTTGACTCTACAGCACAGACAACCCATTAGGCTTTCTCAAGTCCCGCATTCTCAGTTCTGCTGAAGGGCACTGAAGTATTATCTTCTATTAGAAGACAGTAAGAAAAAAAAGTGGGAGAAAAAATGTGGAGCTTGAAAGTGGTATAATTGAAAAAGATAGTTATGAGATAATCAGCTATCTGAAAGCATTATTAATCGTAATTTAAGGGTCATATTTAAGTCCCAGCTTTCATTAATACCTTAAAGTGGATTTGATTTGTGGATGGAGGGATAGGGTGGGTGTTATTTAACTCCAAGAGATGATGTGTGTCATCTATGAATACAGTAAAGGGTAATGTGATGAGCAGTCCTCCTACTGGTAATGAGGGGATGAGACTATGTCGTGTAGTCACAGTGTAGCAGAGGTAGTTCATCGAGGTTCACTTGCATGGAGAGTACCTGCCGGAGACTATAGCGAAGTCGGAAAACACACCCATGAGTCATATTCACGACCTAGGTTCGTGACCCGGTCAGGGGAATTGGGAATCCGTTAGCTTCTCAAGCTACTGTAGAGTTAGAGTAAAGCAAACTGTAAGTCAGTTCTTTCAGACTACTTCAACCCACCTGTGTGAAAATACTCATAAAATATCACTGCTGTCCCCTTGCGCAATATACAATAGCAAAAGTAAAAATAATTGTATTTTTTATTTAACTTTTATTTAACTAGGCAAGTCAGTTCAGAACAAATTCTTATTTACAATCACGACCTACCAAAAGGTGAAAGGCCTCCTGCGGGGACAGGGGCTGGGATTAATAATAAAAATATAGGACAAAACACACATAAAATAGAGGAGTTCACTCACCTAACATGTCTGTCTTGCCCCTGTGTTTCTGTCCCAGGGTACTCCAGCCAGTCTGGTGCGTTACAGAGTGGACGAGGACCAATCACCTTACAGCGGTAGCATCTTTGACGTGGAGAAGGGATCTGGGAGGGTCATCACCAGGGTCAATCTCAACGAACAGCCCAGCGTCACCTTCAAGGTATGATGATGATGATGATGATGATGATGGATGATTTGTACAGTACAGTTGCACTTTAAGATCTAATGCAGACCAGTGGGTCAGAAACGTGCACAGATTAAACTAATGGATATTCTGTTTCTAGAACATTTGCACAATACCTCCATCTCAGCCATCATAAATGAAATAAACTCACTCATATATAATCTCCTCTCATACTATGTGCCTTTCTTTCCTTTTTATATACAGTATATATATACACTACCGGTCAACAGTTTTAGAACACCTACTCATTCAAGAGTTTTTGTTTATTTTTACAATTCTTTACAGTGAAGACACCAAAACTATGAAATAACACATATGGAATCATGTAGTAACCAAAAAAGTGTTAAACAAATCAAAATATATTTTATATTTGACATTCTTCAAATAGCCACCCTTTGCCTTGACGACAGCTTTGCACACTCTTGGCATTCTCCCAACTAGCTTCATGAGGTAGTGTCACGTTCTGACCTTTATTTTCCTTTGTTTTTGTCTTTAGTTAGTTGGTCAGGGCGTGAGTTGGGGTGGGCAGTCTATGTTCTGTGTTTCTATGTTTAGGTTTGTCATTTGGCCTGATATGGTTCTCAATCAGAGGCAGGTGTTTTTCATTGTCTCTGATTGGGAACCATATTTAGGTAGCCTGTTTTCATTGTTGGTTTGTGGGTGTTTGTTTTCTGTGTCAGTGTTTGTGCCACACGGGACTGTTTTCGGTTAGATTTACTTGATTATATTAAAACATGGACACTTACTACGCTGCGTCTTGGTCCGATCCCTGCTACACCTCCTCTTCAGACGAAGAGGAGGAAATCTGCCGTTACAGAAACACCCACCAAAATCGGACCAAGCAGCGTGAAAGAGAGGAACAGCGCGTTGTGGATTTCTGGACATGGGAGCGTGATCTGGACTATAATACTTGGGAAGAGATAAACAGATGGGTGGTCGACCCAGGGAGAGTGCCGGAGCCCGCCTGGGATTCGCTGGAGCAGTGCGAGGAGGGATACAGGAGAATGGAGTTGGCGAAACGAGCAAGGCGGCGCGGTAGAAAGCCTGAGAGGCAGCCCCCAAAAAAAATTGGGGGGAGGCACACGGGGAGTGTGGCGAAGTCAGGTAGGAGACCTGCGCCAACGTCCCGTGCTTACCGTGGAGAGCGAGAGTACGGGCAGACACCGTGTTATGCGGAAGAGCGCACGGTGTCTCCTGTACGTGTGCATAGCCCGGTGCGGTACATCCCAGCTCCTCGTATTGGCCGGGCTAGAGTGGGCATCGAGCCAGGTGCCATGAAGCCGGCTCAACGCATCTGGTCTCCAGCGAGTCTCCTCGGGCCGGTGTACATGGCACCAGCCCTACGCATAGTGTCCCCGGTTCGCCAGCACAGCCCAGTGCTGGCTATTCCACCTCACCGCACTGGCCTGGCTACGGGGAGCATTCAGCCAGGTAGGGTTGGGCAGGCTCGGTGCTCAAGAGCTCCAGTACGCCTTCACGGTCCGGTCTATCCGGTGCCACCTCCACATACCAGCCCTCCGGTGGCAGCCCCTCGCACCAGCCCAGTATCTCCAGTACCAACACCACGCACCAAGCCTCCTGTGCGTCTCCAGAGCCCTGTACGCCCTGTTCCTCCTCCTCGCACTCGCCCAGTGGTGCGTGTTCCCAGTCCGGGTACCACCAGTTCCGGCACCACGCACCAAGCCTCCTGTGCGTCTCCAGAGTCCAGTATGCCCTGTTCCTGCTCCCCGCACTAGCCTTGAGGTGCGTGTCCCCAGCCCGGTACCACCAGTTCCGGCACCACGCACCAGGCCTACAGTGCGCCTCGGCAAGCCTGAGCTGCCCGTCTGCCCAGCGCCGCGTGAGCTGCCCGTCTGTCCAGCGCCGCGTGAGCTGCCCGTCTGTCCAGAGCCGTCAGAGCCGCCCGTCTGTCCAGAGCCGCTAGAGCCGCCCGTCTGTTCTGAGCCGCTAGAGCCGTCCGCCAGTCAGGAGCCGCCAGAGCCGCCCGTCAGTCAGGAGCCGCCAGAGCCGCCCGCCAGTCAGGAGCCGCCAGAGCCGCCCGCCAGTCAGGAGCCACCAGAGCCGCCCGCTAGTCAGGAGCCGCCAGAGCCGCCCCTCAGTCATGAGCTACCCCTCAGTCATGAGCTGCCCTTCAGTCATGAGCTGCCCTCCAGTCATGAGCTGCCCTCCAGTCATGAGCTGCCCTTCAGTCATGAGCTGCCCTCCAGTCATGATCTGCCCCTCAGTCCGGAGCTACCCCTCAGTCCGGAGCTGCCCCTCAGTCCGGAGCTGCCCCTCAGTCCGGAGCTGCCCCTCAGTCCGGAGCTACCCCTCAGTCCGGAGGTGCCCCTCAGTCCGGAGCTGCCCCTCAGTCCGGAGCTACTCCTCAGTCCGGAGCTGCCCCTCAGTCCAGAGGCGCCCCTCAGTCCAGTGGGGCCATTTAGGAGGGTCGCCGTTCCTAAGAGGCCACGGAAGCGGGTATTGACTATGGTGGAGTGGGGGCCACGTCCAGCGCCAGAGCCGCCACCGCAGACAGATGCCCACCCAGACCCTTCCTTATAGGTTCAGGTTTTGCGGCCGGAGTCCGCACCCTGGGGGGGGGGGGGGGGGGCTTCATGAGGTAGTGTCACGTTCTGACCTTTATTTTCCTTTGTTTTTGTCTTTAGTTAGGTGGTCAGGGCGTGAGTTGGGGTGGGCAGTCTATGTTCTGTGTTTCTATGTTTAGGTTTGTCATTTGGCCTGATATGGTTCTCAATCAGAGGCAGGTGTTTTTCAGTGTCTCTGATTGGGAACCATATTTAGGTAGCCTGTTTTCACTGTTGGTTTGTGGGTGTTTGTTTCCTGTGTCAGTGTTTGTACCACACGGGACTGTTTTCGGTTAGATTTACTTTTGTTATTTTGTATTGTTACTTGTTCAGTTGATTATATTAAAACATGGACACTTACTACGCTGCGTCTTGGTCCGATCCCTGCTACACCTCCTCTTCAGACGAAGAGGAGGAAATCTGCCGTTACAGGTAGACACCTGGAATGCATTTCAATTAACACTTGTACATTCTAAAAAGTACATTTATGGAATTTCTTTCCTTCTTAATGTGTTTGAGCCAATCAGTTGTGTTGTGATAAGGTAGGCGGGTATACAGAAGATAGCCCTATTTGGTGAAAGACAAAGTCCATATTATGGCAAGGACAGCTCAAATAAGCAAAGAGAAACGACAATCCATCATTACTTTAAGACATGAAGGTCAGTCAATCCGAAAAATATCAAGTGCAGTCGCAAAAACCATCAAGCGCTATGATGAAACTGGCTGTCATTGGGACCACCACAGGGATGGAAGACCCAGAGTTACCTCTACTGCAGAGGATAAGTTCATTTGAGTTACCAGCCTTAGAAATTGCAGCCCAAATAAATGCTTCACAGAGTTCAAGTAACAGACACATCTCAAAATCGATTATTCAGAGGAGACTGTATGAATCAGGTCTTCATGGTCAAATTGCTGCAAAGGAACCACTACTAGAGGACACCAATAATAAGAAGAGACATACTTGGGCCAAGAAACACGCGCAATGGACATTAAACCGGTGGAAATTTGTCCTTTTTTCTGGAGTCCAAATTTGAGATTTTTGGTTCCAACCACAGTGTCTTTGTGAGACACGTTGTGGGTGAACAGATGATCTCTGCATGTTTATTTCCCACCGTGAAGCATGGGGGAGGAGGTGTTATGATGTGGGGTTGCTTTTCTGGTGACACTGTCTGTGATTTATTTACACTTCACACTTAACCAGCATGGCTACCACAGCATTCAGCAGCGATACGCCATCCCATCTGGTTTGGGCTTAGTGGGACTATCATTTGTTTTTCAACAGGACAATGACCCAACACACCTCTAGGCTGTGTAAGGGCTATTTGACCAAGAAGGAGAGTGATGGAGTGCTGCATCAGATTACCTGGCCTCCACAATCCCCCGACCTCAACCAAATTGAGATGGTTTGGGATGAGTCGGACGGCAGAGTGAAGGAAAAGCAGCCAACAAGTGCTCAGCACATATGGGAACTCCTTCAAGACTGTTGGAAAGCATTCCTGGTGAAGCTGGTTGAGAAAATACCAAGAGTGTGCAAAGCTGTCATCAAGGCAAAGGATGGCTATTTGAAGAATCTTAAATATAAAATATATGTTGATTTGTTTAACACTTTTACTACATGATTCCATATGTGTTATTTCATAGTTTTGATGTCTTCGCTATTATTCTACAATGTAGAAAATAGTAAAGATAAAGAAAAACCCTTGAATGAGTAGGTGTTCTAAACCTTTTGACCGGTAGTGTATATATTTTTTGGTGAGTCTTTCTTAAAGTACACATGTACTGTACACCTTTCCTCACATACTGTACAGAAATAGTGTACATTATCTGTGCACTTTATTATTAGTTCTTATTGGTCAAAAGGGTGCACATATTGAGCTAATGGACTCTTTTTGGAACCTTCTCACAATACCTTCATCATGTCCTTATTCATCAGGCCATTGCACGGACTCCACCTGTGACTAAACCAATATGTGCAGCATATTAAGTTCCTGACATTATACTCCCACAGAAGGTCATCTGAGTGTATGTGGAGCTGACCTCAGCTCAGTGTAACCTTGGCAGCAAACGGAAGGAGCATGTTGCTGAAGGATATTAGGTTGTAATAAGGACAAACTCTCTCTCTTGCTCTGACTCTGTCTTGCTTTCTGTCTCTGTCTCGTCTCCCCGGTCTAAGAATGTTGGGTCGATAGATTCATACACTCTCTCTGGGTGGGTTGGACCTTGGTTCCCAGACCTGTTTGTGCCATTTCAAACTTCTCTCTTATTCATTGTCATGCATGCAGAAACAGATGGCGACCAGGCATTGTGGTTTGATTCAAGAAGAAATCAGTAATGTGTGTGTGTGCTTGTGTGTGTCCTCTCAGTTGGTGGTGATAGCCTTTGACGATGGAGAGCCAGTGAAGGACAACCGAACTCTGGTGGAGATCACTGTTCTCCAGCCCTCCAGGATCCCCATCTTCACTCAGGAGGAGTACAGGTAACACACGCACTTACACACGCACGCTCAAACGCATGTGTGCGTGCACACTCACTTGAATATTACCACATATACATCTTACTTATATACAGCTCATTACTCAAAGCTGCATGCAGGGCTGGGTAGGTTACTTTCTAAATGTAATCCGTTACAGTTCAAAATTGTAATCAGTAATGTAACTTTTGGATTCCCCAAATTATGTAACGTAATCTGATTACTTTTGGATTTCTTTCCCTTTAAGAGGCATTAGAAGAAGACACAAAGGATCCCAAAATTGTATATGTTTTGTTGTTACATACACCAGATAGGTCCAGTGAAATGTGTTGTTTTACAGGATCAGCCATAGTAGTACAGCATCCCTAGTGCAAATGAGGGTTAAGTGCCTTGCTCAAGGACACATCAACAGATTTTGCACTTTGTCGGCTCGGGTATATATTATTAGCATTGTGGCTGGAGCAGGGTTGAGAAAATCTTGGTTTTGATGCGATATTGCGGCTTCTCTGAGAGTGAGATACACCAACTCTGACATTCATCAAATGTTTTTTTGTATGATAATATTGAACAGCAGGTGGTATTAGCTGTGAGGTACCAGTCAGTGTATTATGTATCCTACTGTCCCTTGGAGCTTATTAAGTAAAGCTTGTTAGAGGCAAATTGATTTCTAACTGCGTTTGTCAGTCATGGCATAGAATCATGGCAAAATGTGTCATTTCTAATAGAGTTGGACATGCCTTGTTCACATTAGGGAGAGCATTTCATAAGGTCAGCTCATACGGTCAAGCTGCTGTTTTGTGCTCACTTTACAGTAATTGCTCGATCTTGTGTAAACTGTATGTCAGAAAGTTCTGCCTGTGTGTGTGTCTGTCTGTCTGTCTGTCTGTCTGTCTGTCTGTCTGTCTGTCTGTCTGTCTGTCTGTCTGTCTGTCGTGTCCTATGTTTATAACTACGTGCATTCACTATTAGGAATGTGTGTGTTCTGTTTCTTTTCCCGTGCTCATGTTCTCTCTATTCCAGGCATTATCTTATGATTGATCAATGCAATATACATTCCCAGCGGTGTGTCTGATGAAGGGCCTTAGATTAGCTTGTGAATGAGTGTTATGTCCTACACACACAGAAGGTTAGGATGGCTGGCACGGCACTCTGTTGGGCATAGCATTGCTGATGCTTACCATCCACGGCGACAGCCCCAACATAAATGATGACCCATAAAAGCATTAGCCAGGTGCTAGCTCTTCCCTGCTGTACAGGACCGCACCAAAAGGGCCTCCAATCTGGTCTTCACCCCCCTACTGGACAATAGAGTGCTCCATCTTTCCTCCTCGCTTCATCTTCCTCTCTCTAAGGAACCTTCACAACACAAATCATGCTCTACACGTCCACAGAAGATGCTGTTTGTCTAACCAAAGCCCGTTAGCGGTAGCAGCAATCAGGAAGGCTGTGCCAACAGCTCCACAACACACAATTAAAACAGCTATGTGGTTGGCTTAATGCTTTCAGGGTTTTATTGTTAGTCCCCTCCATCTGTTTTGGGGAGATGAACATCTCCCAGTCATGGTTGGAGAAAACAAATGGCACGTACAGTACAGTATTGTACTGTAGTATATTGTACCTTGGCTTTCAAAATAAAATAAAATAATAACCTTTATTTAACTAGGCAAGTAAGTTAAGAACAAATTCTTATTTACAATGGCGCCCTACACCGGGCAAACCCGGACGACGCTGGGCAAATTGTGCGCCGCCCTATGGGACTCCCAATCGCAGCCGGTTGTGATACAGCCTAGATTCAAAGCAGGGTGTCTGTAGTGACCTCTGCACCACTTGGGAGCTTGTGTTGTTGAAATTCTGAGCACCAGTTTGTTTGTTTGTTTGTAATACTACATGTAGCATTAATTACAGAAGTCTTACAACAATTAGGCTACACCATCTGAAATGATATACCGTGTACAGTAGAGTTGAAAAATGGACAGATTCCTTCATGTTATACTCAAGTTTAAATAACACTGAAATGCATGAACAGTAAGTTTATATTTATGTAATGTGTTAATGTTATTTTTATTTATTTATTTTTTATTTATTTCACCTTTATTTAACCAGGTAGGCAAGTTGAGAACAAGTTCTCATTTACAATTGTGACCTGGCCAAGATAAAGCAAAGCAGTTCGACACATACAACAACACAGAGTTACACATGGAGTTAAACAAACATACAGTCAATAATACAGTAGAAAAATAAGTCTATATACAATGTGAGCAAATGAGGTGAGATAAGGGAGGTAAAGGCAAAACAAGGCCATGGAGGGCCTCCCGGGTGACGCAGTGGTCTAGGGCACTGCATCGCAGCGCTAGCTGTGCCACCAGAGACTCTGGGTTCTGTCGCAGCCGGCCGCGACCGGGAGGTCCGTGGGGCGACGCACAATTGGCTTAGTGTCGTCCGGGTTAGGGAGGGTTTGCCAGGTAGGGATATCCTTGTCTCATCGCGCACCAGCGACTCCTGTGGCGGGCCGGGCGCAGTGCGCGCTAACCAAGGTAGCCAGGTGCACGGTGTTTCCTCCGACACATTGGTGCGGCTGGCTTCCGGGTTGGAGGCGCGCTGTGTTAAGAAGCAGTGCGGCTTGGTTGGGTTGTGTTTCGGAGGACGCATGGCTTTCGACCTTCGTCTCTCCCGAGCCCGTACGGGAGTTGTAGCTATGAGACAAGATAGTAATTACTAACAATTGGATACCACGAAATTGGGGAGAAAAGGGGGTAAAATAAAAAATAATAAAAATAAAAAAAGGCCATGGTGGCGAAGTAAATACAATATAGCAAGTAAAACACTGGAATGGTAGATTTGCAATGGAAGAATGTGCAAAGTAGAAATATAAATAATGGGGTGCAAAGGAGCTAAATAAATAAATAAATATGGTAGGGGAAGAGGTAGTTGTTTGGGCTAAATTATAGATGGGCTATGTACAGGTGCAGTAATCTGTGAGCTGCTCTGACAGCTGGTGCTTAAAGCTAGTGAGGGAGAAGTGTTTCCAGTTTTAGAGATTTTTGTAGTTCGTTCCAGTCATTGGCAGCAGAGAACTGGAAGGAGAGGTGGCCAAAGGAGTAATTGGTTTCGGGGGAGACCAGAGAGATATACTGTACCTGCTGGAGTGCGTGCTACGAGTGGGTGCTGCTATGGTGACCAGCGAGCTGAGATACGGGGGGAATTTACCTAGCAGGGTCTTCGAGATGACCCGGAGCCAGTGTGTTTGGCGACGAGTATGAAACGAGGGCCAGCCAACGAGAGCGTACAGGTCGCAGTGGTGGGTAGTATATGGGGCTTTGGTGACAAAACGGATGACACTGTGATAGACTGCATCCAATTTATTGAGTAGGGTATTGGAGGCTAATTTGTAAATGACATCGCCAAAGTCGAGGATCGGTAGGATGGTCAGTTTTACGAGGGTATGTTTGGCAGCATGAGTGAAGGATGCTTTGTTGCGAAATAGGAAGCCAATTCTAGATTTAACTTTGGATTGGAGATATTTGATGTGAGTCTGGGAGGAGAGTTTACAGTCTAACCAGACACCTAGGTATTTGTAGTTGTCCACATATTATAAGTCAGAACCGTCTAAGTCAGAGTAGTGATGCTGGACGGGCGGGCAGGTGCATGCAGCGATCGGTTGAAGAGCATGCATTTAGTTTTACTTGTATTTAAGAGCAGTTGGAGGCCACGGAAGGAGAGTTGTATGGCATTGAAGCTCGTCTGGAGGGTTGTTAACACAGTGTCCAAAGAAGGGCCATATGTATACAGAATGGTGTCGTCTGCGTAGAGGTGGATCAGAGACTCACCAGCAGCAAGAGCAACATCATTGATGTATACAGAGAAGAGAGTCGGCCCAAGAATTGAACCCTGTGGCACCCCCATAGAGACTGCCAGAGGCCCGGACAACAGGCCCTCCGATTTGACACACTGAACTCTATCAGAGAAGTAGTTGGTGAACCAGGCGAGGCAATCATTTGAGATACCAAGGCTATCGAGTCTGCCGATGAGGATGTGGTGATTGACAGAGTCGAAAGCCTTGTTCAGGTCAATGAATACGGCTGCACAGTATTGTTTCTTATCGATGGCGGTTAGGATATTGTTTAAGACCTTGAGCGTGGCTGAGGTGCACCCATGACCAGCTCTGAAACCAGATTGCATAGCGAAGAAGGTGCGGTGGGTTTCGAAATGGTCGGTAATATGGTTGTTGACTTGGCATTCGAAGACCTTAGAAAGGCAGGGTAGGATAGATATAGGTCTGTAGCAGTTTGGGTCAAGACTGTCCCCCCCTTTAAAGAGGGGGATGACCGCAGCTGCTTTGAAATCTTTCGGAATCTCAGACGACACGAAAGAGAGGTTGAACAGGCTAGTAATAGAGGTTGCAACAATTTCGGCAGACAATTTTAGAAAGAAAGGGTCCAGATTGTCTAGCCCGGCTGATTTGTAGGGGTCCAGATTTTGCAGCTCTTTCAGAACATCAGCTGACTGGATTTGGGAGAAGGAGAAATGTGTGAAGGCTTGGGCGAGTTGCTGTGGGGAGTGCAGTGCTGTTAACCGGGGTAGGGGTAGCCAGGTGGAAAGCATGGCCAGCCGTAGAAAAACGCTTATTGAAATTCTCAATTATAGTGGATTTATATCGTTGGTGATAGAGTTTTCTATCCTCAGTGCAGTGGTTAGCTGGGAGGAGGTGTTCTTATTCTCCATGGACTTTACAGTGTCCCAGAACTTTTTGGAGTTTGTGTTGCAGGAAGTAAATTTCTGCTTGAAAAAGCTAGCCTTGGCTTTTCTAACTGCCTGTGTATATTGGTTTCTAACTTCCCTGAAAAGTTGCATATCACGGGGGCTGTTCGATGCTAATGCAGAACGCCATAGGATGTTTTTGTGTTGGTTAAGGGCAGTCAGGTCTGGAGAGAACCAAGGGCTATATCTGTTCCTGGTTCTAAATTTATTGAATGGGGCATGCTTATTTAAGATGGTGAGGAAGGCATTTTTTTTTTTATAACCAGGCATCCTCTACTGACTGGATGAGGTCAATATCCTTCCAGGATACCCGGGCCAGGCCGATTAGAAAGGCCTGCTCGCTGAAGTGTTTCAGGGTGATGAGTTTGACAGTGATGAGTGGAGGTCGTTTGACCGGTGACCCATTACGGATGCAGGCAATGAGGCAGTGAACGCTGAGATCTTGGTTGAAAACAGCAGAGGTGTATTTAGAGGGCAAGTTGGTTAGGATGATATCTATGAGGGTGCCCGTGTTTACGGCTTTGGGGTGGTACCTGGTAGGTTCATTGATAATTGATATCATTGATAATTTGTGTGAGATTGAGGGCATCAAGCTTAGATTGTAGGATGGCTGGGGTGTTAACCTCTCTGGGATCGTTCGGGACGCTAGCGTCCCACCTCACCAACAGCCAGTGAAATTGCAGGGCGCCAAATTCAAAACAACAGAAATCTCATAATTATAATTCCTCAAACATACAAGTATTTTATACCATTTTAAAGGTAATCTTGTTGTTAATCCAACCACAGTGTCCGATTTCAAAAAGGCTTTACAGCAAAAGTGCCACAAACGATTATGTTAGGTCACCGCCAAATCACAGAAAAACACAACCATTTTTCCAGCCAAAGTGGAGTGGAGTCACAAAAAGCAGAAATATAGATAAAACTAATCACTAACCTTTGATGATCTTCATCAGATGACACTCATAGGACTTCATGTTACACAATACATGTATGTTTTGTTTGGTAAAGTTCATATTTATATCAAAAAAACTCAGTTTACATTGGCGCCATGTTCAGAAATGCCTCTAAAACATCCAGAGAAATTGCAGAGAGCCACATCAAATCAAATAAATACTCATCATAAACTTTGATGAAAGATACGTTTTATATAGAATTAAAGATAAACTTGTTCTTAATGCAACCGCTGTGTCAGATTTCAAAAAAGCTTTACGGCAAAAGCACAATATTCAATAATCTGAGCACAGCGGTCAGCCACAAAAGCAAGCCATACAGTTACCCGCCAAATTGTGGAGTCAACAAAAGTCAGAAATAGCATTATAAATCTTCACTTGCCTTTGCTGATCTTCGTCGGAATGCACTCCCAGGACTCCCACAAGAAATGTTTGTTTTGTTCGATTACGTCCATATTTATGTCCAAATACCTCCGTTTTGTTTGCGCGTTTAGTTCACTATGACAAAGGCACAAGTCAAAAGAGTCAAAAGTCAAAAGAGTTCCATTACAGTTTGTAGAATTGTTTGGGTACAGACCTGGATAGTAGGACAGAACTCTGCAGGCTATCAAGGCAGTAGATTGCAACACCGCCCCCTTTGACCGTTCTATCTTGTCTGAAAATGTTGTAGTTAGGGATGGAGATTTCAGAGTTTTTGGTGGTCTTCCTAAGCCAGGATTCAGACACGGCTAGGACATCTGGGTTGGCAGAGTGTGCTAAAGCAGTGAATAAAACAAACTTAGGGAGGAGGCTTCTAATGTTAACATGCATGAAACCAAGGCTATTACGGTTACAGAAGTCATCAAAAGAGAGCGCCTGGGGAATAGGAGTGGAGCTAGGTACTGCAGGGCCTGGATTCACCTCTACATCACCAGAGGAACAGAGGAGGAGTAGGATAAGGGTACGGCTAAAAGCTATGAGAATTGGTCGTCTAGGACTTCCGGAACAGAGAGTAAAAGGAGCAGGTTTCTGGGGGCGATAAAATAGCTTCAAGGTATAATGTACAGACAAAGGTATGGTAGGATGTGAATACAGTGGAGGTAAACCTAGGCATTGAGTGATGATGATGAGAGAGATATTGTCTCTAGAAACATCATTGAAACCAGGTGATGTCATCGCATGTGTGGGTGGTGGAACTGAAAGGTTGGATAAGGTATAATGAGCAGGGCTACAGGCTATACAGTGAAATAAGCCAATAAACACTAACCAGAACAGCAATGGACAAGGCATATTGACATTAAGGAGAGGCATGCTTAGCCGAGTGATCATAAGGGTCCAGTGAGTAGTGAGGTTGGTTGGGGTCACAGCGATTCAGACAGCTAGCCGAGCCATGGGTAGCAAGCTGGCAGAGGATGGAGGTCTGTTTTTAGCCACCTCGTGCGTTTCCGTCGGTAGGTTAGTGGGGTTCCGTGTGGTAGAGGGGATCAATCCAATTGGCAAAATAGATATAGTTATAGTTACCCAAGAAAATTTTCCGATAGACCTATTCAGATAGCAGCTGATAAGACAGCTAACGATTAGCAGGCTGCAGATGGGCGTTCAGGTAACGTCGCGACGGAGGGGCCAGTTGGATAACTCCCTCGGGTAGATAACGTCGGTAGTCCAGTTGTGAAGGCCCGGTAGGGCTCCGCATCGGCAGTAAAACGGGTCCGGATAGGTGATTGTAGCCCAGGAGTGGCTGATGGAACTCTTCAGCTGGCTAGCTCCGGAATAATTGATGTTTGCTCCGGGGCCGACGTAAGCCAATAGTCACTCGGATAGCAGCTAGCTAGCTGCAAGATCCAGGTGTAAATGTCCAGAGCTTGCAGTAGAAATCCGGGGATATGGAGAGAAAATAGGTCCGGTATGCTCTGGTCTGAGTCGCATTGTACAAAACTGGCGATAGCTTTTCGAGCTAAAGGATAGCTGACCAACCGTGGTTAGCTGAATACTAACGTTAGCCAGTGAACTGGCTAGCTTCTGGCTAGCTTCTGGCCTGAAGCTTTTTTTTTTTAATTGGTGAGGCGGGTTGCAGGAAAGTGTTTTGAAGTTGAGTTTTTAGAAAAAATATATATAAAAAGATATGCGAAGAAAAGATGTAAATATATATATACACGGGACACGACAAGACGAGGACAAAGGACGTCTAACTGCTATGCCATCTTGGAAAAAAATATGATGTTATGATGTTGATGTATGATGTAATGTTGAATATGACATTATTGTTGTACATTCATAAATTACATCAAGTTTGAATTCAAATCATATTCAAATCGAAACATAGATACAATTTACTAGGAAAACAAGTTAATAGGCTTTATAAACAAGGGCCCATTGCAAGAACAATTCTTCCTGTTTGAAACCTTTCACTTAATTACAATGATGGCCTTTAGATGGAACTCACAAACACATCCCTGTGGGGAAGTTTTCAGCGCTGGGCACAGGACAGCAATTCATTTATTTTCCCCAGCATGTCTGACTGCAGGAGAGGAGCGGTATGCTTTTTTCTAAGCTGGGAATCCCTACCGTGCTCTATGGAGGGGAGGCTACTTTACTTTACTGGTCCCATGTAGCAGACCTTCAGCTTAAAAGCATCTTTAACTTAGGCCTGCTGCTTATCTCCCACAGCACTTCGCCTGAGCTGAGGGTTGAGAGCTGCGGGATGGGGATGGATGCTCTAAATCACAGGACACTAAGCCTCGCCACTTCTCACTTTGTCATTTTAATGATCACAGCAATTATAGCCTCTCTACTCTACTAGCTTCTCTTTCTCCTCCTCTCTTTCTCCTCCTCTCTTTCTTCTCCTCTCTTTCTTCTGTCTCTTTCTCTTTCTCTCTCTCTCTTTCTCCTCTCTCTCTCTCTCTCTCTCTCTCTCAATTCAATTACATTTGCTTTATTGGCATGACATAACAATCTACATATTGCCAAACCTTATTTTGGATATTTACAATATGAAAAAAAAAGAGAGAATCAAAATTGTCAACAGGAAAACAGTAACAACAATAACCAAGGGTCAAAATAACCATACAATAACAATAAGCATACAGTAGAGTACATGTGCAGGTTGATTGGTCTGTCGGACACTGTCCCTCAACTTATGGCAGGCAGCAATGTAGTGTGCTGCCAACCCACAGCTCTCTGCGTCCTCCCCCAACAGGACAGGTAGCCTACTCTCATCAGAGAGGTCTTTGAAACCTTGAATTTTGGTTTCAAATTTGGGGAAATGACACTCTAATTGTTTTATATTTTTGACATTTTGTCAGGAAATGCAGCTCCGTCTCAGGTTCTGCTGTTGTGCAGTGGTTGCACAGCCTTTCCTCTACAGGGAGCCAGGTTTTCCTGTGTCTACCCTTCTCAATGGCAAGGCTGTGCTCACTGAGCCTGTACTTTGTCAAGGTTTTTCTAAAGGTTTTGATCAGTAACCATGGTCAAATAGTTAGCCACGGTGTACAGTCGATTTAGGGCCAGATAGCACTGCATTTTGCTTTGTGTTTGTGCTTGTGTTTCCCAATAAGCAATGTAGTTTTGTTTTGACTGTGTTGTAATTTGGTTTATTCTGATTGATTGGATGTTCTGGTCCTGAGGCTTCAGTGTGTTAGTAGAACAGGTTTGTGAACTCAGCCCCAGGACCAGCTGGATGAGGGGACTCTTTTCTTTGCTCAGCTCTTGGCATTGCAGGGCTTGGTAATGATATGAGAGGGGGTCATGTTTCCAAAACTTTATTGCTCTTTTTTGAGTTTTTATTATTAGTGGATATTGGCCTAATTCTGCCCTGCATGCATTGTTTGTAGTTTTCTTCTGGACATGTAGGATAATCTTACAGAACTCTGCATGCAGGGTTTCAATGGGGTGTTTGTTCCATTTGATGAAATCTTGTTTTGCAAGTGGACCCCACACCTCGCTGCCATAAAGTGCAATTGGTTCAATGACAAATTCAATTAGTTTTAGACAAATTTTAATAGGTATTTCAATTTCAATTTGCTTTTTAATGGCGTAGAATGCCCTGCGTGCTTTCTCTCTCAGTTCATTCACTGCCTCATTAAGGTGTCCAGTTGAGCTTATTTTTAAACCTAAGTAATTGTAGTGTGTGCAGTACTCTATATATTTTGTACCAATTGAGAACTTTGGTCTAATTCCCTGAGATCTGGATCTTCTCTGGAAAATCATTATGTTTTGGGTTTACTGCCAGGGCCCAGGTCTGGCAGTACTGCTCTATCAGGTCCAGGCTCTGCTGTAGGCCAAGTGTTGTGGGTGACAGCAGGCATAGGTCATCTGCGAAGAGTAGGCATTTAACTTCTGAATTGTGGAAACCTACACCAGGGGCTGAGGATTTTTCTAGAATAGTGAACAATTTGTTGATGTAAATATTGAAGAGTGCAGGGCTCAGATTGCAACCCTGACGAAGGCCCCGCCCCTGGTTAAAGAATTCTGTTCTTTTCTTGCAAATTTTAATGCTGCACATATTGCCAGTATACATAGATTTAATTATGTCATGTTTTACCCCCTACACCACTTTCAATAACTTTGTAGAACAGTCCTGTATGCCAAATAGAATCAAATGCTTTTTGGAAGTCGATAAAGCAAACGTATATTTTGGTGTTATTTTGGTAGACATGTTTATCTATCAGGGTGTGTAGGGTGTAAATATGATCAGTTGTGCGATGTTTTGGTATAAATCCAATTTGGCTTTTACTCAAGACATTATGCTTATTAAGGATGTTTAGAACTCTTACATTTATAATACTACAGAAAACCTACCCCAGGTTACTGTTCACACAAATGCCTCTGTAGTTGTTAGCGTCAAATTTGTCTCCGTTCTTAAAGATTGGGGTTATGAGTCCTTGATTCCAGATGTCAGGGAA
Organism: Salvelinus alpinus; assembly: GCF_045679555.1. Taxonomy (NCBI): domain Eukaryota; kingdom Metazoa; phylum Chordata; class Actinopteri; order Salmoniformes; family Salmonidae; genus Salvelinus; species Salvelinus alpinus. The sequence goes on from NC_092117.1 coordinate 17,929,526, forward strand.
ATAACCTACACTCAGGATCAAATTAAACATTTTTAATATAGCCAATTGAAATTTTGCACTAGTGAGTTTGAGCATCTCATTTAGGATGCCATCAGGTCCTTATGCTTTTTTAAATTTGAGGGCCTGAAGTTTCTTATAGAACTCCTGGTCGGTAATTAGGGAGTCCAGTGGATTTTGATTGTCCTTAATTGCTTTTTCTAATCCATTCAATTTCTCATGAATTTGGCGTTGTTCTGCGTTTGTGACAATTTGAACAGTGTTGTAGAGTGTTTTAAAATGGGTTGTCCATATGTCCATTTTGTATCGCTAATTCCTCTTGTTTAGATTGATTTTTATTTTTTTTCAAATTTTGCCAGAAGTTGTTTGTGTTTATGGACTCCTCAATCTATCTCTCTCTTTCTCCTCTCTTTCCTCTCTCTTTCCTCTCTCTCTCTCTCTTTCCCCTCTCTCTCTCTCTCTCTCTCTTTCTCCTCTCTCTTTCTCCTCTCTCTTTCTCCTCTCTCTCAAATTCAAATTTAAATTCAAGCTGCTTTATTGGCATGAAAAACATTGTGTCAATATTGCCAAAGCAACAACATATACAATATACATTGTAATAAAATTATAAACAATAACAAATAATAATATAAAATGGTAGTAAATAATAATACAATATTAAATACAAAATAACAACAATATAGTAAATATGTAATAAATATGAAAAGCTAAACATGGACAATGAAACAATAACTGTCATCTTCACCATTACACCAGTACTACAACTACCATCATCATTACTACTACTACTACTACTACTACCACCACCATCGTTAAACTGCTATCAGTACCATCAACCTACTACCCATACCACTACTGTTTGGAATGATAAACAACAATACTAATAGAAATAACAATAATAGTAATAACAACAATACTAATAATAAGTAAGTTACTATTTACTATGCAGGTGTTATTATTCAGTGTCCCTCAGGCTATGGCAGGCAAATATATATTTGGCTGCAAGAGGAGCCGTTGCTCCTTCGCCCATGAGTATTTTTAGTTTTTCCTCTGGGTTTAATAAGTTAAAATTTGGAATAAATATAGTCATTTCTGTGAATAATGAATCTCTTGGTGAGGAATATTTCAGTGTATGTTTTTACTGTTTCAAAGTATCAAATCAAATGTATTTATATAGCCCTTCTTACATCAGCTGATATCTCAAAGTGCTGTACAGAAACCCAGCCTAAAACCTCAAACAGCAAGCAATGCAGGTGTAGAAGCACGGTGGCTAGGAAAAACTCCCTAGAAAGGCCAAAACCTAGGAAAAAACTTAGAGAGGAACCAGGCTATGAGGGGTGGCCAGTCCTCTTCTGGCTGTGCCGGGTGGAGATTATAACAGAACATGGCCAAGATGTTCAAATGTTCATAAATGACCAGCATGGTCAAATAATAATAATCACAGTATTCATATCGTAGCTCTGGGTTGTTTTGCTGCTTAAGTTTTTCATTTGACATTTGTCTTGTTTTCTAATTGTTTTACATTCATTATCAAACCATTTTTCAGAAACATTTAGTTTTTTGTTTCTGATGTAGTATGTAGTTCTCAAATGTGCCTTTGTAACGGTCGTCTGTTGAAGAAGGATCGGACCAAAGCGCAGCGTGGTAAGTGTTCATGCTTTTTAGTACAACTGAACACTAATAACAAAGAGAATGAACGAAAACCGAAACAGTCCTGTCAGGTGCAGAAACACAAAACAGAAAATAACTACCCACAAAGCATCGGTGGGGAAAAGCTACCAAAGTATAATTCTCAATCAGAGACAACGATAGACAGCTGCCTCTGATTGAGAACCACACCCGGCCAAACACAAAGAAATACAAAACATCCAGCTCCGGACTGAAGGGCGCCTCTGGAGGCTCCGGACTGGAGGGCGACACTGGAGGGTCCGGACTGGAGGACGTCGCTGGAGGGTCCGGACTGGAGGGCGAATCTGGAGGCTCCGGACTGGTAGGGCGACACTGGAGGCTCCGGACTGGAGGGCTTCGCTGGAGGGTCCGGACTGGAGGAAGACTCTGGAGGGAGGAGACACAGAGACAGCTTGGTGCGTGGAGCTGCCACAGGGCCCACCAGGCTGGGGAGACCTACAGGAGGCCTGGTGGGTAGAGGAGGCACCGGATGAACCGGGCTGTGGGGGAGCACTGGAGATCTGGTGCTTACCACTCGCACCTCTCCATTTGGCTCAATGCCCACTTTAGCCCGGTACGGGCGGAGCGCAGGTATAGGACGAACTAAACTGTCCCAGCGCCACGGAGACGCAGTACGCAGAGCCGGTGGAGGATACACTGGGCCGAAACGGCGCACCGGAGACCAAGCGCGCTGAGCTGGCACAATCCGCCCTGGCTGGATGCCCACTCTCGCATGGCACTTGCGGGGGGCTAGCATATAGCGCTCCGGGCTATGAGCGCGCACTGGAGACACTGTGCGCTTTACCGCATAACACGGTGCCTGACCAGTACCACGCTGCTTCCGGTAAGCACGGGGAGTTGGCTCAGGTCTATCGCCTGACTCTGCCAATATACCCGTGTACCCCCCCCAAAAAAAATGCGCTGCCTTGCCTCATATCGCCGCCTCTCAGCTTTAGCTGCCTCCAGTTCTTCTTTCGGGCGGCGATATTCCCCAGCCTGTCTCCAGGGTCCCTGTCCGGCCAATATCTCCTCCCATGTCCAGGAGTCCTGAACCCTCTGCTTGGTCCGCTTGTGGTGGGTAGTTATGTTAACAGTCGTCTGTTGAAGATGGATCGGACCAAAGCGCAGCGTGGTAAGTGTTCATGCTTTTTAGTACAACTGAACACTAATAACAAAAATAACAAAGAGAATGAACGAAAACCGAAACAGTCCTGTCAGGTGCAGAAACACAAAACAGAAAATAACTACCCACAAAGGATCGGTGGAGAAAAGCTACCTAAGTATGATTCTCAATCAGAGACAACGATAGACAGATGCCTCTGATTGAGAACCACACCCGGCCAAACACAAAGAAATACGAAACATAGAAAATTAACATAGAATGCCCACCCAAATCACACCCTGACCAAACCAAAATAGAGACATAAAAAGCTCTCTACGGTCAGGGCGTGACAGCCTTAGATGCTGCTTTTTGGAATATGCAGTTGATGTTTTGAGTAGCCGAATTGACATCTTCTTTATTGTTTTGGTATTGTGAGTTATTGAAAAACTGTATAGAGTTCATAATTTATTTTCTGTTCAATGTTTCAATGAATCTCTCTGCACTGTTTGGAGCCCATCTGTACAATTGGTTTATGTTGTAGAGTTTATTGGGCTGTTTTTTTTTAATGAATATTGCCGGTTAATTTCTTCAGAAACACGTTGATCTGACTGTGATCTGACGATGGTGTCTGGTCTGACAGTGAATGCACTAATGGAGGAGGGGTCAATGTCAGTGATGGCATAATCGACTATACTTGTCCCAAGAGCTGTGTAGTAAGTAAACTGACCTAAAGAGTCCCCTCTGATTCTACCATTAAGCATGTACAGGCCTAAGGCTCGACAGAGATGCACTAACTCCTTCCCATTTGTTCAGTATTTGGTCAGGACTGTTTCTATTATTTATAATAGGGCTACTGTACAAGAAGGGGTGTCCAAATATGTGGTGGTTACCACCCGCATCAGTGTAGTCAGGCTCAGAACCTGTTCTTGCATTGAAATCTCCACAAAGAAGCACTTTACCCTGTATGGAGATTGTCAAAAAACTGATCATCATACTATTATGAATCTGAAGGAGGAGCATAAGCTGCACATATGTATACATCAATGTCACAATAGAATGTACCTTTGTTAAGTTTTAGCCAAATGTGATTAGTACCTTTTTTCATTTCATTCAGTGCTAAATCCTGCTTATGCCAAATGATGATTCCACCTGAGTCTCAGCCCCGTTTAACATTTTTATGTTTGATTGATGGTAGTAAACTTTCTCTATAGCCTGAGGGACACTGAGTATCTATTTCTCCACGACACCATGTTTCCAGTAGGATTATGATGTCCTGTCCCTTGATGTTTTTAATCAATTCTGGATTTGTTGTTTTATATCCAAAATGTGAAGAGTATAGTCCCTGGATATTCCAAGAGCTGATAGTTAATGATCTCATTTATAATAAGTGATATTCACTGGTTTGAGTAAAGTACATTGAAAAAACCAAAATAATAATGTGTGTGTGTGTGTGTGTGTGTGTGTGTGTGTGTGTGTGTGTGTGTGTGTGTGTGTGTGTGTGTGTGTGTGTGTGTGTGTGTGTGTGTGTGTGTGTGTGTGTGTGTGTGTGTGTGTGTGTGTGTGTGTGTGTGTGTGTGTGTGTGTGTGTGTGTGTGTGTGTGTGTGTGTGTGTGTGTGTGTGTGTATTAAAGGGTCTGTCTAGCCCAGTAGTCTGTATATTAGATGCAGTAGTTGGCACACCTCTCCAATCTCTGATTGTTCTAGGTGTCTTTTGCCAGAGGTTACCTCAGCACATGTAGGCTGATGATCTGAATGATACATGGTGTGGACTGCATCATGTGGTGTACTTCTCTGAAGGACAGTGTTCTGCCCTACCCTGGAGTGGTCAGAGCTGTGTTGTGATGGGCCAGGTCCAGTAGAGCTGTGTTGTGATGGGCCAGGTCTAGTAGAGCTGTGTTGTGATGGGCCAGGTTCAGTAGAGCTGTGTTGTGATTGGCCGGGTCTAGTAGAGCTGTGTTGTGATGGGCCAGGTCTAGTAGAGCTGTGTTGTGATGGGCCGGGTCTAGTAGAGCTGTGTTGTGATGGGCCAGGTCTAGTAGAGCCGTGTTGTGATGGGCCAGGTTCAGTAGAGCTGTGTTGTGATGGGCCGGGTCTAGTAGAGCTGTGTTGTGATGGGCCAGGTCTAGTAGAGCTGTGTTGTGATGGGCCAGGTCCAGTAGAGCTGTGTTGTGATGGGCCAGGTCTAGTAGAGCTGTGTTGTGATGGGCCAGGTCTAGTAGAGCTGTGTTGTGATGGGCCGGGTCTAGAAGAGCTGTGTTGTGATGGGCCGGGTCTAGAAAAGCTGTGTTGTGATGGGCCTGGTCTAGTAGAGCTGAGTTGTGATGGGCCGGGTCTAGTCGTGCTGTCCTGGGGCGGGTCTGGTGTGGGTCTCTCTCTCTCTCTTTCTTCTCTCTCTCTTCTCCCTCCTCTCTCTCTCTCTTTCTCCTTATTTCTCTATCTTTCACATTTTTTCTCTCGCTCTCTTTGTTCTCTCTCTCTCCTCTCTCGTTCTCCCCTCTCTCTTTCTCTCTTTCTCCCCTCTCTCTTTCTCTCTCTCTCTCTCTCTCTTTCTCCCCTCTCTCTCTCCACTCTTTCTCTCTTTCTCCCCTCTTTTCCCCCCTCTCTTTCTCCTCTCTCTTTCTCCCCTCTCTCTTTCTCTCTTTCTCCTCTCTTTCTCCTCTCTCTCTTTTCTCTCTTTCTCCCTTCTCTCTTTCTGTCTTTCTCCCCTCTCTCTTTCTCCTCTCTCTCTTTATCTCTTTCTCCCCTCTCTTTTTCCCCTCTCTCTCTCCCCTCTCTCTTTCTCCTCTCTCTCTTCTCTCTTTCTCCTTTCTCATCTCTCCCCTCTCTCTTTCTCCCCTCTCTTTCTCCTCTCTCTCTCTTTCTACCCTCTCTCTCTCTCTTTCTCTCTTTCACCCATCTCTCTTTCTCCCCTCTCTCTTTCTCCCCTCTCTCTTTCTCTCTTTCTCCCCTCTCTCTCTCCTCTCTCTTTCTCTCTTTCTCCCTTCTCTTTTTCCCCTCTCTTTCTCCTCTCTCCCCTCTCTCTTTCTCCCATCTCTTTTCCCCCTCTCTCTTTACATCTTTCTCCCCTCTCTCTTTCTCTCTTTCTCCTCTCTTTCTTTTCTATCTTTCTAATTTCTCGTCTCTCCCCTCTCTCTTTCTCCCTTCTCTCTTTCTGTCTTTCTCCCCTCTCTCTTTCTCTCTTTCTCCCCTCTCTCTTTCTCTCTCTCTTTCTCCCCTCTCTTTCTCTCCCCTCTCTTTCTCCCCTCTCTCTCTTTCTACCCTCTCTCTCCTCTCTCTTTCTCCCCTATCTTTCTCTTTCACCCATCTCTCTTTCTCTCTTTCTCCCCTCTCTCTTTCTCTCTCTTTCTCTCTTTCTCCCCTCTCTTTTTCCCCTCTCTTTCTCCCCTCTCTTTTTCCCCTCTCTCTTTATCTCTTTCTCCCCTCTCTCTTTCTCTCTTTCTCCTCTCTTTCTCCGCTCTCTCTTTTCTATCTTTCTCCTTTCTCGTCTCTCCCCTCTCTCTTTCTCCCCTCTCTCTTTCTCCCTTCTCTCTTTCTGTCTTTCTCCCCTCTCTCTTTCTCCCCTCTCTTTCTCCCCTCTCTCTCTTTCTACCCTCTCTCTCCTCTCTCTTTCTCCCCTCTCTCTTTCTCTCTTTCACCCATCTCTCTTTCTCTCTTTCACCCATCTCTCTTTCTCTCTTTCTCCCCTCTCTCTTTCTCCCCTCTCTCTTTCTCTCTTTCTCCCCTCTTTCTTTCTCTCTCTCTTTCTTTCTCTCCTCTCTCTCTTTCTCCCCTCTCTCTCTCTCTCTTTCTCCCCTCTCTCTTTCTCTTTCTCTCTTTCTCGTCTCTCCCCCCTCTCTCTCTTTCTCCCCTCTCTCTCTCTTTCTCTCTTTCTCCCCTCTCTCTTTCTCTCTTTCTCCCCTCTCTCTTTCTGTCTTTCTCCCCTCTCTCTTTCTCTCTTTCTCCCCTCTCTCTTTCTTTCTTTCTCCCCTCTCTCTTTCTTCTCTCTCTCTTTCTCCCCTCTCCCCTTTTCTCTCTCCCCTCTCTCTCTTTCTCCCCTCTCCCTCTTTCTCCCCTCTCTCTCTTTCTACCCTTCTCCCCTCTCTCTTTCTCCCCTCTCTCTTTCTCTCTTTCTCCCCTCTCTCTTTCTCTCTTTCTCCCCTCTCTCTTTCTCCCCTCTCTCTTTCTCTCTTTCTCCCCTCTCTCTTTCTCCCCCCTTCTTTCTGTCTTTCTCCACTCTCTCTTTCTTTCTTTCTCCCCTCTCTCTTTCTTTCTCCCCTCTCTCTTTCTTCTCTCTCTCTCTCTCTTTCTCCCCTCTCCCCCTTCCTCTCTCCCCCTTTCTCTCTCCCCTCTCTCTCTTTCTCCCCTCTCTCTCTTTCTCCCTTCTCTCTTTCTCCCCTCTCTCTCTTTCTCCCCTCTCTCTTTCTCTCCTCTCTCTTTCTTTCTCTCTCTCTCCCCTCTCTCTTTCTTCTCTCTCCCCTCTCTCTCTCTTTCTCCCCTCTCTCTCTTTGTTTCTCTTTGTTTAACCTCTCTGGTACAAGTGGGACGGTAGCGTCCCTCCTCGAGAACAGCCAGTGAAATTGCAGGGCGCCAAATTCAAAACAACAGAAATCCCATAATTAAAATTCCTCAAACATACAAGTATTATCCACCATTTTAAAGATAAACTTCTTGTAAATCCAACCACAGTGTCCGATTTCAAAAAGGCTTTACTGCGAAAGCACACCATGCGATTATGTTAGGTCAGCACCTAGTCACAGAAAACTATACAGCCATTTTTCCAGCCAAAGAGAGGAGTCACAAAAAGCAGAAATAGAGATACAATTAATCACTAACCTTTGATGATCTTCATCAGATGGCGCTCATAGGACTTCATGCTACACAATACATGTATGGTTTGTTTGATAAAGTTCTTATTTATATCCAAAAATCTCAGTTTACATTGGCGCGTAATGGTCAGAAATGCAATGTCTCAAACAAACATCCGTTGAAAGTGCAGAGCCACATCAAATTACAGAAATACTCATCATAAACATTGATAAACGATGCAAATGTTATTCATGGAAATATAGATAAACTTCTCCTTAATGCAACCGCTGTGTCAGATTTCAAAAACGCTTTATGACGAAAGCACACTTTGCGATTATGTTAGGTCTGCACCTAGCCACAGAAACCCATACAGCCATTTTCCAGCCAAGGAGAGTGTCACAAAAGTCAGAAATAGCATTCAAATGAATCACTTACCTTTGATGATCTTCATCTGGTGGCACTCCCAGGTCTCTATGTTAGACAATAAATGTTTGTTTTGTTCGATAATGTCCCTCTTTATGTCCAAATACCTCCTTTTTGTTCGCGGTTGTGTCCAGTAATCCAGTAATAAAAGGTGCGTGCACTAATTCCAGACGAAAAGTTTTTTTAAAGTACAAAAAAAGTTAGTAGTAACATGCCAAACGATGTTTTAAATCAATCCTCCGGTTGTTTTTGTCATAAATAATAAATAATATTTCAACCGGACAAAAGCTTCGTCAATAGGAAAGGAGAAACAAGAAAGGCACGTTTGTCACGACTTCCACCGAAGGTGGCTCCTCTTCCTGTTCGGGCGGCGCTCGGCGCTCGTCGTCACCGGTCTACTAGCTGCCACCGATTCCCTTTTCCTTTTCTGTTGGTTATGTCTGTATTGGTTTCACCTGTTTCTCGTTTGGGGTTTTGCTCAGGGCTATTTAAGCCGTCTATGCCCGCCTGCTTTTGTGCAGGCTTATTTTCTGTTCTGTTTATGGATGGTTGCGTTTGTTTATTTTGTTGGACTGTTTTCGTGTCCTGTTTTGGGTAGGTCATATTTTATCGCCTGTTGTTGTTGGCGTGACCTTGTTCTGACCGGAATAAATTACGGTACCCAAAACCCTCTGCTCTCTGCGCCTGACTCCGCACCCACCACTCCTAGCTACATAGCAGCGTTCCCGATCAGGGCGCATGGCTGATAAATGGACATTTCCACTGGCCACTGATTGAAAGTGCTGTATCTCCCTCATTTTTCAGAGTAAAAGCCTGAAACAATGCCTAAAGACTGGCCATGTGTAGAGGAAGACACGGAGCTTGTGAACTGGGTCCCAAGTCTTTGTATGGTGTATAGGCTTTCAATGGAAAAACAGCCTTTCAAAATAATAGTACTTCCTGGTTCGATTTTCCTCGGGTTTTCGCCTGCCATATCAGTTCTGTTATACTCACAGATATTATTTTAACAGTTTTGGAAACTTTAGAGTGTTTTCTATCCAAATCTACTATATTTGCATATATTTGCATAAGCATATCCTATCTTCTGGGTCTGAGTAGCAGGCAGTTTAAAGTTTTTGGGCACGCTTTCCATCCAAAATTCCGAATGCTGCCCCCTACCTTAGTGAAGTTAATCAATCATGTCAATCATGTCTCATTAATCAATCATGTCTTACCCTTACACCAAGCTAAAACACTGAACCTGGGGTGAGACCTTGATTATTAACCTTTCACGAGCCTCTACCCCGGGTCCGGGATCACCCCCCACCCCCCCCACACACTGATTAGCATAGCTAGCATAGCTTCACAAGTAGATAGTAGCATCTAAATATCATTAAATCACAAGTCCAAGACACCAGATGAAAGATACAGATCTTGTGAATAAAGCCACCATTTCAGATTTTTAAAATGTTTTACAGGGAAGACAAAATATGTAAATCTATTAGCTAAACACGTTAGCAAAATACACCACTATTCTAACTCCATCAGTTTCTTACTCCTTCAGGTGCTATCACCAATTCGGCTCAACTAAGATATTGATAGCCAATAACCTATAAAAAAAACCATCAGATGACAGTCTGATAACATATTCATGGTATAGGATAGTTTTTGTTAGAAAAAAGTGCATATTTCAGGTAGAAATCACAGTTTACAATTGCACCGACCATCACAAATCGACTAGAATTACTAGATAGAGCAACGTGTATGACCAATTTACTCATCATAAAACATTTCATAAAAATAGACAAAGCATAGCAATGGAAAGACCCAGTTCTTGTGATTTCAGACCATATTTCAGATTTTCTAAGCGTTTTTCAGCGAAAACACAATAAATCGATAAGTTAGCATACCACATGTGCAAACGTTACCAGAGCATCGATTCCAGCCAAAGAGCGCTATAACGTAATCACCGCCAAAATATATTAATTTTTTCACTAACCTTCTCAGAATTCTTCCGATGACACTCCTGTAACATCATTTTACAACATACATATACAGTTTGTTCGAAAAGGTGCATATTTAGCCATACAAAACCGTGGTTACACAATAAAAATACTAGGAAATCAAGCCTCAATATGTCTGACGTCATCTATCAGAGTGATCTAGTTTAATTGAAAGCTAATCATATACTTGACTAAAAAATACAGGGTTGACAGGAATCGAAAGACAAATTAGTTCTTAATGCAACCGCTGATTTACATTTTTAAAATTATCCTTACTTTTCAATACAGGGTTCGCCAAGTGAAGCTATACCAAACAAAATGGCGAAATATGCGTTTAAAATATTTCGACAGAACAACAATTTATCATATTAAATATTGCTTACTTTGAGCTGTTCTTCCATCATATTCTTGGGCAATGTATCCTTTCTATGTTATAAACGTCTTTTGGTCGATAGATGTCCTCTGTCCTTCGAAATATCCACTAACGATCGAACGGGACCCCAAAACGTGTCCAAAGTTTCAGAGTGCACAACAAAGAAATTCCTCAAAATCGCACTAAACGGATATAAATTGCTATAAAACGGTTCAAATTAACTACATTATGATGTTTTTAACAACTATAACGACTGAAAACATGACCGGAGAAATATTGCTGGTTAGACAAGGATTTGGAATGAGGCAAGTCCGATGTCCTTCACGCTTCAGGCGCGCGACGAGAAAGGGCGGTCCCTATACATTTTGTGGTTTTATAATGGCTGGGATTGTGCAATAGACTCCATTCAAAACGTGATGACGTACAGACACCCAGAGGAAGACGTAGGCAGTGTCGGTTTCTTCATAGCATTCACTGTCGCCTTAAAAACAGACTCCAGATCAGGGGTAAAAATTTCTGAAATCTGAACCCTGTCATGAAAAGTGCTGTAGATATTGTTCTGTACCACTCAGAGACAAAATTCCAACTTCTATAGAAACTAGAAGGTGTTTTCTATCCAATAATAACAATAATATGCATATTGTACGATCAAGAATTTAGCACGAGGCAGTTTAATTTGGAGACCCAAATATGCTAATGCGGAACAGCACCCCCTATAGTTGCAAGAAGTTAATTAGAAATGTTTTTTTCCATGCACAGTGCTCGAAGCCACTTGTTGATATGACAATTGTGTTTTGACAGGATAATATAGCCAGACATGATGTACTTTGAGCAAATTACAAAAACATTAATTGGATCAAACGTGTTCTAAGCAAGAGGATAATGCTCTATGTGCTTATAGACTAAGAGCCAAAAGCAAAAGCTCTTTTAAACGAACTCAAGCCCATAGCATATGACTTGTTCTTTAGTTAGTTCAGTCCTATGCTCAGTTCTAAGATAATTGTCATTAGATGGGAATGCTAGAATGGACATTGTCTGTTATCAGTAACCTCACATGAGCAAGACCATGAGCAGTTTGTTATTTATTTGTTCTATTGGTTCTATCAAGGGTTAGGGATAGGGGTAATGGAACATTTGACCCTTTTGGCATGTGGCTGTTCTAAGAGGGACCTTTAAGACTGCGGTCTTTCTCTCTGGCTGGCGACACTCTGACTCGCTCACTGTGATATTAGCATGCAGCTCAGCGGGCCATTGAACATATCCCCACCACAGCACATTATTGAGTCAGCTTCTTAGACACGCTATTAGCATAGCAGACCAAGGTAGTATTATCGAGTATTACTAGAGGAAAACACCTTGTCAAACAACCAAGCTCTGCCAGCTGCAGAGAATTAACAGCGCTATGTCAACAATTAGGATGTAAATATTTGTTTGCTACTTCACAAACGCCACAGCATCTCTCTGTTTAAATGTGGCTATCCATAAAGGCTTTGAGAAAAATTACAGCTGACTTTGTTTTAATACCCTTGAGGAAGTGTTTCTTCGATAGTACAGTATTCCTGCACAGGAATCTGTCTTCCTGCACTTGAACATTGCTTATCTAAGATGTCCTTTGAGTGATATCTGAACCCAGTGGAACAAAAAGTCTGTTCTGTTATGTTTTTGGACCATAGAGAGTACTGGTGTACATGTCATGTGCTTCTGTGGCCACACAGTGAGAAGGGATTCAGTACTCTCTGTGGTGCTACTAATGGCCTTAGCCTGAAATAAAGGACTGTCTAGGGTCCACTAATATACTGTAGCTCCCCCAGACCTTTAGAAACTCATTAAAGAGTCATGAATAACCTGTGAATATAAATGTTATTTTTTGAAAGGCCTTAAGAACTGTTGCTCATAATGTAAAAGGAATTACCTAATAAAAACTGTTCAGTTGATTTCAAATAGAGAGACCTGTTGGCTTAAGTAGAATGGCCTCTACCCATAAACCTTTTATGCACAGCACAAGTTATTTTTACACCGCTTAGAGAGAGGATCTGCATCAGTCTTGCGTATCAGTTCAATAACATACGGAGAATTAGTTTGATCCCTGGTTGTCATAACAGACTGCTGTCTCTGGTTTTGATATGTGAGCTGTAATGTGCTCGCCCACACACATAAACGCTCAATCAATCTCTATCCTCTGTCTTACACTCTCGCCTTCAACACACTGTTTCTCTGATCTTTCTCCTATTTTCTTTTCTAAAACAGACATTAACATATGTGGGCATACACAGCAGGCTACACACACACTACACACACACTAACCCACACACCACCCACACACACAGTAGGCTACACACATTCACAGTAAAGGATTATCCATGGCCATACATATTGTGACTTTTTTGTACCTGCAGTGTGTAATTGAAATTCTACTGAAGACTCAAAGGTGCTGTCTTTTACCTCACCCTGCAAAGCAGACAGGCATCTTAGGTCAGTCATACTGTATACAGGCAGTATAGTAGACGCTGCTCATATCACACTGTCCACAGAAGGTCAATGCTACTACAGACAAACCTTTACAAAAACCTTTCTCTGGTTCTGTACTTCCGCAAAAGAGGTGATGGTAGCGACTACAGTTGAAGTCGGAAGTTTACATACACCTTAGCCAAATACATTTAAACTCAGTTTTTCACAATTCCTGACATTTAATCCTATTTAAAATTCCCTGTTTTAGGTCAGGTAGGATCACCACTTTATTTTAAGAATGTTAAATGTCAGAATAATAGTAGAGAAAATGATTTATTTCAGCTTTTATTTCTTTCATCACATTCCCAGTGGGTCAGAAGTTTACATACACTAAATTAGTATTTGGTAGCATTGCCTTTAAATTGTTTAACTTGGGTCAAACATTGGTGTAACTGAGTCAGGTGTCTAGGCCTCCTTGCTCGCACACGCTTTTTCAGTTCTGCCCACAAATTTTCTATGGGATTGAGGTCAAGGCTTTGTAATGGCCACTCCAATACCTTGACTCTGTTGTCCTTAAGCCATTTTTCCAAAACTTTGGAAGTATGCTTGGGGTCATTGTCCATTTGGAAGACCCATTTGCGACCAAGCTTTAACTTCCTGACTGATGTCTTGAGATGTTGCTTCAATATATCCACATCATTTTCCATCCTCATGATGTCATCTATTTTGTGAAGTGCACCAGTCCCTCCTGCATCAAAGCACCCCCACAACATGATGCTGCCACCCCCGTGCTTCACGGTTGGGATGTTGTTCTTCGGCTTGCAAGCCTCCCCCTTTTTCCTCCAAACGTAACGATGGTCATTATGGCCAAAGAGTTCTATTTTTGTTTCATCAGACCAGAGGACATTTCTCCAAAACATGTCCCCATGTGCAGTTGCAAACTGTAGTCTGGCTTTTTATGGCGGTTTTGGAGCAGTGGCTTCTTCCTTGCTGAGCGGCCTTTGAGGTTATATCGATATAGGACTCAGGATGTTTTACCTGTTTCCTCCAGCATCTTCACAAGGTCCTTTGCTGCTGTTCTGGGATTGATTTGCACTTTTCTCACCAAAGTACGTTCATCTCTTGGAGACAGAATGTGTCTCCTTCCTGAGCGTTATGACAGCTGCGTGGTCCCATGGTGTTTATACTTGCGTACTATTGTTTGTACAGATGAACGTGGTACCTTCAGGCGTTTGGAAATTGCTCCCAAGGATGAACCAGACATGTGGAGGTCTACAATTTATTTTCTGAGGTCTTGGCTGATTTCTTTTGATTTTCCCAAGCTGTCAAGCAAAGAGGCACTGAGTTTGAAGGTAGGATTTGAAATACATCCACAGGTACACCTCCAATTGACTCAAATTATGACAATTAGCCTGTCAGAAGCTTCTAAAGCCATGACATAATTTTCTGGAATTGTCCAAGCTGTTTAAAGGTACAGTCAACTTAGTGTATGTAAACTTCTGACCCACTGGAATTATGATACAGTGAATTAAAAGTAAAATCATCTGTCTGTAAACAATTGTTGGAAAGATTACTTGTCATGCACAAAGTATGTGTCCCAACTGACTTGCCAAAACTGTAGTTTGTTAACAATAAATTTGTGGAGTGGTTGAAAAATGAGTTTTAATGACTCCAACCTAAGTATATGTAAACTTCCGACTTCAACTGTATATAATCATTCAATATTATATTATATATGTGTGTGTGTGTGTGTGTGTGTGTGTGTGTGTGTGTGTGTGTGTGTGTGTGTGTGTGTGTGTGTGTGTGTGTGTGTGTGTGTGTGTGTGTGTGTGTGTGTGTGTGTGTGTGTGTGTGTGTGTGTACAGTACCAGTTAGTACACACCTACTCATTCAAGGTTTTTCTTTATTTTGACTATTTTCTACGTTGTAGAATAGTAGTGAAGACATCAAAACTATGAAATAACACATATGGAATAACCAAATAATTCTTAAGCAAATCAAAATATATTTTATATGTGAGATTCTTCAAAGTAGGCACCCTTTGCCTTGATGACACCTTTGAACACTCTTGGCATTCTCTCAACCAGCTTCATGAGGTAGTCACCTGGAATGCATTTAAATTAACAGGTATACATTGTTTAAAGTTATTTTGTGGAATTTCTTTCCTTCTTAATGCGTTTGAGCCAATCAGATGTATTTGTGACAAGGTAGAGGTGGTATACAGACGATACCCCTATTTGGTAAAAGACCAAATCCATATTATTGCAAGAACAGCTCAAATTAGCAAAGATAAACAACAGTCCATCATTACTTTAAGACATGAAGGTCAGTCAATCCGGGAAATTTTCTTCAAGTGCAGTCGCAAAAAACATCAAAGGTCTAATGAAACTGGCTCTCATAAGGACTGCCACAGGAAAGGAAGATCCAGAGTTCCCTTTGCTGCCGAGGATACGTTCATTAGAGTTACCAGCCTCAGAAATTGCAGCCCAAATAAGTTTTTCACAGAGTTCAGGTAGACACATCTCAACATCAGCTGTTCAGAGGAGACTGCGTGAATCAGGCCTTCATGATCGAATTGCTGCAAAGAAACCACTACTAAAGGACACCAATAAGAAGACCAGGCTTGCTTGGGCCAAGAAACACGAGCGATGGACATTAGACCGGTGGAAATTTGTCCTTTGGTCTGATGGGTCCACATTTGTGAGACACAGAGTAGGCGAACGGATGATCTCCGCATGTTTGGTTCCCTCACTGAAGCATGGAGGAGGAGGTGTGGACACTTTTGTTGATTTAAAAAAAAAATATGACACACTTAACCAGCATGGCTACCACAGCATTCTGCAGTGATACACCATCCCGTCTGGTTTGCACTTAGTGGGATTATCATTCGTTTTTCAACAGGACAATGACCCAACACACCTCCAGGCTGTGTAAGGGCTATTTGATCAAGAAAGAGAGTGATGGAGTGCTGCATCAGATGACCTGGCCTCCACAATCCCCCAACCTCAACCCAATTGTGATGGTTCGGGATGAGTTGGACCGCAGATTGAAGGAAAAGCAGCCAACAAGTGCTCAGCATATGTGGGAACTCCTTCAAGACTGTTGGAAAAGCATTCCAGGTGAAGTTGGTTGAGAGAATGTCAAGAGTGTGCAAAGCTGTCATCAAGGCAAATGGTAGCTACTTTGAAGAGTCTAGAAGAAGAATTTAACACTTTTTTGGTTACTAGATAATTCCATTTGTGTTATTTCATAGTTTTGTTGTCTTCACTATTATTCTACAATGTAGAAAATAGTAAAAATAAAGAAAAACCCTTGAATGAGTAGGTTTGTCCAATCTCTTGACTAGTTCTGTATTAGGTGTAGGGGGTTAGTTTTATTTATTTGGCCTTTTTTATGATTATACCGATAACAGACAGAACAGGTAGAGGGCAGAACACACCCAGATCCCCTACTAAATCAAACCCACCTCAACCCCCCCAAAAATTAAGATATTATTAAACAAAAAGTAAAACAATTATAATACAAATTCTAATTTGTGTTGGTTTATGGAGTTGTGAAATTAGCTTCTACAAAGGATAGGAAAGGTTGCCAGATATTATAAAATGTAATTGCAGATCCCCTAACGGAGTAGCATGTTTTCTCTAGCTTCGGATGTTGCATAACTTCCTTTATCCAGTGGTTAAAAGTAGGATGAAATTGATCCTTCCACTTAAACAGTAGAAGACATCTAGCTGGAAGAGTAGTAAATGTCAGTATGTTGCCCATAGAACTGTTTAGAGGGGCCACTGCATAGAACAGTTTTTTTTAAACTAGGCAAGTCAGTTAAGAACAAATTCTTATTTACAATGACGGCCTAGGAACAGTGGGTTAACTGTCTTGTTCATGGGAAGAACGACAGATTTTTACCTTGTCAGCTCGGGAATTCGATCTAGCAACCTTTCGGTTACTGGCCCAATGCTCTAACCACTAGGCTACCTGCCGCCCCATAAAGAGGGGCCTCCTGCGGTGCCACTCCATAGAACTGTTTAGAGGGGCTTCCTGTGGTGCCACTCCATAGAACTGTTTAGAGAGGCCTCCAGTGGTGCCACTCCGAATAATGCAATAAAGGCAGAAGGTTCTGTAGGACTCATCGATATCCAGAAATCTGTCAATTTCGGGCATGTCCAAAACATGTGTAATAAAGTAACAGGAGCCTGCTTACATCGGTCACAAGTGGGATCAGGGAAATTAGGATTTTGAATGGGAATAATTTTTTGATCTACAAAAAGTCACGAAGATTTACGAATTTGTGTGAATGTCTGTGCTTGCACGCATGCATGCTAGATAGTCCTGTCATCAGCCATGGAGGATGGCATGTGTCTGTCTACAAGGCACCACGGCCAGGTTAGGACAAACCAAGTCATAGCTAGCCACAGTATCCCTCCATTTGACAGAGAGGCCTCCCCATGTGTGTTAAATGAGACAGTGAAACATAATCCACATGATGGGATACAAAATGCTGTCCTCTGCATGCTGACACTTGTCTTGCATAATACTTTGAGAAGAGGGCAATAGGCTCATGTTCTTTGGTGGATTTCTGAGTCATTTGTTTGGACAGCCTTGACTGTTAAATGGGCTTACCAAGCTTGTCAGTCAGCAAAATAAACACCATTCTGTGCTAATATCTGCTAGCTTTGCTTTGGACTCGGCCTGCACTGACACTGCACTTTTCTCAGTAGGCCAGAAGGAGGAGATTTGGAAAAGTGTTCACTCAGACGTACATAGGGGAAATATCGAGACTAATTGCAATTGATTAAAATAGAAGACCGAAAAATTGTATTCGTTTACAGTTAACACTAGAATGGCTGGGCCTCAACGAGTACCAATAGCCGCTCTTGGGGTATCTATTTTCACAGTCTATTAAATTGATTTAATATACACCATTACACTAAGTCCATTAGTAGTTGTTTAAGAAACATTATGGTACTAAGAAAATGTATTTCAAATGAACAGAATAGCATATTTTGAGTTGAAATATGTTACTAGTCTGTTCTTAGTAGTAATTTTTCCAACAATTGTTTACATACAGATTATTTCACTTATAATTCACTGTATCACAATTCCAGTGGGTCAGAAGTTTACATACACTAAGTTGACTGTGCCTTTAAACATCTTGGAAAATTCCAGAAAATGATGTCATGAATTTAGAAGCTTCTGTTAGGATAGTTGACATAATTTGAGACAGTTGGAGGTGTACCTGTGGATGTATTTCAAGGCCTACCTTCAAACTCAGTGCCGCTTTGCTTGACATCATGGGAAAATCAAAAAAAATCAGCCAGGACCTCAGAAAAAGAATTGTAGACCTCCACAAGTCTGGTTCATCCTTGGGAGCAATTTCCAAACGCCTGAAGGTACCACGTTCATCTGTACAAACAATAGGACGCAAGTATAAACACCATGGGACCACGCAGCCGTCATACCGCTCAGGAAGGAGACGCGTTCTGTCTCCTAGAGATGAACGTACTTTGGTGAGAAAGGTGCAAATCAATCCCAGAACAACAGCAAAGGACCTTGTGAAGATGCTTGAAGAAAGAGGAAGAACACCATCCAAACCGGGAAGCACGGGGGTGGCAGCATCATGTTGTGGGGGTGCTTTGCTGCAGGAAGTACTGGTGCACTTCACAGGGCAATAAATTGCAATGTCCCTACTGTGAGACGCCTAAGAAAGCGCAACAGGGAGACAGGACGGACAGCGGATCGTCCTCGCAGTGGCAGACCACGTGTAACAACACCTGCACAGGATCAGTACATCCGAACCTCACACCTGCGGGACAGGTACAGGATGGCAACAACAACTGCCCGAGTTACACCAGGAACGCACAATCCCTCCATCAGTGCTCAGACTCTCCGCAATAGGCTGAGAGAGGCTGGACTGAGGGCTTGTAGGCCTGTTGTAAGGCAGGTCCTCACCAGACATCACCGGCAACAACGTCGCCTATGGGCACAAACCCATCGTCGCTGGACCAGACAGGACTGGCAAAAAGTGCTCTTCACTGACGAGTTGCGGTTTTGTCTCACCAGGGGTGATGGTCGGATGTGTCTCAGTTGTTGAATCTTGTTATGTTCACACATATGTTCACACGTTATATTAAGTAAAAATAAAAGTGTTCATTCAGTATAGTTGTAATTGTCATTATTACAAATATTTATATAAAAATCGGCCGATTTAATTGGTATCGGCTTTTTTTGGTCCTCCAATAATCGGTATGGGTATCGGCGTTGAAAAATCAGAATCGGTCGACCTCTAGTCGTTGCAAATGACTGCTAAATATAAATACACACATACATGCCGCATGAGGCCTGCACTCTACCACACATGCACAGCATGTCAGTCACCCAGTGTGTTGTTTGGGACTGTGTTTGTAGTAGGTCATGTTCTCAACACCATTGAGAGTGTGGAGGCTGACTCTTGGTGACCTGCTCCAGTGCTCAACTGTGTTGTGACGTTACGCTTCAAAGAGCCAGAGCAAGACTGACACTTATCAGCATGCAGCGTGCACAGCAGGCACATCACACTCATGTACACACACACACACACACATAAGCACAAGCGCACATATACACACACACACACGTGCTCACGTACATGCCTCTTTTATATACAAATGCCTTTCGATATTCTTCAGCTGACAAGCAACAACAATACAGCATCTTTCCCGGCCTTTAGTCCGCTCTGCAATTATGATTCAGACAAACTGGGGGGAAATAAAACCAATCCTGTTGCTTTTCACAAAAGAGTTGACTTGACTTCCTACGTAATGGAATATTGGAATATTGCTGTATAATACTACAATTTACTATAATACTATAATACTTCAATTTGGTTTAAATAATGCAAAAACACAGTGTTGGAGAAGAAAGTAAAAGTGCAATTTGTGCCATGTAAAAAAGCTAACGTTTAAGTTCCTTGCTCAGAACACGAGAACATATGAAAACTGGTGGTTCAATATTCCTAGTTCTTCAATATTCCCAGTTAAGAAGTTTTAGGTTGTAGTTATTATAGAAATCATGACATGTCGACTATTTCTCATTATACCATTTGTATTTCATATACCTTTGACTATTGGATGTTCTTATAGGCACTTTAGTATTGCCAGCCTAATCTCGGGAGTTGATAGGCTTGAAGTCATAAACACCGCTGTATCATGATACAAGGCGAGACCCAGATGCAGACACAGGAGGCAGATGGTTGGAGTCTTACAATGTTTAATAATCCAAAAGGAGTAGGCAAGAGAATGGTCATGGACAGGCAAAAGGTCAAAACCAGATCAGAGTCCAGGAGGTACAGAGTGGCAGAGGTCAAGGCAGGCAGAATGGTCAGGCAGGCGGGTACAGAGTCCAGAACAGGCAAGGGTCAAAACCGGGAGGACTTATAAAAAGAGAATAGCAAAGGCAGGAGTACGGGAATAAAGGCTGGTTGACTTGGAACATACAAGATGTACTGGCACAGAGAGACTGGGATAAACACACTGGGGAAAACAAGCGACACTTGGAGGGGGTGGAGACAATAATGAGGACAGGTGAAACTGATCAGGGTGTGACACGCTGTGCTTCAAGTATTGCTAAGAACTGCTGCGAAACGCAGTAAACTGCTGTTTGAATGAATGCTTATGAGCCTGCTGCTGCCTACCACCGCTCAGTCAGACTGCTCTATTAAATCATAGACTTAATTATAATATAATAAACACAGAAGTCGGTTAGGACATCGACTTTGTGCATGACACAAGTAATTTTTCCAACAATTGTTTACAGACATATTTCACTTATAATTCACTGTATCACAATTCCAGTGGGTCAGAAGTTAACATACACTAAGTTGACTGTGCCTTTAAACAGCTTGGGACATTCCAGAAAATTATGTCATGGCTTTAGAAGCTTCTGTTAGGCTAATTGACATCATTTGAGTCAATTTGAGGTGTACCTGTGGATGTATTTCAAGGCCTACCTTCACACTCAGTGCCTCTGCTTGACATCATGGGAAAATCAACAACTAAAAAATCAGCCAGGACATCGCCTGAAGGTACCACGTTCATCTGTACAAACAATAGTACGCAGGTATAAACACCATGGGACCACGCAGCCGCCATACCGTTCAGGAAAGAGACGCATTCTGTCTCCTAGAGATGAAAGTACTTTGGTGCGAAAAGTGCCAATCAATCCCAGAACAGCAGCAAAGGACCTTGTGAAGATGCTGGAGGAAACAGGTACAAAAGTATCTATATACACAGCAAAACAATTCCTATATCGACATGACCCGAAAGGCCGCTCAGCAAGGGAGAAGCCACTGCTCCAAAACCGCCATAAATAAGCCAGACTACGGTTTGCAACTGCACATGGGGACAAAGATTGTACTTTTTGGAGAAATGTCCTCTGGTCTGATGAAAGAAAAATACAACAGTTTAGCCATAATGACCATCGTTATGTTTGGAGGAAAAAGGGGGAGGCTTGCAAGCCGAAGAATACCATCCCAACCGTGAAGCACAGGGGTGGCAGCATCATGTTGTGGGGGTGCTTTGCTGCAGGAGGGACTGGTGGACTTCACAAAATAGATGGCATCATGAGGAGGGAAAATTATGTGGATATATTGAAGCAACATCTCAAGACATCAGTCAGGAAGTTAAAGCTTGGCCGCAAATGGGTCAACCAAATGGACAATGACCCCAAGCATACTGTGGCAGACCAGGGGGCTGGGTCAAAACGTTTACACAGATCAGACACAGACAGAGTAGGATTAGCTCAGTTTCAAAGGTGTTTATGAAAATAAAAGTCCAAAAGAAAAGAATAGGTCTCCCCCAAGATACCCTCTCCGGGATACCGTCTTCTGGGCTCCGGGTCTTGCTATATCCTGTGGGGATCAAAAACTGAACTCCCTCCTGTTACTGCTGGTTCCGTCCCCAACTATACAGGAGTCCTTTCCTCCCCCAGTCTCTCCCCTGTGCACTGCCCTTCTGGCAGCTTTATGGGACTTGTACAGCTGGTGAGCAATCAGCCCTTGATTAGTCACCAATCCCCAATCAGCCACAATTAGTCCTGGCAGGAGAGCCCGTCGAGACCTGGCACGTCCAGCAGATGGAGCCATCGCCTCGTGATGTATACTCCGTCTGTCACCAGGCCTCGACGAGTCTCCCCCTGGTGGCTGACCTGCTGTACGCCAAAATACTTCCAAAGTTGTGGCAAAATGGCTTAAGGGCAACAAAGTCAAGGTATTGGAGTGGCCATCACAAAGCCCTGACCTCAATCCTATAGAAAATGTGTGGGCAGAACTGAAAAAGCGTGTGCGAGCAAGAAGGCCTACAAACCTGACTCAGTTACAAGGTGTATGTAAACTTCTGACTTCAACTGTAGTTAACCTAGTAATATCATCAACCATGTGTAGTTAACTAGTGATTATGTGAAGATCATTGTTTTTTATAAGATAAGTTTAATGCTAGCTAGCAACTTACCTTGACTCCTTGCAGCCACAAGGTCCTTTTGACGCTGCACTTTCCTCGTGGATTGCAATTTAATCGGCCAAAATCGGTGTCCAAATAGGTCGATTACCGATTTGTTATGAAAACTTGAAATTGGCACTAATTAATCGGCCATCGGTCGACCTCTACTTAAAACCCTAAATGTTTTGGGGATCAGCTCCCCTCGATGTCTCCATCCCCATTCCTCTCCATCTCTGCCTACAGTGCATGTCTAAGTATTACCTTTCATTTAGAAAGTTCTCTATTCAGTCCCTGAAGCATGCTGCAACACAGTGGTCTGTAATAGTATTGCATCATTTTAATAGTGATGCACTTTGTATTTTAGCTTAAACTTTTACTGGTTTAGTCTACAGTACGATTTGTATGATTTAAGAGTGTGGATAAAAAAAATTCGCCAAGGGTTGGGGTCAAGTTATTGTCAAATCCATGTTTTCATGAAGTCACATTTTTTATATAAAGTGGGCATGATTGTATTCATATGATCATTATTTCCAGAATGAATAACATTGAATTGGCTTCAACTTTCAACCGTAGCCTGTAAAGGAGGCTAACAAATATAGCTCACTGATGTGGTTGTTAGGAGTCACATTGAGACACAACTCAACACCTGTGAGT
The DNA here is from genome assembly GCF_045679555.1 of Salvelinus alpinus. Lineage (NCBI taxonomy): Eukaryota > Metazoa > Chordata > Actinopteri > Salmoniformes > Salmonidae > Salvelinus > Salvelinus alpinus. Next base: position 17,952,428 of record NC_092117.1, read on the forward strand.
CTGCCCTTGGCATTTGATAATAGCACCTAATTAGTATTCAGCCAGTGGATTGATGTGTAAAAATACACGAATGAAATTTTGGAAAATGTAAGGTGCAGGTTAATGGATTAGGCGTATTCCCTGTGCAAATCTTGCAGCGTGACTGAATTTACTGTGCTGTGGCTGCCTAATATAATAAGTCACGTCCTCTTAATAGAAGGTAATGTATGGAGCCTGGATTCAAAGGTCCCTTCTTAAAGTCCCAATGCAGTCAAATACAACAACAAAAAGCCAGTAAATTGCAAAACCACAAAGAGGAGATACTAACTTTCCATGTGTAGGGCGTTGAATCAGTTCTACTTTGATATAAAGCCCATTTAGGCTTATTTAACACTGATCTAACATAGTCATAAACTATGTAGAAGTATCACCTTCACAAACACTGCCTAATACATAAATACTGAACAGAATGCAGGTGTCGGCTTGTGGCAAGAACACCAGGCACAGAAAGATTATGCACAGTAACATATCCGCTTCTGTATGTATGCAACATTTATGAATGTCCATGCAATGCTTATGAGTGTGGTTCTTATGATAACCCACAGTGGTTTTTAATGTTTTACGCAGTGCTAACTGTACATAGGGCTTTTAGACTCATGTACTGCAATATACGAATTTGTGTCGTGAGACCTTACCAGTGACCTATGACCTGAATCATATACTCATATACACTCATATACTCTGTCCTCTGTGCTTCAGACCCACTGTGTTCACTCAACACGTTATCTTATGCAATACAGGCTGCAGAGAGAAAGAGAGAGAGAAAAAGAGAGAATGAGAGAGAGAGAGAGATAAAGCCCCTTGAATTGAAAATTGAGAGAGAGAGTGTGTGTGTGTGTGTTGGCACGGTAACATTCTCCCCTGTGGCACGCAGCATGGTTTGCACTCCTCTGCCATGTCTCGTCAACGTCACTCTGAGTTTGGCCCCGGGGCCTGGCACCCGCTGACACCTCTGTGTGACGCTCTGCACACTGGCATGTCATTCACACTCTCTCATGCTGACACATTGGAGAGAGTCTCTTTCTCTCCTTGTTTTTCTTTCTAATTTTCTGTCTCTTTTTCTCTCTTACCGCCTCCTCTCTCTGCCTGTGCCTCTTTTTCAGTCTCTCTCTCTCTCTCTCTCTCTCTCTCTCTCTCTCTCGCTCCTCATTGTCCTGTTCATCTTATCTAAATATGAAAGGCTTTGGAATCACCCCCCCTTGTCCCTCCTCCATGCTACATGGTTCTGCTCTATGTATAATTGAATCCTAGAATACACCGACTTCTTTGGCTCACACTAATTTAAGTTCCTTATTAGCCACGTCCCTCTCTGGATTGACTTGTTGTTGTCCCTTTGTAGTTCAGTTTTGGGGGGGTTGCAGAATTCTGTCTTGTTCATACACACACACGCACAGACACACCACATACACAAATGCAAGCACACAGACCAACACACATCCTTTGGGATTTCACAGTCGCTAACACCCTCGGGCGAAGCTGCTTTTGAGCGCGACTGCAACCAGTCAACTCTGGCCGCTCTGCGCTGAGCATGTTAGCGTAGCGTGTCACAGCCTCAATTAAGTCAAATCAAATTGTGTTTGTCCCAGGTTTCGTAAACAACAGGTGTAGACTAAAACTGAAGTGCTTAATTATGAGCCGTTCCCAACAATGCAGAGAGAAGAAACATTTAGAAATAATAGAAAAGTAAAATGCATAATAATAAAAGTAATAGTAAATACACAATGGGTAACAATAACTTGGCTGTATACATGGGGTACCAGTACTGAGTTGATGTAGAGGGGTATGAGGTAATTAAGGTAGATACACTACATGACTAAAAGTATGTGGATACCTCCTTGTCGAACATCTCATTATTCACGGGCATTAATATGGATTTGGTTCCCCCTTTGCTGCTATAAACAGCCTCCACTCTTCTGGGAAGGCTTTCCACTAGATGTTGGAACATTGTTGCGGGGACTTGCTTCCATTACGCCACAAAAGTGTTAGTGAGGTCAGGCACTGATTTTGGGCGATTAGGCCTGGCTCGGCGTTCCAATTCATCCCAAAGGTGTTCGATGGGGTTGAGGTCAGAGTTCTGTGCAGGCCAGTCAAGCACCTCCAAACCGATCTCGACCAACCATTTCTATATGGACCTCGCTTTGTGTATAGGGGGAAATGTAAGCACAGAATCGTCTAGAATATAATTGTATGCTGTAACATTAAGATTTCGCTTCACTGTAACTAAGGGGCCTAGCCCGAACCATGAAAAACAGCCCCACACCATTATTCCTCCTCCACAAACTTTACAGTTGGGACTATGCATTGGGGCAGGTAGCGTTCTCCTGCCATCTGACAAATCTAGATTTGTCCGTCGGACTGCCAGATGGGGAAGCGGGATTCATCACGCCAGAGAACGCGTTTCCACTTCTCCAGAGTCCAATGGCGGCGAGCTTTACACCAGTCCAGCCGATGCATGGCATTGCACATGGTGACTGTGTTGGTGTGACTGTGTTGGTTTGTATGGACCATGATAGATCCTTAGTCATGTGGACACAGAGGAACTTGAAGCTCTCGACCTGCTCCACTACAGCCCTGTCAATGTGAATGGGGTGCGTACTTAGCTCTTCATTTCGTGTAGTCCATGATCAGCTCCTTTGTCTTACTGACGTTGAGGGAGAGGTTGTTGTCCTGTCACCACACTGCCAGGTCTCTGACCTCCTTCCTAAGGGCTATCTCATCATTGTCGGTGATCAGGCCTACCACCGGCGTGTCATCGTCGGCCACGCAGTCGTGTGTGAACAGGGAGTACAGGAGGGGACTAAGCACGCACCCCTTAGGGGCACCCGTGTTGAGCGTCGGGGTGGTGGATGTGTTGTTGTCTAACCTCACCACCTGGGGAACGTCCGTCAGGAAGTCCAGGATCCAGTTAGTTGCAGAGAGAGGTGTTCAGTCCCAGGGTCCCCAGCTGAGGGGACTATGGTGTTGAACGCTGAGCTGTAGTCTATGAACAGCATTCTCACATAGTTATTTCCCCTCTTGTCCAGGTGGGAAAGGGCATTGTGATGTGCAATAGAGATTGCGTCATCTGTGGATCTGTTGGGGCGGTATGCGAATTGGTGTGGGTCCAGGGTGTCTGGGCTGATGGTGTTGATGTGAGCCCTGACCAGCCTTTCAAAGCATTTCATGGCTACAGATGTGAGTGCTGTGGGGCAATAGTCATTTAGACAGGTTATCTTGGCGTTCTTGGGCACAGGGACAATGATGGTCTGCTGGAAACATGTAGGTATTATAGACTGAGTCAGGGAGAGGTTGAAAATGTCAGTGAAAACTTGCCAGCTGGTCAGTGCATGCTCTGAGTACGTGTCCTGGTAATCTGTCTGGCCCTGCGGCTTTGTGAATGTTAACCTGTTTAAAGGTTTTAGTCACATCGGTTACGGACATCATGATCACGCAGTCGTCTGCAACCCTTGTAGCATTTATAGTAGCATTAGCCTCAATTCACAATAATCTCACCCAATGTTTGACTTCAGGTCCAGGCAGCAATATATTAGCTTCAACCCTGTAAGCCTGTTGCTCTGCTGCTGCACTCCTACACATTAGTGGCAATGGGCAACAGAGTCAGTACTACACAGTACTGGTGTACACTTAGTGTACAAAACATTAAGAACACCTGCTCTTTCCATGACATAGACTGACAAGGTGAATCCGGGTGAAAGCTATGATCCCTTATTGATGTCACTTGTTAAATCCACTTTAATCAGTGTAGATGAAGGGGAGGAAACAGGTTAAAGGATTTTTAAGCCTTGAGACATGGATTATGTATGTGTGCCATTCAGACGTTGAATGGACAAGACAAAAGTTTTAAGTGCCTTTGAACAGGGTATGGTAGTAGGTGCCAGGCACACTGGTTTGTGTCAAGAACTGCAACGCTGCTGGGTTTTTCACGCTCAACAGTTTCCCGTGTGTATCAAGAATGGTACACCACCCAAAGGACATCCAGCCAACTTGACACAACTGTGGGAAGCGTTAGAGTCAACATGGGCCAGCATCCCTGTGGAGTCCATGCCCCCTGAGGGGGGGGGGGTCCAACTCAATATGAGGAAGGTTTTCTTATGTTTTGCTCACTCAATGTATAGAGTTAGCCTTAACTAGAGTTAAAAACATGCCAACCTTCCCCAACCAGTGTCTTGCTGGTTTTCCAGGGGCACATTTTCCCCAAGCCCCAGTGTATTTCCTTCACTGATATCGTAACTCTAGCAGCTCCCAGAGTCATTTAGTCTGTGTTGGCCTTTGCCAAGTCTCTCTCCGTCATCCCTCTTAAAGCTTCTACAAAGAGAACACTTCATATGGATAGACTTGATTCATAGTGAGTGTTAAGAGGAGGGTCTGTATTTATAGAAAAGTTTTTGAAAGGCTTAGACAGCAAAGGCCCAGGTGTGGATTGGAGCTGTGATTTATTCATCCATGCATGCTTACTGATGTGATACTGGAATTTGTTCAATGTCAGGACTTAATGTCCATGCTTTGCATAAGTACACAGGAAGTTATGTTGTCTCAACTGAAATTCTTACAGATTTCTGCACATGGTGTATCAAAATTACCATTGACCTTCTGTCTCTCAAGACATTGTTTCCTCAAATACAGATTGTTTTCTAAGCCACCTGATATTCACTTTTAGATTATATAGGTTTCTATGAGGTTTCATCTCTCACTTCTTCAGTTTATCTCCCTGACAGTCAAATGATTATTGCATGTTGTCTAGCAGGGATAGTTGATATTCTTTGAGGTGTACTAATATTTTCTCATATGCTTACTGTATGTGTCTCGTGAATAAATCCAGTTGTTGTAAAGAAGATGCCTATATCTTTTTCCCAGTGCAAATGCCTCACACCGACCTTCATGTTCAATATGGGAAATGGATGCTGTCTCCTCTTTGGTTCCTCTCATGAAATCACTTTTATATGGAAGAGCCGTGCTATTAAAACACGAGAACAAACCCCTGGAGTAAAAGTCTGACTCTGTTTTTACGTTTGTTCTTACCTGAAGGCATGCTTTATTATTGATGCTATAAAATGCATGGGGGTCAGGGAAGACAGGAAGGAGTAATGAAATGACAGCGTTGACACGGTGGTTTAAACTGCCTTGGGTTGCCAATATGGTTTACAGCTGGGAGACGCTCCTTTATCTTTTACTTCCTCTACTGCGGAAGGTTCTGTAACCCTGACACTGAATGGAGTTTAGTGTACATAATAGAATACGACTCCCACACCTTATGATTTGATCGTTACTTTTCCCCACAAAGCTTTCACAGGGAAGGCTTTTTATCTCTTGACATGATTGACTGTAGGCTGAAGTGAAACTAGTCTTGAAGCAACACGAGACACACATACACACTCACTGACAGTATTACAAAAGCACACACAGTAAGATGGCATTATCAACTTAAATCATCTCATGCCGACACTCTGCCAAGCTAGCGTTCAGCGCTATTTATTGCAACCGCTACTTCTATGGAGACCTGTGACAAGCTTATCTGTCGTAGATGTGGATGAGAATGCATTCTTTATGTGTGATAGTCAGCCATGGCTGTTAGCTGTTATTAGCCATTGTCTCTCCTATCATGGAAATAACAGCTCATGCTATCTCATGCTATTCACGGCACAATAGAGGAAGTGTTAAATATCAAGGACATTGTTGTGATCTTTTTTTATCTTGACAACCTGAAGACACCGACGTAATGTTCACTTGAAGTTGTCAAGCTAAGATAAAGTGTTAAATGCTATTGTAGAAACATTGAATGTTTGAATATAGTCTCCTTTAGTGCAATTTTCAAATATGCCATATTCAACAATGTGTTTGCTAAATGTGGTGGTAAGGTGCAGAGTGTCAGAGAATTGGATTTTGTCACAATGGATTTTTTTCAGGAAGTTGTCAGTGGTAATGTGTCCAGGGATATTTAGTCATATTGGATGTCATCTCTGTCTCCAGGTTTGCTCTTGTCAGTGAGCTGGCCCCAGTAGGCAGACCAGTGGGCAGCATCCTGGCAGCCGCCATGAACCAGACAATCTTCTACTCCATCGTAGGAGGAAACGAAGGCGGTAAGTGTAGAAACGTACCCTCCAGTGCCATAGATAGAACAAACACTTGCCAAAATAGGAAAAGGTCACATTTCTGTCTTAAATTCTTGCAATAATATACAATCCATGGAAAATGCTGAGAAATTACCTGAAACAAAAAATTGGCTGCACTTTACTTGTGGTAAAAGTAACTATTGTTAAGGTAACTATTTTTAACAACAGTAGAAGTTTCCTTTTATCACAGTCAATTTCCATGTCTATGAAGTCAACGTGCAATAGTCTTCATCAATGTGTGATGTCTACTGCTGATTAATGCATCGACTTGGGAATGTCCTAAATGAGTGCTTTAAACCTGAGCATCTGGAAGTAGTGAAATTAAATGTATAATGGGGCTAATGAACTGCATCACAATTAAACAGTGTGTGCAGGTACAGTATCAGCAGCTGGCTGCAAAAAGCCCAAATAAAAAAACTATAGGTTATAATCTTTGTGGTTGGCAGTTGGCACAGACACAGACACAAAATTAACCTCTTTTTTTTTATCCAATGTTGATCCTGTCAGTGAGTGCTACCAATGTCTTCCTCATGTTGTACTGATTGTTTTTTGGTTGGTTGTAGGTGAGTTCCAAGTGAGTAACCGGACTGGTGTGATCTCCACGGCTAAGCCTCTGGATTATGAGACTGTCACCAGCTACGTGCTCAGGGTTCAGGCTGACTCCATGGTCGTGGTCATGGCCCAACTGCGGGTTCCCTCTAAATGTAAGAGGGCGATATTGAACTGGAGTAGGGGGCTGGGACGCTACATCAAGTGTTCACCTTTCCAGCTAGATACCGTGGTTGTCCTTGGTTTGTGGTACTTAGAGGAGTTGACAGCATATTTATTTCTACAATTATTAGTCATTTAGCAGACACTCTTATCCAGAAGAACTAACAGGAGCAATTACCTTCTTCAAGGGCACATCGGAAAAAATGTCAGTTACTGTAGTCAGCTCAGGGATTCGAACCAGCAACTTTTTGGTTACTGGCCCAACGCTCTTAACTGCTAGGTTAACTCCTCCCCCCCTCAATTTTTTTGGGGCCCACTTCAGATAAACCCTCTTCACCTCCTCTCTTCACCTCTTCCTCTGAATCTGTATTCATTGGAATGCAGAGCAGGCCACCGTACCGTGTAAATTTTCGTAATTTTTTAAAACTTTATTGAGTTCAAATAATCAGAGCAGAACAGGGCGTAATTGTCAGATTGTCACAGCCCAATTAACATCATTACACACACACACACACACACACACATATTTAAAAAGCAGAGTAATTGATAAGAATTAATTTAACACAGCTCCCCTCCACTCCCACCACCCCTTTCCCTAAATTAAAATGTACTCTACGCAGACTCAATACCCCATTCTGCCATGTGAGCCATCCTTTCTCTTAATGCTTTTCTTTTTATGTGTGTGTGCTGAATTTCTCTCTATGCTGTTGTGTTTCTCTACACTTGCAAGCATCTGTTTGTGAGTGTGTGTCTTAACTGAAAAGTTAACAATTTCCCACAAGACCACAACGGATAAACCGTGGAGGGAATAAAACCGTTTTTAGAGAGACAGAAAAAGGCAATAGAGAGAGAGCGACTGTCGTATTCCTCTGTGCCTTCCCTCTGGCTCTCACGGTGGTGTTTGTGCCTGTGATTTAATGAACTGTGTTTCATCCTATTTCCTTGGATCCTCCTTAGCCCTAGCAACATGACTTTACATTTCTGTGCTCTGCTGGAAGAAAAATAGTCATTGACAGTGCATATTTTTCACCTTAACTGCAGTGTGGGTAAGGTTGTGCTAGTTTTGTACATATTTGTACTGTATAAGTTAAACAGTGACAAATAGGTGTGGAGTGTGTATATCCTTACTACAAGCTATTTTCCTTGAGGACAATCTGGCATATGAATGGAAATGGCACAGTAGCTGCAAAAGGAGAACATATTTGATTATTTGATTATGAACTGGAACCTGTGTTTTTGTATGGGACTACCTACCTACACTGATCCCCTCTAAACTATAGTGTGTACTGTAGAGGAACGTCAATGCAAGTGGATAAGACAATATGCCTCATGTCTAAAATGTGACTGTGTCCCTCCTCTTTAACTCTGCAGCCAACACAGCCAAGGTGTTTATCGAGGTGCGGGATGAGAACGACCACCCGCCTGTCTTCACCAGAAAGCTCTACATCGGTGGCGTGGCTGAAGACGCCAAGACCTTCTCCTCTGTTCTGAAGATAGTGGTGAGAAAGGCCTTCGCATACTCCTCCTTATATGCTACTGTCTTAACACACACACGCATAAACATACACATCTACTGAAGATCATGTTGAGAAAGCTGTCTGACACTCAATTCTCTGACGCACTCTGATTGTACTCTGACGTAAACCAGTCTAAACTCATCCTTGATGCTACTCAGGTCCCTGCAGTCCTTTGGTCGGTCCAAAATCATTTAATGATTAGAGAGATTGTGTCATCACGCACGCACACATACAAACACAGTACTGTACATATGTGGTCTGATTCCATCCCTATCCTCCCTGTCGGTTCCATTCTGTTCAGTCATGGTGGCAAAATCCATTCGAGCCACTCTCTGTAGTTCAGTTTCATCTTCCTCTCCATCCTTCTCTCCATTCCTCCCTCCATTCCTCTATTCACTGGTGGGATCTAATATAATGGTGGGATGTAATATAATCACAGTTCACCAATTAGACCGTGGTCAAAGATCAGTCCAGATTATCAGTCTGTTTTACATTGAAGGTGGTATGGCTCTGTAATGTGAAAATTCCTTTACATGTGACTCAGCTGGTAGCACCTTACATACCAAACAGGCACACATAGTCATTTGAAAACAATCGGCAGCACGTACATGCTCTGGGATACAGTATACTGTAGCTCCTGCTGCATAAATCTCTTGCGCTCCACTATCAATATTGTATGATTGTACGGTTTAAGTCATAATGTTTGAGTAGTCACCCTTGAGCTCAGATTTGTGTAATTAGTTTAACCGTAACCGTTCCTAACCTGAACAGAGTTGCACAAGTCCTTATTTATCCAAACTGAACAGAGCTGCACAAATTCCCCAGTCCGTCCACTACTGAGGCATAAAAAGAAACTCGGTCCAGTCTTTCATGAGCCAAACACTATATTGGATATGAAGCTTTTTCCGTATGCTGTCTGATATAATGAAACTAATACATTATAAATGCTAGAGAGGGACTTCACATATGACTGATATTAAATCTTCATTTACAATCTGTTCCGTGAGCTTAGTTTCATCTGGACATGATGAAGGCAGGAGGAGTTGATGGGAACCTGAGGCTCCGTGACACTCACAGTCACATTGGGCCCAACAACTGTCAGTGGCCTAATATCTATCAATATCTAAACATCTGTCTGCCCGCCTGTCTGCCTGTCCGTCTATCCATCTATCCAATCAAAAGTTTGGACACACCTACTCATTCAAGAGATTTTCATTATTTTACTATTTTCTACATTGTAGAATAATGGTGAAGACATCAAAACTATGAAATAACACATATGGAATCATGTAGTAACCAAAAAGGTGTTAAACAAATCTAAATATATTTGAGATTTGAGATTCTTGCCTTGATGACAGCTTTGCACACTCTTGACATTCTCTCAACCAGCTTCATGAGGTAGTCACCTGGAATACATTTTGTGTAATTTCTTTCTATCTTAATGTGTTTGAGCCAATCAGTTGTGTTGTGACAAGGTAGGGGTGGTATACAGAAGATAGCCCTATTTGGTAAAAGACCAAGTCCATATTATGGCAAGAACAGCTCAAATATGAAAAGACAAACAACAGTCCATCATTACTTAAAATGTTTAAATTTAACCCGGCAAGTCAGTTAAGAACAAATTCTTATTTACAATGATGGCCTACCAGGGAACAATGGGTTAACTGCCTTGTTCAGAACAACATATTTTTTTTTACGTTGTCAGCTCGGGGATTCGATCCAGCAACCTTTCGGTTACTGGCCCAACGCTCTAACCACTAGGCTACCTGCCGCCCCCAAAGACCTAAAGGTCAGTCAATACGGAAAATTTCAAGAACTTTAAAAGTTTCTTCAAGTACAGTCACAAAAACCATCAAGCACTATGATGAAACTGGCTGTCATGAGGACCGCCATAGGAAAGGAAGACCCAGAGTTACCTCTGCTGCAGAGGATAAGTTCATTAGAGTTACCAACCTCAGAAATTGCAGCCCAAATAAATGCTTCACAGAGTTCAGGTAACAGACACTTCTCAACATCAACTGTACAGAGGAAACTGCGTGAAGCAGGCCTTAATGGTTGAATTTCTGCAAAGAAACCACTAATAAAGGACACCAATAAGAAGAAGAGACTTGCTTGGGCCAAGAAACACGAGCAATGGACATTAGACCAGTGGACATCTGTCCTTTGATCTGATGAGTCCACATTTGAGATTTTTGGTTCCAACCATTGTGTCTTTGTGAGACACAGAGTATGTGAACGGATTATCTCCACATGTGTAGTTCCCACCGTGAAGCATGGAGGAGGTGTGATGGTATGAGGGTGCTTTGCTGGTGACACTGTCGGTGATTTATTTAGAATTCAAGGCACACTTAACCAGCATGGCTACCAAAGCATTCTGCAGCAATACGTCATCCCATCTTGTTTACGCTTAGTGGGACTATCGTTGTTTTTACAACAGGACTGCATCAGATGACCTGGTCTCCACAATCACCCGACCTCAACTCAATTGAGATGGTTTGGGATGAGTTGAACCGCAGAGTGAAGGAAAAGCAGCCAACAAGTGTTCTGTGGAAACTCCTTGAAGACTGTTGGAAATGTGGAAACTCCTTGAAGACTGTTGTGGAAACTCCTTGTGAAGTATGTGGAATATGTGGAAACTCCTTCAAGACTGTTGGAAAAGCATTCTTTATGAAGCTGGTTGAGAGAATGCCAATAATGTGGCAAAGGTTGGCTACTTGAAAAATCTAAAATATATTTTGATTTGTTTTACACCTTTTTGGTTACTACATGACTCCATATGTGTTATTTCATAGATGATCTTGATGGTTCGTTAACGAGCTTTGGTGAGAACAGACCTGGGATCTTGCCATTCTGAGAATGGAAACTGTAATTGTAGAATGTACTTTTTGACATTTCTGGAAAGAAATGACTCACTGAGTTGAATCAGATGAAAAGTGAGGATGAGGATAGATGACATGAGGAGGACTGTGCGTTTAAATGAGAAATGGACTATACCTCCGCATAGCCTTGTTGCATTCCTGGTTATAACACTGTGACCTTCAATTGATTTCAGTGGACAATTCTGATGTTGGCAGCCATAGATGTTGCTTCGATAGATATTTTGCCTGCTGTACAAGGAATCCATGAAGCTTTTATAATAATCGACAATTAACCTGCAAATGGGGTAAAAATGTATCCAATAATACTGCATCGACTAGTAGACCATCTCAGACTCCATCTGTCGAATTAATTATACGATTCCATCTTTCCATTGTTCCTGTTCCTTAGAATGCTGTGTTAACTCTGTCAGGTCTAGATAGAATACTGAATCATCCTCAGTAGCATGAAAGCTAAACACAGTTTGGCTGTGGCACCAAGCTTTGGTCTCAGCCAGCTTTGTCTTGCACTGCATGCCGTTCTCTCTGATGGGCCTTCAGATGGTATCTGATGTGTCGGAGATCTTTGTATGGTTTTAACCTTTCTAGCGCAGACGTTCCGCTAGCGGAACCCCTCGACAACATTCCGCTGAAAAGGCAGTGCGGGAAATTCAAATTTTGGGGGGAGGGGGAATATGTAACTATTTTCGGTATTTCCTTAGTATTGCGCTTTAACGATTTGGGCATGTCTGTGCGACATAGCTATTGTTAGCTGCTAATTCCAAAGGTGAAGAGGACGTTTTACAACCGTGCAACGATTCTTTTGGACAAAGGACAACTTGCCCAAGATTCTGATGGAAGCTTGTCCAAAAGTAAGAGCTATTTATGATGTTATTCCGTATTTATGTGGAAAAATGTAAAAGTGTTTGGTCGCCATTATTGCGGCACTGGTCTGGCTGTAACGCACACTGTATGTCTAGTAACGTTAATTTTAAAAATCTAACACAGCGATTGCATTAAGAACTAATTTATCTTTCATTAGCTGTCCAACTTGTATTTTTTAGTCAAGTTTATGAATAGTTTTCGATTAGAATAGGTGTTTCTCCAAGATGGCGCCGGACAGATTGCTCTAAGTTTTGGCCACTATTCTCATTGTATAACCACGATTTGTGCCGCTAAATATGCACATTTTCGAACAAACTCTATATGCATTGTGTAATATGATGTTATAGGACTGTCATGTGAAGAATTCTGAGAAGGTTAGTGAAAAAATTAATATATTTTGGTGACTTATACTAATCGCTATGTTTTTGCTTGAATCAATGCTGTTGTGATGTTTGCTATTGTGGTAAGCTAATATAACGTTATATTGTGTTTTCGCTGTAAAACACTTAGAAAATCTGAAATATTGTCTGGATTCACAAGATCTGTGTCTTTCAATTGCTGTACGCTGTGTATTTTTAAGAAATGTTTTATGATGAGTAATTAGGTAATACACCTTGCTCTCTGTAGTTATTCTAGTCGCTTCGGTGAGAGTTGGTGATGGTGGCTGCAATGGTAAACTATGATTTATACCTGAAATATGCACATTTTTCTAACAAAACATATGCTATACAATAAATATGTTATCAGACTGTCATCTGATGAAGTTTTTTCTTGGTTAGTGGCTATTTATATCTTTATTTGGTAGAATTAGTGATGGCTACCTATGCAGGGAGAAATGGTGGACAAAAAAAAGTTGTGTCTTTTGCTATGGTGGTTAGCTAATAGAAATACATATTTTGTCTTCCCTGTAAAACATTTAAAAAATCGGAAATGATGGCTGGATTCACAAGATCTGTGTCTTTCAATTGCTGTACGCTGTGTATTTTTAAGAAATGTTTTATGGTGAGTAATTAGGTAATACACGTTGCTCTCTGTAGTTATTCTAGTCGCTTCGGTGAGAGTTGGTGATGGTGGCTGCAATGGTAAACTATGATTTATACCTGAAATATGCACATTTTTCTAACAAAACATATGCTATACAATAAATATGTTATCAGACTGTCATCTGATGAAGTTTTTTCTTGGTTAGTGGCTATTTATATCTTTATTTGGTCGAATTAGTGATGGCTACCTATGCAGGGAAAAATGGTGGACAAAAAAAAGTTGTGTCTTTTGCTATGGTGGTTAGCTAATAGAAATACATATTTTGTCTTCCCTGTAAAACATTTAAAAAATCGGAAATGATGGCTGGATTCACAAGATCTGTGTCTTTCAATTGCTGTACGCTGTGTATTTTTAAGAAATGTTTTATGATGAGTAATTAGGTAATACACCTTGCTCTCTGTAGTTATTCTAGTCGCTTCGGTGAGAGTTGGTGATGGTGGCTGCAATGGTAAACTATGATTTATACCTGAAATATGCACATTTTTCTAACAAAACATATGCTATACAATAAATATGTTATCAGACTGTCATCTGATGAAGTTTTTTCTTGGTTAGTGGCTATTTATATCTTTATTTGGTCGAATTAGTGATGGCTACCTATGCAGGGAAAAATGGTGGACAAAAAAAAGTTGTGTCTTTTGCTATGGTGGTTAGCTAATAGAAATACATATTTTGTCTTCCCTGTAAAACATTAAAAAAATCGGAAATGATGGCTGGATTCACAAGATCTGTGTCTTTCAATTGCTGTACGCTGTGTATTTTTAAGAAATGTTTTATGGTGAGTAATTAGGTAATACACGTTGCTCTCTGTAGTTATTCTAGTCGCTTCGGTGAGAGTTGGTGATGGTGGCTGCAATGGTAAACTATGATTTATACCTGAAATATGCAAATTTTTCTAACAAAACATATGCTATACAATAAATATGTTATCAGACTGTCATCTGATGAAGTTTTTTCTTGGTTAGTGGCTATTTATATCTTTATTTGGTCGAATTAGTGATGGCTACCTATGCAGGGAAAAATGGTGGACAAAAAAAAGTTGTGTCTTTTGCTATGGTGGTTAGCTAATAGAAATACATATTTTGTCTTCCCTGTAAAACATTTAAAAAATCGGAAATGATGGCTGGATTCACAAGATCTGCTTCTTTCAATTGCTGTACGCTGTGTATTTTTAAGAAATGTTTTATGATGAGTAATTAGGTAATACACGTTGCTCTCTGTAGTTATTCTAGTCGCTTCGGTGAGAGTTGGTGATGGTGGCTGCAATGGTAAACTATGATTTATACCTGAAATATGCACATTTTTCTAACAAAACATATGCTATACAATAAATATGTTATCAGACTGTCATCTGATGAAGTTTTTTCTTGGTTAGTGGCTATTTATATCTTTATTTGGTCGAATTAGTGATGGCTACCTATGCAGGGAAAAATGGTGGACAAAAAAAAGTTGTGTCTTTTGCTATGGTGGTTAGCTAATAGAAATACATATTTTGTCTTCCCTGTAAAACATTAAAAAAATCGGAAATGATGGCTGGATTCACAAGATCTGTGTCTTTCAATTGCTGTACGCTGTGTATTTTTAAGAAATGTTTTATGGTGAGTAATTAGGTAATACACGTTGCTCTCTGTAGTTATTCTAGTCGCTTCGGTGAGAGTTGGTGATGGTGGCTGCAATGGTAAACTATGATTTATACCTGAAATATGCAAATTTTTCTAACAAAACATATGCTATACAATAAATATGTTATCAGACTGTCATCTGATGAAGTTTTTTCTTGGTTAGTGGCTATTTATATCTTTATTTGGTCGAATTAGTGATGGCTACCTATGCAGGGAAAAATGGTGGACAAAAAAAAGTTGTGTCTTTTGCTATGGTGGTTAGCTAATAGAAATACATATTTTGTCTTCCCTGTAAAACATTAAAAAAATCGGAAATGATGGCTGGATTCACAAGATCTGTGTCTTTCAATTGCTGTACGCTGTGTATTTTTAAGAAATGTTTTATGATGAGTAATTAGGTAATACACCTTGCTCTCTGTAGTTATTCTAGTCGCTTCGGTGAGAGTTGGTGATGGTGGCTGCAATGGTAAACTATGATTTATACCTGAAATATGCAAATTTTTCTAACAAAACATATGCTATACAATAAATATGTTATCAGACTGTCATCTGATGAAGTTTTTTCTTGGTTAGTGGCTATTTATATCTTTATTTGGTCGAATTAGTGATGGCTACCTATGCAGGGAAAAATGGTGGAGAAAAAAAAGTTGTGTCTTTTGCTATGGTGGTTAGCTAATAGAAATACATATTTTGTCTTCCCTGTAAAACATTTAAAAAATCGGAAATGATGGCTGGATTCACAAGATCTGTGTCTTTCAATTGCTGTACGCTGTGTATTTTTAAGAAATGTTTTATGATGAGTAATTAGGTAATACACGTTGCTCTCTGTAGTTATTCTAGTCGCTTCGGTGAGAGTTGGTGATGGTGGCTGCAATGGTAAACTATGATTTATACCTGAAATATGCACATTTTTCTAACAAAACTTATGCTATACAATAAATATGTTATCAGACTGTCATCTGATGAAGTTATTTCTTGGTTAGTGGCTATTTATATCTTTATTTGGTCGAATTAGTGATGGCTACCTATGCAGGGAAAAATGGTGGACAAAAAAAAGTTGTGTCTTTTGCTATGGTGGTTAGCTAATAGAAATACATATTTTGTCTTCCCTGTAAAACATTAAAAAAATCGGAAATGATGGCTGGATTCACAAGATCTGTGTCTTTCAATTGCTGTACGCTGTGTATTTTTAAGAAATGTTTTATGATGAGTAATTAGGTAATACACGTTGCTCTCTGTAGTTATTCTAGTCGCTTCGGTGAGAGTTGGTGATGGTGGCTGCAATGGTAAACTATGATTTATACCTGAAATATGCACATTTTTCTAACAAAACTTATGCTATACAATAAATATGTTATCAGACTGTCATCTGATGAAGTTATTTCTTGGTTAGTGGCTATTTATATCTTTATTTGGTCGAATTAGTGATGGCTACCTATGCAGGGAAAAATGGTGGACAAAAAAAAGTTGTGTCTTTTGCTATGGTGGTTAGCTAATAGAAATACATATTTTGTCTTCCCTGTAAAACATAAAAAAAATCGGAAATGATGGCTGGATTCACAAGATCTGTGTCTTTCAATTGCTGTACGCTGTGTATTTTTAAGAAATGTTTTATGGTGAGTAATTAGGTAATACACGTTGCTCTCTGTAGTTATTCTAGTCGCTTCGGTGAGAGTTGGTGATGGTGGCTGCAATGGTAAACTATGATTTATACCTGAAATATGCAAATTTTTCTAACAAAACATATGCTATACAATAAATATGTTATCAGACTGTCATCTGATGAAGTTTTTTCTTGGTTAGTGGCTATTTATATCTTTATTTGGTCGAATTAGTGATGGCTACCTATGCAGGGAAAAATGGTGGACAAAAAAAAGTTGTGTCTTTTGCTATGGTGGTTAGCTAATAGAAATACATATTTTGTCTTCCCTGTAAAACATGTATTGAAAAGTAAGGATAATTTTAAAAATGTAAGTCAGCGGTTGCATTAAGAACTAATTTGTCTTTCGATTCCTGTCAACCCTGTATATTTTTAAGTCAATGTATTATGATTAGCTAATTCAATTAATACTAGCATGCACTCTGATAGATGACGTCTAGACACTATCGGTGAGAGCTTGATTTCCTAGTATTTTTATTGTGTAACCACGGTTTTGTATGGCTAAATATGCACCTTTTCGAACAAACTGTATATGTATGTTGTAAAATGATGTTACAGGAGTGTCATCGGAAGAGTTCTGAGAAGGTTAGTGAAAAAATTAATATATTTATGGCGGTCGAATTACGTTATAGCGCTACTTATGGCATGGAATCGATGCTGGACTGGTAAACGTTGTGTCTTTTACTATGGTGGTTATGCTAACTTATCGATATATATTGTGTTTTCGCTGTAAAACGCTTAGAAAATCTGAAATGATTGTCTGGAATCACAAGATCTGGGTCTTTCCATTGCTATGCTTTGTCTATTCTTATGAAATGTTTTATGATGAGTAAATTGGTCATACACGTTGCTCTCTATAGTAATTCTAGTCGCTTCGGTGAGAGTTGGTGATGGTCGGCTGCAATTGTAAACTGTGATTTCTACCTGAAATATGCACTTTTTTCTAACAAAACACTATCCTATACCATGAATATGTTATCAGACTGTCATCTGAAGAGGTTTTTTCTTGGTTAGTGGCTATCAATATCTTTAGTTGAGCCGAATTGGTGATAGCTACCTATGAAGGAGTAAGAAACTGATGGAGTTAGAATAGTGGTGTATTTTGCTAACGTGTTTAGCTAATAGATTTACATATTTTGTCTTCCCTGTAAAACATTTTAAAAATCTGAAATGGTGGCTTTATTCACAAGATCTGTATCTTTCATCTGGTGTCTTGGACTTGTGATTTCATGAACATTTTATTATGCTGACTATCTACCTGTGAAGCTTTAGGCTAGGCTATGCTAGTCAGCTTTGCTGATGGGGGGATCCGGATCCGGGATGGGTAGCAGTGAAAGGTAGTCCAATACAGCAAATGAAAGATAAACATCTTGTTAAATTAACCATTGTGTCCGATTTCAAAAAGGTTTTACAGCGAAAGCACAACATATGATTATGTTAGTTCAGAGCCAAGTCAAAAAAACACACAGCCATTTTCCAGCCAAAGATAGGAGTCACAAAAAGCAGAAATATAGATACAATTAATCACTAACCTTTGATGATCTTCATCAGATGACACTCATAGGACATCATGTTACACAATACATGTATGTTTTGTTCAATAATGTGCATATTTATATCCAAAAATCTCAGTTTACATTGGCGCTTTACGTGCAGTAATGTTTTGATTCCAAAACATCCGGTGATCTTGCAGATAGCCACAGAAATCCCAGAAATACTCATAATAAACATCGATAAAAGATACAAGTGTTTTTCACAGAATTAAAGATAGACTTCTCCTTAATGCAACCGCTGTGTCAGATTTCAAAAAAAAATTACGGAAAAAGCATAATCTGAGTACGGTGCTCAGAGCCCAATCCAGCCAAAGAAATTTCCGCCATGTTGGAGTCAACAGAAGTTAGAAATAACATGATAAATATTCACTTACCTTTGATGATCTTCATTAGAATGCACTCCCAGGAATCCCATTTCGACAATAAATGACTGATTTGTTCCATAAAGTCCATAATTTATGTCCAAATAGCCACTAGTTGTTAGCGTGTTCAGCCCAGTAATCCATCTTCATGAGCACTAGGTCCAGACAAAAACTCGAAAAGTTCCGTTACAGGTCGTAGAAACATATCAAACGATGTATGGAATCAATCTTTAGGATATCTTAAACAAAAATCATCAATAATGTTCCAACCGGAGAATTCCATTGTCTTTAGAAAAGCACTGGAACGAGAGGTAACTCTGTCGGGAGCGCGCGTCACAAGCCTGAGACACTCTGCCAGACCACTGACTCAAACAGGTCTCATGAGCCCCTCCTTTATAGCAGAAGCCTGAAACAAGTTTCTAAAGACTGTTGACATCTAGTGGAAGCCTTAGGAAGTGCAACTTAACCCCATAGACACTGTATTCGGTAGGCCAAGCTTTGAAAAACTACAAACCTCAGAATTCCCACTTCCTGGTTGGATTTTTCTTAGGTTTTTGCCTGCCATATGAGTTCTGTTATACTCACAGACATCATTCAAACAGTTTTAGAAACTTCAGTGTTTTTTTATCCAATACTACTAATAATATGCATATATTAGCATCTGGGACAGAGTAGCAGGCAGTTTACTCTGGGCACGCATTTCATGCAAAAGTGAAAATGCTGCCCCCTATCCCAAACAGGTTTTAAGACAGGGGGCTCAACATTCTATAAATTAGCTCCATCTCCTTAGCCATCATACCACCAGGCTGTGCACTGATTTCAAAACTCGGTCCTCCGGAAAGTGGAGAGCGTTAGCAACACTTTTGCAGCTATTCTTGATATCTTTCAAAAAAGCCGCGTTAGAAAGGATTACCTACACATACTGAGCAGCTCATGTTATAGACAGAAGTATGCTACATGGTAGACCAATTTGAACTCATCTCTCAGCATGTCTGGTCCATACATTATCTCAGCCAATCATGGCTAGCAGGAAGGTTCCTGACTTTTTCCGTGGCTGAACAAACTAGGCTCATAATTTAGAAATTGTATTTGTATTTACAGATGGCCTACACATTTGTTGTTTAGGCACATGAAAGATCACATGTTCCAGAAGTAATTTCTGCCCCCCAAAAATAATTTTGATAAAAAATAAATGTTTATGTTCAAATGCCTCTCCTGTGAAGTAGTGACGTGTCACATATGCCTAGTTTCCTGAAACGAGTTACATATTATGTGTGAGATATCTCACAAGTGGGATTCACCGAATCTCTAGAACCTCAAAGAACCAATCACACACATATGTCAGAGACAGACAGGTCAAGGGGTGAAGGAGGTGAGCGCAACCCCTCATTATTAGGAGCCATTTGCACACCTTCTGGTCATTCTCGAGCATGCCTATTCCTTTCGCTCTTGAGAGCATGGGAATATGGTGAGAAATCTCACTCATAATATCAGAGAACCTGGGTTAGGAGAGTAGCCTTGAATTCTCATTCAATTACTCGTTTTGATATCTCACAATTAGGATATGACCAATTCTGTATTGCAGACCTGGTTTCCAAAGCCAGGTAGTCTCAAATTATCAACCCTCGAACGTCCCGACACTGAGGACAGAATGTGTCCCAAAGAAGGTGCAGTGACGTCTAGCTGGTAAAACCTCATAAAAGTATGAGGGGATGCCCAACAAGCCTCATCACAAATCTCCTGTAAGGACATGCCCTTGAACAGTGCACAAGAGGTCGCTC
The DNA here is from genome assembly GCF_045679555.1 of Salvelinus alpinus. NCBI lineage: Eukaryota > Metazoa > Chordata > Actinopteri > Salmoniformes > Salmonidae > Salvelinus > Salvelinus alpinus. The sequence continues at coordinate 17,972,567 of NC_092117.1, forward strand.
TTGCGTAAAACTCTCGCTCTATCCAAGTAGATGCGCAACACGCGTACTGGACACAAACGGTGGAGACGTTCTTCTTCCATAAAAGTGAAGGACGGCGGGTGGAATGCCACAAGCAAGACATTTGTAATTGCTGCTGACCTTAGGTATAAAGGCGGGGTTAGACAACAAAGAATCCTTGGGGGAAAAACTGTAGACATGAAGGGTGAACTCACAGTGTGCAGCTCAATAACTCGCTTTGCGGACTTAAGACCGACCAGTAAAGCAGTCTTGAAGGAGAGATACGTCATCTCCATGCTTTTCAGCGGCTCAAAAGGCTGCTGTGAAATAGCCTCAAACACAATAGACAGATCCCAAGATGGGGCTAAAGGCTTGGAAAATGGACGTGAGCGAAGCACCCCTTCATGATACGACATAACAAGGGGTGTTTTCCCACTGTGTTATTGCGAAAGCCTATATGACAGACCGAGATAGCGGCTAGACCTTAACAGTGGAGAAAGCCATACATTGAGTATCCATACATTGAGAGTGTAGAAGGGGCCCTGGCACTCTGGATTGTCTCAATGACTGAGAGGCAGGCCTGTCACATCCAGATTTAACCTCTGAAGGGCAATGCCCCGAGGGCCATAGTATCGGGGTGAGGGTAGAAAATATCTTTGCTTGCTTGGGTGAGATGATCCCTGCGTAACGGGAGTTGCCGGGGCTCATAGTACAGCAGGAGAATGATCTATGCTAACTAGAGCTTGCCTGGCCATGGAGGGCTACCAAGATGAGGTATGAGCCTCCTTCCCTCACTCTGGGGAGTATAAGGCTTAGAGGAGGAAAAAAGGAACGGAACACCCCCGGCCAAGGGTGTGCCAACACGTCCACCCCCAATGGTGTGTCTCCTGCTAGCGCAAAGAACAGCGGGCAGTGCACGTTTTGTGCGAAGAAATCTACGGATGTTTGACCATATCTCTCCCTGATCTGTTTCACAACTTGGAGATGGTCTGCATTCCCTGTGATGAGGATTCCTTCTGGACAAGTCAGCTCCTACGTTCAGAGCTCCCGCGACATGAGTCGCTCGTAGTGAGAGTAGGTGTGCTCTTCTCCACAGAATAATTCTATGGATAGTCTGTGTAAGCGCAGGGAGCAAGTGCCACCCTGGGTTTTGATGTATGCCACCACAGTCTTATTGTCCGTTCTGGTCAAGATGTGACAATTTCAAAGGGAGGGTAGGAATGGTTTCAGAGAAAGGAACACTGTCAGCAGTTCGAGGTCATTTATGTGAGCAATAAATGGGGTCCACAACTCCGCTTTTCCCTCATGCCCAACCTGTGAGTGACGTCTCTGTCGTGACCACCTTCCTCTTTACCACTACGTGTTAAAACACTAGGATATGTGGACAGTGCTAGGTGGGGACTGACAGTTTGTGTTCCTGCCTCGGCTACTAGAGAAAGAGCTGAGGTGAGAGCTGTGGCACGGAGGGCACTAGGGGGTAGAGTGGGCTCCGTCTTCCTTGTGAACGAACTTATAGAAATTAGTCACTGCACGGAGGGAAAGGTTATAGGAGCACAGATGTGCCTCTCCCCCATTGTGATGGGGGAGGAGGGGAGTCTGTGTTCCAGGGAGAGGTGTCAGGCCAGGAGACGGTTGGCTGCCTCTGCTGCTGGGGCATACCGTTGGTTGGGCGCCCTTTCTCCCCCACAGGGGAATCAGCTGGGCTGGACTTCGATGCGGCTGCTGCAGAGTATCGCTTCCCCAAACTGTCTGCCTCTGTCCTGAGACTTGGACTGTGGGTTTGCAGCCAGCTGCATCACTGGTCACTCAGTTAGCACTTGCTCTAGTGAACTGCCCCTCTCCCTGGTGTGGAGCCTTGGCTCGTAGTAGGGGCAGGTGATGGCAAGGTTAGCCTTGACGCGGTAGCTGACCTGGGTTTTGAGTTTCTTGGACCGAGTAGGTGGGGCTGGTAAAGTTGATAAGTACAAAAACGACAGAGCTTTATGTAAATCGTGCAAGACTCAAGAGACCTAAGCTAGTGGTGAGTCCTCTCATGGACCGGATCACTGCATGGTTGGACCGGTTTGGTTAGTAGGCAAAAAGCCATTTAATGCTAGGCGAACTAAAAAACAAGACAGTGGTTAGCTAGTTAGCTTTCACGGTGACGGCTAGTAGGGTTGCTTAAGGTGACATGAGCCGGTATTTGGTAAAAACCTTACAAAACTTGCAGGACTCGATCGAGAGCTGCCTGAGCATGTTTGCTTCCCATGGGTACGGGGGCCCATTATAACTCTGTTATAAAAGTATGGCTGGCTAACCAGGTTATGCGTGTGCGAGTGTATGCTTAGCCATGAGGCTTTTGTGCTAGCCAGCTCGGGTTCACCCAGTGAAAAAGGAAATTCTTACCCGACCCGAAAACGTTCGTTTCGGTAAAGTCACACAACACAAAAGACTTATCTCCTGTCTGTACTACTGCAACTTGCTGTTGGCTTGTGCCATCACACTTATCCAGAACGCTGCAGCTCACCTGGTGTTCAACCTTCCCAAGTTCTCCCATGTCACCCCGCTCCTCCACACACTCGCATCCACTACAAGACCATGATACTTGCAGCAAGAGGAACTGCCCCTTCCTACAGGCTATGCTCAAACCCTACGCCCCAACCCGAGAACTCTGGTATGCCACCTTTGGTCTCTTGGCCCTCCCACCCCTATGGCAGGGCAACTCCCGCTCAGCCCAGTCCAAGCTCTTCTCTGTCCTGGCACCCTAATGGTGGAACCAGCTTCCCCCTGAAGCTAGGACAGCAGTCCCTGTCCATCTTCTGAAATAATCCGAAACCCTACCTCTCCGAAGAGTATCTTAAATAATCCCACAGCACCCTCCCTTGCCTTGACTGTGATATGTGGTCGTCCCACCTAGCTATCTTAAGATGCGTGCACTAACTGTAAGGCGCTCTGGATAAGATCTAAAATGTAAATGTAGATGAAGAGAGCTGAAAAACCTGCGCGACACACCTGTCAACAGTTAAGCAGGAAACAGGGATCAAGTCGTGTTGAGCAGAGCTTAGAGTAGTGCTCTTCGCAAAGAAGAGAGGGGAGCATGACCAGAGGGCAGGCGAGTGGCTCCTTATCACTTGAAACTACTTTATTTGATATGAGTGTGTTTTTAGGGCGGCTTGAATGGAGTGGTACACAGTCTTATTCGAGAATATCTAGCTCCATCTAATGACCGAGATAGGGCAGCCCTGTCATTTATTGCTCTACTCTCTCCATTTCCTCCCTCCCTCCTTCAATCCCTCCATCCTCCCATCAATACCTGGAGAGAAAAAAAGTCTTTGCACCTATTAATCAATGTCACTGCAGACAGGCACTTTGAGAATTGATGAAAGACTGAGCATGCAGGCCAGCAGACAGGCAGCGAGGCCAGAGACAAATTATTTCTGTGCCATACTGTACCTGCTTCTGAGACTCAAGTTCTCCCTCTCCTGGCCAAATTATCTAAATGCACTGTCATCCTTTAATAAGGAGCAATGACAATAATACATTTGCCATGTTGGTCATTAAGCAGAAGCTCTTGTCCAGAGTGACTTACTTACATAATGTTAGTTTTGACTAAGGTGCCTCAATACTCCATTCTATGCCCTCCATTTGTGTGTATCCTATGTGCATATGTGTGTCGACAAGTCAAGCAGCGCTGTCCCAAAATATGCCACCACAACTGAGGCACACTCATCGTAACTGCCATTGTTAATGTAGTAGATGTCAGAAGATCTCAGTCTTGTGTGTGTGTGTGTGTGTGTGTGTGTGTGTGTGTGTGTGTGTGTGTGTGTGTGTGTGTGTGTGTGTGTGTGTGTGTGTGTGTGTGTGTGTGTGTGTGTGTGTGTGTGTGTGTGTGTGTGTGTGTGTGTGTGTGTGTGTGTGTGTGTGTGTGTGTGTGTGTGTGTGTGTGTGTGTGTGTGTGTGTGTGTGTGTGTGTGTGTGTGGTTACTTTTCCCCAGGCCACTGATGCAGATACAGGGAACTACAGTGCCAATGCGTACCGGCTGATCATCCCGCCCACGGCAGATGGTCAGGACAGCTTTGTGATCGAGCAGTACACGGGCATCATCAAGACGGCTATCATGTACCGCAACATGCGCAGGTCCTACTTCAAGTTTGCAGTCATCGCCACCGACAACTACGGACAGGGCCTGAGCAGCAGCGCTGATGTGGTGGTGAGTATCTAGTGTCCTCAAACAACACATATCCCTCCATTGTTTGAAACACTCTTTCTTGTTAGGCAAGTGATTATGAGACTACGACGCTTGGCAGTTAGAAGTTTGTCCTCAGTCAACTGTGATTTTAACAACCGATGCCAATACCCCAACCACCCACAACATCTGATGGGTTTATTAGTGTCAGACTGCAGTCTTCCTCTGAGCTGAGTTATTCATTAGGAGACTACATGATGATGATGCACGTTTTCTCTTCTCTCTAGACTGTGTTTAGCTTCCAATATATTCAATTATTCAGAGCAGTTACAGCACACGAGATGTGTTATGTGTATGCCAGAGAACCCCTCTGCTTCGAGCTGATGATCCAATTAAACTATCATGGAGTGTGTTTTCTGTTCATTCTAATTGGTGTGTGTGCATGTGTGTGTGTGTGTCGTTATACTTATACAATACATTTCAGTTTCCTTCCAGTTATTGGAGTCAGGGGTTCTCCTAATATGTCAGCCTAACAAGTCTCTAATGAGACTGAAGAAGTGTTGGAACGGTGCCTGAACGGGTGACAGCGGCGAGTGCTTAACCATGTTGCTGGTTCATTTTCAACAGGAACTGTAATTTCACAGAGACCGTGTGGGAGATTTGGCTGCAGAGCCCAGAGCCAGTGCACTTACTGTGCTGGCGAATATTAAGCACCATTAGATTGGCCACATGGCACCAATACAAGCAGGCAATACAAGCAGGCAATACAAGCATTCATGTTAAGCATGAATGGACAAAACCTCCATATCTACTACTACATCTCTCTCTCTCTCTCTCTCTCTCTCTCTCTCTCTCTCTCTCAATTCAATTCAATTCAATTCAAGGGGCTTTATTGGCATGGGAAACATGTGTTAACATTGCCAAAGCAAGTGAGGTAGATAATATACAAAAGTGAAATAAACAATAAAAATTAACAGTAAACATTACACATACAGAAGTTTCAAAGCAATAAAGACATTACAAATGTCATATTATATATATACAGTGTTGTAGCAATGTATAAATGGTTAAAGCACACAAGTTAAAATAAATAAACATAAATATGGGTTGTATTTACAATGGTGTTTGTTCTTCACTGGTTGCCCTTTTCTTGTGGCAACAGGTCACAAATCTTGCTGCTGTGATGGCACACTGTGGAATTTCACCCAGTAGATATGGGAGTTTATCAAAATTGGATTTGTTTTCGAATTCTTTGTGGATCTGTGTGATCTGAGGGAAATATGTGTCTCTAATATGGTCATACATTGGGCAGGAGGTTAGGAAGTGCAGCTCAGTTTCCACCTCATTTTGTGGGCAGTGAGCACATAGCCTGTCTTCTCTTGAGAGCCATGTCTGCCTACGGCGGCCTTTCTCAATAGCAAGGCTATGCTCACTGAGTCTGTACATAGTCAAAGCTTTCCTTAAGTTTGGGTCAGTCACAGTGGTCAGGTATTCTGCCACTGTGTACTCTCTGTTTAGGGCCAAATAGCATTCTAGTTTGCTCTGTTTGTTTGTTAATTCTTTCCAATGTGTCAAGTAATTATCTTTTTGTTTTCTCATGATTTGGTTGGGTCTAATTGTGCTGTTGTCCTGGGGCTCTGTGGGGTGTGTTTGTGAACAGAGCCCCAGGACCAGCTTGCTTAGGGGACTCTTCTCCAGGTTCATCTCTCTGTAGGTGATTGCTTTGTTATGGAAGGTTTGGGAATCGCTTCCTTTTAGGTGGTTGTAGAATTTAACGGCTCTTTTCTGGATTTTGATAATTAGTGGGTATCGGCCTAATTCTGCTCTGCATGCATTATTTGGTGTTCTACGTTGTACACGGAGGATATTTTTGCAGAATTCTGCATGCAGAGTCTCAATTTGGTGTTTGTCCCATTTTGTGAAATCTTGGTTGGTGAGCGGACCCCAGACCTCACAACCATAAAGGGCAATGGGCTCTATGACTGATTCAAGTATTTTTAGCCAGATCCTAATTGGTATGTTGAAATTTATGTTCCTTTTGATGGCATAGAATGCCCTTCTTGCCTTGTCTCTCAGATCGTTCACAGTTTTGTGGAAGTTACCTGTGGTGCTGAGGTTTAGGCCGAGGTATGTATAGTTTTTTGTGTGCTCTAGGGCAACGGTGTCTAGATGGAATTTGTGGTCCTGGCGACTGGACCTTTTTTGGAACACCATTATTTTGGTCTTACTGAGATTTACTGTCAGGGCCCAGGTCTGACAGAATCTGTGCAGAAGATCTAGGTGCTGCTGTAGGCCCTCCTTGGTTGGTGACAGAAGCACCAGATCATCAGCAAACAGTAGACATTTGACTTCGGATTCTAGTAGGGTGAGGCCAGGTGCTGCAGACTGTTCTAATGCCCTCGCCAATTCGTTGATATATATGTTGAAGAGGGTGGGGCTTAAGCTGCATCCCTGTCTCACCCCACGACCCTGTGTGAAGAAATGTGTGTGTTTTTTGCCAATTTTAACCGCACACTTGTTGTTTGTGTACATGGATTTTATAATGTCGTATGTTTTTCCCCCAACACCACTTTCCATCAATTTGTATAGCAGACCCTCATGCCAAATTGAGTCGAAGGCTTTTTTGAAATCAACAAAGCATGAGAAGACTTTGCCTTTGTTTTGGTTTGTTTGGTTGTCAATTAGGGTGTGTAGGGTGAATACATGGTCTGTTGTACGGTAATTTGGTAAAAAGCCAATTTGACATTTGCTCAGTACATTGTTTTCATTGAGGAAATGTACGAATCTGCTGTTAATGATAATGCAGAGTATTTTCCCAAGGTTACTGTTGACGCATATTCCACGGTAGTTATTGGGGTCAAATTTGTCTCCACTTTTGTGGATTGGGGTGATCAGTCCTTGGTTCCAAATATTGGGGAAGATGCCAGAGCTAAGGACGATGTTAAAGAGTTTTAGTATAGCCAATTGGAATTTGTTGTCTGTATATTTGATCATTTCATTAAGGATACCATCAACACCACAGGCCTTTTTGGGTTGGAGGGTTTTTATTTTGTCCTGTAACTCGTTCAAGGTAATTGGAGAATCCAGTGGGTTCTGGTAGTCTTTAATAGTTGATTCAAGGATTTGTATTTGATCATGTATATGTTTTTGCTCTTTATTCTTTGTTATAGAGCCAAAAAGATTGGAGAAGTGGTTTACCCATACATCTCCATTTTGGATAGATAATTCTTCGTGTTGTTGTTTGTTTAGTGTTTTCCAATTTTCCCAGAAGTGGTTAGAGTCTATGGATTCTTCAATTACATTGAGCTGATTTCTGACGTGCTGTTCCTTCTTTTTCCGTAGTGTATTTCTGTATTGTTTTAGTGATTCACCATAGTGAAGGCGTAGACTCAGGTTTTCCGGGTCTCTATGTTTTTGGTTGGACAGGTTTCTCAATTTATTTCTTAGATTTTTGCATTCGTCATCAAACCATTTGTCATTGTTGTTCATTTTCTTCGGTTTTCTATTTGAGATTTTTAGGTTTGATAGGGAAGCTGAGAGGTCAAATATACTGTTAAGATTTTCTACTGCCAAGTTTACACCTTCACTATTGCAGTGGAACGTTTTACCCAGGAAGTTGTCTAAAAGGGATTGAATTTGCTGTTGTCTAATTGTTTTTTGGTAGATTTCCAAACTGCATTCCTTCCATCTATAGCATTTCTTAATGTTACTCAGTTCCTTTGGCTTTGATGCCTCGTGATTGAGTATTGCTCTGTTCAAGTAGACTGTGATTTTGCTGTGGTCTGATAGGGGTGTCAGTGGGCTGACTGTGAACGCTCTGAGAGACTCTGGGTTGAGGTCAGTGATAAAGTAGTCTACAGTGCTACTGCCAAGAGATGAGCTATAGGTGAACCTACCATAGGAGTCCCCTCGAAGCCTACCATTGACTATGTACATACCCAGCGTGCGACAGAGCTGCAGGAGTTGTGACCCGTTTTTGTTGGTTATGTTGTCATAGTTGTGCCTCTCTCTCTCTCTCTCTCTCTCTCTCTCTCTCTCTCTCTCTCTCTCTCTCTCTCTCTCTCTCTCTCTCTCTCTCTCTCTCTCTCTCTCTCTCTCTCTCTCTCTCTCTCTCTCTCTCTCTCTCTCTCTCTCTCTCTCTCTCTCTCTCTCTCTCTCTCTCTCTCTCTCTCTCTCTCTCTCTCTCTCTCTCTCTCTCTCTCTCTCTCTCTCTCTCAGGTGTCTGTGGTCAACCAGCTGGATATGCAGGTGGTGGTGTCCAATGTCCCGCCCACTGTCGTGGAGGAGAATAAAGAGCAGCTTATTGCGTAAGGCACCAGTCAATCACTTCCTTTCAGTATTATTGTCCCAGTGATCATGCTTGGTTGAATTGGAAACCTATAATGGTCCTAAAGGCCCCTCAACAGAAACAGGAGAGTGAATTAAAAAGTACGTTTATTTTCATTAGAGAACATTTCCTCTACTAGGGCACCATACTTTAAAAATATATATTCTGAGAAGCATCTACAGTGGAATAGATTTGTATAGTACAGTAGGGTCTGTCACCACCCTCGTCTTTTACTTTCAGCCCAAGCCAAAGTACATTTTAAATGCATTACAACTAAAAGTTTGAGGCCATCCCTTTCATTCTCAGTGATAACTCTATGGTTTAGCAGCAGAAGCCCTGTGGAGAGTCACTGTTTGATTGCCACAGCATGCTACTTACAAAAGTGGAATGCATTTTTAAATGTTTTATTTCTCCTGTTGAATAAGGGGACTTGGTTCAAAGTCATACGATGCAAATGAGCATTTCTGCTAGTGAAATTGTTTGCGTTGAAATCCAGTTCCCTATAGGGAATCTTAGCCAATGTTCTGGCAATGATCCCAGTTTTCTGGGTAGTCTCCAACTGTGTTTTGAGGAACAAAACATCCAATGGAAAAAAAAGTTATAGAACTTGTGAATTATCCCTGTTGCAGAACTTAGGTCCTCAGTGTCTTCACTGTCTGTTTACGTTCTGTCTGCCTTAACCAATGATTGGGCAAGTAAAACTGATTGTCCAGATAGACAGTCAAATCAATCGTTCTCAATCAGTTTATGAATGAGAAACAAGAACAGAAAAAAGTACAGTGTTTTTAGACAGATAGGATAATAAAATAAGAAGGTAATATACATTCATTGTTTTAAAGCCTCGCTTTCAATGGCACTACCCCTCTAAGATTGCTCTATGCTTTGACAACTAAATCATGTGTTGAGTTAGTCATTCTGATCAAATCTGAGAAGCCTCCCGTCTTCCTTGGTCCTACTGGGGTCCAGAACTGGATACTCTGTTCATCAGGTTTGGCATTCGGGTTGGAGAAAGTACCCATTTAGTGGTTGTCATTTAAAGTGCTAATTTCACTCAGCTTGAAATTGATAATGGAAGCCCTTTTTTGCCAAGAACCCAGTGAGAAAAGACATGCTGGTGTCCATTTTAACAACTATGGCTGGGAGTGAAATACTTAAAGTATGACCTCAAACACATATGTTCACACACAAGTAAAAGTATGGCTTTTCAGCATTATAAAGTCAATGACATAATTTGTAAATGGTGACACAACACATGCAGGTGAAGTGAACCAGGGCAACCACTGCTAAAGCTTGATCAGCACATTCGCTAGTTCCTCACCTGTTAATAACAGTATGAGAGTAGTTACTGAATGATTCATAGAGCCTTCACATCATGGAGAAGATGGCTGTAGAAATATGAAAGTAGAAAAACCTAATGCTTCAGCTATACCTGGTACTATACTTTATTTTAAATGTGAACAGACCACAATGGTTTTGTTTCCCAAACGTAAGTATTCTGGAGCGATACATCCAGGACCAGATCCCAGGGGCTAAGGTGGTGGTGGAATCCATTGGGCCGCGGCGGTTCGGAGATGGCTTTGACCAGGAGGATTACACCAAGTCAGACCTGATGGTATATGCCATCGACCCACTGACCAACAGGGCCATCTCACGCCAGGAGCTCTTTAAGTGAGTGAACCAAAACAATGAAATGAATAGCTATCTCTTTATCTCTCTCTCTCTCTCTCTCCTCTATCTTTCGCTTCCTTTTTCTAATGAGAGAGAGAGAGAGAGAGAGAGAGAGAGAGAGAGAGAGAGAGAGAGAGAGAGAGAGAGAGAGAGAGAGGAAAAGGTGCTATTCCGTCAGTAGTGGCCACTAAGCCACCCTGAGGTTGTTCCAACATTCTGACAGCTTAGCATTTTAGTCCCCCTGTATTCGGAGAGATCTACTCCTCAGAGCCCAAGGTCTCCCTCTTACATAGCAGGAGAAACAATGTTTTCAACTTTTACCACTAAGAGGCAGTATCCAAAAATGCTTTAATGGTGCAGCTGAAAAGTGCTTTTGCAACACTTTTTCACCCTGTCAGGGGAAAGAGCAGTCCCCTTCCACTAAGCAGACAGGGTGTGTTAAAACACCCCAGGACCATGTTGCTGCCATTAGTCTTATGTTCTCTGGCCCTCAGACAGGGTTAGAGTCAACACTGTGGGAGCCAAGGCCCCCCTCAGAGCATGACAGGCACCATGCTAGAGGAACCTTTCCCCCCTACTGCGCACCCTTCCACTTTTCACAGAAGTTCCCTCCTTATCCCTCTATCTCCCTCCCTCTCTTTTGCCCCATACTCATTTTCACTCTGGCTTTAACAGCACGAGTTAGGCTACGTCCCCCTCCTCTTTAAACCAGATACCAGTCTATTGTTTAATCCTGCTCTTTAAAAAGTGACTTTGAGTAAAGTGGCTTTGTGTTGAGTTAATCTGAGCACATTACTTCTCTGTCTGTCCTTGGCTGCTAGTGGTGGCCCTGTTTTACTGTAATGACACACGTGTCTCATAAAGAAAGGGGGTATCCTAGCCTGAGCTAGTGAGCGTCACTCTTATCACAAGTACCAGCTTTGGAGAGCCGTTGTTCATTTTAAAAAGAGGTGCTGATATATCTACCGTTGCTTCAGTAAGAATCCCCCTCTTAGATACAATGGGAGGCTGTTGAGGAAGAGTCTAGCCGAGGTTTAAGGAGCAGGGAGGGAAAAAATAAGCTCTTTGTTCATGCAGCTCACGCCTGGCAGCGTAGAGAGTTAATTGCATGTTATATTTATGTGCTTCTGCTGTCAGCTCACATAGAGAAAGGGAAAGAGATGGAGAGAGAGGTTATAGCATTATGATGTCACCTTGAGTGTGCCTCTCTCGCCTAAATGAAGGAAATAAGGACTCTTGAGGGTTGAAAGAAGCCTATAGATAACTCACATGAAAGACCAATCACTTGAGTACTATTCATTTGTATAAAGAGTCCATATAATGTATGATAATGCAGCGTGTGGCAGAGGATTGCGTTGGGACTGCACAAATCAAAGCGATTCAATTTAAATCGCAGTTAAAATGGTGTTACATCCAAACTTAAAGTACACAACATGAACAAAAGTATGTGAACACCTGCTCGTCAAACATCTCATTCCAAAATCATGGGCATTAATATGGAGTTTGGTGATGAACAGTTCTTGTGCTGACCTTGCTTCCAGCGGCAGTTTGGACCTCGGTAGTGAGTGTTGCAACCGAGGACAGACAATTTTTACCCATTCTGTGAGCTTGTGTGTCCCACCACTTTGCGTCTGAGCTGTTGTTGCTCCTAGACGTTTCCACTTCACAATAACAGCACTTACAGTTGATCGGGGCATCTCTAGCAGGGCAGAAATGTCACAAACTGACTTGTTGGAAAGGTGGCATCCTATGACGGTGCCACATTGAAAGTCACTGAGCTCTTCAATATGGGCCATTCTACTGTCAATGTTTGTCTATGGAGATTGCATGGCTGTGTGCTCGATTTTATACACCTGTCAGCCATGGGTGTGGCTGAACTAGCTGAATCCACTAATTTGAAGGGGTGTCCACGTACTTGTGTGACTGACTGTGGTCTGTCTGGCAGGTTTCTGGACGGGAAGCTGCTGGATATCAACAAGGAGTTCCAGCCGTTCCTGGGTCAAGGAGGACGCATCCTGGAGATCCGTACGCCCGACATCGTGGCCAGCGTGAAGAAGGCTGCCCAGGCTGTGGGCTACACAGAGGGGGCGTTGCTCGCCCTCGCCATCATCATCATCCTCTGCTGCATCCCCGCCATCCTCATCATCATGGTCACCTACAAACAGTGAGTGCACAACCACTTGTCGTAGCTACAGGCAACATGTGTGTGTATGGCCATGGTGACCTTTCAAAGCTAGCACTGTAGTTTGTTTAGGCTGTGGAAATGTGCATGGTGCCAGGTACTTAGTCAAGCACCACTCTCCCAGTCTCTCTCTCTCTCGAACGAATTAGGGATGCTGACAGCGTGCACCGCCGGTCTAATGTCCCTATTCACACACTGTGAAAGCCGATTAATTAACAGTCATTTGCCTCAAATATCCAAAGCCAATTGTGACCGTCACAGTGTGTCTTCACGGCTCCACTACCCCATTACTCACACTCACTCACTCACTCACACACACACACACACACACACACACACACACACACACACACACACACACACACACACACACACACACACACACACACACACACACACACACACACACACACACACACACACACACACACACAACAAATTGCATAATGATAAAGCATATGGCACAGATTTAGTATACCATTTAGTAAACCATTTAGTATACCATTTAGTATACCATTTGTTCCTGATTGTCATGGTTGTTTTATTTGATGTCGATTGGGCAAGGTCGTAAAGCCATGACAACTGTGAATGCGTCAGGCAGGTGCCCCTCAATGTCGTTCTTTGTGCCGTGTGAATCCACCACATAAACACTACATCAACACTGATATCTGGGGAATGTTTACACCCAACAGACGGGTCAGAGTGGTTATCCTGAGCTGAAGAAACACACACACAGACACATTGTAGAGTTTGTAGTGTTACGATGCGCCAATTTAGAGAAGTTCATTCATTCGTTCAACTTCATGACTTATTGATCTCCGGGAGAATATTCTGATGCAACGCATTCTCTCATTTCTCTCTTCTGGGGTAATTGTGTTTTGTTGTGAATAAGTAATGCTGAGAACAAAATAAATAAAAGAAAAAGGCTTCTTGAGTTTGATATACTTGTATGAACTGCATGCTGCAAACATAGCTGGAGAGACTGATGTGTTTCATAACACTGTGTGATAAGAAATTAAGCAAAATGTGTTACTATATCCTCTTATTATATTCAGTGGTGAAATAGGCTGAGATCTGTGATAGGGCATGTTATCCAAAGCCTGGCTGTTATCTGAATAAGTCAAAAGGAATGCCATGAATAATGGACATTGTGTCACCTAGAGTGGTGTGTTTTTCAAAAGGAACCTTAACAACCACCATTCATTAGAATTGAATGGAGTTGGAGGAACACAGAGGCGTCTCATAATTCCCAATTTAATTAATGTTTCTCATTGTGTAGTATTAACAAAATAGGAATGAGCTAATTGTCTAACCAAAGTTCTCTTGTGTTTTCTTTTCCCCTCTGCTCCGCTGTCTCCCGTACTGCCTGGAAAACCATCCACCAGATTCAAAGAGTAAGTAATTGCCCATGTGATATGAGTGATCTCTCTTGTATGCACTTGAGCATGAATACAACATGGTTCTGTCACATGTCCTCATTACTGAATAGTATTTTAAAGATGAACCAGGGAGTCAGAATGACTATTAAAATGAGGATAAAAGTACAAACATTGGAGACAAGTCATCTCCTTCATATAGACAATGGCTTGCCTTTTTTTTAATCTAGTTTTATATAAGAGATTGCCTCTGTTATTTTTATCTCAGTCAGTTGGGATGAGATACATACTGTGCTGATGTTCAATCACTTCATTCACCAAAGACATGTAGCCTTCATGGGGAACAAGTGATGAAATGTTATGGAAACAAAGTGCAATGGATTGACTCAAACTGATGAAACTTTATTTTTGAAATTCAGGAGACAGGCGGAATGTGCCAAGACTGCGAGGATTCAGCAGGCTCTGCCAGCGAGCAAGGCTGCTGCTCCACGTGCCCCAACAGCCAATATATACGGGGAACTAGGGGACAGCAGCACGTAAGTCAAATCAAATGTAATTATAAAGCCCTTTCACAAAGTGCTTATATAGAAACCCAGCCCACCTTTGACCTCATCCTCCTAACCTCCTTACTCCCTGTTTGATGAGTAATGCCTATTTGTGCAGATGATAAAGTTTGTGGGTGTTAGGACATTGCCTATTATTCAAACAGGAAACACATTTCTTTTTTTTCCCTTTTTTGGTACTTTTTACCCTTTTTTCTCCCCAATTTTGTGATATCCAATTGGTAGTTACAGTCTTGTTCCATTGCTGCAACTCCTGTACGGATTCAGGAGAGGTGAAGGCCGAGATCCATGCATCCTCCAAAACACGTCCCCGCCAAACCACACTGCTTCTTGACACTGCTCGCGTAACCCGGAAGCCAGCCACACCAATGTATCGGAGGAAACACTGTACAGCTGGCGACCGAAGGCTGGCGACCGCGTGCATGCGCCCGGCCACCACAAGGAGTCTCTAGAGCACGATGGGACAAGGACTTCCCAGCCTGCCAAATCCTCCCCTAAAATCAAATCAAATCAAATTGTTTTGGTCACACACATATTTAGCTGATGTTATTGCAGGTGTAGCGAAATGCTTATGTTCCTAGCTCTTAACAGTGCAGTAATATCTAACAATTCACAACAATACAAAATCTAAAAGAAAAATAATGGAATTAAGAAATGTGTAAACATTAAGACGACGCTGGGCCAATTCATGGGTCTCCCGGTCGCAGCCGGCAGCGACACAGCCTGGGATCAAACCCGGATCTGTACAGCCTGGGATCAAACCCGGATATGCAGTGACGCTGCTTAGACCGCTGCACCACTCTGGAGGCAGCATACACATTTCTTGACAAAAAAAGGCCTTAGTCCACCAACAATAGACATTGGTCTTTCATGTTGAGCTTTATACATTTGGATGACTACATCATTGTTCCAATTCAGTCATAATTCCGTGTGCTTTTGTCCTCCTACAAACACCTGCACAGACCTAAGTTTGTTCGGTATCCCATCTCAGATTGTCAATGTGTGACTTTGCAATTAAATGCCAGATCCATTTCAACATGGCCTTCTGTTCTCTCAAGGTGAAGCTGTTTGATTTGACTCATAAAAGGGAGGCCAAGGTTTGCTAGAAATAGAATAATGCTGTGTCTCAGTTTGTCCCATCCTTTTGTTGGTAATTGATTTTGTGGTAAGTTACTTTTTGATTTTCCCTTCTTATAGTCGCTGTTGAATACCTCAGCAGTTTTGCGAATCAGTTTTGCCATTAACACAATCAGATTCCACCTTTCACACTAAATACTATCCTAAATGCGCAAAGAAATGTTAATAGTTTTAGAAGAAACCTTGAATGTATGCAGAACTTGTTATATGCCTATTCATTCACCACCTTCATCAACCAACCAGTTTGACCATGGCTACCTCAGCTTCTTGACCATTTCCCATAAGGTTACACTTTGTTAAACATCTATCTGTCTTTGTTTGTCTTTCATTTCATCTCCACTCTATTTGCTCTTCAATGGATTCAGACTGCAGTAAGTAGCCCCAATGCTTATGCCTAGGCTCAAATAGCAAAACAAGAGTGATATAGATTGCGTCTAGTCTCCTCCACCTGTTTTTGAATATTTTTCATTGCGTTGCACTTAATATTTTATTACAGAAATAACTTAGACGTTACAGTACTGTACATGGTTAGTGCATTTGCATTTTAATATAATGGTATAATTTCAGGGATGCTAGGTAATACTCTTTATGAAGGTAAGGCTTAACTGCAGCGTAACACAATTTTTGCTTCTACCTGTTTAGGAAAAGTGATCCTCCCTTTGTAAACTTTAGAGGTATGGTGAATCTTTAGACGCTTATAGCTTATGCCCTACCCATCCCTATCCTGATCCCATGAGAAAAAAGTGATTGTTCATGTTTCACGTCCATTAACTTAAGATCATAACCTCTTAGTATTATTGCTATGATTGGACTGATGCACATGGGTAGGTGTTGGGTACTTCACATATCACATGTTCCATATATTTGTGGACTGTGATGCTAAAATGGAAGTACCTCTGTGACTGCTTTGATTTCTTCAAATCAAATATGATTAGATTTTTGATCTTGTATTAAATGTACTTGGGATGTTTTTAACTGAATACTTTATCGCCTGTCCAAATATTGTCAGCAGTTAAACTGTTATTCTAAAACTTTATTAAAACGTTTGTATTTAGAGACATTTTTCAATTGACTCTGATACTGTAGCCACAATAAGAAAAGAAAAGCATGATCTACCCTGCTGCATTACCTTTGACTTCGAATCACATTTTTTATATTGTTTCTTACTATAATATTAATACTAAGAGTCAAAATGACTGAAGGATCTATAGCATCTCCCTCATCCCTTCTCCTCTGCTTCCTCATCCTTCATCCTTCCTTCACCTGTGTTTCAAATCTTTCTTTTCTTCACCCTCCATCTACATTCCTAATCGGACAGGGCTAAAAGGTTTGAGATCGATGAAGCCGACCGCCAGAGACGCCTTAGCAGCTTCGCCTGTCGCGCCAACTCCTCCTGTGGCAACGGGTCGCTGCACAGCATCCTGCCCAAGTCAGAGAGCAACGTCACCTTTCTGTCAGACCACCACCCCCTGACCACCACTAACCCCCTCTACGACGAAGAAGAAGACGGGAACTTCAGCAGCCCCTATGGGACGGCAAAAGGGGGCTCTTTCTCCCCCTCCCTCTCTGGAGGGTCCGGGAACGCCTGGACCATGCGGACTCGTCTCCGTGGAGGGTCAGAGGGGTACGAGTCGCTGAAGAGACAGGCTCTGATGGACCCGGCCCAGTGGGAGCTGCAGCTGCTCCAAGCTGGGATGAAGGGTCAAGGAAGCCTGGAGGGTTATGACATCCAGAGCAGCCGCAGCACAGAGGAGAGCAAGCTGTCTGTCAGGGAGCAGGCCAGGCAGTATGAACAGCAGGCCATGCAGGAGAGGACCCCCAGGGGAGGGCGTGACTCCAGGGGCTCCCTGACCTCCCCTCCACTACTGCGGAACCAAGACAACATTGACATGCTGGAGCTGAGCGCAGAGACCCTGTTCTCCATCATGGACAGCCCCTACAGCCCCCTGTCCATAGGGAAGGATGTGCCTCCCCGCATCATCATCACCCAGGGTGAAGGCTCTCCGCCCCTGGCCCAGAGGCCCACCCTGCCTGTCCTCGGGAAATTCAGCTCCAGCGTCTCCAGCTACATCACTGCAGAGCCCTGCGAGATCACTGTGGAGATCATCCCTGACCCGCCTGAGAATCCGCCACCTCCACCTCCTTCTTCTCATTCTCCTCCACCTCCTTCTCCTCATTCTCCTCCACCGCCTCCTCCTTCTCAAACGCCTCGTTCTGGTCCTCCTCCTCCTCCTGCCTCATCTCCTCCTCCTCCTCCTCCCTCCTCATCGCCTCCCCCTGCACCCTTCAATCCTCACTTCATTGAGCCTGATCATTCTCCCCCACCCTCTTTCCCTCCATCTCCCCCTCCTGTTCGGAATCGTGCTCCTCCGCCACCACCCCCACCCCTCCCACCCCCTTTCTCCCCCACTTTCGAGCGACCCCGCCACACTGTCCAGTTTGTCCCAACCTCCCTGCCGCCGTTGTCCTCGCTCCGCCCTATCTCCTCCCGGGCCCATCCCCCTCCACCTCCCCCCCAACCTGAGGACGGTGTGAAGAGGAAGGAGCTAAAGGGGATTCTGAAAAACCTCCAGAACCTCGCTGACATCGAGAAGTCTGTTGCCAACCTCTACAGTCAAGTAGACAAGAATCGCAAGGTGGCGCGATTCGGCAAGAAACCCCAAGCAACCGAGGAACCAGAAGGAATTCGGAGACCAAACAGATCTGGGTCCCGTGAGGAACCAAACCAGCCAAACCTGACCAGCACGGAACCTGTGGTCCAAACAAACTCAACCACAAACACTAACTCCTCTGTTCTGGAAACAAGCCAACCAAGCACTAACAATGTGACCTCAGAGGTCCAGGAGCCGAGCCAATCAAACCAGTCAAATACAGACTCTGTGATTGAGGAACTAAGCAATCACTTTCCATCCCAATCCACCACCTTCTGACTGGCTGACTTCTCGCCTCCTTAGCTCTATTTCCTAATTCATTTTCTTTCTTTCTACATCTTTATGTCTCATGTCATGATCATGCTGTGTTGTATTGGATATTTTCTGTCTGATGTTATTGTACGTGTTGTCATCAACAACATAGTTTCTTCCCCTAACAAACTTTTATAATGTCATCACAACTAACAGCAAGTGGGCCCTTAGATCCCATAGGTTTTCAGAACCTCTTAAACTGAGGATTTAAAAAATATATATATATTGTCATGTTCCTAAGTTCAGAACCCTTTGGCCTTTTCTATGTCACCAACCATCCTCTATCTTCACCCCCTGTTCTACCACACAGATTCCATTAAAGTGTTCAAGGCTTGAGAATTATGTTGAACTGACCCTGCATAAAACTTGCTCCTTGTATGTTGTACTCCCATCCAATTCCGGAAGATGGAGAGTCTATTATTTTCAATGTTTTTGACAGACAGATTAGAAATAGAGATAGGTGAAGAGGCTAATTAGGCGAAGAGATGGGATACGGAAGGGAGCACATAGGGATTGAATCTAGATCTATCTCACTGGGCACGAATGTCAATTCAACGTCTATTCTATTTCATAGAAATGACGTGGAAACAATGTTGATTCAACCCGTGTGTGCCCAGTGGGATGTGAGTATGTGCATAGAGCCTGGATGACTCATCCATACAAATAAACTTATTCTAAGCCCACTCTCACATTGTGAGCCTGTTACGGGTGTCGTCCTCCTCTTCCTCGGAAGAGGAGAGGAGAGAAGGATCGGTGGACCAATATGCAGCGAGGTAATTAGACATAAATGATATTTATTGAAACACGAAGACGAAATACGAAAACACTTGGAAATTACAAAATAACAAACACGACGTAGACAGACCTAAACTACGAACTTACATGAAACGAAGAACACATGAACAGGAACGACCGAGACGAGACAGTACCGTGTGGTGCAACAAACACAGACACAGCGACAATCACCCACAAACAACCAGTGAGAACAACCTACCTTAATATGACTCTCAATTAGAGGAAAACGCAAAACACCTGCCTCTAATTAAGAGCCATACCAGGCAACCCAAAACCAACATAGAAACAGACAACATAGAATGCCCACCCAAACTCACGCCCTGACCATCACACACATACAAAACAACAGAAAACAGGTCAGGAACGTGACAGAGCAAGCACGCGTACTGGGGACACTGTGCGCTCCACCGCATAACACGGTGTCTGACCAGTACGACGCCCTCTCACTCCACGGTAAGCACGGGGAGTTGGCTCAGGTATCCTACCCGGCTTTGCCACTCCCCTCGTGTGCCCCCCCCCCAAGAAATTTTTGGGTCTGACTCTCGGGCTCCCAACCGCGTCGCCGCGCTGCCTCCTCATACCAGCGCCTCTCTGCCTTCGCTGCCTCCAGCTCCGCCTTGGGACGGCGATATTCCCCTGGCTGAGTCCAGGGTCCTTTGCCGTCCAGGATCTCCTCCCAAGTCCAGGAGTCCTGGGATTTCTGCTGCAGCTGTCGCTGTGCTCCTCCCCGCTGCTTGATCCTTTGTTGGTGGGTGATTCTGTTACGGGTGTCGTCCTCCTCTTCCTCGGAAGAGGAGAGGAGAGAAGGATCGGTGGACCAATATGCAGCGAGGTAATTAGACATAAATGATATTTATTGAAACACGAAGACGAAATACGAAAACACTTGGAAATTACAAAATAACAAACACGACGTAGACAGACCTAAACTACGAACTTACATGAAACGAAGAACACATGAACAGGAACGACCGAGACGAGACAGTACCGTGTGGTGCAACAAACACAGACACAGCGACAATCACCCACAAACAACCAGTGAGAACAACCTACCTTAATATGACTCTCAATTAGAGGAAAACGCAAAACACCTGCCTCTAATTAAGAGCCATACCAGGCAACCCAAAACCAACATAGAAACAGACAACATAGAATGCCCACCCAAACTCACGCCCTGACCATCACACACATACAAAACAACAGAAAACAGGTCAGGAACGTGACAGAGCCTAATGGACTTGAATTCCCCACGAGTACCCTGGTGAATGGAGAGCCCTTATTCTTCACAGAGGACAGTGCATTCGATCAGAATATCCATACAATCTATACAAGACAACATCCTGGGTTAATGATGCGGTCTAATTTACTAATTTCAAAACAATGCAAGAGCATTCTATTTGTTCATGATTTGCAGAAAAATTTTACATTTCCGGAACAACATTGCATTTGAATTTCCAAAGTGCTCTGAAGGAATAGAGTGTTACAGTTCAGATGTTTCTCTAGATGTTTGACGTTGGGAAGTGGTAGTTGAAGCTGTGGGCTCATCAGTAGGCTGATGATGATGTTGTGGATGGTCTATACAGATCCTCACAGCATGATAAACTAGTAGCTGTTGCTGTCTGACGGCTCCCTGAAAGCGGCTAATTAGTCAAGCAATCAATCCCTCAACCACTGGCGCTGCTGTTCTGACCTGTCACCCTTTCCTCTTAACTCCATCACACACTCTCTCTTCTTTCTTCTGTCTAACACTCTTTCTTGCCCTCTTTTTTAAAATTATCTCTCTTTCGTTCTTTCTCGCTTCATTTCTCGACCTAACCCCTTCTTGTTATTCCTTTCATTTATCCCTTATCATTTTCATGTGACTGACAGATTAGCATCAAACTTCTCAAGGCTCCTGTAGCTCTTCCTTTCTCTGTCTTTTCTCCCTGTGCCACTCCATGTTTGTCTCTCGTCCCTCCTCTCTCGTCTCCTTTCAAGAGCAGTTCAATTTGTTTAATCAGACATTCCCCTGTTGTTCCAGAGCAGATCAAATTTAGACTAATTGTGTATTCTGTGTTCACCACATGGGGTAATCTCCTCTATCGAAAGGCCCACAACTCACATACTATACTGAACAACAAATAGAAACGCAATGTACAACAATTTCAAAGATTTTATCGAGTTACGGTTCATTTGAGGAATCAGTCAATTTAAATAAATGAATTAGGTCCTAATCTATAGATTTCGCATGACTGGGAATACAGATATGCATCTGTTGGTCACAGATACCTTAAAAGAAATGTGCCTCACAATGGGCCTCAGGATCTCGTCACGGTATTTCTGTGCATTCAAATTGCCATTGATAAAATGCAATTGTGTGTGTTGTCCATAGCTAATGCCTGCCCATACCATAACCCCACCAGTATGTAACAGTTCTGGGATCTTTTATTTCAGCTCATGAAACATAGGACCAACACTTCACATGTTGCGTTTATATTTTTGTTCAGTGTATTTTCTGGTTCAGGTGCTCTTTTTCTTCGGCCCTAACATCTGTCATTTCTAACAGATGAGATTATTTGAATTTTTTTGTTCCTTTGATGGCAATTATTGTGTCTATTCCTCTTCGGTTTAACAATTTATTTTCTTAATTTTTCATCGTGTGCCTTGATAAACGTAATGAGGAGCGTCTGTTCACTACCACCACACACTTGGCTTTTTAACTGTATCACATCACCTTCCTCAAAATTATTATTAGTTGAGAAAACTCAATCATTTAAACATAATCATTTAAACATGTGTGTGTGGTCTAACTCATCATTATGTCTGGGTATGGTCAAATATAGTATATCACAGGGGAAATGTCTGCATCCTAAAACGATCCTTTACCTCTCTGCATCATAAACCATTAGCTCCCAGTGAATGAATGGCCTCTAAGATAGGAAGAAACTCCCTCCTCTTGGTTACATCTGGATACATGAGTATTTAACTGTCCATTAGTTATATGAAGTGGACATCTCTCGATGTGCACCCGCCCTAGTCCTCCCTGCCTACAGTATCTGTCCTATGGGCCATTTGTTTTGGTGTTTCCTAAAGACTTCACCAGCCCAACAAGCCATTCATCAGCCCTACTCCCACCTAGCCAGTCCCATACGGGGAGGTGTGGTCGTACGGCAGGGATCATCAACTTTTTATATGCACACCTCCCCGTATGCATATTTTGGATATGCTGTGTGTCTGGGACAGTTCTGTTTTTTCTGGGGGAAATCTCTGTGATGCTTTGTTAACTGTTGGCTAGTGTGAGGTGCATTTGAGTAAATCATCAAGAATGCTTTCAAAAAAGGGTGCAATACTGCTTTCCAATCCAGCCGCTCTAATTCTTGACAATTAGGCCAGGATTCAATCAGCTCAGCATAACCCGCATTAGCCGACAAACACGGATTTGTATTGCTTTTGTTTAGGCAGTGTAGGAGGTGTAACTGCATTTGAGCTGTCTAATTGGTAGGCGGCTGTGCTCATAGTCTTTACCACGAAACCACATCCTTATATCCACCCACGTTAGAAGTTCAGAACAAGCAAGTGTATCTAGAAATAGAGTGCCATTATAGAAATATAATGGCACTCAAATGTAAAATCATTCAAGGAAATAATAGGGATCTATATTAGCCTAATCGAGGTGTAGATAACATCACACATTCCAGTCTTCAAATTCGTAATGCAGCTGCATGGGATTTCTACTAATGTGACTCTGTGCATCCAATGGCAATGTCCGCGATAGGAAACACCAGGAGCCGCTTGTGGATTTGACAGCACTAACGCAGTTAGCCTACACCTCCGACACTGCCGAAAAACAAAATAAATAAAAAGCTATGAAAAAGCTTTGTCGGCTAATGCAGGTTACCGCGCTAATGATTGAATCCTGGTCTAAATTAATCTGATATGAGTTATATGGTGTGACAACCACAAAGCTAACCACAGTCAAAGGATGTTTGAACTTTTTACAATAACAAATCCTTTTTTTTTTTTTTACATACATTTATATGTTACTAACAAATGCTTTCGAGAGACAATAGTGTGCCATAAAGTGATTTTCCCAGTTTCTATTGGAAAGGTAATTGCTTAGATATGTCAACTTAAGTGTAGGGTTTGTTGTTATTTCCTATTTCTTTCTCCCCCACCTTTTTATGGATCCAACTTTTCATTTTATCTGCCAATCATTGTTATAATGGAAGAAAGAACATAACAAATAGATAACAAAAATGTTTCTGTATGCATTATTTTTTAAATGAAAATGTAACCATTGGCTTGACACAGGAAATTGCACAGTAAGTAACATTGAAATCACTTAACTGGTCAGCAGAATATATGCTTTTATATCAATGCACTTAGAATTGTGATGTTGTACTCATTATTTGCACTATTTCTTTCCTCCTTTTTTCCATGACCTACAGGCGAGGATACGGAAGAAAGGTAGGCATTTTTATTGTGATGTATTTTTATGTTATGCATTGTGTGCCAAGTCAATTTTTCCATGCTCAAGGGAGCTTTATTCACCATCATTCTTATCTACCGCTCACCTGATGGAAAACACTGAATGAGATTTAGACGGGGTCATAGAGATAGTTGTCTTATTACTTTAACATTAGCATCACAGTTTACATTTGGTTTGAAAACTGCTGGTGCAGTAATTTCAAATCTGTCTGCTGTCAAGTGACAGATGAGCATTAGGGCCATTTTCTTTCTCTACTGGTGCATGGAAGTACTACTAGGAGCTTAGCCAATGATTAACTGATACAATGTTTGACAACTTTTGAGTCCTACAAATCCTGCCCAGCATCAGAAGTGTCATGCATGCTCCCTTCATTTTCAATCTTGTTTGATAGCAGCTGTGAGTGTGCTTTATCTGACATATCTCTCTTCTGGCTTCTTCTGTCTCTCAACTTTTCTATCATCTTTTTTTCAACTATACCTTTTGTCTATTTACTTGTGACTGGCTACTCTGTTCATCCTGTCTTTCATTTTCTCTCTATTCTCCGTCACCTCTTCATCTCCTCCTCAAACCTTTGTGCGCTACCCTCTTCCAACTTCACTCTCCTCTCTCTATGGCCTTAAAAAGCTTTCATTCTTTATCCTGCTGTATCTGTAGTTAAATATCAGCTGTGAACTGGACACTCTGTCTCTGTTTCTCCTTATCCCTCCCTCTCCAACTAATCTATGGCAGCAACAGCAACTGCTGAGGCCATCTCTGCTGAGACCTGAGGTAGAAACCTTACTGCTTCTGTCAAAGCTCCAGGATAGTTCTGCTATGCGCACGCTGTTCTGTACTGTGCTGTGCTGTGTTTCTAGCTATGGTTTCTAATTTTTTCTCTCTATTGATGTATCTCAATGTGCTTCTCCTGAAATTCAGGAGCTCTCCATGGAGTCAGGCATCGACCCAGGCCAAGACTACTACAGGGACGAATACTATAATTATGACCAGGGGTGAGTCCAATCCCCGCTGTCCCTCCCATATCTCATCAGTTTCGCTCTGATCCAGGGAATTGAATTGATCTCCACTGGTTAATTGCTGAAAGTAATGCCATTAAGACTAGTTTACAAATGTATCATGAACTTACATTTCACAAGCCCCTGACACACACACACACACACACACACACACACACACACACACACACACACACACACACACACACACACACACACACACACACACACACACACACACACACACACACACACACACACACACACACACACACACACACACACACACACACACACATCCTGCGAGATCCTACCTCTAACTTCCTTCATATTGGATGCAAAGACATACAAATGGTATCCATTAGTTCATCTGACTCTGGG
Source organism: Salvelinus alpinus (assembly GCF_045679555.1). Lineage (NCBI taxonomy): Eukaryota > Metazoa > Chordata > Actinopteri > Salmoniformes > Salmonidae > Salvelinus > Salvelinus alpinus. The sequence continues at coordinate 17,997,582 of NC_092117.1, forward strand.
GAAGTAGATAAAGGGCCTCATTGCCAAAATCCAGAACTATCCCTTTAAGTGTAACATAGTGCATAAAACCCCTTCCAGTTATGCAGATCATCCCACTCCCACCAAATATGATCAATTGCCCAGCCTTGAGCGGAGCGTGGCACCTGAGAGCTTTGTAATGGTCTCCTCCAGTAGAGAAGAGGGGAGCGTACTTTGGCTTGCGTGGTACACTGCAAATCGGCCATATGGTCCAGAGGAAAACGATGGAACTTACAGCGATACGAACAGATGCTGACCAAATGTTGTGCATTGGACTCTCGTGTTCAGTGAGGGGTTCTTTAAAACACTCAGGGGAGTTAAGCTAGACGGAGGACAAGCTAAACCCCTACTTGAATCAAACCTTAGTCAACCGTGTGAAGTGGATCATCGACCACGTAACATATTTTAATTGCATGATCACGTAGGCCTCGTCGACTCTGTGACTTACCCTCTCATCATCCATGAAAATTCTAATTGATGCTTAGTGTATTTGTATGAGGAAGCCCTTCCGTTGAGTCTTAAAGTAATTGTGTTGTGAAGACTCTGTGGGACAGCAGGTCCCTAAAGCTGCTGCTGCTGAGGTTGCTATCACGATAACCCAGACTGCCTTTGATCCATTTCTATTTAAAGAGCAACTTAATAGCTGGGTTAAGCTCTTAATCCAGCAATCACTAGCTCTGGCGGTCTTCAGCTGTGACCCAGCGACCCCACGTGTTCAAAAGGTTTTCCATTTACCTGCTTCCTTCAGGTTTCACACAGATTCACTGGTGTAATGCAGCTTGCTTCTGGCACCCATGCCAAGTGGGTTGCAGATAGTACCACCAATTGGCACGTAATTTCAGCTCTGACATTGATGCTGATTGATGTTGGCCCCACACCGCACCTCATTTAGAGATTCAGTGTGGGGCTAATGCGGTTTGTGATATGGGTCTTTTAATTGTGCATCGCCCAGTTTAGTCTTGTACAGATTAAATTATGCAGAAGATTAGTGTTGACCCCTTCTCTTATGCATGCACTTGGGAACTGTTGATTTAAGAATGTGTTATAGACATGTAACTCATGTGCAAATGTAGTATTGTTAGAGCGAGTGCTTCAAATATCCCATGCACCAGCTATATAACACTGGAGGGTTGTGTGTGTTTGTGGCTCACGTCCCTAGGGGTGTAGGCAGAGGTTGTTAGTTACTGTCACCTCTCGAAAAAGATTTCACAATACTGGCAAATAAATTATGGTTGAAACAGCCCTTTAAGCTTTTTCCCGTTTGCCTCTAAATGTTTGTTTTCTCTCCCAGGAATGACCTTCCTCAGTATGGCAGTCGCAGGAAGCTGATCTCTCCCATGTATGATGAGTATGGAGAGCTGATTATGGAGGATGACTACTACAGCCCCCATGGGTCTGAGGTACTTATTTTATTATATGTAGCAACACTTTGATATGATCAACAATTTATAATAACTACCCACTATATAGCTACAATAATGCAATAACAGAGTTCCAATTTCAACTATATCATGTTGTCTGAACTATGTTGATGCTGAAAATCTTGTTGAATCACAAGTGATGTAACTATGGCAGGGGCGAGGCAGAGGGCGTGGAAGGGGTACTGGTCGAGGAGGCAAGAGGGTGGGATTTAGAGACCTTCCACCAGAGGATGAGATTGAGCAGGCAGAGCCAGTGGAGGGCGAGGAACCCCGTGAACCCTCCTCGGCTGCCAAGAGGCTGAAGTCCGTCATGAAGCTTAGCAAGCTCCTAGCGTCCAGTAAGAGTGGAGACCAGACTGTTCCAGCCGGAGAACCAGGCCCATCCCCCTGGAAGAAAGCCAAGATGTTCAAGATGTTTGGCGCCAAGAAGGACAAGGACTACGCCAAACTGATGTCGGCCCGCCGCATCGACAGCCAGGAGAGTCTGACGGGGGGACCTGCCGGTGATGGTCCGATAGACACCAAGTCCACCGCGAGGAGCCGGCTGGGCAAGGTAATGAATCGCATCAAACTGAGCAACAGGCTGCAGGCAAGGAGGAAGTCTCAGGGAAGCATTAGTAGAAGCTCTGCCACAGGTAGCGAGAAGGATGAAGACGCCTCGCAAGCTGCCACCAGTGACGAAGAGAAGAAGTCCAAGGTGTCTATCAGCGTGACGGTGGAGAGCGAGCCGGAGGCGAGTGGGAGTGGCAGTGGGAGTGGGAAGGGTTCTGATGAGGATTCAGAGAGAAGCAGTGTGGCGCTTTCCACCGAGGACAAAGATTACCTGAAGGTGGATCTGGACCGAGATGATACCAATGAAAGCACTGTGGACTCAGAAGAGGAGCCAGAAGAGCACCCAGAGGATTCTGATGACGAGAGCAAATCAAAGTCAGAGGGGGACGAGACCGAGAAGGAATCTGTCACTGAAATGGAATCGGGGACAGAAAAAGAGTCTGATTCAGAGAAAGAGTCAGGCTCAGAGAAAACATCTGGGACAGAAAAGGAATCAGGGTCAGAGAAAGGTTCTGATTCAGAGAAAGGTTCTGATTCAGAGAAAGGTTCTGATTCTGAGAAAGAATCTGATTCTGAGAAAGAATCTGATAGTGGGAAAGAGTCAGGGACAGAGAAAGAGTCAGGAACTGAAAAGTCAGGAACTGAATCCAGTACAGAGAAAGGATCTGGGACTGAGAAAGATTCAGAGGAAGTGTCTGAAGAGGATGAGGGGACTGGGGAGTCCAAAGAAAGTGGCTCCTCTGCCCATTCTTCCAAGAAATCATCTGGCACTGCTACTGAAAGGTCCAGTGGAGGGACACAAGGCAGCATGAGGAGTAGTGCCTCTGGCATCAGTGGAAGTGATAGTAGCGTTGGTAGCAGTGGTAGCGTTGGTGGCAGTAGTAGCATTGGTGGCAGTAGTAGCGTTGGTGGCAGTAGTAGCGTTGGTGGCAGTGGTAGCGTTGGTGGCAGTGGTAGCGTTGGTGGTAGTGGTAGCATTGGTGGTAGTGGTAGCATTGGTGGCAGTGGTAGCGTCGGTGGCAGTGGTAGTGTTGGTGGCAGTGGTAGCGTTGGTGGCAGTGGTAGCGTCGGTGGCAGTGGTAGTGTTGGTGGCAGTAGTAGCGGCTCAAGCAGTGCTGCCTCCCAGCCTGGTTCTTCCATAAGATCGTCACAAAGTGCTGGAGGCTCAGAAATGTCCAGGCCAGGAAGTGAGGGGGTCAGTGAAGGGGAGTCAGGGTCGGGAAGCTCGGTGTACCACGGAGGCAGCCAGATCCAGCTCTCTGGATCAGAGGTCAGCGAGTCAGAGGACAACCAGCTGACGGACCAGAGCTCCCTGGCGGGCAGCGAGAGGAGCTCCACCAGCTCCAGGTCCACTGGAGGCAGCCGCAAGTCCATCCTGACCTGCAGTTCACAGGACACCATCAATGAGGAGAGTGAAGAGGAGGACGAAGGAGAATCTGAGGAGGAAGGCGGTACCACTGATGAGAGAAAAGAGTCTGTGGAAGAGCTGAGTGACGGAGCAGAGTCCAGGAGGTCCAGCTTATTGTCTGCTGGAGAAGGGCCCAGCCATAGTCTCTATGCTGGAACTCCCTACTGTTCAGACTCCAGCAACAGCCTGACAGAGGCCTCAGAGGAGACCTTCGGAGGACTCTCTCCTATCACAGAGGTGGACGAGGACGCCATTACACCATCTGAGAAATCTGACGCCAGTAGCCAGGGGTCAGCTGGTAGATCCCAGTTGGGAGCCACAGAGGAGACATCCGATGCTGATTCAGAGTCTGATGGGAACGCCACAGCCTTCTGAGGGACGAGTTGGTTAGCTGTGAAGTAAGATTGGCTGGAGTGGCCTCTCGCATGGGAGTGAAGAGAATACTGTGTGCTTCCCCTTGAGTGTTTAATTCTCTCTACCTCTCTCTATTTCTTGGAAAATACTTCTTGCATGGAAGTGGAATGGGTTGTTCTATCTTCGGTTTGAATTCTCTTTTCAATGGTGTTGAACCACTCTTTGTGGCATCTTTGTATTTTCTCTCCATCACACCTTTTGGTTGTGTTAGAAATGTTTCTTCAACCAATTGCACATTGTGTCTCTTTACTTATAGCCGTATGATGACCATAACGTAGCAGTGCTATGATCATGTTTACAGAGTTGTGTGTTTCCTATCCTGTTACTGTCATAGTTTTAAAATGACTTGTACATTGATTGGCATACTTTTATCTATGTTCTGTTTGAATGCATGATGTTTGCATATTTGGAAATACTATTTTATCTGTGCATTAACCTCATCTTTCTCTCTCCATCTTTCTTTGAATCTTTTATTCTCAGCCTGGAGTGAGAAGGAAGCGGATCAAGCTGGTGGTGGACAGGGAGTATGAGACCAGCTCCACAGGAGAGGACAGCGCTCCTGAACCCCAGAGGAACCGCTTGTCTAACATCAACAGCCACGCTAACATCAACGGGAACGTCTACTTCGCCCAGAACGGGACCATTGTTCGGACCAGGAGGCCTGGCCACCCCAACAATCTCAAGGTGGGCTCCCCGGGCCGCTTGGGAAAACAGTTTAAAAAGTTGGACATGCTGACTGAGACTCAGGAAGAGAAGCTTCCTCTAAACAGCGTAGGGGAACCAGTAACAGGAAATGGAACAGGTACACTTACAGGCATTTCCTCAACCGTTGACATTAACCTCAACACCCGGCCGTCCAGCGGGTCCCTGGGGTCCAGCATCACGGGCCTTGACAGTATTGGGTCCAAATCCAATATTGCCAAGGCCCTACATGACAGGAACAGCAGGAGTAACTGTTGTGTAGACGAGCAGGAGTCGTGTGTGGACAACATGGCGTCGAAAGAAACGTTGACGTCCCACAGTGACCACACACTGTCGGATGAGGAGGAGCTGTGGATGGGGCCTTGGAACAGCCTGCACATACCAATGACTAAATTATGACATATGGACTGCTGAGAGTTTATATTTTTCTGTTGACAATGTTGACCATGCTTTTAATGTGTTGAGATATGGGAGCAACAAATGATTGTATGCCTCTGCTGTATAAGCGCCAATCACTGTCCAAGACTAGCAGTGTGATCGCGCTAACAGTAATATTTCATTATTCTTATGAATGATGACTTTTGATATGGTGATGTTTAATGTGTCAAATACATATCCCTGATAGAGCTATTATACAAATCGGTCAACTTGCTATGAAGCAATGCTTGTCTCAAAAACATGTATGAAAAGTAATGAATGGTGATTGGCATTATCCATCAAATGTACCTTGAGGACCTTTGTCTCGCTGGATGTTGCGCAATATGTTTTATAAGTATTTTCTGGATTTAGAGGTGAAGGATGTTTGGAGCCCACATACTTTATAATACAGATAAATATAATTATGTTCATTAAGAAATTATATGTATTTTGCTAAAATTGTGTTTTGTGTTTGAATAATTTCCAATATTTTGAAATCTTATCAGAAGGTTTATGGAATTATTGTTGTCTTTTATTATCAATCAGAGTATGGGGGAACATTTGGACTTGTAACCAATGACATAGAAGTTATGCAAACATGTCTGTCAATATTTCAACAAAGAAATATGTTAATATTGTCATTATTTAAACTATATTGTTTTTAACAGACATGTGTATCTACATGATGTGGTATTTTCAGTCCCTTAAAATTTGATGGAAAACCATTCTATTTGAGAAATGTTCTAAATACATCAGGTCCCTGCAGATGGGCAAACACTACCAAATAATGTTTCAATCTCAACAATAAAGTTTTAACATGCAATTATTTTGAGAACTGGCATGAATGAAGTAGCACAACATCTGCAGGTAACTCATGTCAAGACACAGGTATTGTGTAGAATGCTGTTTACAAAGGCCCAATATTGAACTCTGAAAAAGTACAATTTGAGTGACTTTGGCAAGGAAATTTGAAATTCATCCCTGTGGTTTTCATTCAGTACACTCAACATAAATCGTTTTTGTTGTTCCCATTAGCTTGTGATCTGAAAATAAATTGGCGGTATTTGACAAACTTCCTAACCTAGAGTATTTTTCTAAAGCATCCTCCTTATCATCTTGAATGACTTGGGATAGGCAATTGTATGTGATATTAAAGGCTAATCATCTTTCATAAGCTTGACTTTCTACCTATAAGTCATCTGCCAATTTATCTTCGGACAATTGGAATTCCAAACTATAAAGAGATGAGGTAATGTGGAGAGAGAACAGAAGTGTAAACATTGAGAAGATTGAGAGATTAACCTCTTCTGAAAACCTGAAAGCTTTGATCCCTTATTGATGTCACCTGTTAAATCTACTTCAACCAGTGTAGATGAAGGGGAGGAGACAGGTTAAGAAGGATTTTTAAGCCTTGAGACAAATGAGACATGGATTGTGTATGTGTGCCATGCAGATGGTGAATGGGCAAGATAAAATATTGAAGTGCCTTTGAATGGGGTATGGTAGTAGGAGCCAGGCATACTGGTTTGTGTCAAGAACTGCAACGCTTCTGGGGTTTTAATGCTCAACAGTTTCCTGTGTGTATCAAGAATGGTCCACCACCCAAAGGACATCCAGCCAACTTGACACAACTGTGGGAAGCATTGGAGTCGACGTTGGCCAGCATCCCTGTGAAATGCTTTCGACACCTTGTAAAGTCCATGCCCTGACAAATTGAGGCTGTTCTGAGGGCAACTCAATATTAGGAAGGTGTTCTTATTAATGTTATGTTTGTCGCCTTACGTGTTCGGGCATATCTGAGAATTCTCTAGAGTGTGCTCTATCCTTTCAGCCACAAGATGGCGCCTAAAGCTTTATAATGAAACAGATTATTGGCCTACACTATTGACAAACCATGAAATTACACTACACTACCAATAGAAATCATTTGGACTATCTATCTATACAAAATAGAAAAATATAAGTTATAATATGTTTCTATTTACCTATTTATGGACACACTAAATATATAAAATATTTGTTGTAAGTGCTGCCAATTTAGCCTGTATTTGTGGAATGAATTTTAACATAGTTTATCCTTATTATTAGATAGTCTAGGATTGCTGCTGCCGTATAGCTGGATTCAATGCTGATCAATTCAATACACTGCGTAGTTGGATGCAATGCTGATCAATTCAATACACTGCGTAGTTGGATGCAATGCTGATCAATACCAATACACTGCGTAGTTGGATGCAATGCTGATCAATTCAATACACTGCGTAGTTGGATGCAATGCTGATCAATACCAATACACTGCGTAGTTGGATGCAATGCTGATCAATACCAATACACTGCGTAGTTGGATGCAATATTGATCAATACCAATACACTGCGTAGTTGGATGCAATATTGATCAATACCAATACACTGCGTAGTTGGATGCAATATTGATCAATTCAATACACCGCGTAGTTGGATGCAATGCTGATCAATACTAATACACTGCGTAGTTGGATGCAATGCTGATCAATTCAATACACTGCGTAGTTGGATGCAATGCTGATCAATACCAATACACTGCGTAGTTGGATGCACTGCTGATCAATTCAATACACTGCGTAGTTGGATGCAATGCTGATCAATTCAATACACTGCGTAGTTGGATGCAATGCTGATCAATACCAATACACTGCGTAGTTGGATGCAATATTGATCAATACCAATACACTGCGTAGTTGGATGCAATATTGATCAATACCAATACACTGCGTAGTTGGATGCAATGCTGATCAATACCAATACACTGCATAGTTGCTGTACTGTTGATTTGGAGGGCTACTTTTCACCACTAAGTGGAGACATACTATATCTGAGCTACAGGGATGATCAAGCAAATTAATTCAAGCATTTTAGTATCAAAATACTTTGCTATCAACAATTCAAATGAACTGAAAGGGATGAGGAATGTATTTGACAAAATGGCAGCAGTGGTGGAAAAATTACCCAATTGTCATACTTGAGTAAAAGTATAGATACCTTAATAGAAATGTTTTTGCATAGTAGACATATCCAGCTAGCTGCTTGTGGCAACAGACAGACAGCTTAAAAGTAGATTGTAGAAGAATGTGGTTGATAATTGATTTATTTTCTCACTAGAGGGGAACAGAAGTGTCTAAGAGGAAAATGGCTCCTGTTTAGTACACATGCGCTGTTACCTTGAGGAAGACAGTCAGTTCAACTTGAATGAAACCTACTGTAATGTTTCCTTGCCAGGGTTGTTGAGTTTGTCCATAGGTTGTTCATTTTTCCATTAGCATCGGAATTGTTGTAGTTCTTATCTGGTTTTCCTCCTACTGTGAGATGGGATGAGCAAAAAGGGACAGGAAGAATATTTCTTATGTGGCAACTGGTCATACTTGAGTAAAAGTATAGATACCTTAATAGAAAGTTACTCAAGTAAAAGTGAAAGTCAGCCAGTAAAATATTATTTGAGTAAAAGTCCAAAAGTATTTGGTTTTAAATATAAGCATCAAAAGCAATTGTAATTGCCAAAATATACTTAAGCATCAAAAGTACAAATAAAAGTATAAATCATTTAAGATTCCTTATATTAGGCAAAGCAGACGGCACCATTTTCTTGTTTTTAAAATGTCTGTATAGCCAGGGTCACACTCCAACTTTCAGACATTATTTACAAAATATGCATTTGTGTTTAGTGAGTCCGCCAGGCCAGAGGCAGTAAGGATGACCAAGTGTTCTCTTGATAAGTGCTTGAATTTGACCATTTTCCTGGTTTGCTAAGCCTTCAAAATGTAACGAGTACTGTTGGTTGTCAGGGAAAATGTATGGAGTAAAAAGTACATTATTTTCTTTAGGAATGTAGTGAAGTAAAAGTAAAAGTTGTCAAAAAAATGAATAGTAAAGTGAAGTACAGAAACCTCAAAAAACGACTTAAGTAGTACTTTAAAGTATTTTTACTTAAGTACTTTACACCACTGCAAAATGGTAGATGTATCTTTTGTCTAGGTGTGTTGGTGGTTGCGTAGGTCACAGTATTTAACTGTACTGTTTATGTGTTCATGCACATACATGTAGGTTAGTGTTGCGATATTCCTCATGCAGTTCTGGTCTGTCTGATCATGTGATGTTTTCTGTATGTGCTTCAATGTTAAGAAACATCACATTCCAGGGAATGTTCGAGATGTGAGCTGGTTTCGTTCCATGTTTTGTAAAGTATACTTCTACATGAACATAAATATAACTGAACTTAATTATGTTGGTCTGGTAGGAAGATATGATCAAAAAAATACACTGACACCATCTCAGCTTGCCCTGCCCCAGAAAATAACTTGGGAATACAGAGATACAGAAAATGGAAGCTACTCTGGGCAGACTAATTATAGCAGAAATTATTTGGATATTGCTGTAATGTGTTTAAGAGGTACCTATTTCATATCTAGCTCCTTTCATCAGTAGCGTATGAGACCCTTGTTAGACAGTTATGACTGCAGACCCCTGGTTAAACATCAGCTACTGACACTACAGGTGGATCATCTGAGCAGTATAATTAGCTGAAATACTGTAATTAGTAAGGTGTTCAATATATCAAAGCACCAGGGTTCTTCTTCTGCTTAGAGAACACTGTCATAGGCCCCTGAGTCAGATGTTTTTGCATAGTAGACATATCCAGCTAGCTGCTTGTGGCAACAGACAGACAGCTTAAAAGTAGGTTGTAGAAGAATGTGGTCGATAATTGATTTATTTTCTCACTAGAGGGGAACAGAAGTGTCTAAGAGGAAAATGGCTCCTGTTTAGTACAAATGCGCTGTTACCTTGAGGAAGACAGTCAGTTCAACTTGAATGAAACCTACTGTAATGTTTCCTTGCCAGGGTTGTTGAGTTTGTCCATAGGTTGTTCATTTTTCCATTAGCATCGGAATTGTTGTAGTTCTTATCTGGTTTTCCTCCTACTGTGAGATGGGATTTGTCAGAAGAAGAGCAAAAAGGGACAGGAAGAATATTTCTTATGTGGCAACTGGTTTCTTCCATCTCCCTGCTTATGATTCATACAATGCTGATTGGTCAGAGGGTCCACATACTGGCCTAAAGACATCTAAAGGCTGAATCAGTCTCCTATTAGAAGACAAAGATAAAAACCAGTAGAAACTTCCGTCCTCTAGAATCAGTGGTTTTATAATGCCAGTGCCTTGTCCAGTTTAATCAGTACAAGTTAAAAGTGAGTTTGGGCTGTGAAATTAGCCTTAATTGAGTAATGGCAACAGATTGTCTCTCTTGCGTCATTTCAGTGTTTATAGCTGCTCTATTGTGGTTGTCATTGTTTTAACTGCCCAGAATGGGCAATTTATTCAAAGTTTGTTTACTTAAGGCTCTGGTCACCGCCGTTTATCTTCCTTTTAATGGTGTTCACAATGTTGTTTTTCGTTTGTGATGTGCTATTTATTGGATTCCTTTGGCCTGTTTGAAGTAGGAATCTGATGCTCCTCCTCTGAGCTATTTAGAGAGAATGAGGTGCTTAGGGTGAGTAGATGCAAGTCCATCATCATCTCCTCGTTTCCACTTGCTATTTAGGACCATGTCCTTCCAAAATAAGTATCTCCTGACCGCGGTGTGAGCTATCTGGGGACCTGTTTGTGAGTAATTTCAGGATATTAGGATGTCCCAATTCGTTTTGTTTTGACGTCTCACCAGCTCCATCGTCTCCTGTGTGTATTTCTGTATGCCATTTCATATAATGCCATTTTCAAGGCAATTTAAAAAAGCTTTTTGGGGTTTTGGTAACTATATATTGTACATGTTGAGTACTTTATAATTTCTATGCTGCACATTGTTATTTTAGAAATGTACACAAACCCAAATAAAGGTTTTACTGACAGACAGGGGACACACTCGTGAACTCACACACACCCACACGTACACACACACAAGCACACACACACACGTGCAGTCAGACATGCTGTGCACTCCATGAGCTTGTCCCTGGGACATACCCCCAAAGGTTATATTATATCTGAAATGTTGGGTGTGTAGTGAAGTACACGCTCCACTGTCTGGCACGTCTCTAATGAAGGGGTGTACAGTATGGCCCATGATCTTGTTTTACATGCAGTATATATGCACCATTAGATACTGTACCATTCTCACAGGACTCTTACAAGATGAGAAAAGTATGCCATCTTTTGCATTCAATATTCACTATAACAAACAGATCATCAGGTGCCAAACACACTCATGGCCTCCGGACTACTAAATCAGTATTTCCAACAGAGATGGACATGATTCGTTTTAGTACACATTGTGATGATCAAGCCTGGAAAAAAATAAGGTCTAAAGTAATCAGGAGTCTGAGAGGGCCACACGTCGCCAGACCTGTCAAGACTGTGAACTTTCAGCACCCACGGTGTTAATGCATAATGTCAACCCAGTAGGTAGCCTTGTTAAAAAGCAATTAAGCCAAAATGATTTAAACATCATGTGGTTTGGCTATTGGGTAGCACAGTGTTGTTTTCTTAAAATGAGAATTTGACTGTCTGCTCACATTTAAACCGCCATTTGTGTGAGCGTAGTTCTAACCACACTTTCTCACAACCGCCAAACCCTACCAAACCACAGACTTCACACACACACGCACGCACACACACACACACAAATATACACACATACAAATGTACAGACACACAAACACACACAAACACGTTCCCTCATGAAGAGTAATTGAGGGGTTTGACTAGTTTTTGGTGCATTAAAACAGTAGATGCTGTTTTAAATGGCTGGGACTGAGACACACTTGGTTGTCTGTGACTGGCAAAGCCATGGGTTATTGCTGACAGAGGACGTGGCACCCAATACTGTGTCTGTGTGGTTCCTTTTTAATCCTGTTCCACAGAAAGGTACAATGATGGCTATATTGTCATGTTTCTATTGGATTTGCATGACATCAAGAAAAAAAATTGTGTTTGGATTAAAATGACTAAGGTTAAACACTGATGCATTCTGTATAAACAACCAGAAGCCTTTGCATGCCAATTACTGCATTTGGACAAATACTGTATCACCGCGGCCAGTGGAGAATCCTCAGAAAACAACCCATGTTTCCATAGCAACTGGTCCAATCCCATAGTATGTGATGATTTGCTATTATGAGTGCATCAGAATAAGTCTGCTGGAGTCTAACGATATAACTACCCCTCCTGTCTGACACAGCAAACTGCTTTTAGCTCTTGCCTTTCCAAAACTGAAAAGTAAAGTGGTGAGAGTCGTTTTTGCCTTTGGCAGATTATTACCCCACACTGCTCTGTGTGAATGTGCTCATCACAGCCAGACGGCTTGGATGTGGTTTGGAGTGTCTGTGTGGTCCGCTGCACAGAAGACAGACAGAGAGACGGGGGGAGGGAGGGAGAGACGGATAGACCCCAGCGCTACTTTAAGCCCTCAGTTTTTCCATCACCGCTGTCGCCACTACGGTGCTTGTAGTACTTTTGAGCATAGCCAGGGGACACAGCGAGAGAGAGTGAGACAGAGAACGAGCTAGAGAGAGAGGGAGAGAGAGAGAACGAGAACGAGCTAGAGAGAGAGAGAGCAAGAGAAAGACTGAGAACGAGCTAGAGAGAGAGGGAGAGAGAGATAACAAGCTAGAGAGGGAGAGAGAGAGAACGAGAACGAGAACGAGCTAGAGAGAGAGAGAGAGAGCAAGAGAAAGACTGAGAACGAGCTAGAGAGAGACTGCGAGAGGGAGAGACAGAGAACAAGCTAGAGAGAGGGAGAGACAGAGATCGAGCTAGAGAGAGACTGAGAGTAAGCGAGAAAGAGAGAGAGAGAGAGAGAGAAAGACAGAGAACAAGCTAGAGAGAGACTGAGGGACTGAGTGGGGAGCCACCAGTCTGGAGTCTAGTGGATGACTTATGAGGTTGATGGTTTGGTCTGGCGGGGCTGGGGTTTAATGGGGCTGGTGAAGGGGGAGTGTAGGGGCGTTGAAAATAGCCTGGCCCAAACCTGTGGTTGACTCCGAGCCTCCCCCCCACCACCACCCCCTGCCCATACACGTGTGGTATTTATTTACGAGGCAGTTAACCACGTCGCGGTCCCCGCGGTGGACTGACACTAGACGACAGCAGCCTAATGTCCTGCCCTTTAAACTCAGCCCTAATGGTTGCTTTAGTGCGAGGAGCAGGCACTGGAAGAGGCGCCTAAGTGTCTTTTCATGGGGGCCCTCTGAGTAACACATCAGCTCACACATCTATGGGCCACCATCCAGGCTTTATGAGTACCTGCTTCTGTGGCTGTGGCGCCACAATTTTTAGGAACGGCTCTATGACGGGGATAGTAGGAACACGTAGGAGAATGTTATTAATCTGTTAGACTAATAGAAAAAATGATTTTTGGAGGTGAATGTCTTTTTCATATCAGTGACTGTGACACCTGTGACATTTGAATGGCAACTAGAGCAACCTGCAATTGGTTGGGTAACAGTTGTGATCGTACTTCGTAACTCTCTTGCATTGTGTTTTTAAAGAAAAGATTATCCAACCGGTGATCCCAGGTGATTGGTGTTAATTCTGACGACAGACACTCGGAAGCAAATTAGTGTGTAGGACAACAGAATGTTGGAGGCTGTAGATTCGTGATTCGTCTGTTAGCAAGGAAATAGCTAAATTAGCAGGGAGCAAATGCGACCATTACAATTAGAGCATGCTAGTTAACACACTGTTACAACAATAACATTCAAAACCACATCCCAAGAAGCCCCCAATATCTAGCAAGTACCGTAAACAAACACACACACACGCATATATATATATATACACACTACCGGTCAAAAGTTTTAGAACACCTACTCATTCAAGGGTTTTTCTTTATTTTTTACCATTTTCTACATTGTAAAATCGAAGACATCGAAACAATGAAATAACACCTATGGAATCATGTAGTAACCCAAAAACTATTAAACAAATCTAAATATCTGTTTTATTTTAGATTCTTCAAAGTAGCCACCCTTTGCCTTGATGACAGCTTTGAATGAGTAGGTGTGTCCAAACTTTTGACAGGTACTGTATGTACATAACCAGTCAAAAGTTTGGACACACCTACTCATTCCAAGGTTTTCTTTATTTTTACTATTTTTTTTACATTGTAGAATAATAGTGGAGACATACAAACTATGAAATAACACATATGGAATCATCTAGTAACCAAAAAAAGTTTAAACACTTTGCCTTCATGACAGCTTTACACACTCTTGGCATTCTCTCAACCAGCTTCACATGGAATGCTTTTCCAACAGTCTTGAAGGAGTTTCCACATATGCTGAGCACTTGTTGGCTGCTTTTCCTTCACTCTGCAGTCCAAACCATCCCAAACCATCTCAGTTGGGTTGAGATCGGGTGATTGTGGAGGCCAGGTCATCTGATGCAGCACTCCATCACTCTCCTTCTTTGTCAAATAGCCCTTACACAGCCTGGAGGTGTGTTGAGTCATTGTCCTGTTGAAAAAAAAATGATAGTCCCACTAAGCACAAACCAGATGGAATGGCGTATCGCTGCAGAATGCTGTGATAGCCATGCTGGTTAAGTGTGCCTCGAATTCTAAATAAATCACAGACAGTGTCACCAGCAAAGCACCCCCACACAATCACACCTCCTCCTCCATTCTTCATTGTGGGAACCACACATGTGGAGATCATCCTTTCACCTGCTCTGCATCTCACAAAGACACCGGTTGGAACCAAAAATCTCAAATTTGGACTCATCAGACCAAAGGACAGACTTCCACCGGTCTAATGTCCATTGCTCGTGTTTCTTGGCCCAAGAAAGTCTCTTCTTATTATTGGTGTCCTTTAGTAGTGGTTTCATTCCAGCAATTTGACCACGATGGCCTGATTCACACAGTCTCCTCTGAACAGTTGATGTTGAGATGTGTCTTTTACTTGAACTCTTTGAAGCATTTTTTGGGCTGCAATTTCTGAGGCAAGTAACTCTAATGAACTAATGAACTAATGATCCTCTGCAGCAAAGGTAACTCTGGGTCTTCCTTTCCTGTTGCGGTCCTCATGAGAGCCAGTTTCCTCATAGCGCTTGATGGTTTTTGCGACTGCACTTGAAGAAATGTTCAAAGTTCTTGAGATTTTCCTGATTGACTGACCTTCATGTCTTAAAGTAATGATGGACTGTCGTTTCTCTTTGCTTACTGGAGCTGTTCTTGCCATAATATGGACTTGATATTTTACCAAATAGGGTTGTCTTCTGTATACCACCCCTACCTTGTCACAACACAACTGATTGGCTCAAACGCATTAAGAAGGAAAGAAATTCCACAAATTAACTTTTAACAAGGCACACCTTTTAATTGAAATCCATTCCAGGTGACTACCTCATGAAGCTGGTTGAGAGAATACCAAGAGTGTGCAAAGCTGTCATCAAGGCAAAGAGTGGCTACTTTGAAGAATCTCAAATAGACAATGTTTGTTGGTCTTGATGTCTTCACTATTATTCTACAATGAAAATAGTGAAAATAAAGAAAAACCATAGAATGAGTAGGTCGTCACATGTCTGTGGAACTTGTTCAATTTATGTCTCAGTTGTTGAATCTTGTTATGTTCATACAAATATTTACACATGTTAAGTTTGCTGAAAATAAACGCAGTTGACAGTGAGAGGACGTTCTTTTTTTGCGCAGGGGCGCAACTTTCACTGGGGACGGGGGGACATGTCTCCCCCTCACCCCCCACATTTGTAAATAGCATTTTTGTCCCCCCTAGTTTGGTCATTGGAATGTGATACAAAACGGGGCAACGGTGTGCTTTTGGACCATGCGGATTCCTCCAAACGGTCGGGTAAGGCTGTTTTTTAATGTTTATATGACTGGATAATATTTCTTTTATAATAATAATGATATCCCCCCACTTCTAAAACCAAAGTTGCACCCCTGTATATGTATGAGTTTGCAAAACATTAACATTGAGTTGCTCCCCCCCTTTTGCCCTCAGAACAGCCTCAATTAGTCGGGGCATGGACTCTACAAGGTGTTGAAAGCGTTCCACAGGGATGCTGGCCCATGTTGACTACATTACTTTCCACAGTTGTGTCAAGTTGGCTGGATGTCCTTTTGGTGGTGGACCATTCTTGATACAAACTGGAAACTGTTGAACATGAAAAACCCAGCAGCGTTGCAGTTCTTGATACACTCAAACCAGTGTACCTGGTACCTACTACCATACTCCGTTCAAAGGCACTTACATTTTTTCTTGCCCATTCATCCTCTGAATGGCACAGATACCCAATCCATGTCTCAATTTTTTCAAGGCTTAAAAATCCCTATAAAAAAATGTTTTAAACACTATGTACAGTAGATATACACACTACATGACCAAAAGTATGTTTACACCTGCTCGTCGAACATCTCATTCCAAAATCATGGGCATTAATTTGGAGTTGGTCCCCGCTTTGTTGCTATAACAGCCTCCACTCTTCTGGGAAGGCTTTCCATTAGATGTTGGAACATTGTTGTGTGGACTTGCTTCCATTCAGCCACAAGAGCATTAGTGAGGTCGGGCACAGATGTTGGGCGATTAGCCTGGCTCGCAGTCGGCGTTCCAATTCATCCCATAGGTGTTCGATGTGGTTGAGGTCAGGTCTCTGTGAAGTCCAGTCAAGTTCTTCCACACCAATCTCAACAAACCATTTCTGTATGGACTTTGCTTTGTGCACAGGGGCATTGTCACGCTTAAACAGGAAAGGGCCTTCCCCAAACTGTTGGCACAAAGTTAGAATGTCATTGAATGCTGTAGTGTTAAGATCTCCCTTCACTGAAACTAAAAGGCCTAGCCCGAACCATGAAAAGCAGCCCCAGACCGTTATTCCTCCTACACCAAACTTTACAGTTGGCACTATGCATTGGGGCAGGTAGTGTTCTCCTGGCATCGCCAAACCAAGTTTCGTCCGTCGGACTGCCAGATGGTGAAGTGTGATTCATCACTTCAGAGAACGTGTTTCCACTGTTCCCGAGTCCAATGGTGGCGAACTTTACACTGCTCCAGCCGACGCTTGGCATTGCGCATGATGGTCGTAGGCTTGTGTGCGGCTGCTCTGCCATGGAAACCCATTTAATGAAGCTCCCGTCGAAAGGTTCTTGTTCTGACGTTGCTTCCAGAGAAAGTTTGGAACTTGGTAGTGAGTGTTTTAACCGAGGACAGACAACGTTTACGTGCTGATTGTTTCATCACTCGAATGTCCAGTTTTGTGATCTTGTGTGGTCTATCACTTTGACCCTGAGACGTTTTTGCTCCTAGACATTTCTGCTTCACAAAAACAGCACTCACAGTTGACCAGGACAGCTCTAGGAGAGCATAAATTTGACGAATTGACTTGTTGGAAAAGTGGCATCCTATGACAGTCCAACGTTGAAAGTCACTGAGATCTTCAGTAAGGCCATTCTACTGCCAATATTTGTCTATGGAGATTAGCTGTGTGCTCAAATGTATATACCTGTCAGCAATGGGTGTGGCTGAAATAGCCGAATCCACTCATTTGAAAGTGTGTCCACATACTTTGGATATATACAGTGCATTCGGAAAGTATTCAGACCCCTTGACATTTTCCACATTTTGTTAAGTTACAGCCTTAATCTAAAATGCAAAAATAAAATACAATCAGTCTACACACAATACCCCATGATGACAAAGCAAAAAGAGTTTTTTTAGAAATGTATGTATTAAAAATGTAATATCTGAAATTTACATAAGTATTTAGACCCTTTACTCAGTACTTCGTTAAAGTACCTTTGGCAGCAATTACTGCCTCGACTGCCATGAGTATGACGATACGAACTTGGCACACCTGTATTTGGGGAGTTTCTTCCATTCTTCTACATTGTTCTCTGCAGATGTGATAGCGTCGGAGGGGATGGCTGACATTTTATTGGCTCTTAACCAACCGTGATCTTTTCTTAGTTTTTTCCTATTGTTTGTAACTTATTTTGTACATAATGTTCCTGCTACCATCTCTAATGACCGAAAAGAGCTTCTGGACATCAGAACAGCGATTACTGACCTCGAATTGGACTAATAATAATAATTTTTCTTTAATGAGTCGGATGGGAAGGATATACTCCAAACACCCGAACAGGCCCTCATCCCCATCATTCGCTGGTGAAAGCAACAGAGATTTTGCGGAAAGAGATCCGGGTGCCTTGTGAGGATCAGGCGACGAGTGGCTAATCTGTCTTTGCCATCAATATTGTTAGTTCAATCGCTGGAAAATAAATGGGACGAACTGAAAGAACGTATATCCTAACAACAAGACATTAAAAACTGTAATATCTTAGATTTCACCGAGTCGTGGCAGAATGACATCATTAAGAACATACAGTTGGCGGGTTATACACTCTATCGGCAGGACAGAACAGCAGCCTCTGTAAAGACATGGGGCGGGGGCCTATGCATTTATGTAAACAACAGCTGGTGCTCGAGGTTTTTCCTGCCTGAGGTAGAGTATATTGTGATAAGCTGTAGATCACACTATCTACCTAGAGAGTTTTCATCTGTATTCTTCGTAGCTGTCTACATACATACAGGCTGATGCTGGCATTAAAACCGCACTCAATGAGCTATATACCACCATAAGCAAACAAGAAAACGATCATTCAGAGGCAGCGCTCCTAGTGGCCGGGGACTTTAATGCAGGGAAACTTAAATCAGTTTTACCTAATTTCTATCAGCATGTTAAATGTGCAACCAGAGGGAAAACAATTCTAGACCACCTTTACTCCACACACAGAGACACGTACAAAGCTCTCCCTCGCCCTCCATTTGGCAAATCTGACCATAATTCTATTCTCCTGATTCCTGCTTAAAAGCTCAAATTTAAGCAGGAAGCACCAGTGACTCGGTCAATAAAAAAGTGGTCAGATGAAGCAGATGCTAAACTACAGGACTGTTTTGCTAGCACAGACTGGAATATGTTCCGGAATTCTTCCGATGGCATTGAGGGGTACACCACATCAGTCACTGGCTTTATCAATAAGTGCATCGAGGACTTTCGTCCCCACAGTGACTGTACGTACATACCCCAACCAGAAGCCATGGATTACAGACAACGTTCGCACTGAGCTAAAGGGTAGAGCTGCCGCTTTCACAGAGCGGGACTCTAACCTGAAGGCTTCTAAGAAATCCCGTTATGCCCTCCGACGAACCATCAAACAGGCAAAGCATCAACACAGGACTAAGATCGAATCGTACTACACCGGCTCCTATGCTCGTCGGATGTGGCAGGGCCTGCAAGCTATTATGGACCACAATGAGAAGCACAGCCGAGAGCTGCCCAGTGACATGAGCCTACCAGACGAGCTAAATAAAATGCTCTCTTCGAGGCAAGTAACACTGAAACATGCATGAGAGCATCAGCTGTTCCGGATGACTGTGTGATAACGCTCTCTGCAGCCAATGTGGTCAACATTCACAAGGCCGTAGGGCCAGACGGATTACCGAGACGTGTACTCCGAGCATGCACTGACAACAGACGCCTCAGAAGTGCTGAACTGGTATCTTCATTAAATAGTACCTGCAAAACACCAGTCTCAACGTCAACAGTGAAGAGGCGACTCCGTTATGTTGGCCTTCTAGGCAGAGTTGCAAAGAAAATGCCATATCTCAGACTGGCCAATAAAAAGAAAAGATTAAGATGGGCAAAAGAACACAGACACTGGACAGAGGAACTCTGTCTAGAAAGCCAGCATCCCGGAATCGCCTCTTCACATTTGACGTTGAGACTGGTGTTTTGCAGGTACTATTTAATGAAACTGCCAGTTGAGGACTTGTGAGGCTTCTGTTTCTCAAACTAGACACTTTAATGTACTTGTCCTCTTGCTCAGTTGCGCACCGGGGCCTCCCACTCTTCTTTCTATTCTGGTTAGAGCCAGTTTGCGCTGTTCTGTCAATGGAGTTGTACACAGCGTTGTACCAGATCTTCAGTTTCTTGGCAATTTCTCGCATGGAATAGCCTTCATTTCTCAGAACAAGAATAGACTAACAAGTTTCAGAACTTCAGAACCATTTTGAGCCTATAATCGAACGCACAAATGCTGATGCTCCCGATACGCAACTAGTCTAAAGAAGGCCAGTTTTATTGCTTCTTTAATCAGACCAACAGTTTTCAGCTGTGCTATCATAATTGCAAAAGGGTTTTCTAATGATCAATTAGCCTTTTAAAATGATAAACTTGGATTAGCTAACACAACGTGCCATTGGAACACAGGAGTGATGGTTGCTGATAATGGGCTTCTATGTAGATGTAGATATTCCATAAAAAAATCAGCCGTTTCCAGCTACAATAGTCATTTACAACGTTAACAATGGCTACACTGTATTTCTGATCAATTTGATGCTATTTTAATGATCAAAAAATGTGCTTTTCTTTCAAAAACAAGGACATTGCTAAGTGACCCCCAACTTTTGAATGGTAGTGTATATACATATATATATATCTCAGGAAAGGTACTTCGTGAACTCGTACACATTGTAAATACGTAAAGAGAATGCACTATTTCAGAACTTGACCTACTGCTTGCATGTCAAATCATAAACATCGAATACATATTTTTGCAGTGGGAAGTGGAAACATAATCAACCCTGTTACAGTTGCTTGACTCAATTGGTAAAGAAGTCCATCTTAATGTTAAAATAATTTCCAGTCTCATCCTTGCAGTTCAGAACAGAATAATGCAGCAATACATCTCTCCTTGCTATACCTCTGTAGTACATGTGAGTGTTTTTGGGCAAATGATATGCATTACTATTATATGAGAGCAAATATACACTAAGCATAAAAAGAACTGGGTTAACAGGACATATAGGACTGCATACATTTCTGTGTGGGCCTGCCAGCCCACACAATTAAACTACTTCTGAGAGGAAGTGAAGATTATCACTTAAACCTCTCAAATTGCTCAACCCAGTCTACCAAGGTGAACATGGTTTACTGTTTGATCAACACTGACAATCATTCATTGAAAATAATTCCAAACAAACATTTACTACCGTCTATCCATCTTTTTTTTAAGTGTAAGCATAATGGTGGAAAAAAACTTAAACCTACCAGAGGGCTAGGTGGGACAGAGAGAAAAGAAGGAGCACATTATTCGATTGGAATCCATCGACCCATGGCGAACAGTCTCCTATGGTCTTCTTCTTCACATGCTGGTTCCTGGATTACTTACTGTTTATGTACCACACTGGGCTCATCGTTGCTCATTGAGGGCTACACCTCCACCATACAAATGAAAGGACCATGAGGAGTCAACACAGACCAGACCACATTAATTAGTCCATGGGGTTTTCTCGTTTGGGCAAAAGGCCATCCTCCATCCTCCTTCCTCTGCCCTCTCTCCTCCGTGACCCGGAAACCGATAAGTGGTGGAGTGGTCAAGGAGTGTGTCAGTTCGTAAGTAGGCAAACGGAAGACGGTCCTGCCCTCCTTGATAGCCTCTTTTTGTCGAGGATGCACAAGTGTATCCTACCTGAGTCCTTCGCAGAATGGTTTTGAAATCTGCCACACCCCCTTTGAATCAGCTTTTGTTTTGTCAGCGGAGAAAAACATGCACACGTTTAAAAACAACATTCTACTTATTGTTTTATCTATAAAATGTCTTGCACAACTAACTTAATTTGTTTTGATCACTTTAGAAATGTATTTTGGGACCCAGCCCACGTATGTAGATTTTTGGTCCAGTCCGGACCGGCCTTGATTTGATCCAAACAAAGACGTCTGTGATTGGTTCAGATTTGGTCTAGACCGGTCTTTATTTGGCCCAAACAAAGAGGTCTATGATTGGTTCTGATATGTTCTGGTCCAGACCGGCCTCGATTTGGCCCAAACTTGGTTCAAATTTGTTACGGCCCGGACCGGCCTTGATTTAGCCAAACTTGGTTCAGATTTGGTCCAGTCCAGCCTTGATTTGGTTCCATTGGTTCAGATTTGGTCTGGTCCGGACTGGCCTTGATTTGGCCCAAACTGTGGCACAAATTTGGTGTTGTCTGGACCTGCCTAATAAATATTCCATACTTTAGTCTCCAATTTGCTATTGTAAGAGGAAATAAAACCTTTGAACATTACATAATGCTATCTTCATTGACATGTAGATGTAAGTGAAATTATGTACGGTTGAAATTTGGCCATGAGAAACAATGATTAAAAAATACAGATTTTCAACACCTGTAAAATATCTTTATTTTTCACTTAGGAAAAAAATGAACGTGACATCAATGTCAGTAAAATTTTGCTCACTTGGTTGTTTCGCTGTTCATGGTCTTTCTCTTTTTCCGCTCTTTTTCTGCTTCAGCTAATTGTCTGAACAGACTTTGATGATGCAAACACAGATCGAGCTCTCCTCTTGTCTCCATCTATTCAACAATGGCCTCCCACTAACAGAGGACTCTAATGACAGGATGTGGCTGGCTCAGCTTGATGACCTCATCAGTCCTAATCTGTAGGGGGTGGGGGGTCAGTTGGTTCATGGAGTAGGAGGAAGTTACCCCTATACACTAATCTTAGGTCAGTTGAATGGTAATGTGTATTTTTCCCCTCTAACGGCTTTGGTTAGGATTTGGGGAAGGAAAGCTGATCTGTGCCTCTGGGGAAATTGTCCCCTGAGTTTGGATCACAATGTTTGATGAGGCACCCTTGGTCTCACTGATGAGCTGGTTGCAGCCACTGTTCTCCAGACTAGTGACTGTGGTCTAGACTTCCTCCAATCCAAGAGCCAATCCATCCCAAAACAAACAGACACGGTGATTACAATTAAGCACTGCTATTAAGGGATAGGCTTCAGGCAGATTATGGGAAAGAGTTGTGGCTAGTACTTATATATTGCTATTGCAGAATGTTGATTTTCTCAAGGATGAGCGTGAGATTGAAGTGTGGTCAATTGTATTTATAGTTAGTGTAACCACATTAATTATAATCTATCAATGGTGCAGGTAAAAATATGTCTCTGCACGGGACAGTGAATCCAATAGCTCCCTATGTCTTTGGCTGATCAGAGAGACAGTGAAAACATTTTGGAAGAGAAACTGGAGGTGCCCCCAGTTCCCCAGGAGGGGTTGTGATTGAGAGGATTAAGATTAGTGGGCGGATCCCTCTGAGTGACTGACAGTACAAAGTGAGATAGGGAGGGAGGGAGGGCAGGGCAGGAGTCTGTGTGGCGGACCAGCAGCAGTTTTACTCTTCAATCAGCCAGTTGAAAATTGCCACTCCTGTCAAAGTGGAGGTGTTTACTGAATAGAGGACAAGAGAGAAAAAGAGAGACAGGGGAGAGAGTTATGCAATGTGTTGTGTATGTGTGTGCATGTGTGTGTGTCTTTGAGTGTGCACGTATGTGTGTGTGTGTGTGTGTGTGTGTGTGTGTGTGTGTGTGTGTGTGTGTGTGTGTGTGTGTGTGTGTGTGTGTGTGTGTGTGTGTGTGTGTGTACGTGTGTGTGTCTGTGTGTGCGTGTGTGTGTGTGCATGTGAGCTGAAGATGAGCTGAATTTGAAAGAGTCCGTGGGTTGAACTAACATTAGGCTTGATAGGTTGGAATTAAGAGAATTTCACAATGATGTTTCCTGACACAAAAACAAATGATGCATTGCTAAATATGGGTGAATTAAAGGTGGAGTGAAAATCTTCCAAGAATGCCTATGAGGAACCACATCAAACAAGGATTGTAACTAAGACATTGTTTGTGGTATTTTTTTCATCAGTACTATGTTGGTACAGTCCCAATTTGTATTGCACGTCAGCAGTCAAGCATTTTGCATCATGGTGATGATGTGACTAGTGACACTCTGCTTCTTGAAAGTTCAATATCTTGAAAACATGACTGCTGACATTCCCATTTTGGGATTGTATCAACAGAGGATTAATGAAACACTTTTGGGGTGGTTTCCCTTAAACTTAGTAAGTGTGTACGCATAGGCGGAAATCCCAGGGGGGACGGGGGGGACACGACCCCCCCATCCTGGGGAAAATATGATTTGTCCCCCCCAATATATCACTGTAAACATAACTATGTAATTTCAATAATATTAATAATACGCAATGAAAGCACTTGTGCTGATTATAGACACTTAATAGCGCGTTTTTAAATTTCACAAGATTGCGACCCCCCCGCCCTTTGCCTCACAATGATTTGATCCACTGCCAGTTCTTTAGCTTGCAAGGTAATAGAGGGCTCGTATCTACTGTCCGAAAGGCACTCAATGTACGTAACTGACGTGAGGTAATCCAGTCAATCGCGCCTTAGCAATGTATATATTTTTTTAATGTTGCAGGGTTCACACACTAGCTGAATTTGCAGAGCTAGCGCGCAAACTAAAGCAAACATTAACTATCAAGCTAGCTAGTACCTATTCCATTTATGTGGCGTCGTCAAAGATGGAATATTTGCTATCGTCAGTTTATTCCAAGATTAGCATGCAGCTGTAGTGCTTCAAAGTCCCTGTGATAAGGTTAGCGATAAACTGAAGTCCAAACTGAACAGAACTACACTCTCTTATACCATTGTCTTAAATATATTTAATGGTCTCGTTGCAAAAG
Organism: Salvelinus alpinus; assembly: GCF_045679555.1. NCBI lineage: Eukaryota > Metazoa > Chordata > Actinopteri > Salmoniformes > Salmonidae > Salvelinus > Salvelinus alpinus. The sequence goes on from NC_092117.1 coordinate 18,022,076, forward strand.
CTAAATTGTCGCTAGTGAATTTTTTATTTTTTTCACCTTTAACCAGGTAGCAAAGATTATAGCAAACACCACAGAAACGGAATTGGTGCTCGCTAGCTTTGCAAATTCAGCTATTGTTGGAAGCCTGCCAATATGAAACAAACTATGTTAAAATTTCAAAACGTTGCAGCATGTGTTGTGTAAATGTGTGTGTGCAGCTAGACCGGTCAGCCAGCCAGCCAGGTAGAAAAATGTCAGAAAAAGGTAAAAAGACGGACATCAGAGTATTTTTCAGTACACCAAAACGCAAAGTAAGAACTCTAGTAGCCTAATATCTCAAAGACCAGTTGATAAAATGTTCATAAGAAAGAAGTGAAATGCTAATGGAAATATTTCACAATGATGTCATTAGGCAGAGCAGGCAACAGATGGCACACAGACAGCAGAGCTGGGGACAGATATGCAGGGACAGACTGGCAGAGACAGGTAAGTTTGTTGAGTCTTTGTTTGGCAACATTATGAAAGGTTCTCAATTTTTTTGATTTGTAAAATAGGGACATAATTGGAAAATGCCATGAATACCCCCACTCTCAATTTAAACTGGTGACTAAACCAAGATTTGTTTAAGGCAATGGTATTGCTGTTGTGATTAATTGTGTAGTTTTGGGTACCGGTAGTTAGGAGTACAGCAAACACCTTATTTCTTTTCTAGGAGACAGACTGTGAGTCAGTGAGGGTGGTGAAAGGGAAAGAGCCAAGGAGAGAGACTTCAGAGGACAGTGTCACAGCCACGGCAGGACCAGGTGTCACCCTTGTTGCCAGCAGCACCAGTATAGGGGACAGTGGCACAGCATCGTCCAGTTACCTCAGTGATGACACAAAACCATATCAGCCACACCCACAATTTATAGAACCGCAAACTCTTGCAAACAGAGTGTTGACGTTTCAAGAGAGAGGAACACTGCACTGATAAGGAACATTGCTATAACTATTATTATTAGTAGTATTATAATGATTTAAACAAGTTGGGACAACCCTTCAGTTAACTACTGTACCTAACAATTATCCAGTAGTAGTGATTATGGTCCCTCAATATACATTTAACATATTACAACATAGTCTATGTGTTACAGCACTACTTTTGGTGTCCCCCTCAGGAATTGCTCCTGAGAAAATTTCATGTAATTGTCCCCTCCAAGGTTGATGTCAGATTTTCGCCCCTGTGTGTACGAGGCAGTGGTCTGATAATCCAATACAAACAAGAAAAAAAGAAAAACTGTCTCACATTCTAACAACATTTACTATTTTATTTTATTCCAGGAGAGTGTAACTGCAAGTAATAAAAAAATGATTTTCCACTTATTTGAGACCAAACCTTAGTCTCTGAGGACTGAGAAGTGATGACATGTGGCATTGCTGCTAACATAACCTCAGTTAACCCAGAACAAAAATCTTGCGTAATTTGGATGGACCATTTATGTTTACGTAGGTTGCCAACAAGAGATTACAGCTAACACAGATCATATTTCCTGTGCCTCATCTGGATTGTATCTCTGTAGAGGAGGTGGAGGGGTTATTTGGGTTTGTTCATGGTTGGCATTGGGGGATCCAAGGAAGTGATCTGGGAGAGCCCCACCGATGACCTAGTGAATTGTCTGGGGGTCCAAGGGAATCATTTTGGGCACTCTACCAAACCAATTATATTATTTCCATAACCCTAACCCTAGCTTCATGTCCACACCCCAGCTCAACCCTAACCCTAGCCTCAACTCTAACCTCTAGCACCTGTGCAATGTACTACAGCTGTCGATAGCCTATATGTTTTTTTGTGCAATTTTTGTCTTCTAATTATGGGATCACTTCATATTTTACTCATCACAGTTAGTACCCTAGCGTAGCCGGCATATCCTAGAACTGTATACCATCCAATGCCCCCTCCTACCATCCCATGCCCCTTCCTACCCGCCCAAATAGAGAAAGAGGATCATTTTATTTGTGGCATGGGTTCTGACGTCTTCATAAATCAGGCTAATGGCAGGGTTGTGGTGCACCCCTGCCTTGTTTGAATCTTTGTTAATGCCATACACATGTGCCCAATGACAAGCTTGTATATATCACCAGCCATCACCACTCGCTCAGCTGTATGGGGTGGTTAGTCGTCTGCTGAGATGTAGCATATAGGGCGAATGACAGACGTTGTTGTGATATTTGGCTGTGGTCTTTGGAACCAGGGACAGGCTTGGATCTGTGTCGTAAAGTACTGCCATACATTTTTTACGTTATATAGCTCCCCTCACAGGCTATGGAATTAGTTCTCAGTTTTATCATGACAATGACTTTTTCAGTAGAGCAGTGGCTCCCAATCTTTTTATAGTCACATACCCGTTCAAACATTCAACCTCCAGCTGGGTACCCTGTCTAGCACCAGGGTCTGCGCACTAAATGTGGATTTTTTCACCATCATTGTAAGCCTGTCACACACACACACACACTGTACAATAAATGTATTAAACATAAGAATGAGAGTGAGTTTTTGTCACAACCCTGCTCGTGGGAAGTGACAAAGAGCTCTTATAAGACCAGGGCACAAATAATAATATAATAATAATCAATAATTTTGCTATTTATTTAAACATCTTACGTATTAAACATTATTTGTTCATCGAAAATGGTGAATAACTCACCACAGGTTAATGAGAAGGGTATGCTTGAAGGGATGCACATAACTCTGCAATGTTGGGTTGTATTGGAGAGAGTCTCAGTCTTAAATCATTTTCCACACACAGTCTGGGCCTGTATTTAGTTTTCATGCTAATTAGGGCCGAGAATCCACTCTCACATAGGTATGTGGTTGCAAAGGGCATCAGTGTCTTAACAGCATGATTTACCAAGGCAGGATACTCTGAGCGCAGCCCAAACCAGAAATCTGGCAGTGGCTTCTGATTAAATTACATTTCCACAGAACCGCTTGTTGCAATTTCGATGAGGCTCTCTTGTCCAGATATCGGTAAGTGGACTGGAGGCAGGGGATGAAGGAGATAACGAATCCAGTTGTTTGTGTCACCCGTTTCGGGAATGTACCTGCGTAATTGCGCACCCAACTCACTCAGGTGCTTTGCTATATCACATTTGACATTGTCTGTAAGCTTGAGTTCATTTGCACACAAAAAAATCATACAATGATGGAAAGACCTGTGTGTTGTCCTTATTTCTTCGGGAGCAGTGTCCCTTCCACAGGACGGTTGAGCTAGCGTAGACTAATGTGATTAGCATGAGGTTGTAAGTAAGAAGAAAATTTTCCAGGACATAGACATATCTGATATTGGCAGAAGGCTTAAATTCTTGTTAATCTAACTGCACTGTCCAATTTACAGCAACTATTACAGTGAAAGAATACCATGCTATTGTTTGAGCAGAGTGCACAGTTTTGAACATGAAAAGTTATTAATAAACAAATTAGGCATATTTGGGCAGTCTTGATACAAAATGTTGAAAAAAACTGCAATGGTTAATTTGATCAGTCTAAAATATTGCACATACACTGCTGCCACCTAGTGGGACAAATCTAAATTGCAGCTGGGCTGGAAAAATACATTATAGCCTTTCTCTTGCATTCCAAAGATGATGCTTCAAAAAAATACAAAAGAACGTTTTTTTTCTTCTTTGTATTATCTTTTACCAGATCTATTGTGTTATATTCTCTTACATTCCTTTCACATTTCCACGAACTTCAAAGTGTTTCCTTTCAAATGGTACCAAGAATATGCATATCCTTGCTTCATGGTCTGAGTTACAGGCAGTTAGATTTGGGTGTCATTATAGGCAAAAATTGGGGAAAAGGGGCGGATCCTTAAGAGTTATTAAAGCAGACAGAGAAGAACTCCAACTTCTTAATCACAGCCTCAATTTTGTCCCGCACATGAATATAGTTGCTCCCGCACAGAATATTCAGGCAAGAAAAAACATCACCCAGATAGGCCAGTCGTGTGAGAAACTCGGCATCATACAAGCAGTCAGACAAGTGAAAATGATGGTCAGTAAAGAAAACTTTAAGCTCGTCTCTCAATTTAAACAAACATGTCAATACTTAGCCCCTTGATAACCAATGCACTTCTGTATGTTGTAAAAGTGTTACATGGCTGCTGCCCATATCATTGCACAGTGAAGAAACTACACAAGAGTTCAGAGGCCTTGCTTCAACAAAGTTAACCATTTTCACTGTAGTGTCTAAAACGTCTTTCAAGCTGTCAGGCATTCACTTGGCAGCAAAAGCCTCTCGGTGGATGCTACAGTGTACCCAATTGGCGTCGGGAGCAACGGGGGACTTTTGGGACTTTCCCCCAGCATTGTCCCAGCCATGTCCGCGGCAGCAGGAAGAATTAAGTCCTCTACAGTAGTATGGGGCTTGCCTTTCCTAGCCACTCGGTAGCTCACCATATAAGATGCTTCTAGCCCCTTCTTATTAATGGTATCTTACTACTCGAAAGTTGTCTTAATTCTCACTCAAAAAACTCCTGTGGCTTATTTTTCAAATTGGCATGTTGTTGTTTTTATTGTAGGAACACAAAGAAAGTACAAATAAAGTAAAATAAAATAACAAAAAAGATCTGGCAGTTACAGTGCACTTCATACCTTCATCATCATATCATCATATTAGTTACATTGGCATCTTTGAATTAGACCTTTTCCAAGTACAAAACCCATTTTTCCCAGTATTCCTGACCTCTCTCCTGTTGAGTTCCTAAAGCAAAGGTCATACGCTCCATGTGGTGTATTTCTTCTACAATGTCTATCCATTGTGTCACTGTGGGAGGGTCTTTTTGTAGCCATTTCCTAGTGATAGCCTTTTTACTGGCTGCCAGTAGGACCTTCAAGAGGTACTTTTCTCTATTGTGTAAGTTATCAGGTATTTCACCCAAGTACAAAGAAATTAATGTTTGTTCTATGTCAAATCCCATTATTTTTCCAATGTTAGATCTTATTTCTCCCCAGTAAGTTTCGATTGCGGGGCAGGAACAAAAGATATGAGAGTGGTCCGCCCTCAATAGACCGCATGCTCTCCAACAAGGGTGTAGTGAGCCAGTCTGTTTTGATTTCAGTTTAGGTGTTATGAAGAAACGTATAACATTCTTCCAACAGAATTCTCTCCATGACCTTGAGTTGGTGGAGCTTTGTTGAGTCTCTAATATGTTCAACCATGTTTCATCAGTTATTTCAATGTTAAGTTCCTCCTCCCATTTCTTTTTAATATAGTTTGTAGAATGTTTCTTTGAGGATTGAATACCCAAGTAGAGATTTGAAATCGTTTTTTTGTTACTCCCCAAGTTGTATGCGTTAGTGAATACTTGGATTAATTTTGGAGGTGCTCGAGGGTCAGTCACTTTTATCTCCCTTAAGAAATAGTGTCGGACTTGTAGGTATCTGTAAAAATCTTGTTTATCCAAGCCATGTTTTTTACTTAAGTCCTGGAAGTTATCTAGGTTCCCATTCCTTATAATTGTACTGAATGATGTGATGCCTTTCTGCGTCCATTGTTTAAATCTGCTGTCCTGAGTTGCAGGGATGAAGCTGGGATCGTATGCGGGCCAACTCAGCAGTTTGATCTCACTGTCTAAACTGTTTAGGTGGGATTTCTATGGGCAGTGATTGGAACAAATACAATAACCTCGGCAGGATGTTCATTTTGATTGTTTCAATTCTACTACTAAGATCTAAGGGAAGTGAGTTCCACCTGTCTAGGTCATCATATATTTTCTTGTTGATGTGATCGTAATTCATGCAATAAAGTTTGGGTGTATCTTTTGGTAGGTATACTCCAAGATATTTAATGGATGAAGAGGTCCAGGTGAAGTTATACCTACTCTTCAGCTCTTCCTGTGGGGTATAATTATATACCAGGGCTTGGGTCTTGTGTACGTTAAGCACATACCCTGAATATGTTCCAAATGTTTGTAGAACATCCATCAATCTAGGTACGCTTGAGCCTGGGTCTTTAAGGAATAACAGAACGTCATCAGCATACATGCATATCTTATGTTCACTGTCTCTTATTGTTATTCCCTCTAAGGTTGGGTCCTGTCTTATTGCCTGTGCTAATGGTTCGAGGTACAAGGAGAAGAGCGTGGGTGAAAGATTACAGCCTTGTCTTGCCCCTCGCTCTAATTTTATAGTTCGTGTCAAATGTCCATTTATCTTTATTCTAGCGGTCGGACATGAATACAGTGTTTTGATGCACTGTATCACTTCTTTGTTGAAACCAAATCTTTCCATAACTTGGAATAGGTAATCCCATCCCACTGAATCAAATGCTTTTTCTGCATCTAGACTGATTAATATTGCACTTGTCTTATTCTGAGTAATGTGGTCCATGACATGTAGTGTTCTCCTTAGATTGTACTGTGTCTGCCTATTTTGTATGAAACCAGTTTGATCTCCGTCAATCAATTCTGGGATTATGTTCTCCATTCTTTTGGCTATTATTGATGCATATAGTTTATAATCTGTGTTAAGAATTGCGATAGGTCTATATGAACTGCATTCTTTCTTATCTTTACCCTCTTTTGGGATTACAGATATGATGGCCTCTCTCCATGACGGTGGGAGACCACCCTCCCTCAGAGTCCAGTTAAAACAGGCCTTAAGTAGAGGTGCTAATTGTTCTCTGAAGGTCTTGAACCATTCTGAAGGGAAGCCATCAGTGCCTGGAGACTTGTTGACTTTTTGTTGAGATATTGCTTTATTAATTTCTTCGGTGGATATTTCTAAAGTTAGTCTATCATTTTGCTCTGTCCCAATTGAGGGGAGATCAAGTGAGTTCAAAAAGTGCTCTATTGTCTGTGCATCTGCCTTCTCTGGTTGCTTGTACAGATTTGTGTAATATGATTCAAATGCATTCTGTATTTCATCTAATTTGCATGTGATCTTTTTTGTTTTGGGGTCTTTTATTTTAAAAATGGTATTCTGTGCTTGTTGTTTCCTGAGTCTCCATGCTAGTAATTTGGTTGCCTTTGAGCCTGCTTCATAATATCGTTGTTTCAGGAACCTAAGCTTTTTCTCTACTTCTTCTCTATAAATCTGGTCAATTTCCTGTTTTACCTTTTGAATCTCTCGTAATATAAGAGGGTCTTTGTATTGACTATGAGATCGTTCTAAGTTTCTTAGGGTTTCCTGTAATTTCAGCAGTTTCTGTGCTTTAATCTTTTTCTTGAGAGATGATGTGGCTATGATCTTTCCTCTAATAACCGCCTTAGCTGCATCCCACAATATAGCAGGAGATACTTCCCCATTATCATTATTCTCCAGATAGATGTTCAATTCTGTCTTTATTGATTCCTTGAATGCTGGATCATACAGCATGCTTGTATTAAGTCTCCATATAGTATTTCTTGGTTTGCTATCAAGGTGTAGAGTGAGATAAACTCCATTATGATCTGATAAGTCGCTCTGCCCGATCCTACAATCCTTAAGCCTGGGTCTATCTGCACTGTACATAAAAAAAGTAGTCTAACCTGGAGTATTCAGTGTGACGGGCTGAGTAAAAAGTATATTCCTTATCGGTCTTGTGGGTGTCACGCCATACATCGAGCAGTCCTAGATCCTGCAGTATCCTATTAATCTTTTTGGCAACTAGGCTCATTTTCCTATTTTGATTTGTGCTGTCCAATTTTGAGTTTAGAATTGTGTTAAAATCCCCTCCACAGATAAGCGTGCCAGTGGTTTCTGTGGCAATTAAATCAAACACCTTCCCGTAGAAGACCATGTCACTCCCTGGGGGTGCGTATACATTAAGTAATGTAACTTCCTTGTTATCCAGTTTACATTTAACAAGTATAGATCTACCCTCCTTGTCTTTTATTTCTGACATAAACTCAAAATTAACTGAATTTGGGATCAAGATTGCAACTCCCCTTCTGCCCATTTTGTAAGAAGAAAAAAAAGTGTTCCTATATCCCATTTTCTTGAGTTTCTCATGTTCAGGTGTGGATAAGTGAGTTTCCTGCCAGAATAGTATGTCACCTCTCTCCCGTTTCATCTTTGCTATTACCTTACTTCTCTTGTTGGCACTCCCCAGTCCGTTTACATTGAGACTTATGACCTTAAATTCCCTTAAATATAAATAAAAAAAACTGTGCACCATATCTGCCTGCTTATCATGAACCTAAAAATGAACGAAAAATCAAGAACGATAATAAAGTAAACTAAAGTGGGAAAATACTTTGGTATTTGGACTCCCATGTCAGAGGACTGTCTCTTGCCTCTGGGGTTTGAGGGGATGAGCCTGTCTGCAGGATGGGTCCTTCGCTCAGATATGAAAATGCGTGACGTAGTCACAAACAAGACCTGGTGGAAGCGAAAATAATAAGGGCGCCTATTTCGTCGCTTATACACATCGGTTAATTACAAGTGAAAACTATATCGGTCATGCGTGCATATCATGAATCCTCCCCTTGATATGCCCTTCTGTCGCCCCGTTGTCAATGTGTCATTAATCCTTAGCTAATATATATGTTATTAACGTGACGCTACTTAATGTGTTCATAAAGATCACATGCTTTTGGGTACTCACCCTTGTTCAGCATTGGGGGAAAATAGGGGAGATATTTTATCTATTGCAATGTCAACCGTAACAACCCAAAGTCTTAACAGCTGCGGTAACTATTAATTCTGTTAAATCCGATTCAGTGTCTTTCATCTTCCCGTTGGAAATGCCTGAGTCTCTCTCGGATGTGAGCGTCCTCTCGCCGAGATGGTTTCCCTCTTTCTCCATGACCTTGCTTGTCGACAACGATCCATGGGAGAGCCTGCTCGTGTCTTTCCGCTGGTGATGTCGCCTTTCTCCTGGCGGTATACTCCACTGGGAAGCCCCTTGACTTCAGGTCCTTAGCCGCCTCGTCTGCATGCTCGTATGTAACCGGGCCATTTTTCAGAAATACCCGCATTTTTGCCGGGTATGGTGTTTGGAAGCGAATACCCTTCTCTTTAAGTGCTTCTTAATGGGGGTGTATTCTTTCCTTCTTTTCAGTATCTCTCCCGCGTAGTCATGATCAAAGAACACTCGTTGGCCTTGGAAGTTAACAGGTTTTTTCCAGGTAGCATGTAAAACTTTCTCTTTGACTGAGAGTTTTAGGAACCGTACTACTATGGATCTTGGTGGGGCGCCGCTGGGGGGTTTTGAGGCCAGAGCTCGGTGTGCTCTCTCCATTCCCAGGTCAGTGTCGTCGTCAAGTATGTCCTTGAATAGACCCTCCACGAAGTTGGGCATAGAGTCTTTTCTGCGCCCTCTACTACGTTATAAAGTCTAATGTTGTTTCGACGTGAGAAACTTTCGAGTTCTGTCACTTTTGCCTGTAGTGCGTGTTGGCTTTTCAGTGACTGTTCAAGTATTTCCTTGACTGCGAAGTTCCATGTGTCCGTTTCCCCAATGCGCTGTTCTGCGTCCCCCATTCTTGTAGATATGCTGTGAAGTTCTAATTTGTTTTCTTCCAGTTTCTGGTTAATGTCCTTCTTGAACTCATTTAGTTATTTTCTTACATCTTCTCGAAGTTCCTCTCGTAAGCCTGTGAGCGCCTCGCGCAATTCCTCCTTCATCACCTCACGAAATGAGGATTCTTTTGCTGCTGCTATCTTATTTGCGCGAGCATTAGCCATTTCGGGTTCATCGATGATTATATCTTCTGCTGTCTTGTTACGGGCTGTTGTTGTAGCTCCGCGACCTTTTCCTATTTTCCCCTTTTCCATTTTGCGTAAGTTATTATAATGCTTAGAGTAAATACTTGAATTTGGGGGGGAAATTCCCAACCGATGTGCAGTACGAAAAACTAGGCAGCCATTTCCCAAATTGCGTCACCGGAAACCAAATTGGCATGTTTTGTTTCTAAATATCTGTGCAAGTGTGAAGGTTTCATTGAGTTGTGAGATAGTACTTTAAACATATAACATACTGTGGCTGAGGAAAGGCACTACTCCCAATATAAGTGAACCCCAAATCAATGTATTTCTCATCATATTTGCACCTCTTTGATGGTCAAACGTCCCTGTCTGTTATTGGTGCGTTCCCGAGTAAGGGGGCAGTAGCTCTTCGGCTGCATCGGATTCACAAAAAAAGTTTTTATGAAAATAAAATAAAAAATTTGAACCATATTTTCGGCATTGCAAGTACCCCTGGGGGTATATCTGGCGTAGAGGGAACATCCTCTTTGAATAATATATTGTATGTTCCTTGAGTTATATCTCAGACACACCACCTCGCCAGGCACAACAATAGGCACCATCTGCTATGTGCCAGACAAACTGCTGCTTCTCTCGCTGGTTCAACATGCAGAACCGATGACTTTGCAAGGAGCAACAACGAGAAAGAGAAAAGAAGGTACTTTTTCTGGTGACATCAACGCCCTTTCATCTTCAAAACAGACAGAATTGAACTTAATTAAAACAATAAATCTGCTATTCATTTTGCCGTTTTTTTCTGGAGCAAGTCTTAGTTACATCTACCTAAGGAGTTTTGTGCTTGATGGAGCATTATTTTTAAAGTTTTGCTATATGCACGAAAATGGTCTATTAGCTAGCTAGCTAACATTAGCTTGCTAGCTGAGCCAGTCACAATTCATACGAAATAAATGGAATGGTAACCAGCAAGTGCACACAATGCTGAACACTAGCTAAATGCTTCCTCCATAAACTAGCTATCTAGCCATTGTAGCTAGTAACATTATTAATAAATCACAATGAATTTGTTTTCACGAAGTGGCTGCTTGTTCTGATGAAAGTCAAACCAAGTCAACTTAGTGTGTTAGCGAATGACAATGCTAACCAAGCTAGAAATTTGGGTAGCGGGCACTGGGATTATGGGATTATGGGATAATGGAGAGTGAATTTAAAAAAAATCATCATCTTGCTAGCTAGTTATCGAAAAATTATAGCTAGCTAGCCAGCAAACATTTAGCGTAACTAGCTAGCTAACATAGGCTATCTAGCAAGGTCATCGACATGCCAAACAAAGCTCCAGAAAGTAATGCTACTGCCACCTTCTGGCCTGGAGTATTTTAAGGCTGACTGTAAAATAAAAGCGTGACTGCCGACATTCTGGTCAAAAGTGCGGTAACACTTTATTTGGATAGTCCCATGTAGATGGTTTGTAGATGTTCAATAGATGTTCAATAACTGTCAACAACATTTCAAATAGTTATCTCCTAATCCTAATCGTAAAAGCTTATCCAAACCCCTAAACATAACCTTATCCTAACCATATCCCTAACCCTAACCTTAACCCTAACTCTTATTTTAAACCTAAGCCTAACCATAACTCTAACCATAACTTTAGCAAGCAGTTGCTTATCAACAGATCAACAGTTTGTTGATTTTTTGACCACCTGTAGATCATCTATATGGCACTATCCAAAAGTGTGACCAAAAGTGCTAAGTACTGCGGCCGATTGTATCTCTGAGGTTTCTGTGCTCTTAGACTTGACCCATTGGAAACAAACCACGTCTGGGTACCACATTCCATCATATCTCTGCTGCATTCCATGGCCCCATTCAATTACAGCATTAGATGACTGTTCCTCTAAGTTCTGGCCTCCCTTTTTCTTTCACTTTATCTCTCTGGCTTCTTCACACTACCTCGCTATTGTCCTTGTCTAAGAAAAAAAGATATAGTTAATTTATATAAAGGCTCCATAGTAGACACGTGCTGTCTGAAGTGGAGACAGCGACGGTTCATACAGCTGACGAATGTTGGAATGCGTTTGGTCTTATTTAATTTGCTGACATGATCAGACCACAGCGAGGCATTCTCAAGACGCTAGCGAGACACAACCTCAGACGATGGCTCTGAAGTTTGAAACACTCGCTAAATCAATATGGCAGCTTTTTCATTTCTCACAGAAAGCCACAGAAGTGCACATGCACAGACAGAACAGCGGCGTCACTAATATTAATGTCATATTAAAATATCTGTCCAGTGAAATCTCACATTCAAAGTTCGTATTCTGTTAACTCATACTCAAATAATGATGTTGACTCATCCTATACTTGTATACTAAGCATAAATTGGTGAGAAAATACACATCAAAAATCCCACCTCAAGCTTGTATCTCAAATAGACCGTTGCAAAAATGCTTGCTATTTCCTCATAGAACATGATGTCATGTAGGCTTATGGTCTGAGCTGGCCAATCAACTCGCATTAATATTTTTAATGACCGGTATACGCCCATACCATTCTGTTGTTGGGGTACACCCACACCATTCCAACACAGAAAAGCTGCTTTTTAACATAATTAAATAACTTTTTTGGAAGGAAAACTATTTTAACTCATTGTTGTTAATTATAGGTCATATTTAATAGAAATCTGGGAATACTGGACAGTTACTTTAAGTATTGAAGCCACTTTGGTTGCTAATGCAGAAAATCATGTTTGGCTACGCGTTGCGTTTTCAGTCTAAGGGGAGCAGTGTTTACTCTGTGCGTCAAATGGATTTGTAATGCTTTCTAAGCTTATTGGTGCATCTCAATAACTCAAAGTGGCTCTCTTTCCTTCAGCATCGCTGATGTTACGTGAAACAACTGAACGAGTCCATACAGCAAAATTCAACATGTGAAAGCAAAATAGGCATGTACACCATAATGCTTGAACCTAGCCTTTGTTTTCAGACACTGTCTACGTATATTTCACCAAGACAAGAGCTAGTAACATCATTGATGTGTCATGTTCATCAGAATATTTTAGAGGATGTTTAATCTCTGTTCATCTCAAGTCAACCGTTTCACTGTACTTGTTCATGTCAAAAATAGGATAATGTCAGTTGGTAGAGCAATATAGATATTAAAACTGATTAAAATCCATAGCTGGCGAAGTTGCCAACGTTTTCATTAGGCCAACCACTAGAATACATCTTCATTCTCATTAATACATAGAGCTTATATAGAATGATATACTGTATAGACTAATGTAGTTTGTAAATGATTGAAATCCATGTCTGGTGAAGTTGCTATAGTTATCATAAGGCCAACCACTGAACTAATAATAAGTCTTAGATCTCTTTAAATATGGTGACACTGGTGACAAGGGGGACTCTGTGACTGTCACTGTTTCCAGCAGTCTGCTGTGCACTGTGTACCAGTCTGGATGTCATTACCCTAACGGAGACAGTAAATCATGACGCAACGTAAGGCCAATTTGTGGTGGGCGAAAAAAACTGTCCCTGGGTTTATGGAGTCGTCGCTGACTAAACAGGGCCCATTAACACGTGTGTGGGAGAGAGTTGCAATGGCAGCTAGAGAGAGAGAGGGGAGGAACGGGGGTTTAATAAAACAAGCTGTTTAAGTGCTATTATGTTTTGTCTCATTTCAAATCTGAAAATATAAGAAAGACAAATAGCAATATTCATCCTCAGAAAAAAGTCCTGGATCCATGGGTAAAGCCACTTAAGATTATTGGGATTCATCCCTTGATCTTTCAAGGCCTGTTGATGCCAAACTGTTCTCCTTGTAACTTTATACTGTTGCTTGTACATATTAGTGAACAAAATATCAGCAGGCGGTTGCAATACTTCACCTGTATTTATGACATTTATATAACTCTCCTTTCATCTGAGGACCAGATTGTACAGGGACACACTGACTCGAAAGTTTCCACTCCGATTGGAAGCTAAGCTAGTGAGTCAGCATCAATAAAAGTTTTAGTGCGATCATCTCCTTTGAGCCAGCTCTACAGACCCATCAGATAAACCAGGATCCCCTCACATATCATTTTACTTGGCCAGAGGGGATAAGACAAGGATTCTTTTCCTCAGCCCTGTCTGTCAGGGAACCTCATCTCTCTTTGTTTGTTTTGGAACAAAATATGTCATACAGTTGCAAAAACACAAAATGTGTGACATGCAAAATGCGAGTCTTTCCAGGTTGAAAGGGTTGGAGTACCAGGTGGTAGGCCTTACTAAGAGATGTCTACTGAATGACACATTATTAATTTGTTATTGACACAATTATCTTCCCGGAATATCCAGTGTGATACAACATGCCACAGTGTTTGGGAACAGTAACCAATAGAATTCAGCATTCAACTAGGATAGACATGAACAGCACAAAATATAAGCCATGGGTGCTATTAAATAACGTTTCAAGTCTCCTTTGCCGCACAAACCATGTTTAAAGGGAGAAGAAGTCTCCACCACAATCTGATGTGGCTGTTGCTGTGTTTTTGTCTCTGCTGCTCCACTTTTCTGCTTTAACCCTTTGAATCATCCTCTCTCTCTTTTCTCTCTCGCTTCTCCAGGTCAAATTATTCCCTGGCTTCACAGGGAATGGTTCTGCGGTGGCTCCAGTAATGGCGCTGTAATTTTGTATCTGCTTTGATGTGTTCCCGTCCCAACCGTCGTGTTACCTGAAGTCTGCTTGGTTGTGGGATGGCTGGGGCTGGAGCAGGCTAGGCTAGCTCACGGCTCCCTGCAGCCTGATTAGATGTAATTGCTCCATTTTGTAGTGGTGCTCGTGTGGAGAGGGGAAGCCTTGTAATAAGGGAGATTGCGTGAAGGGTCCAAGGATCAGAGACGCCAAAGAGGAGCCACAAGGAGATGATAGAAGACAATTCCACCCCTCCTGTCGCCTCCCTTGTCCTGAGCAGACCTAGTCATTACCCCCTCCACCCCTTTCTATCTTTCCCTCTCTCCCTAGTCTCTGGCACACAGCATGGTGCCCTGGGTTTGAGACATCAGAACTGTTTTGGGGGGAAGATATGGAGAATATGAGGCTGCTGTCACATAAATATTTAGCATTTGTCCTCATTGCTAATGGTCTGTGTGTATACATATTCTGGTTGTGTGTCTTGTGTTGACCTCACAGAACTGCACTAATCTCACTATGGGGGTTTCGAATGAAAACTGTTTTACAGTAATTAACACCTACATTAGATTCTACAGATATAAACTCCCAATGATTTAGAAAGTTTAATTTTTACGGTCAGTGAATTTCATAAACTACTGTTTTAAACTATTAGAAGTGGCTATTTTGCAGGATTCTTATCTTGTAGGATTCCACTTGAAATGTGTTAGGGTTCCACTTGAAATGTTGTAGGATTCTATGTCACCAAACTGCAATGTTTTAATCAGGTAGTGTGTATGTAGTATTCTCCATTGAATTCTCTCATCTAGCGTCACTGCTCTCTGCATGAGAGCTGGGATTCTTGGAATAGTTCAGACACTTCCGGGTCTCCGTGTCTGACTCAGACACTTTAAGATGGTCTGTTTAACCCTGACTCTGACTCTGAGGAACGACTGGAGACACATTCTTTACGGGAAAGAGGAGAGGAAAAGAGAGGAAATTACAGGCCAGAAGAGAATGACATGACACAGTGGGAGATAGAAGGAGGGAAGGGCGAGAGAGAGGAGGGAGAGACAGAGAGAGTGTCTGCTTGACCATGACCCTGTCTGATGAGATGAGCGGCTGGTTGGTTGTGTGAGCTGTGTCTACAGAGGTGACTCAGACAGAGGGATGTGCTAAGATTAACCTCTCTGTTTTAAAAAGGTCCTGCAGACTGACTCCGCTGTTGGAGAGATGACATTCCTTCCTCCTCTGGCTCCAAATGCCTCTCCTGCAACAGGATGTCCAGTGATTCGCTCCCCTCCTCCTCCTTTTCCTCCTTCTCACCCTCCATCTCCCAGTCTTTGGTGCCAGCTCGTCTGCCATTGGGCCCATTAAGGCTAATGCGACACAGCCTCCGGATCGCATTTCAGCCCAATATGAGCCACCCGTACACCCACCTCATCCCTCACTCCATCTACATCCCCCTCATCTCCTCTCCTCCTCCTTGCTGACCAGGCCTGGCCCAGGAAGCACATGTCAGAGCCGGGCTGACAGATCAATAAAAACGCAGGATCCCAAAGCCACCATTTTGTGTTTTATGATCTAGGAAAGCGTGCTGTAAATGATTTCTCTGCTTGTTAAAATAGTTTTATGAAGATGTCTGGAGAATGAGTTGGATGCTGCTGTTTCTGAAGGGATGGGGTAGGGGATGGAGGGATGAGGAGGAGGAAGGATAAAGAGGAGGATGATGGAGAGAAATAAATAGTGGGAGGAAGGGGGCTAGGTGCAATGTCCCAGTCAATCCCTCCCTGTTTTACTGACTGAAGAAGGATTCTCAGCCCAGAATAAATGTGGGAGCGGAAGATCAAAAGGCGGACAGAGAAAACGTGCAGTTGGATCACACACAGTGCATGGGCCAGTCTCTCTCCTGACCCTTTCTTATGTGGTTTCTATGAAACCATGCCCCTCAGCCACAGTGTTTCCATATAAACTAAAGCAGATTTTGCAAAAACTCTGAACACTGTACTCCCGTTTACCACCGTACTAATCGCTTTGCTGTCTCTGGATGACTGCATCTTATGTGTCATCACTTCACTGCCTTCATATCACCCAGATTTTTGAAACACCACCATGTATAAATACCATCATATAAGTGTCAAGTCCTATTCTATTCCCATCCTCACTTTTCCAGAGCCCTAGTTCCCCTACGCGGTGCAACGTTTATTTCTCTAAACACTTCTATCATATACACAGCGCATGTGACGTTAGTTAGTGCATCACTCTACCAGGCTAATGAGGCGGTCCTCCTATTCAGCACTGGAGGCATCAGGCAATTAACCAGTTGCACATGGTGATTAGCTGTCTGCATGTTGAATAACATTTAGCTCCCAGTTCCACATTAGTGGCTTATGGAAGCTAAGGTTCATAATTATGTCATGAATTGTATATGCTTGATTCATAATTATAGAGTCTATGTAATTATAGATGTACGCTTCCTCTGCAACCTGTTGTGACACACATTGTGCAAACGTTCGTAATTAGCTCCGTTTGAGGGAGTATTACCTACCTTGGATGAGGGAGGATTCTAGAATGGTTCGGGAATGGAAATGTTTTCGTTGCTTGCTTTTGCCAAAGGTGGATGAACTCATCTGGTTTTGAATTCTGTGTTTACCTGATGACCCACGTAATAGAACTTATCACACTTACCCTACTCCTGACATAGACACATTACTTTCATCTGCCAAATGCCGTTTGATCAGTTATCATTTCTTGGAGGGATCCATTTTTATTTTTGGGTTGATACATTTATTACTATAGCCATGTCCCACCTACGCCGGTCACCCAGGCTCTTCATTCTCTCACAGCCCCATACCGCTTCTGGAGCCCTTTCTCACAATTCCGACACATTTATGCACTTCTGAGTAGTTGGTACTCA
The DNA here is from genome assembly GCF_045679555.1 of Salvelinus alpinus. Taxonomy (NCBI): domain Eukaryota; kingdom Metazoa; phylum Chordata; class Actinopteri; order Salmoniformes; family Salmonidae; genus Salvelinus; species Salvelinus alpinus. The sequence continues at coordinate 18,039,291 of NC_092117.1, forward strand.
GACTTACAGTGAGGGAAAAAAGTATTTGATCCCCTGCTGATTTTGTACGTTTGCCCACTGACAAAGAAATGATCAGTCTATAATTTTAATGGTAGGTTTATTTGAACAGTGAGAGACAGAATATCAACAAAAAAATCCAGAAAAACGCATGTCAAAAATGTTATGAATTGATTTGCATTTTAATGAGGGAAATAAGTATTTGACCCCTCTGCAAAACATGACTTAGTACTTGGTGGCAAAACCCTTGTTGGCAATCACAGAGGTCAGACGTTTCTTGTAGTTGGCCACCAGGTTAGCACACATCTCAGGAGGGATTTTGTCCCACTCCTCTTTGCAGATCTTCTTCAAGTCATTAAGGTTTCGAGGCTGACGTTTGGCAACTCGAACCTTCAGCTCCCTCCACAGATTTTCTATGGGATTAAGGTCTGGAGACTGGCTAGGCCACTCCAGGACCTTAATGTGCTTCTTCTTGAGCCACTCCTTTGTTGCCTTGGCCGTGTGTTTTGGGTCATTGTCATGCTGGAATACCCATCCACGACCCATTTTCAATACCCTGGCTGAGGGAAGGAGGTTTTCACCCAAGATTTGACGGTACATGGCCCCGTCCATCGTCCCTTTGATGCGGTGAAGTTGTCCTGTCCCTTTAGCAGAAAAACACCCCCAAAGCATAATGTTTCCACCTCCATGTTTGACGGTGGGGATGGTTTCTTGGGGTCATAGGCAGCATTCCTCCTCCTCCAAACACGGCAAGTTGGGTTGATGCCAAAGAACTCCATTTTGGTCTCATCTGACCACAACACGTTCACCCAGTTGTCCTCTGAATCATTCAGATGTTCATTGGCAAACTTCAGACGGGCATGTATATGTGCTTTCTTGAGCAGGGGGACCTTGCGGGCGCTGCAGGATTTCAGTCCTTCACGGCATAGTGTGTTACCAATTGTTTTCTTGATGACTATGGTCCCAGCTGCCTTGAGATCATTGACAAGATCCTCCTGTGTAGTTCTGGGCTGATTCCTCACCGTTCTCATGATCATTGCAACTCCACGAGGTGAGATCTTGCATGGAGCCCCAGGCTGAGGGAGATTGACAGTTCTTTTGTGTTTCTTCCATTTGCGAATAATCACAGAAACTGTTGTCACCTTCTCACCAAGCTGCTTGGCGATGGTCTTGTAGCCCATTCCAGCCTTGTGTAGGTCTACAATCTTGTCCCTGACATCCTTGGAGAGCTCTTTGGTCTTGGCCATGGTGGAGAGTTTGGAATCTGATTGATTGATTGCTTCTGTGGACAGGTATCTTTTATACAGGTAAGAAACTGAGATTAGGAGCATTCCCTTTAAGAGTGTGCTCCTAATCTCCGTTCGTTACCTGTATGAAAGACACCTGGGAGCCAGAAATCTTTTTTGATTGAGAAGGGGTCAAATACTTATTTCCCTCATTAAAATGCAAATCAATTTATAACATTTTTGACATGCATTTTTCTGGATATTTTTGTTGTTATTCTGTCTCTCACTGTTCAAATAAACCTACCATTAAAATTATAGACTGATAATTTCTTTGTCAGTGGGCAAACGTACAAAATCAGCAGGGGATCAAATACTTTTTTCCCTCACTGTACCTTATGCAGGTACGTAACGGGCTTTGCAGGCGTGGTTAACTTGCGTGCTGAATACATTTAATTCAACGGCTGAAAACCCTCCCACTTGCTGGCAAACATATTTTCTCATGGAGTTTCCATTCAATAGGGTTTTCAGTGCATTTATCTTAAGCCAACCTATTTAAATATGGTGTTGCTTTATTAATTCAAATTTTGTCGACAGGCTAGAATACATTGAGAGAACATAGGGATCAATGAATGAAAGCCATCTAAATATATGCATATTTGTCTCCATTTCAGCACCAGCTGGTAGATGGAAAAAAAAATCCTATGATCTTTTAGATTATTTAGGCAAATTTTCATGTCAGGAAAGTACGTATGAATCATAAAAAAAACTTGTTTGGAGAGCCTTTATGCTCAAAATATATTGATGAATCAAAAATAAAGTGGCTTGATTCCTCCTGAAAGTTGTCATACTCATGTTCAATCCATGAAATATTGGAAGGTGTGAAAAATGAGTACAATATTGGTTGAACAATAGTCCTATAGATCTCCCCTAATCCTCACTAATCATCGAACTGTATGACAAAGATCCAGTCGTCGTGAACCATGCGCCAGGCTCTAGGCTCCAGGTTTAAACTGTTAGATGTGGTCTGAGTTCCATAATGATTCAAATAGGCTACATGTCCCAAATTGTGATCCACTAATGCTAGCTACCCTCAGGAACAACTACGCAGACGTGACAGAGGAAAGAAAGGTAAACGGAATGGAATTATGCAAACTGTAAGCTACAAATTCAAGAAAACAAACACTAAAGTGACAGTTCTAAATGCATGTGGGTATTACTGACGATGGCTCCCATTAGTGGATAACATTTAGCATGACACAAATTGTCAATTTTAACCTGGGTGGTTCGAAACGATTGGCTGACATCCGTGGTATATCAGACCGTATACAATGGGTATGCCAAAACATTTATTTTTACTGCTCTAATTACGTTAGTAACCAGTTTATAATAGCAATAAGGCACCTCAGGGGTTTGTGGTATATGGCCAATATACCACGTTGCGTGGTGCCTAAGAACAGCCCTTAGCTGTGATGTATTGGCCATATACCATACCCCCTTGAGCCTTATTGCTTATATATACCGGAGAAAATCCTAGGCATATCATTCTAAAGTGCATACATCAACTCAGAAGGTTCAGCCAGAAGCCTATAGCTTGGGTCTTCAAATTTCATCCTTGCAAATTGACAGGGCATACAATACAATTTTTGGAATAATGGCACAGCTATTTATCGCCAGGGCATACAATACAATTTTTGGAATAATGGCACAGCTATTTATCTCCTACTTCACTGTGGAAAAGGGGCCGCAATACATGTCATGTTGATATGATTTTCAGTTTGCTTCCATAAGACTGGTTTCACATTAGTCTCCAGGGAAAATAAGGAAAAATCATCCAAAACAATTGCTATGTGTATTTACAATACCCTTCTCCAAATGGATAACTCATTTACCTAGCTCTTCTCAATAACTCATCCGTTTATAAATTACAGTGCATGGAGAATGCTGTTTACATACTTTTTTCACTTGGAACCAGCAGGTTCCCACAACCTTATTCAGGGTTTCCTCAAGCGTAAAGGTGGTGGAATTAGGAGTAAATTAAGTCAAGGTCAGAATATGGCCTATCTGTAGACACACCTCCGCTACAGCTTCATCTTTTAGATCTCCATCCCAAACAAATAGGGGGTGAATAGCATGCTATTCTGATGCTAAAGTTCAAGGTCAGAATACGCATAGAGAGAAAAGTGCATAAAAAGGGAATTACTTTCCACTTACACGAGCTTAACTCTGGTCGAAATCGGCCCCATGATGTGAGAAGTTATTGCTATTTAGCCTGAATCCACCTGGCTACTTGATCTGATTGAATAAGACCCTATTAGACACTAATAGGCCATGATTGGGCATGATACCTCCACCAGAGTATGTCTTTAGAATAAGCCAGGTTCTTTCCTCTTCCCTTCTTCCTCCTTTTCTTACTCGTCATCTCCTCTATTCTTGGCAGTCATTGAGAATCCTATTCTCATCTCATTGTAATGCAACACGGGCTGTGAATATATGAACATGATATTTCACACTTCTGAATCTTGGCTAAACTCCGATGAGCGTTTATCTTTCGCTCCATAGTGAAAGCTGTAGTAGTTGTGTCGAAGTTATTGCCATTGTTTGGACTATGAAGTGTAAAATCAGCATCAGATGTGGCTCATTTAATGCTCTGATCAGGACCATATGGTGCCATATTTTACTCAGCGGGATTCAGAAATATTTCCCGTACAGCCTGTTTGCAGTTAAATTGTTCGGTGAACTTTCAACAAGTGAGAGAAATCACGTCTTTTGGAATAACAGGGACACAGAGCAGGGGTGTGCTGTGAACAGTGGAAAGGACCACCCTCAGGCGAACTGTAAATTACTGTAAATGATTTTTTTTTTTATTGTAGTGAGCTCACCATGCTATTTTAAAAGAGGGCAGAATAAAGGAGACCAATGAATATGGTACAGGTTTTGTATGAGAACTGTCTTCACTTGTTTATGTCTAGGGCCACGGGTTTTTCCTGATCATGTGAACTCACTTGGAAAAAAACTCTTGACCCCATCTCTCCTCTGGATAAACAAATGACATGCCATTGGAGGTAAATCAAGTTCTCAGAGAGAACAAGACGACCAATCAGAGTTAGACGTGGGGAACTCCAGAGCCTGTCAGAAGGTGCCCTCAGGATACACAGGCTTGTAATCTCTACCTTATTAAAGCAGATTAGTGTACATTTGTTTAGAGACAAGGCCCTGTTGTGTTCTGAGAAGGCCTATTGTACTGAGACTGCATGGAGTTCAGAGAGTAAAAATACAATGACAGCTAACATGCAAATGATTCCATGGCAAATTAAAATGTCATTTCTAATTACATGTTAATGAATTGAAATTGTTTGCGCTTACTGTCATTCAACAGAATAAAATGGAATATTATGAAGGTAGATGGACAGAAGACTACAACTTTCACCTCATTATCAAATACTCCTTCTTGTCATCACACGGTTTCATCACATTTACATAAGTATTCAGACCCTTTACTCGCAACTTTGTTGATGCACCTTTGGCAGCAATTACAGCAACAAGTCTTCTTTGGCACACTTGTATTTGGGGGGTTTCTCCCAGTCTTCTCTGCAGATCCTCCCAAGCTATGTAAGGTTGGATGGGGAGAGCCGCTGCACAGCTATTTTCAGGTATCTCTAGAGATGTTCGATCGGAGTGAAGTCTGGGATCTGGCTGGACCACTCAAGGACATTCAGAAGCTTGTCCAGAAGCCACTCCTGCGTTGTCTTGACTGTGTGCTTGGGGTCGTTGTCCTGTTGGAAGGTGAACCTTCGCTACAGTTTGAGGTCCTGAGCGCTCTGGAGCAGGTTTTCATCAAGGATCAAGGTTTCCTCCAGACGTGACGCTTGGCATTCAGGCCAAAGAGTTCAATCTTGGTTTCATTAGACAAAAGATTCTTGTTTCTCACGGTCTGAGAGTTCTTTAGGTGACTTTTGGCAAACTCCAAGGGGGCTGTCATGTTCCTTTTACTGAGGAGTGTCTTCCGTCTGGCCACTCTACCATAAAGGCCTGATTGGTGGAGTGCTGCAGAGATGGTTGTCCTTCTGGAAGGTTCTCCACAGAGGAACTCTGGAGCTCGGTCAGAGTGACCATCAGGTTCTTGGTCACCTCCCTGATCAAGGCCATTCTCCCCCAATTGCTCAGTTTGGCTGGGCGGCCAGCTCTTGAAAGAGTCTTGGTGGTTCCAAACTTCTTCCATTTAAGAATGACGGAGGCCACTGTGTTCTTGGGGACCTTCAATGCTGCAGACATTTTTTGAGACAATCCTGTCTCGGAGCTCTACAGACAATTCCTTCTACCCCATTGCTTTGTTTTTGCTCTGACATGCACTGTCAACTGTGGGACCTTATATAGACAGGTGTGTGCCTTTCCAAATCATGTCCAAAAAATTTAATTTACCACAGTTTGACTTCAATCAAGTTGTAGATCATCTCAAGGATGATCAATGGAAACAGGATGCACCTGAGCTCAATTTTGAGTCTCATAGCAAAGGGTCTGAATACTTGTGTAAATAAGATATTTCTGTTTTTTATTTTTAATACATTTGCAAACATTTCTATGGGGTGTTATGTGTAGATTGATGAAGATTTTTCTTTTTAAATCCATTTTATAATAAGGCTGAAAAGTAACAAAAAAAGGTCTGAATACTTTCTGAATGCACTGTATCACCACTCACTCATACAAAGATATCATGAAAACTTTGCCATAGAGCAGGACTGGACAATGACACCCCTTAGCCTAAATGGATCCAAGTCAACACTTTTGACTCTGTTTGATAGCTAAAGTCAATAATTGTGGATATGCTGCTATAATGGACTAAAATAAGATAATTATCAAAAGGAAACAGTGCAATCAAAGCAGTGGCTGCATTCTAAAAAGCAGAGGTGTTATGCATCAATTATCTTAGAGGGGGCACGAAGTACGTGCCAGCTCCCCTTCGGAATTCTGAGAATTTAGCATTTTATAAACACCTGAAACAGCTTTTTCCAGCAATCAAGCCCAATAATCATTATGCCTAATATTATGTAAAAAAAAAAAATTATATTTTCCTGCGTAGGTTATCTTAGCATAACTCTTTACCTGTTCAATTGTCATTTTAATTAATGATGCTGTAACGACTTTCGTTGGTGGAAGGAGAGGAGGACCAAAATGCAGCGTGGTAAGTGTTCGTCATATTTAAATTTCAAACTGAACACTACACAAAATAACAACGATAAGAAAAACGAAACAGTTCTGTAAGGTGAACAGACACTAGACAGAAAATAAACACCCACAACCCATAGTGGGAAAACAGGCTACCTAAATATGATTCTCAATCAGAGACAACGAACGACACCTGCCTCTGATTGAGAACCATACTAGGCCAAACACATAGAAATATAACAACATAGAAAAAAGAACATAGACTACCCACCCCAACTCACGCCCTGACCAACCTAACACAAAGACATAAAAAAGGAACTAAGGTCAGAACGTGACAGATGCACATTGATGCACATTTTAGAGCTTTTATGCCTTCGGAGTTTAGTACAACTGCTGCACTGGTATATAGTATCAGAACCCAAGAATGAAAGCACATTTTATATTTTCTAGTCTAGCAACCTTGCCAGCAGGCATGCCAGCTAAGATAGTTAGACAAGCTACTCTAACTTGATTGATAGCCTGAAATGGCTTGGTATCTCATTATGAGGTTGGGAGATTGGGAACCTATCTAGCTGGCTAGCTGAAGACAACTTAATAAAAATTAATAGGTGGCTAGTATTACAGAGAAACAACAACAACATTTCGTTGTATTTATTCATCAAGAAGGAATCAATAGGCCACATACTGTAGCCTGATCAAATTAATTTACAAACAAACCTCCTGTGAGTCCTATGCCTGGTCCAGTCACTGGGCTCCCTCCGCAAAAAACCGTTGACAAATATTTTTATAAATAATCATGATAAAATGTGGGCTTAAAAATGATAATTAACTTAACTTCTGAAAAATATACAGTACCAGTCAAAAGATTGGACACACCTACCCATTCAAGGATTTCTGGTCCAACTCATCCCAAACCATCTCAATTGGGTTGAGGTCGGGTGATTGTGGAGGCCAGGTCATTTGATGTAGCACTCCATCACTCTCCTTCTTGGTCAAATAGCCCTTACACAGCCTGGAGGTGTGTTTTGGATCATTGTCCTGTTGAAAAACAAATAATAGCCCATTAAGCACAAACCAGATGGGATGGCGTATCGCTACAGAATACTGTGGTAGCCATGCTGGTTAAGTGCGCCATCACACCTCCTCCTCCATGCTTCACGGTGTAAACCACACATGCGGAGATTATCCATTCACCTACTCTGCGTCTCACGAAGACATGGCGGTTGGAACCAAACATCTCAAATTTGGACTCAACAGACCAAATGACAGAATTCCACCTGTCTAAAGTCCATTGCTCGTGTTTCTTTGCCCAAGCAAGTATTCTTCTTATTATTGGTGTCCTTTAGTAGTGGTTTCTTTGCAGCAATGCGACCATGAAGGCCTGATTCACACAGTCTGCTCTGAACAGTTTATGTTGAGATGTGTCTGTTACTTGAACTCTGTGAAGCATTTATTTGGGCTGCAATTTCTGAGGCTGATGAACTTATCCTCTGCAGCAGAGGTAACTCTGTGTCTTCCTTTCCTGTAGCCGTCCTCATGAGAGCCAGTTCATCATAGCGCTTGATGGTTTACGTGCCAGCACTTGAAGAAACTTTCAAAGTTCTTGACATTTTCCGGATGAACTGTCCTTCATGTCTTAACCTGTCTAGCCCCCGGGTTCCGAACCCCCCCCACATTCCACTGAAAAGGCAGCGCGCGAAATTCAAAAAAATATTTTTTAGAAATATTTAACTTTCACACATTAACAAGTCCAATACAGCAAATGAAAGATAAACATCTTGTGAATCCAGCCAACATGTCCGATTTTTAAAATGTTTTACAGCGAAAGCACCACGTATATTTATGTTAGCTCACCACCAAATACAAAAAATCACAGACATTTCTTTCACAGCACAGGTAGCTTGCACAAAACCCCCAAATAGAGATAGAATTAGTCACTAACCAAGAAACAACTTCATCAGATGACAGTCTTATAACATGTTATACAATAAATCTATGTTTTGTTTGAAAAATTTGCATATTTCAGGTATAAATCATAGTTTTACATTGCAGCTACAATCACAAATATCACCAAAGCAGCTAGAACAATTACAGAGACCAACGTGAAATACCTAAATACTCATCATAAAACATTTATGAAAAATACATGGTGTACAGCAAATGAAAGACAAACATCTTGTGAATCCAGCCAATATTTCAGATCTTTTAAGTGTTTTACAGCGAAAACACAATATAGCATTATATTAGCTTAAAACAATAGCCAACCGCACAACCGCATTCATTCACCGCAAAGGTAGCGATAGCGAAAAAACCAGCAAAAGATATATATTTATTCACTAACCTTGACAAACTTCATCAGATGACAGTCCTATAACATCATATTACACAATACATATATGTTTTGTTCGAAAATGTGCATATTTAGCTGTACAAATCGTGGTTTTACAATGTGAATACGTAGCCAAACTGCACAAAATTATCCGGATATATTTCTGACACTCACCTAATCTAATCAAAGAACTCATCATAAACTTTACTAAAAAATACATGTTGTACAGCAAATGAAAGATACACTAGTTCTTAATGCAATCGCCGTGTTAGAATTCTAAAAATAACTTTAGTACGACATACAGCTTACGTTATAGCGAGACAGCGCCTGCAATGAGGGCGGAAAATAGTACTAAACATTTTCCACAGAAATACGAAATAACATCATAAATGGTTCCTACTTTTGCTGAGCTTCCATCAGAATCTTGTACAAGGGGTCCTTTGTCCAGAATAATGGTTGTTTGGTTTTAGAATGTCCTTTTCTCCTGTCGAATTAGCAACCAAAGCTAGCCAAGTGGCGCGAAGCTGTCCATCTTCACCAAATGCAGAGAACGGAAAACGCCAAAACTCCCGATAGACTTTCAATAATCTGATAAAACTATATTGAAAAAACATACTTTACGATGATATTATCACATGTATCAAATAAAATCAAAGCCGGAGATATTAGCCGTCTATACCGAAAGCTTTTCAGAAGGCAATCCAGGGTTCCTTCCCGCGCCTTGCTGAACAAAGGAAATTTGGGGTCACGTCATTCCAAGAGCTCTTGTTCGACCTCAGATCAAGCTAGACACCCCATTCCACCTCTCACTGCCTCTTGACATCTAGTGGAAGGCGTATGAAGTGCATTTATATCCATAGATTTCAAGCAAATGAATAGGAAGGCCCTGGAACAGAGCCTCGATTTCAGATTTTTCACTTCCTGACAGGAAGTTTGCTGCAAAATGAGTTCTGTTTTACTCACAGATATTATTCAAACGGTTTTAGAAACTTGAGAGTGTTTTCTATCCAATAGTAATAATAATATGCATATTGTACGAGCAAGAATTGAGTACGAGGCAGTTTAATTTGGGAACGATTTTTTACAAAGTGAAAATAGCGCTCCCTATCCCAAAGAATTAAAGGAATGATGGACTGTCATTTCTCTTTGCTCATTTGAGCTGTTCTCGCCATAATATGGTCTTGGTCTTTTACTAAATAGGGATATCTTCTGTATACCACCCCTACCTTGTCACAACACAATTGATTGGCTCAAACGCATTAAGAAGGAAAGAAATTCCACAAATTATTTTTTAACAAGGCACAACTGGTAATTTAAATGTATTCCAGGTGACTACCTCATGAAGCTGGTTGAGAGAATGCCAAGAATGTGCAAAGTGGTCATCAAGGCAAAGAGTGGCTACTTTGAAGAATCTCAAATATAAAATATTTTTGGATTTGTTTAACACCATTTTGGTTACTACATGATTCCATATGTGTTATTTCATAGTTTTGATGTCTTCACTATTATTATACAATGCAGAAAACTAAAGAAAACTCCTTGAATGATTAGGTGTGTCCAAACTTTTGACTGGTAGTGTATACTGAACAAAAATATGAAAGCAACATAGGTGTAAGGGGTGCGTAACTGGTGGCAGGGAAGTCAGACGCAGGAGAGCAGAACTAGGTAATAGCCGGAGCAGTTTAATTCCAAAACCAACGGCATCAAAGAAATAACAACTTGGGTACAAAACTTGACGCGCACCAGTCAACATGTGCACAAGCACTTAAAACAAACAATACCACACAAAGACATGGGGGGAACAGAGGGTTAAATACACAACATGTAATGAGGGAATGAAAACCAGGTGTGTGGGAAAACAAGACAAAACAAATGGAAAATGAAAAATGGATCGGCGATGGCTAGAAGACCGGTGACGTCGACCGCCGAACAAGGAGAGGAACCGACTTCGGTAGAAGTCGTGACAATAGGCCCACCGACTTGGAAGCCAGGCCCACCCTTTGGGGAGCCAGGCCCAGCCAGTGAGTTTTTCTCCAAAAAGGGGGTTTATTACAGACAGAAATATTCCTCAGTTCCATCAGCTGTCCGAGTGGCTGGTATTGCAGGTGAAGAACGTTCCCGCAGGTGAAGAAGCCGGATGTGGAGGTCCTGGGCTGTCGTTATATGTGGTCTGCAGTTGTGAGGCCGGTTGGAAGTACTGCCAAATTTTCTAAAACTACGTTTAGGAGGTGGCTTATGGTAGAGAAATAAATATTTAACTCTCTGGCAACAGCTCAAGTAGATATTCCTGCGGTCAGCATGCCAATTGCACGCTCCCTCAAAACTTTAGACATCTGTGTCATTGTGTTGTGTGACAAAACTGCACATTTTAGTGTGGCCTTTTATTGTCCCCAGCACAAGGTGCACCTGTTTAATGATCATGCTGTTCAATCAGCTTCTTGATATGTGACACCTGTCAGGTGGATGGATTATCTTGGCAAATGAGAAATGTTCACTTACAGGGATGCTAACAAATTTGTGCACAAAAATTGAGATAAATAAACTTTTTGTGCATATGGAAACATTCTGGGATATTTTATTTCAGCTCATGAAACATGGGACCAATACTTAACATTTTGCGTTTATATTTTTATTCAGTATATATATACTGTATAAAAAAACACTAAAATGAAATAGCATTTTTTTATCTGAGCGGGCACGTGATCTTGTTTCCCATCTGAAAGGATTTAAGTGGGTGCACCAGGCCAGTCCTCACTTATCAGTGCTTTTGCATCTCTGTTCATTCATGACCGCTGGAATCTAAGAATTGTTATATTGATAATATCTATCAAGTCCTGTCAGACAAAGTCCAAGTTATTGGTATACCGAGAGTGACGTTGGAAACAAGCGTCCACTGTGACCCTTTGGGTACAGGAATACAGGAATACAGGAGTACAGGAGTCTCCAGGACCAGAAACGATGTGTTTTGGATAAGCATCACAAGGTCAAAAAGGCAGGATCTTAATAAAACACTTTAAATAAGAGTAGAGCTCTCTCATTAGAGTGGTATTACATCATAGGGACTTCCTGAGCTAATAATCAGAGGACAGAGACTGCTTGGGTCTGCTTCAGGATGTGTCTCAGCAGAGAGACAGCCAGCCCTGTAATACAACAGCTTCAATTACACTGCATCAGGAAAGGAGGCCGTGATAGAACTCATTCACAAAGAGAAGGACACGGACACAGAAGGAAGGAAGGAAGCAGTGCTGTGTGTGCGTGTTTGCGTGTGTCACCGTGAGGATGATTCACCTTCATTTGGAATTTTGGTTGGTCTTGGAGTGGTAGTCTACAGACATTACTACAACAAGTAGTCATTCTTGGAGTCAATGCCTTGACTTTCAATGACGATTTCATCAAATCATAAATTCTGTTAACTTGAAATGACTGACATTTTAAACTGCACCCAATCTAACTACCCCCTGCCCTGTGAGCAGAGCCAGATAATTGCTTCCCTCATGCCTTAGAAAAGCTCCAGCAGGCAGGCTGTTGTTGGAGTTATCCTCAGGAGAGAAGCTGGAAAGAATGATGCCTTCAAACAGCACTAACAGCACAGGAACATCTGTTCAATCGCTTCCATTGATAGTAATCACAACTACCGGCAAACTGCTACATCTTATCCCCCGCAATTAGCAAAATACGGAACTTCTAAAACACCCTCTGGCTCTTTCTCGCTCTCTCTCTCTTTCTCTCTCTCTCTCTCTCTCTCTCTCTCTCTCTCTCTCTCTCTCTCTCTCTCTCTCTCTCTCTCTCTCTCTCTCTCTCTCTCTCTCTTTCTCTCTTCCTCTCGCTTCCTTCCCCTATCTCTCCCTCCCTCTTTCTCTCTATCTCTTTGCTTTTGAGGGACTCTTCAGATGTTTATTCCGCCTCTTGTTAGCCAACATCGGTTGTAGTGAATGCCCATTGAAGGAAACTATTTTGCCAAATGCCAAAGCCATTCACATTTTCTTCATATCCTGTCAGATAAGCCACCACAAAGGCCTCTCTTTTTTCTCCAGCTTCCAAACCATTCTTAACATCTTGACATCCTCCTCTCTTCCTCCCCCTCCCCTCTTGTTAGGCTATAGAGTTGTAATGTCAGGAAGGACACACATTCCTCTGTACGTATTCACAGATCTCAGAGGAGAAGGGGACAGATGTCATGCAATGTCTCCAGCAGATCAGAAGGGGAGATGGAAAGGAAGGCAACAAGAGACAGAAGAGAATTCAGAGAAAGAGAGGGGAGAGTGGGGAGAGTGAAAGAAGGAAGGGAAGAGGCCAATGAATGAGAGAGAAAGTGGGACAGGGAAAGCGAGAGAGCGCAGTCTTGATCAAAGGTCTTAACCAAACATTAAAACTCTGGCTCGGGCCTCTCCAAATGAGTTTTGTTTTCCAAAGGAATCAGCATCTAATGTATTTCAAAAAATGGGACTGCTATAGCTCCTAAGGTCAATATGGATGAAGTGCTGACTGTTAAGTCTCAGAACACACAAAAAACATCTGTACTGTAAATCAGTTTATTAGAGTGCACCATGGGAGTCAACAGTAGCACATTTTAAGTGCATTAAATTGATTGTAAATTACATGCAGAGCAGGACAAAGCTTGAGTGTTTAAACTGGCCTTGGTTTCAAAACCTCCTTTGTGGTAGCTTTTGGATGGCTAGCAGCTCGAACGCTCAATAAAACATACGCTTGGTATTCAGACTCACACAATTAGAGTTGAAATGGGGCAACCAACGTGAAACTGAGGCGTTAACTGCAGTGGGCCCTGGCTTTTTGACATTCTTTTGTAAATGCTGTTGTTTTTGTAAACAAGGTTGTTTGGAAGGGATGGGAAACACCTGTGTACTGTTATCAGTCAGATGACACTCAGATGCTCTGGAATCTGTCTCTTACTGATAACTACATGTAATGCTGTCAGCATGTTGGACATCCAGTGATCGAAGCTATCTACCGGACCTTAGTGTTTTTCTTGGAATTGTAATTTAGGTTGGTATGGGAATTTGTATCCTTCATTGTCTTGCAGTGTCTTGCCCCTCTTTCCAGCTCATACTCACTGTTTCTCCATCTTTGTCTGGGTGGATCTTGACCCTATACGACCATATTTGTCTTCAATATCTTCACTATACAGTCTCATATTTGGTATTTATCCACGTATGACTGTCAACATATACCATGTTTTTAAGTTGCTCACCATGCATACAGAAAACGTGCTAGATGTAAGAGTCCCATAAACAGTATTACATATGAGAGCCTCCTGTATGACTCCTATCAAAATGACTGGGATTCCTGTGGCTTGTGATTAAGCTGTTGCAAACCACACAGTCAAGAGAGAGAAAAAAACAACATTTAAACTCAGACCCAGGGACTGGCAGCCTAGGCAACAACAGCGGCATATTAGTGATTATGCCCCGAGACAAAATGTCCGTAATTTGTGTGTAACCCACATTGAGGCAATTCTACCTCTCAGCACATGGTATTATGTCTGGAGAGGTTTTGGGGGTGCATTTACCAGTCCAATGTATTGCCTGGAGTAATCAAAATTACTTTTTGAAAACGATAAAACTGATGTGCTTTATAGCTGCTTTATAGCTGTTGAGTATGACATATACCTGTACTAAATATGATTTGTGTTTAGTACACACAACAAACAAATTAAGAATTGTCCTTTTAAGGCTGTTCAGCAGACTAAATTACTGTGATGGCCAGCTTTTCTTTCCATAAGCAGGATTTTCCACCCTAGGACAACAGTTCCTGTGTTGTTGGTGGGCTACTGTAATCCATAATAACACCATAATTGGTGTTGCTATGTCTACGATTGCCCATGAGAATTAGCAAAGCAACCTGTTTAGAATGTCCTCTAAGTGTTTACACGGACACATAAGACAGCTACAGTTATTGCAAGTCCTCTTTTGACCAGTGGGACCTGGTCCAAAGGAAAGCAGAACCAATCTGTCTGGGAAGTGTTTCCATATGGACACAGAGAGGGGGGCACATTCTTGTGGAAATGAAAGCCAGTCCTTTAATCTAAGAGACATAATCAATATATGATAAGGGTTCTAGCTGAAGGACAAGAGCAGTAGTTTGAAGATAACTAAAGACAAGATTTGTGATAGGACAAAGAGAGGGGGGCCCTATGTTGAATTAAAACATTATGCACAAGGGTTCTAGTTAGCTCCTTGCTAATCAAGGCTCACTATCAGCCGCTTAGATCACTCCCTGCAGGCCTAGTGTTGCTTTTGTTTTTAGTGAACATAGGTTTATCTTAGAGGAATGGTAATTAGAGTTGTAGAGAACTTGTCCAGAGATCTGTGACAGCAGTTACGTAATTAGTAGACCAGTGGGACATAAATTAATTGGCATGTTGGAGATTGTGCACGTCACTAAAATGTAGTATGTGTTCAGAATACCAGTACTCCCTGCGACATCAGTATGTTGTGTGATTGTTTATGTTTCTGAGGGAGACAGTGAAGTGGTGCGGTTTTGGATTGTGCTGACCACCCTGCTCTAAACAGATGTTTATCATCGTCTGAATGCCAAAAGCACAGTTTAAATTAAATGGAACATTTGTGAGGCTGCCAGTGTTGTTTTGGGGTTGTCAGTTAAATGTAGGGTGCCACAAAATAGAAGAGCTCTTGAATGGAGATTTAATTTGTGTAATGCAATGGTCAAATGCATACACTGAGGAATGTGCTGATACCAACAATAGTAGTTAGCATTTTAACCAAAGTATTAATATTGCTTAATCACCATGTCTTACCAAATTTCAGAATAGGTCCAAAAATATCACCAAGGATTCTGGAGGATTTGGTGCTTGGCTAAGAGTTGATGTGACTGTGTAGTTCGAGCCAAGGGAACGGTTTGGGGTTACTGGAGAGTTAAGACATCTCTGGGACAGCATCTGACATGTAGGGACAGTTTGATTCCAACAATAACTTATCTGAAATCTGGTATCAATTGGCCTTTTGGGTGGCTACCTAGCAGCATGAGAACATCACAAATACTTGCAATGTCCATAACTTCTCAAATTGTGCCAACCATTCCCATCACCACCCTCAACAACATAAGGAGGGGGTGGCATGCATGATCAGTGTAAATCCATGTTTCTCAGCCCAAGCTGCGAGTCCAGGGCTGAGTTAGTGTGATTTATGTCCTGTTATTCACGTCAGTTGTGAGAGTGACAGTAATGTGAAGTTTCCCACCCACAATGGAGGAACACACACAGACTGCAGCCTCAACACAACTCCCCGGCACGGCTGTGGGGTGTTCTCAGTCACTGTAAACCTGCAGAACAGTCACACAGCATGCAAGCCATCGGGGATCGGTTATGAGTAGTGCCCTGAGTTTGGACTGACTATATGGATTTGACTAGAAATACTCTACATCTGTAGTTTGTATTGGTCAGGTCATGTGGTCAAGGAAACCGTAGGGCCCTAGTTATGAGTATGATTCAACTAGTAAGGATTGTGAGTGAGGATGATGCTGAGTGAAATACAAGGCTTATATTTTATTTTACGTTCATAGTCCTTGAAGATCAGTGTTTACCAAGGAAAGAGAGAGAGAGCAAAGAAGTCTTACGAATATCAGAATGTCAGAATGTCTGCTAATGGAGGTGAACTTGACTGTTGCCTTCCTTTAGAGGCGTGGACAGTCTATTGAGTGTTCCTTATGGCACCTCATCAAGTCCCCTCAGATGTTGGTGTGAACGAATCAACATTTAGACAACGTCCTAATATGCTGGAGATGACCCAGTGAAGATAACCCAACCTTTGATTTAACCCCCTGCCACTAACTCTGTCACAGCTTAGCCCACCAGCAGGGGCCAAGACAATCCAGTCCATTTACCCCTCACGGAGATCAAGGCACCAGAGCACTGCCGTCTCCCTTTTGATTCTATTCTACCAAACTCTACCTTTGTAAAGTCCCCTCACGCAAATTAGATTGTGCTCCGACCCCCTTTTTTGAAGGACTTAAAGACAGTCTTTTGATGGCAAAACGAACAGGGGCATTAATAGGTAGGAGGAATGGAGGGAGGAAGGAAAGGAGTATCAAAGGGTTAGGTGAGTGCCGAAAGGGCCGCCCCCCCTCCCCCATCCCCCATCCCTGAGGATTGCACTGTAACGGAAAATGGTCATTTATATGGTAATTTGAGGTATTATCAACAGTAACATTTCACTGCTGCATACTGTAAATGATGGTGAACCATGGGAAAATGTGGACAGGGAAGGAATTGCTGCATTTCGAATGGTACTGTATTTTCATTGCCAGAATACAGTACCATACTGTATATTTTTTGAGCGTCAAAAACCTTTTGACCACTAGTGGTGCATGGTATTGTTGTTTCTGGCTCACTAATTAACATACGTTGAGGCGTGCCTTGTAAGAGGCTATATTTGTTGTACCCCTTAGTGAGAATGCTATACCAATTTAACTGGTATGTGGTAGTAGTGCCCCATCAATTTACAATGTAAAGGGGACAGATTGGAGTGGCAGCAAGCCTTAAACTTTAAATGGTTGAGCATTCTTCCATGCCCTATTTGTTTGTTTTGCCCTGTAGTCGCTGCCAGTCTGGAAGTTTTTACAGTACAATACCGTCAATTCTATGGTACTTTGTTGTGTGTCATTACACAATGCTTGCTTTGATACTTTATTTAGATTACAGTAGTTGTACTGCAATATGAAATACGATAACTTACTTACCACTAGTTAATGTCAAACTCACAGCAACGCCTTTCCAGTGTGTTAATGGAACGATGGGGGAACCTCTGTGGCCATTACTGTACTATTGTCTAATAGGATGCTTCCCATTTGAGCTCAGGAGGCTGCTCTTGGGCTCTGCTATTTTGATAATACTGGACTGACACTAGGTAGGGTGAGGAGTGACATTCTATGTTTTCTGTATTTCCCTGGAAAAGGGAGAAAGGGAGGGAGAAAGAGATGTGAAGGGGGAGAGGCATGGGGATAGGTATTAGGGGGAGAGAGGGGAGAAGGGGGGGCAAGGTGGGGAATTATATTGTTCCATGTGCTAGGAGAGGGCAAAGAGAGATGAGAAAGAGGGGAGGTGTGAGAGAGGGAGAGGCAGAGGTATAGAGAAGAAAGTAAGAGAGAAAGAAAGTGTGATAGAGAAGGGGGAGGCAGGGGAGAGAGAGACAAATAGGGGAGAGAGAGACAAATAGGGGAGAGAGAGGGGATGTAGACAGACATCTCCTGTCGGTCGAAGGGTTTCATCATTTCATTTCCAAAACTCTGTTATTAAACAGAAAGTCCAGAGACACCTATTTCCTGTTTCAGAGGAAGTGCTCTCTGTCTCCTGTGAGCATACTGAATTAGCTATGGTCGCTTGTCTACTGACAAGCATTTACACCGTTTTTTTCCAAGCATTGCATTTTTGACGATTCACACTACTTCAGGCCTTCCACAAATGTGTCTGTGTCACGGATGGATATTAACTATATGTTGCCATTGAGTCAGCTGTTCTGAACACTGCCACTCCACAGGTCTACTCAATTAGAACATTATATGACAGCATAGCTTTCATTTTTACTGAGTAATGACTCTTTTCTCTGTCAGTGTTGATTTTCCAGCGTAGCTGCCATTGCAATTAATCTAATTTCTTTTTACATAGAAAAATGTACAAATAATGAGTAAATTATACGTGTGAAACAGCTTTGCACAACGTGGTTGTGGCTCGGAGAGACTTTATACAGTAGCATTCATGCCAGCTTTCTGGCTGCCAACCGAAAAGGTTCTGGATCAGGGATAATGTAGAGTAGGCATTTTTATTCCGAGCTGTAGTGTTGCCCCCCCCCCCCCCCCCCCCGGTGCATCTGTTTGCTGTGTTTTGTCTGGCACAGAGGGTAGACATGGCATATTGGCTTATTATTTGTACAAACAATGGGCATATTGTTTGTTTGCAGTGAATGGGACCCAGCTGTGGTCGAGCTGGAATATTGGCACATCAGGAAGAAAGAAACGACCAATTGAATCCACCTGAAAAACGCAGGTGTATGAGACATTCGAAACTGAACACGTGCCAAGATAACACTTTATAGTAGACTTCCCTTTCTGACATAAATTAGAAAGCCATGAAAGAAGTTAAAAGCATCAAGTGCAATGCAAATATGTTTATAGGAAATGTAGTGTTCAAATTACAATGTATGACTGATAGTTTCTCTTCAAGACATGTATGCTCCTTATATCAATGTCAAGACTGAGCCTCTGACATTTCACATGTGATTCAACTCAATAAAATCCAATTATCTGCCAGAAAAGGGTCCACAAATCACTAGAATATGCCTGTCCTTCCTGTTTCAAGTTTACTACATGTGGTGTTAAATGTCCTTTAGCATGACATCATCAGAGTGGGACAGACCTGAGACCACAGAGGAGGCGTCGGCCACAGATGGATGGAACACCAGCCTGGATCAAACCAGACACCCAGGGGCCCCCCAGGAGAGCCAGCCCAGAGCAGCGTTCTTGGGGTAGTACAGAAAGATGCCGAGCCTCCTGGCCGCCATATGAGGAGACCTGCAGACATCACTATGGCTAAGAGAAACAGATTGGGAAGAAATACATATGATGTGAAGTATATTATATTCTATGGTGTTCAATGGAACCAATGGATTATAATTTGCCACATCAAAAAGTTAGGCAACCAGCTGCATCACTGTAACATAACTAAAATAAGCCATTACTCCACTTGAGATACTACAACACACTACTAGTTAGTTATTACCATTATTTTAGGACTGTTATAACTTTTTGGGGAAAGTGTAGGTCCCATCATAACCTTTGAGGAACAAGAGCAATCAACAAGACAGACTCACCTGTTGAGGGCAGTCTACAACACACCTTTTTGTACCCAATCCAACTTCCTCACTGTGTGAAAGACTCCATCGTAATCATTTTGAATTTGAATCAGTAGGACTCAATTGTTTTCAAATGAGACGGTCAAACACACAAAGCATTGTGTAGGATGACGTGTACCTTTTTAATTACAAATTTCCCAGAGATAGGGAGAGTCCCCCTGTTGCTCAATCTCTCAGATAGTCACTGTGATTACTTCACTAAGATGAATAGTGTGCATTGTGCCTCTATATGGGGCAAACCGTGCCAGCGACCAACAGTATGATAACACCTCCCTGGGATAAATGTTTTGATAAGAACTTGTTTTGATCAGGATCCACATTCCCCAGATATATGCCCCTATCATGTGACAGAATAGCAGGTATTATGCATGTGTACACGGCCTCATCTCTTTTGTCTTTTATCTGTGATGGGTCTCACTGCACATTTGTTTATATAGCCTTGTCAGGGATGTTTGGCAAACCTTTTAGAATAATAATGAAGATTACACCAGCCACTTTAGTGGTGAAATGGTTTATTGTGCTTATCAGATCTAAAAGTGAAATAAGAGATTTGAATATAGCTTGAAAATAAACGCAAGTAGGCAGGGTGTTATTATAACTCAATAAAGATTTGGAATTGATATGGGGAAATTGAAAAACACACATACACATAACTCAACAGACGTATCAATGGTGGTCATCATCAGTGTTATGGTTTTATGGTCAATTGAAATTACAATCCCAGTGCACGTCATAAACAGGAGCGGCGATTCTGTGATCTTCTCGATAAGATCAATAAATGTTATGGTAATGTTGAGACTTCCAGATAACACAATGGCATAATAAAGCCATCTCAAAGCCCTAGAAGCATAACTGGTGTTTGGTTAGTATTTTACTTGTGTATAATTTACCACACCTTGGACATGCCAGTGGGATGTGGGAGTGTGTGGTTAGCCTAATTATGAGTGGCTCTGCAGAGACACTGATTCCAGGAACCCCAGCAAACATGCTTTAGCTCATGCTGGAGCTTTATGATGACAATACAGGAATTGGTAGTCATTTAATAGAATCATGGGCTACTTCTTGATGTAAAATACATCTGTGTGTTTGTCAGTCTACCAACTGCCATGCACAACTGAGGGTTGGGTGCTACATTTGCTGTGGATATGGTGAATTACCCCCATACAATGTAAAGAGCTTAAAGACCTGGGTCAAATCACTTCTGATACTGTATAAACATCCATCCTTAACCATCATAGTGTACTGTATATGGCCGTGACATGTAAGGTTGCAGAGGGCACTTTGCATAGTTACAAATCAAATGTTTCCCTTTGCCACCCTTTGATCCAAATCACTGGGATGTCAACATGAGAATCCGTCTGCTAGGCTGGGGCAGAAGACACAGTCGTTCCTTCGCCATCATGTAATCCACATCGTCCTAATTAGAGACACGCAGGTAGAGTTTGGTCGATGCTTATATGTTATTGCACAAGTGCAGGAAATGCGGTGTGTCCCTGCCGTGCAGTGAGCATGAAGAACACTTGCATTGCATCACAGTAAACCTAAGTCGTGTGGTATCCCCATTTCATGATCCTTCTTTAGATTGAGTTAGATAAAGTAATTAGAGAGTAAGCTCAGCTAGCTGGTAGCTACATTATCTCTATGTTATGTTCAGCTTCACATGAAGGCTAGGAGAGGTGTAATTAGAAGTTAGCCAGAAACACCAAAGACCCAAGGAGGACACTGGGATACTTATCATAGACTATTTTCATTGGATACAGCGTTACTGTCTTTATAGTCCCCTGCTGTAGTGTTTCTGTCTTTAATGACTAGGTGTGTTTTTTACAGGAAGCAATGCATGGCCCAAGGACTGTGCCACACCACTTTGATATTTATCCTATGGTCAAGCCCCCATACAAAGATATGTTGTTTTGTGATAGTTGATGTGACGTTTGTGTGTGTGTGTGTGTGTGTGTGCGTGTGTGTGAGCGTGAGCGTGTGTGTGCGCGTACATGTGTGTATGCCTTTGTGTATGTGTAAAAACCATGACCAGGATAGCTGGGCCAAAAATTCTAACTCTCCAGTCTTAACCACTGATTTGTGTGGACCGGGTTAGGAGTTAAATGCTACCAAGAGCATGCCTAAATAACTCTTGCTCTCCAAAAGGGGTGGTTGTTAGCTTGGAATGCTAAAAACATTCCCTACCCCCTATCTTTGGAGAGCTTGACTGAATCATTAAGCTGTTGGACATCATTTTGGGACGTATAGAGTCAAAAACTATTGGCATATGGGTTGTTTTGCACCTTTCCCCCGGATCACAATATCAAATACTAGATTTTTAGACAACCATTGTAAAACAGACAAACAAGCTTTTTTCTTGTAGAACTCGAGCAGCCACACTTACAACATGGGTCAGGTTACTATAATGTTTTAATAAAACAAATATCTTTACTTTTTTTACAAGTAAATAAAACAAATATACATTTTACATTAAACAGTAAATAACAATATAAATCATATTGTGTACACATTTACAGTATTGGAAACGAACCATGCAGCACCGTGTTCTTATTTATCATACTAGTGTTGACAGAATTCAATAGCTCAGTTAAGTACCACCTCCAGTATACTATTTACAATACAGTAATTTACTGCAATAATCAAGGTTAGTTCCATAAAAAGAGAAACAAAACAACTCTGCCATTTTTAATGACCTATCGATCTTTCCAAGACACATCCAATGACAACTTCCTTATTTGGCATCCTCCAGCATCCAGGGGAATCAGATTGGTCCATTTTACACCATCGCATCCCTCTGAGCGTATCACTTTTCTCTGGAATCTGTTCTTCCTTTCCAGGTGGTGTGTGTGTGTGTGCGTGTGCGTGTGTGTGTGTGTGTGTGTGTGTGTGTGTGTGTGTGTGTGTGTGTGTGTGTGTGTGTGTGTGTGTGTCAGCATCTCTGACAGATGTGTAGGTTATGGGCAGTGTGTCAGCATCTTAGGCAGTGTGTATGTCCAGGATGTGTGTGTGTCAGCGTCTCCGGCAGGTGTGTAGGTTCCGGTCTGCGGTTCTGCTGACTCCAGGGTCTTTCTCTCCTCTCGCCGGTCTGCAGGAGAGACCACTTCCACAGTCGCAGCGCTGGAACAGCTCCAGGCCATGGCCACCTTTCCTACGGTGACGTGTGCACACCTGGCCCTTCGTCAGCACCGGCTTACAGATACGAGACCAGAAGTGGCGTGCACAGCACAGACCCTCAGAGCAGTCAGAAGACCTCAGGCAGTTGTCACTTTCCTGACCTAGAGAAAGAGAGAGAGGAGGGAGAGGTAATTATGACGTGTTCTGTTGGAAACACGGAAAAGGCCTCAAAGCTGGAATTTTTATAATGAAATGTTTTCTTTCAAACCCCTTGGCTTTGTGTTTTCAATGGTAATTTAGTCCGAAGTGGACAGTGTCGGGAGGACAAATCAATAGAATCTTTATGGGTAGTGTTTGTTGTGTGGGTGTGTGCATGTGTGTGTGTGTAATACACACCTACCTTTGACAGAATGTTGTGGTTGACCTTGGGGCAGAGGCAGTCTCTTGCCATGGTGTTCCATGGTGTTGTTCTGCCTATTCCCAACACTAGTAGTGACTACAGCTTCAGCATCTTGATCACTGGCCTGACAAACACCTGAGGGAAAAGGTACACGTTATCAATAAACGCTACTAAAGTTTTCAAGATAATTACAATATCTCATGACACCCCAACTTTCTTATCCATAAGTTGTTGTTGTTGTACTCCCAATACCTCTCTTACCACATCATTAAAATTCACTACAAGACATCGCATGAATTAAAAGTATCATGATCTGAAAATGGTTGAAAAAAATAACAACATGTAACATGTGGATATGTTGAGCTCACCGTTGATGCAGCGGTTCCCAGCGCAGCATATTGAATCCCTTGCGCACCGCTTCCGGATCTTTCGGCATGGGAGGCACGCGCCTCGGATACCATTGCAGAATTCATCGGTCCCGCACTCATCATCATATGTGCAAATAGGCTAAGATAAATAGACATAATAAAATATGTATTTCCATTGGAGCATAAATGCAGAACGCATTTTGGTAAAAGCGCAAAGGTAACGTGTCCAACAAACGTTTGGGCATTGGTTAGTGTTGGTATTACGCACAGCTCCTAGAGCTTTCTAGTAGGGTTTCTTACCTGCAACGTGTCCACGACTGCTTTCTGCCGGTCGCTATCTGGTGAAGACGGACGTGGGCTCGGGCTAACCGTGTCGGTGCCACCAGGCAAGTTCTTGATGGCATTGGAGTTCAGTAAAACCGCCCCGGCATAAGCATCCCCAAGGTATCCAAACAGCATGAGATACACCGCCATAAAACGAAGCACTGACAGATGAGGCATACTTCTTCTTTATGTAAATTATCGGTCTTATAAATAAATCCGTCAAATGTATTGTTAAAAAGTCCGCGTAAGTCTTGAATCCTACCACAAAGTCTCAAGAGGTTGTTGTTAGTAGGGTATTTTGAGGTATCCTGACGCATGACTCCGCGATGTTCTCTTTATACATGTGGGTCTGTATTTATTCCCGCCCCTCGCAGCACACAACAAAGGCGGAGTGTGGAATTTCAAAGGCGCTTAAACTCCTGAGCTCCACTGTACGGAAATGGGCAACCGCCCCGTCAGGATTTCGTTTCACAATAATTGTGTGATCAACACGTCTCTATTGGGATTGCGCACATCACCTGCCTGGAGACCTCATTCTTTAAACGATACTTAAAGGATGCCATTAGGATACAGCTCAGGATAACTCCTGGTTTATTATGGCATTGTAGCCAATACCACATTTCTGTCAACTGGTTAGTGTAGCCAAATGTTGATCAAATTGGCACCAAAGTTATTTACTCACATTTCAGACAGAATAAGTTGTGGAGCTGCTCAAATCCAGAACTTCTAATAGACTACGCTTGACGAGCAGTTGACACGGACCCTATTGCTTATTTTGGGTAAGATGGTCTGACATCTATTCTGGCTCGCACAAGCCGCTCATGCAAGGCTACTTACTATTTGTACATTGTCTGAAATCTGCGCTCATAACTCGCAAATATTATGATTTAATATAGCATTTTTCCTTATTACCACATCCTATGATTGAACTGTATCTGTTGTCTGGACACATTCTCCCATTCTTACGCTCTTTTGGGAAAGTTTGGCACAGTGGAAAGGTCTTTCCTAAAGGCGCACTATTTTTCCTTTGACATTCAAGTAGCCTAACTGTCCTTTGGCTGTGTGTACACGGTGATTGGAGCTACTTTCCGTCGATTAACTACTTCATTTGATCTCTCTGATTGCAAAGGGCGCAATTATCCTCTAAGTGTGCTTGATTACACTAGCGGCGGACATCAATATAGGATATGCAAACCATTATGGGGTGCGAAAGTTTACCGAATTAATGGGCTTCCGTGGAGAGGTCTTTCAGGGCTGACTGGCACATTGAGATAAAAGACAACTCTGATCTTTCATGCTTGCGATCAGGTTGCGCTTGGGAAGGACACAGGATAAAAGAGGCCACCAAATCGGACAGAGTGACTCTCTGCTCTTCCCATGGCCTGTAGCTCACTCCCACACAAATAGTCTAAAAAAGTTTACAATATATCCAGAAAAGGCACCAAAACAGTTCCTGTACGGGGTGAGAAAGCGAGGCCGTAGAGAATGTGCTTGCTTCTCTTGTAGGCTACAGAAATAGTTTGTCACTTGGTCCCCATCTGGTGGTTTATAACTGTATAGACAATAAAGAAGCAATGTCGCCATACAAATATTGCCTACCTGAACACGAACACGAATTGGCGCTAAAGTATGTCTGGTGGTTTGGTTTGATGCTTTAGCTTTTAAGCTTTTAACCAAGGTGTAAACCAACGTGAATTAACAAGAACCCCTTTGATAGGTTCAAGTGATCACACGGAGGTGACACACTGTTAGGCCTGTCTCGTGAGTCAATTCCATCTCTGGGAATACACTTTCGATGGGTCTGATTACTGGCATCTGAAATACTTACGAACCAGATGAAACATCTCTGAAAAGCTTAAGGTCCTCCTGTCAAAGCCTACAAGTTGCTTTCATTTGAGTCAGACTACTTTGGGGTGAACAGGAAGATGCTAACCTTTTGCACACTCTTGTGGTTGTGGATGTTTCCTTCTCTATATTATTGACTTGGTGTTTTGAATAGAAAATGTAACTTTAGATTGGCCACATGAAGAAAAGTATGAAAAGTATGTTGTATTTACTTTTTAAAGGGTGTACACGTGGCACGCTGAAAATGTATTTGCGGTAGAAACATAACAATAACACAAGGAAAATATATCAGGCAACTCAGATTGTAATGGTTGGGGTTGGGGATACACAAATCAGTGGAAATTAAAGCAGTAAGGGTCTGTCAAATTGTGAATGACAAAGTGGTGTACAAGAAACTGAAATGCTTGCAATCTTTTCTATGGATACCTGCATCACGGCAACAATAGTGTTTAAAATAAGTAATGCAGGCATAGGCTACGTGTTCTTGTCTGTGGCATATGATCTGGATTATTTGTGGCTTGGGTTGCATATGCTTGTACATGAGTGAAGATTGAAGCAAAATTAAAATCTCTTGGGCCTTTACAAACTCAGCACTTTTTAAATAAAAAAAGATTGACAGTGCTAAGCATTCCCTCTCAATTTAACAAACCAGCTGTGCCGAAAACTGCAAATCATCTTTGCCATCTCTTTATCTGATTGAAGTGGTCATTCTAAGTGGTGGTTTATCCATCAGATTGACATGTGAGTTTCTGTGCCCATTATCCACAAAGCGTCTCAGAGTAGAAATCAGATCTAGGATTAAGTCCCAACCTGTCTATATAGTCTTATTCATTATTATCTAAATGAGAAACTGATCCTAGTTCAGCACTCCTACTCTGAGAGGCTTTGTGGATAAGGGCCCAGGTCTCAGTCTTCAGGTGCAACGACCCACTATCATGTCCAGAGGAGAGTGTACACATAATGCAGTCAGTGTTTCTACTTTGTTTCCATACCATGTGCACCCAGGTTAGGATACATATCCCTTAAATCTATCTTTTTGTAAAGGGAGAAAAGGAGGAAAATACTGTTTTATAGACAGACTTTCAGTTGTTGTCTAGTGTTTTTTATTTAATTGTAAAAATATATATATACGGAAGGCAGCCATGTGGGAGAGGTGTGACAACAGATGTCATGTTATGAGTCGCTTACTGGTCATGCAGTATTGAAATGATGACATGATGTTAATTGGGATGCCAGTGATTTAAGGCACTTGCATTGTTCTACTGATGATGAATGATTAGTGGGGTTGGACAGTCAGGTACTGAACCACAAGTGTAGAGAAAATGATGAATGGATGATTAGTGTTACTCTTAAAACATAACCATGTTGGTTGTCCAGTCCACCAACTGTTTTACAAAAACTATTTTTAAAATAGAGCTACTACAAAATATGACTGATGCACACTTCATACTTATGTCAACAAGGAATAGTAATCGGTTGCTAACTGTTCTATGTATGTATCATTGTCCTCTGGATTTAGCGTTGACTTGTATGACTAACTAAACACGGAGAATCAACACAACAAAAGTGTCAAATATTAAACAGACTGTCACTTAAGTTTACAAACCAACACAATTCTTTAAAGAAAGAAAGCAAGTGCATTACAAAGTAATCAAGCACTTTAATATCAATACACAGTAACAATAACCAGTGCTCATAACGTTTCATCCATTCAAATTTAATTCAGCACCTGTAGAAACGACAGCACTGGAGGCATTAAAATTCCATTAAAAGTGGTCAATTAAACTACTGTGGCATGAAAATGGGACTTACCTATTTAAAGGGATGGCATTTATATTGATTGGTTAGCAACTACATGATGAAATAGCAACTCATAGGATGAGAATGTCAGACATTTGCAATATGTAAGGTTGATGTGTAGCTAAGAGCATATAGTGGACTTTCAAAATAAATCTTTATTATCTGACCGCTCAATGCCTGTGAAATGAAAGACGGTCCGAGGATCTTCGTTGATGAAGTTTGCTAATAACTGCATAATAATAAATTGCTTTCCAGAAATGAGGGATGAATATGTGTGACTGATTACATTTGTAAGCAGGACATTTGAAAGGTCATAATCTTTCCATCAGAAGCACAGAACAAAAAGGTTGCTTTTTTGAAAGATAACTAGCTGCTGCATACAGTGTACATGAGTAAAGTAGATGAGTGTAGCAGCCTATGTGCATGTGTGAGAATGTCATTTCAAATGATATGTACATATACTCTGTGGTTCTAAAAGTAATATTAAGACAAACAGTAACATTCTGGTTCGTCATGAGCACTTGGTACCTGTTTGACTTGTCAG
This sequence comes from Salvelinus alpinus, assembly GCF_045679555.1. Classification (NCBI taxonomy): domain Eukaryota; kingdom Metazoa; phylum Chordata; class Actinopteri; order Salmoniformes; family Salmonidae; genus Salvelinus; species Salvelinus alpinus. The sequence continues at coordinate 18,067,284 of NC_092117.1, forward strand.
ACTCAGTGTTAAGATCCTGTTTCCCTATTGAAGAGGGCCAGGTACCAGATACTGTAGGTACTAGGTACTGCTGAGCCAAACCTCAGGAACCAGCTATAGTAATAGAAGTCTTGGAGAGAAAACAGGGTGCAGAGGGGAAGCCTTCCAAACATGGACCCAGCCTGTCTGTTTGTGTCTGTAGGAGCAGTGCAGGTCTCTGGCCGCAACAGAAAACTCATCTTCCACCCTATATATTTTACTTTTTTATCGTTCCTTATAGTGTCCTTACACTCTCACATATATTGTACACACACTCATTCTCACACGCGCTCTCTGCTAAAGGAAAAGGCATTGTTTTAGCTCCAGGACTTACCTCTCTCTCTCTCTCTGTGTCTCTCTGTGTGTGTGTGAGTGTGTGTGTGTGTGTGTGTGTGAGAACACTGAGGAAATGCTAAAGTCATTAAATTCTAGTCCCAGAGCCACGTATAGCGAAGGCATATCGGTGACCCACAGCGGTTGTGGTCCTCTTCCTCTCTTCCCCCTCTCCTCTTCCTCTTTATCGCAGTCTTTAGAATGCAACTACATCAGGAAGTAGGCCCCCAGGCCAATAACAGAAGAAAATTTGGTATTGGGGGTGGGGGGGGGGGGGGGGGTGACGTTTAAAAATCGTTGTCCCAGCCAGAGTTGTCATCTGGGGGCGGGTCTTCATTGTCCTCTGGGAAGTTGTCAAAGTTACTTGTGTCCGTCGATGATGTCACCTGATTGACAGACAAAGTCAGACAGAGAATTGAGCCACTTAAACTTCTTATGAAAGCAGCTTGCTGCTGAGACTTTTGTTTGTGACTTACATTAGGGATGATAGGGGGTGTCAGAGTTCCCTTCCGTAGACCTTCCCCGTTAAAGCCCTCGAACCATCTGGAAATGTATAGAAACTGTTGTAAATATCAAAATGTGGAAAGATGAGTAGAATAATATGGCTCCATATCCATGAACTTACTTGTGTTTTTGGATGTCTTTAACACCGTTTTTCAAGTTTCCCAGTCTTTCTGAAGGATTGTCCCTAACATGGACACATCATGGTTAAATTCTCTACTTAAGACCAAATGATATTAAAAGGTCCAATGCAGCCATTTTTATCTCAATATCAAATCATTTCTGGGTGACAATAAATTACATTAGTGTGATTGTTTTCAATTAAAATAGTCAAAAAGTTACAGAAATAACTTCTTAGCAAAGAGGATTTTTTTCAGGAAATAATTTTGCTAGGACTGTCTGGGAGTGGTCTGAGTGGGGACGGGAAAACTGAAAATTAGCTCTTACTGGCAGAGAGGTTCAAAACTCTCTTTCTTATTGGTCTATTAACTCATTTACTGTATGTTGATGTCGCCATGTAAGGCCAAAACTCCCTCCCACCAAAACAGACATTTCAGGTGGTCTTTTCAAACAAATCTCACACTAACAGGGCATTATCATACTTTTTTACAATTTCACAGTATTATTCCAACCTCGTAGTGTGGAAATATATATAAAATACAGGAAAATCATGTTTTTGATTACACTGAGCATTTAAACCGTAATTGTTGAGGGTGGACCAAATGGTTTGCGACTCACCTGCATAGTTTTTTTATTAAGTTGGCAGCGTTTTTGGTAATCTTCTTTGGAAACTCAATCATGTCAATGCCCCTCAGGATGATGTTATAGGTCTTCATGGGATCAGGGCCAGAGAAGGGAGGGCTGGAAGACCGGGATAGAAGTAGACACTAACATTTCTCCCAATCTAAATTTACATCTAGCCTTACACTTTTATTTAAGAGTAATTATCAGGTTTGTCTGTATACCTGCCGGTCAGGAGCTCAAACATGAGGATTCCTAGAGACCAGTAGTCAGCTGAGATGTCATGGCCTTTGTTCAGAATGATCTCTGGTGCCACGTATTCTGGTGTTCCACAGAACGTCCACGTTTTCTTCCCAAACCCGATCTTCTTGGCAAAGCCAAAGTCCACCTAAACAAAGAACATGGGAAAATACATTCTTAGGGGCAACCTGCAGCGTTAATAGTTGAAAGGGTTAGAGGTTTGAGCCATCAAGCTTTGAATCCACAATGTGTGTCCCTTACTAGCTTGGCGTAGCCCCTGTGGTCCAGTATAAGGTTCTCTGGTTTGAGGTCTCTGTAGATGATGCCTTTGGAATGTAGGTAGGCAAATGCTTCCACCACACAAGCTGTGTAGAACCTGGTGGTGGAGTCCTCAAACGAACCCCTGGAGAAGGAAGTGACAATAATCACTAAAATAACCATAATATTTCAAACAAGCCCACATTGACCAGCTCTTCCCCAGACTCACTGAAACACATGCGAGGCACAATGAAATGAGTTGAAATATTGGCCTAAAATGCTGACTAGGTTGCGTGCGCGAGCGTTGCAAAATAAATGTACACATACATGTTATTCTATTATTTAATCCAAACTGGTCGCGGGTGTCAACGGGAGTCTCCCTAGCCAGGCGCTAAACTAAAACTTGGTTTTACTTTAGAAGCTTGATGCGCTGCAAGTCCCACCTCTCCAAAAATCTACTCATTGATTTTCACTAGCATACTTACCCACATGGGTGATTGAAAGATGAACAGGTAGAGATAAATCAAAGAACTAACTAACAAAAAAAACTAACTAGGTTTCCCCTTTTACCTGTGGATTAATTGTCGGAGTAGAGAACACATGATTCTGTATGACTCAAAATGGGTCAAAATTCTACAAAGACACAGCAAAAATAGGAACATATGCATTTCAGGTAAAATAACAAAACAATGTTCATCTCCCAGGACAAATTAGCTAGCAACAGCAAGCTAGCTAAATGTCCATGAATGTTTCATGTGTGTTTTGACCTGTCCCCAAATTAATAGTTGATTCACAGTTGGTTTTGGTATTTTAACCTGCATGTCATGAATGAGTATGGTGGGGATAGACAAAAGCAACATGCGCACAATGGTGGTTTGGTGATCAAGGTATAACACTCACCGGTCTCTAAGAATGGTCCACAGCTCTCCTCCCAGACAAGCCTCCATCAGCATGTAGAGATACTTACTGTCCTTAAATGTCCTGTACAGTCTGAATTTGAAACACAAAGATATCAAGATATACAAAGTACAAAGATATCAAGACAGTGGTGAGGGGAGGGTGGGTCCTCTGCAGTTTCACTGTGAATTAAAAGTGTCTGTGGACAGGTGTCGCATGAGTGTCTCTACCTGACAATGAAGTCAGAATGGGCCTCCTGCATAATGAGTTTCTCAGAGCGGATATGCTCCTGCTGCCGCGTGTCCACGATGTGACGCTTCTTCAGGATCTTCATGGCAAAGGTCTTCAATTCATCACTCTTCAGCTGGACCTGTTGACACAGGAGAGAGGAGAGCACTGTTAGCTGTAGGCAACAGTTCAATGAGACATCAATGCAATTCAACGTAAGTTGCAAGCTTAGTGTGGACTTCCTACATCTGTCGCTAGATTCCAGAAGACTGAACAGTCCCTTTACCAGTCAGAATGTTGAATTAACTGTCTGCTGAGTTCGCCCTTATTCCGTTGGAAATTTTAGACAAAATATCCATAAGACAGTATTATTAAACCGACTTCAATATACATGGCTCTCATGGTTTGTTTGTTCATCATCTGAGGCACGTGCACATCACGTAAATACATGCAGGCGATGCATGCATATTAACCAAACTCGTGCAGGTGTAACAGGACTCTTCTTGCGTTGTGTACAATCAATCATCGACACGAACTCCAACTTGTAGCACCAGTCATGGAGCTTTATTCTGATAGGAACAGCACAAAATTGCACGTCATGCGATGCACGGCTCACCATCCAACTCTGCACTCACGCACGCTGGTTTGGTGCTTGTTCACTGGGCATGTAGTTACCAAAATAATACAATATACAATATAATATCTTTAACAATGTACCTGATAGGAACAGCACAAAATTGCACGTCATGCAATGCACGGCTCACCATCCAACTCTGCACTCACACACTGTACAAAATATACGAACCCCCCCACCAGACACAGTAAGTTGCTAGCTAGTATTAGTTGGAATTCTCTACAACAAAATGCACAACAAATATTCGCCAAAAAACGCTGCATCTTATGTGTGATGTTCGAATAACATTTACAAACAAATTGATATAAATTGTACATTTAAATCATCACTTGGGAGTATAAAAATCACTTTTGACGTACAGTGCTTTGCAACCAACAACTTACCGCTGGTTTGGTGCTTGTTTACTGGAACGATTCTAACTGAAACATTCTCCCTCGTAAGCAAGCTACGCAAACCAGCCAATAAGATGCCATGTTGAGTAGGTGAAGGCAAGATAAAACTAAAACCAAAAACCCATTGGCTTAACAATGAAGTGGCAAGGGGAATCACCAATATAACCCTGTTACACTCCCCCCTACTGAATTCTACTTGCAAAGAAAAATAATAAAAATACAAAACGGCACTGTGCAAACATACCAGATACAGAGACACTCAACATATGTACAGAATAATCCAGAGAGAAAAAAAATATATAGATATGTTTTTATACTACCTAATAGAGAAAACTAAAAGGTAAAGCTGTGTATATCAAGGATGCAGACCCTGCTTTAAAACAGTCACTAAATATTCCAGTCATTAGACTATTCTCCTTGAGAATTAGAGTGCAAAGCAGTCGATCAATCCCCTTAGCTCTCATAGGTAAACATGCCTGTTACATGTTAAATACACTCAGTGACTTTAAAACATCCAAGTACTAAAATAAACCACCATAAGAGACTTTATCATATCCGTCACATTACCATCCTGGAACCTCTAATCATGGTCACAATGATGTAAAAACAAAACAAATAAAAGATGTCAATACCATTGACCCTCTCTATTCACATATTAACCTTCAAGAGCTAACTTTCTGCTGATTCATAATCTCAATCAGTCTAGACACTGGTTTAAATAGTCTTCCTGCCCTTGACCTAATACAACCCCGAGTACCTTCAACTTCATAAGGAGTGACAGTGTTGTGTACTGTTGCAATAGTGGGTCTGTCAACACAGTCCGTGCGTAACTGATCAGGTAAGGAATGGTCCAAGTTTGGTAGGTCAGTACGGATATCGTAACCAGACTGGTCAATTAGCTCACTCACTACACTGTTACGGTCTCGGTCAGATTCTTGAAGACTCTCTGATCGAGGCAGACCTTCCAGCTGCAGTATATCATCCACAGAATCCAAAGGTGGAATATCCTGAGCATCCAAGGATCACCCTCCAGGCTTGTGTCACCTGTTCCTTCAGAAGGCAACTCTGACACCCACACTCTTGTTCTGTACTCAGCATCATCATCCACTACAGTGTCCATGGCAGCTGAGACCACAAGGCTGTCCTTCATGTCCTCAGACTCTGTTAATCCAGACATGTCTGTTCCCTCATCAACGGCAGCATGGGGAAGAGGAAGAAAGTTGACTGGCATTATCAGGTTGCAATGTACCGTCTTCTGCTGTCCAGTGGAGCTGTTCTGAATCTTAAAAAGTGTGACTGTCAGCATTCAATCCAGTGACAAGGTAGACAGTATCCTCCCAACGGTCAGCGAGCTTCTGCTTTCCTCGCTTCCTCTTGTTAGCCAGCAACACTCGATCCCCAATCTCCACTGGTGCTCCTCTGACTCTTCTGTCATAAAGGTCAGCATGCCTCTTCAACTGATTCGCTGCAGATGCCTGTGCTGTATTCATGGCTTCTTTCAGATCTCTCTTCAAAGACTGAACAAACTGGTCATAGTCGACAACTTCTGGGTTCTCTATGACAGAGCCAAAGACTATGTCAACAAGCAGTCTTGGCGTCCTCCAAAACATTAGCAGGAAAGGGGCAAAGCCTGTGGTCTCGTGGATTGTACGCAAAAGTGAGGGACTTCAGCGCCTGAGGCCATCTGTGCTTTGCTCTCATCGGCAGGGCCCGGATCATGTTTCCCAACGTCCTATTCATCCTTTCGCAGGACCCGTTCCCCACCGGATGGTACGGCATGGTGTGAGACTTCTGAGCACCTGCAACACTCAACAGTTTGGCTATTAAAGCCCTCTCAAAGTTGGCTCCTTGGTCTGAGTGTATACGGCGAGGCATCCCGTAGACACAGAAATAGTTGTTCCACAACTGATGAGCTACTGACTTAGCAGACTGGTTCGGACACAAGAAGGCATGAGCCAATTTGGTAAAGTGGTCAGTAACAACGAGCACATCCAAGGACTTGTTTGAAGAATCTTCTGCATACCAAAAGTCTATGCACACTAGTTCAAGAGGCTCAGTTGTAATTATGCTCTCAAGAGGAGCTCTTGCTTCCGGATCAGGAGTCTTGCTCACGATGCATCTCCTGCAGCACTTCACATATGCTTTTACCTCCCTCTCCAGGCCATGCCAGAAGAACCTCTGTCTTGTCAGGTAGACTGTTCTCTGTTGGCCCTGGTGACCAGCTTCATCATGGACACCCTTCAACACCATTGCTTTCATGGAGGCTGGAACCACATACAGATACGTTTTCCTCTTTGTAACCACATTTTTCGAAACACGATACAGTACACCCATCTTCATGGTCAACGTGTCCCAACTTCTGAGAAGACACAAAACCTCAACACTCTCATGGGCACGCTCTCTCCGGGAAGGTCTTCTCCCCCTCTCCACAAAGAAGAACACTCTGCTAATCACGTTGTCATCACGCTGCTTACTTATCAGTAGGTTGTGTGGCAGAACATCGACATCGGTCTGCTCTGATTGCATAACAGCCTGTGGAAGCTGTGGCAACAGCAGTGCATGTGAGCCCACTTCACCCACCCAGCACCTGTGTGAATGAAGAACAGCTGCAACTTCATGTCTTGATAAAGCACCAGATGAGGGGTCAACAGTAGCCTGACAGCTAATGACCACTTCGTTCGAGTCAGAGGCTTTGTCAAAGGGGTGGCTGGACCGGCGAAACACATCTTGCACTCTGTCTGTGCGCACAGCGTTAGCTTCAGCTAGTAAGGTCTCGTACGGGACCCTTGTCAGGCGATGGAGTGCACTGGGTCGTACGAAGGGCTCTCTGCTCAAAGCATCTGCAACAACATTTATTTTTCCAGGGATGTACTTGATGTCAAACTCGTACAGTGCCAGCTTGGCGACCCATCTCTGTTCACAAGCATCAAGCTTTGCTTTGGTCAGAATGTATGTCAAGGGATTATTATCCCTCCATACCGTGAACTGCTGTCCCCGTAGCCAGTGGTGGAACTTGTCACAGATAGCCCATTTCATGGCAAAGAACTCGAGCCTGTGCGCAGGATACCTCGACTGCGCATAACTGAGGGACTTGCTCGCGAAGGCTATAGATCTCGCTGTAGCTCCCTGTTCCTGCACCTGGGACAGCACAGCACCTAAGCCGTTGCTGGACGCATCCACTGAGAGTAGAAAGGGTTTGTTGAAGTTGGGGTGGGCCAACAAAACCTGGTCGAGTAGGGCTTGCTTTGGCTGGAATAAGGCCTGTCTGCATTATGTTGTCCAGTCGGCAGCCGTCAACTTCCTGACAGGTGAGCGCCGCTTCATTTTTAAGCGAGGAGCCTTGTGTCCAATAGTCAATCCAATGAGAGGCTTTGCGATGGTCGAGCACCCTTCAATGAACTGTTGATAATACACCAACATCCCAAGGAATGACCTCAATTTCTGCTGAGATGGAATGTCAGTGCCATCTTCCATCAGATCAGCTTCTGTTACTCCTGTAATGGCCCTCACCTTCTCAGGGTCTGTAGCTACACCATCCGCACTAATGATATGCCCCAGAAACTTCACAGACCTCTGCAGAAAGTTACACTTTTTTGGCGCCAACTTCAGGTTGTGAGCCTTGAGACGCTCAAAAACCATTTCCAGGCGCTGTATAGCCAGATCTTCAGTGGGCGCATAGACCAAGACATCATCAAGGTAACACAGCAGGCTAAGAAAGTTCTGATCCCTAAAAATGTTTAGCATCATCCTCATAAAGGTTGCAGGTCTATTACATAACCCCTGTGGCATACGATTGTATTCGTACAATCCAAATGGCGACGTAAAAGCTGTGAATCTCCAGTCATCCTCATGCACTTCCACATTCTAGTAGCCAGAGGTAAGGTCCATTGTCGAGAAAAAAGCATTTCCACCTAAAGCGGCCAGCACGTCAGCCTGGTGAGGGAGTGGGTGAGCGTCTTTGATGGTGCAAGTATTGAGCAAACAAAAATCGGTACAGAGTCTCAGGTCTCCAGACTTCTTCCATACAAGGACAAGGGGAGAGGTGAACTCTACTAGACTTCCTTATGATTTCACGTTCTTCCATCTCATTCAATGCTTGCTTGAGCTTCTCATAATGATTTGGTGAAAGGCGTTGGTAGAGCATCCGAAAGAGTTTCTCATCACTCAGTTAAATGCGGTGAAGACATCCGGAAGCTTTTCCACAATCCAACTTGTGCCTGGAAAAAAATAGACTGGTACTCAGCTATGAGCTGGATGAGTTTCTTCTTACCAGCAGGAGACACTTGACAGGAGTCGACATCAACATCAGTCAAACCTAAGTCACGTAAGACCCCAGGACTGCTTGAACTGTCAGATCCGTCAGTATCGTGAAGTTGGCTGGAACCGTCATCAGTCACTGTCAAGTCATCTTGGCAGTCAGTGAGTATATCAGCCGTTCTCTGCACTTGCTGCTGTAAAGCTGCTGATGAATCATCATTCACACTAGAGGTCGACCGATTAATCGGAATGGCCGACAGATTTTTACCTTGTCAGCTCGGGGATTCAATCTTGCAACCTTACGGTTAACTGGTCCAACGCTCTAACCACCTGCTTTACATTGCACTCCACGAGGAGCCTGCCTGTTAAACTTATCTTATAAAAAACAATCAATCAATCAATCAATCATAATCACTAGTTAACTACACATGGTTGATGATATTACTAGTTTATCTAGCGTGTCCTGCGTTGCATATAATCGATGCGGTGCGCATTCGCGAAAAAGGACTGTCGTTGCTCCAACGTGTACCTAACCATAAACATCAATGCCTTTCTTAAAATCAATGCACAAATATATATTTTTAAACCTGCATATTTAGTTAATATTGCCTGCTAACATGAATTTATTTTAAATAGGGAAAATGTGTCACTTCTCTTGCAACAGAGTCAGGGTATATGCAGCAGTTTGGGCCGCCTGGCTCTTTGCGAACTGTGTGAAGACTATTTCTTCCTAACAAAGACAGCCAACTTCGCCAAGCGGGGGATGATTTTAACAAAAGTGCATTTGCGAAAAAAGCACAATCGTTGCACGACTGTACCCAACCATAAACATCAATGCCTTTCTTAAAATCAATACACAGAAGTATATATTTTTAAACCTGCATATTTAGCTAAAAGAAATCCATGTTAGCAGGCAATACTAACCAGGTGAAATTGTGTCACTTCTCTTGCGTTCATTCCACGCAGAGTCAGGGTATATGCAACAGTTTTAGCCGCCTGGCTCGTTGCGAACTAATTTGCCTGAATTTTACGCAATTATGACATAACATTGAAGGTTGTGCAATGTAACAGGAATATTTAGACTTATGGATGCCACCCGTTAGATAAAATAAGGAACGGTTCCGTATTTCACTGAAAGAATAAACGTTTTGTTTTCAAGATGATAGTTTCCGGATTAGACCATATTAATGACCTAAGGCTCGTATTTCTGTGTGTTATTATGTTATAATTAAGTCTATGATTTGATAGAGCAGTCTGACTGAGCGATGGTAGGCACCAGCAGGCTTGTAAGCATTCATTCAAACAGCACTTTCGTGCGTTTTGCCAGCAGTTCTTCGCAATGCTTCAAGCATTGCGCTGTTTATGACTTCAAGCCTATCAACTCCCGAGATTAGGCTGGTGTAACCGATGTGAAATGGCTAGCTAGTTACCTGGGTGCGCGCTAATAGCGTTTCAAACGTCACTCGCTCTGAGACTTGGAGTAGTTGTTCCCCTTGCTCTGCATGGGTAACGCTGCTTCGAGGGTGGCTGTTGTCGATGTGTTCCTGGTTCGAGCCCAGGTAGCGGCGAGGAGAGGGACGGAAGCTATACTGTTACACTGGAAATACTAAAGTGCCTATAAGAACATCCAATAGTCAAAGGTATATGAAATACAAATCGTATAGAGAGAAATAGTCCTATAATTCCTATAATAACTACAACCTAAAACTTCTTACCTGGGAATATTGAAGACTCATGTTAAAAGGAACCACCAGCTTTCATATGTTCTCATGTTCTGAGCAAGGAACTTAAACATTAGCTTTCTTACATGGCACATATTGCACTTTGTTTTTGCATTATTTAAACCAAATTGAACATGTTTCATTATTTATTTGAGGCTAAATTGATTTTATTGATGTATTATATTAAGTTAAAATAAGTGTTCATTCAGTATTGTTGTAATTGTCATTATTACAAAAAAAATTATTTAAAAAAAATCGTCCGATTAATCGGTATCGGCTTTTTTTGGTACTCCAATAATCGGTATTGGTGTTGAAAAATCATAATCGTTCGACCTCTAATTCACACACGAACAGTCAAAGTCCTCTAGAGCCATGCAAGGAAAGACATCGGCTAGAGTGGCGTTTCGTCTCAATGTCACTGTCTTCTGAGAAAGGTTTATCACTCTAACAGGGAGCCACCCATCCCCCCGCAACAGAGCTACTGTCCTCCCTACCAGTATTGACCTTGGTGTTGACCTTGAACTGCTGGGCTCAATGAGAACAGCACTGCCCGCTGATAGACTCTGAGTGTTTCGTAGTCTGCCCCAGACTAAGTGCTCCTGCATAGGCTCTAGAGTCACAGCCCCTTTTAGTCTCACAGTTCCAACTTTGTCAGGTACTTCACTGTCTCTCCATCTCTCCACATTAGCCATCATGTTGATTAGCTTGCTCTCCTCACCCCCGTCACACACAGGAGTATAAACCCTCTTCCAGAGATCTCCATTAGTCTTCAATCAATCAATCAATCAAGTTTATTTTATATAGCCCTTCGTACATCAGCTAATATCTCGAAGTGCTGTACAGAAACCCAGCCTAAAACCCCAAACAGCAAGCAATGCAGGTGTAGAAGCACAGTGTCTAGGAAAAACTCCCTAGAAAGGCCAAAACCTAGGAAGAAACCTAGAGAGGAACCAGGCTATGAGGGGTGGCCATTCCTCTTCTGGCTGTGCCGGGTGGAGATTATAACAGAACATGGCCAAGATGTTCAAATGTTCATAAATGACCAGCATGGTCAAATAATAATAATCACAGTAGTTATCGAGGGTGTAGCAAGTCAGCACCTCAGGAGTAAATGTCAGTTGTCTTCAGGTGGCGAATCAAGTGCTTTAGGAGATTGCTGCCCAAGATGAGGTCATCACTCTGGCCTTCAACCACCAGTGTAGGCACGGCAACTCTACATCCGTACACCTCCATCTCCAGCTCACATACTCCCAAAGGCCCCGTCTTCAACCCACCACAACCAACCAAGACTACCTCTGTAGGACTCAATGATGGACTTTTCAACACTCCTGCATGCAACAGTTCAGGTAAGACCCTAGAGCTCAAGGTACAAGCCATGGACCCACTGTCAAGCATAGCTCTCACTTCTACTTCTCCTCCTATTAACACCTTGGCATAAAATAAATCATCATATGGGGAAAGTCTCTGTGTGTTCTGCATTATGATACTCTTCTCAGTCTCCATTTCGTCACAAACACTTTTATATACAGACTTCAAATCAACAGCTCACCGATGGGGACTCTACAAAGGCCCAACACTCTCCGCTTCTACATGCAGGCCTACTAGTTTTCCGGGAGCTGAGCAGTGATTACTGTAGGGACTCCACCAGCTGTGCTCAGAGCTGCGGCCTTGGTGCACTGAGAGCGTGCATGGCCAGCTACATGACAAAGAAAGCAGAGGTGATTGGCCCAAGCAGACACGTTACATGGCCCATTAGACTTCACTTTGCTCCCATTCCCTTTCTGGAACTGACGGTCAGACTGTTGTGGCCTCTGCTCCAGCACACGCTCCAGCATTGCAAAGATACGGTCCATCGGCTCAGCTGAGCCCTGAATAGTCTGGGCTGGGGAAGGCAACGCATTAGGTACTTCTATGTGGGGCCTCACAGCAGGCATGGTGATTGGCATGACAGCACCAACTTCCTGCTTCATTGTTGCGATGGCTGGGGTCACCTTAGATAAGTGAGAGTACCTCTGCTCCCTCCTGTATTCATCCAACTTCTCATGAACATCTGCAGCGGTCCACTGCTGTAATGGCTTGCACTTAAAGATAAGCGACAATTCAGCATTAGGGCAATGTCTGATGAACATGACTGGGAGCTCACGAGATGGATCTTCAACACTTTTTTTCTGTAATCTTTAGACAATCTTCAGCAACCTCCATAGCCCTGTTCAGTCTGAGCCAATATTCAAATGGTTGTTCATCAGTCAGAGGTAATGTGGCATAAAAGTCAGCGAGGGGCATGCTTGAAAAAGCAGTGTCACTAAAATGTTGTTTCAATATGTCAAAGATGGGACTCGGGCCTTTAGATAAATCAACGGAGGGATTGCTGCGTATGCCCACTTTAACAACATCGCGGGCCCTTCCCATAAGCCTACCCATAACCTCAACAGCTTGGTCCATCTCAGATACGCCCCTCTTACGCATGTAAACCATGGCCATATCCTCCCACTCATGCACTGTGCACTTTTCAGAGCCACCCCCCCGAAAGTACACCGGTTCCCTGATATCAGACTTCAATACCAGGTTCAGGCATGACACATCCATACCCCTAGAGCTGCATGCATTACCCATAACATTGTCCCCAACAATTGCCTTTGACTCCAAACAGGAGGCAATGTTCTCCCCAATGGAATGACCAATCTGCTGTACTATGTCTGCTATGAAATCCATGGAGACCTCCCCACTCCATGTATTTGGCAAAACTCTTTCATACACATCCTTGGGCGTTTCCATGGGTAAACTATCATCACAACTCTAGTACACTGGTAAAACTCACCCTACTTATATCAGATATACGTTAGAATTGCAAATAAACAAGTAACACAAGTTATATCGTTTATCCGTGAAGAGTCTCAACCAGAGAAATCATCCATTTCGATAATAAAACGTTGCGGTAGCGCCCTCTTGTGGCTAAATGCGATTTTGCCATAAACTGCACCAGCAACGTCTTAACTGATTCTTCAACGGCAACCACCGCAAAGTTCTGAGATGGAAATCCAGGAAAGGATGATCCGATCCAGAAGAGCGGTCACGGCACCACTGTAACAGGACTCTTCTTGCGTTGTGTACACTCAATCATCATTTAATCAATACTTTTCTGTGGATATTTTGTCTCATATTTTTTGCACATGAACCATTGAAGTGGACAACCGGCAGAGTAAGTTCAAATGACAGTTTACTCAACATTTTGTCTACACAATGCTATTCAAGGCAATGTTCATTAAGCAATAGCTTGCTATTAGGTCAGAAGGCCGACCAGTGGCAGTTGTGGTTCCTACCAGCTCTACGCGGCCGAAGCCACCAACCCCCAGTGTGTCAATGATGTTGAAGTCAGGCAGATTGAGGTTGGAGAAGAAAGCGTTCTCTGCTTCGTACCTGCAGGGACAGAAAACAAGGACATGTTAACTTTGAGGTAGTACTTATTTTTTACTTTTTTAATTCTACACTGATTAAAACATGGGACAGATGGTGGAATCTCTGGCCAATCATTGGCATTGATCAATTAACTAACAGGTAAAAAAAACACCTGCAGTTCTCCAGACCTGTTTTAATGTCCTGAGTCCTGACCTCTATCACAACACAGAACCTCCCTCTCCCCTGTCTGTTCTCATTGCACCAGAGACCGAGGGGGACAGAAGTCACATGAGACTCCTCTGGAACCAAATGGCAAGGCCTGTCACTCCCAGTGTCCTCTCTGGTTATTGTTTAATCCTGTGGGCCTTATCAGCTCAGTAGTGTAATCGAGAGGATCAGGACAGATAGAGGCCTGAGGATAAAGGGTTACTGGGTCAACACCTTCAGCCTCAGATGCATGCCAAAACAATCACTGTGACTGTGGACTGGTTCATACTTTTCCATGTGAAAGGGGAGAGAGCAAGGACAGCAGCTTCACAGCGATTGCAAATGTCACACCTGTCCAGCCACATTAACCCATACTGGAATTTTTCCTGGACTATGTGACATTACCAGGAAACATCTGGGCCCTAGTGATGAGCTCCAATCACAGACCTCCTTACTGGAGGGCAATTATGTTTATGATGATGACTCTGTTTGTGGTCTTCTCCACAGTCTCACATGTAGAAGGTGTTGTCTAGAAGGTGTTGTCAATGGAACCAACTCTGCCAGTTGGTACAACTGTCTGTCTGTCTGCCCTGTTTCTCAGAAAAAGAACATGTTTAGCAGGGGCAGTGAGGCCCACTTGTCCATGAGCACTGAGCACTGAGCACATATCTATTGGGCTTCACCAGGCTCTCCTTTCATCACTCCGGTCTACTCTACCCATCTCCTGGAACACAGCCCAGACTGCACTCCAAAAAGGGTGGCCCATTTACAGCTCAGGGTGACTGACAGCTGACCCCTCTCCCTGTCAAGAGTTTTACAAGTCAAGGGGTGACAGCGAGGCCCACTTGTCCCTGAGTACTGAGTACGGCTCTATTGGGCTTCACCAGCATCTCCTTTCATCACTCCCCTCTACTCTACCCATCTTCTGGAACACAGCCCAGACTACACTCCAAAGAGGGGTGTCTACTGTCAAGAGTTTTACCATTCAAGGGTGATGGGTAAGGCCAAGAGATTTTCCTGACGAAGTGATCTGAGAAGGGAAGCGTTACAGCTCATTTCAGACCTACCTCAAGTCATAAGCTCATTTGATTGTAAGAATAGTTTATGACCACTAGATGGCGAGGTTGTACCATTGTCATCACAGGTAAAGGAAGTTCGACTTAACTCGTATTTGTGTGTAACCTTTATTTAACTAGGTAAGTCAGTTAAGAACAAAGTCTTATTTACAATGATGGCCTATCCCGGCCAAACCCGGACGACACTGGGCCAATTGTGCGCCGCCGTATGAGACTCCCAATCACGGCCGGATGTGATTCAGCCTGGGTTCAAAACCAGGGACTGTAGTGTCGCCTCTTGCACTGAGAAGCAGTGCCTTAGACCGCTGTGCCACTCGGGAGCCCATTTCAGTAGTTGAGAATGTAAGAAAGAAGAAATAAATTCAAATGTATAGACTTAAGTGGAGGCTCCTCTCAGAGGAGGAAGGGGAGGACCATCCTCCTTATGGAATTTCATAAAAATAAAAATAGTAAAACATTAAAGTGATGCTTTTTAGATAAAACTATACTAAATATATTCACTTCACCAAATAATTGATTAAAACACACTGTTTTGCAATGAAGATCTACAGTATCCTCAGCAGCACTCTGTAGGGTAGCACTATCGTGTAGCCGGAGGACAGCTGTCCTCCTCTGTTCTGTCCTCCTCTGGGTACATTGACTTCAATAGAAAACCTAGGAGGCTCATGGTTCTCACCCACTTACATACAGTAGACTTACACAGTAATTATGACAACTTCTGGAGGACGTCCTCCAACCTATCAGAGCTCTTGCAGCATGAACTGACATGTTGTCCACCCAATCAAAGGATCCGTTTTTTTCACCTAGTCACAGACAGCTGATGTGTTCTGCACTTAAGTCCACAAGCAAAGGAAAAAGGTGAGAGGAAGAGAGAGTGTAGATCGTTGTGAGATGGAATTATGTATACTGTACAACGAGCAAAGTGATCATGCTGTTTTAATGTGGCTGCTATGAAAGTGAACTGTGTTCGCGTGTGATCAGTGTTGTATTCACTCCGCCGATTCTGTTGAAAAACGTTTCTTAAACGGAAGCAAATGGAACGAAACAGGGATAAACATATCTGAATTTGTCCAGAGAAACTCTCATTTGCAACTGTTGGACTAATGATTACACCCTAGATCAGCTAGATGCAGGCAAGACCTTGATTACTAAAAATTATCTTGACGTGTGCACCTACGCTGTAAATTGTCAATCATAGGCTGTAGCAACCTCATGATGGGTACAGGGAAAATTCTAGTGTCATGTACTCGCCTAAACCTATCGATGTTACATTAAACTGGGTGAATGGAATATGAATGACAGTCATCCAACATGATGTAATAGAAATAAGGCCATGCTCATAAAAAATAATCCTCCCTCATCTTAAAAGGCACAAACCGCCACTGATAGAACTGCAGAAAATTGCAGATATACAGAAAAGCAATCAGTTCATCTATACAAGTGTGATGACAAAATATACACACTAGTGTTAAGAGCATTGGGCCAGTAACCGAAAGGTTGCAGGTTTAAATCCCAGAGCCGACTCCAGTGAAATAAAAAAGGCACTTAACCTTAATTGCTCCTCTAAGTCACTCTAGATAAGAGCTAAATTACTAAAATGTATAACCCGCACGCGGGCCATTAAATATTGTGTGGATTACATCTAATTGCGATTTGTTTGGGGCCAGATATTGCAATTGTGATTAGAAATAGCAATATTTAAACACTTGGCGAAAACTTGGTAATTCCATCAGACATGGTTAAAACAACTGTCAAGCTAGAAAACATCACTTCTAAAGTGAAATAAGATCATATTAATGCATACATACATTTACATTTTACATTTAAGTCATTTATTACACCTACATATTAACAAACACATTTTTAACATTATCATCCGAATACACTCACCAGCCAGTTTATTAGGTACACCATCCCTTTCAGTTTATTAGGTACACCACCCCTTTCAGTTTATTAGGTACACCATCCCTTTCAGTTTATTAGGTACACCATCCCTTTCAGTTTATTAGGTACACCATCCCTTTCAGTTTATTAGGTACACCACCCCTTTCAGTTTATTAGGTACACCATCCCTTTCAGTTTATTAGGTACACCATCCCTTTCAGTTTATTAGGTACACCATCCCTTTCAGTTTATTAGGTACACCACCCCTTTCAGTTTATTAGGTACACCATCCCTTTCAGTTTATTAGGTACACCATCCCTTTCAGTTTATTAGGTACACCATCCCTTTCAGTTTATTAGGTACACCACCCCTTTCAGTTTATTAGGTACACCATCCCTTTCAGTTTATTAGGTACACCACCCCTTTCAGTTTATTAGGTACACCATCCCTTTCAGTTTATTAGGTACACCATCCCTTTCAGTTTATTAGGTACACCATCCCTTTCAGTTTATTAGGTACACCACCCCTTTCACGAAAATCGTTCACTCCTACAGACAGTGAGTCATGTGGCTTGCTATATAAAGCAGGCAGACAGGCATCTAGGCATTCAGTTACTGTTCGATTGAATGTTAGAATGGGCAAAACGAGTGACCTAGCGACTTTGAGCGTGGTATGATCGTAGGTGCCAGGCGCGCCAGATACAGTATCTGAGAAACGGCCCCTTCATGGGCTTTTCGCGCACAACAGTGTCTAGGGTTTATAGACAACGGTGTGACAAACAAAAAACATCCAGTCAGAGCCAGTCCTGTGGGCGAAAACAGCTTGTTGATGATATATTTTAATATGATCACCACAAATCTGAGGTATTTTCTGCACAACACTTGCATGTGGTTGACATCGGTTTGCTTCTAGCCGAAATACTGCCATAGGCCTACTCCGAAGATGCGCCCTTCTTTGGCACCAAATCTACCTTATCATTAGCAGCACTCGTGTTTCCGACGCACACACAGGTAAAGCCCTTTCACTCCTCACCAGTGTGTAACTGTGCAGAGAGTGAGAGATCCTGCTTGTGATTGGTCAGCATCATCTGTGCATGTAGCGAGTGAATGAACAAAGACTAGCACATCTCATTGGAGGAGGCACCATAGTCTAGTTTTTGTTGTATTAAGGGATGGATAAAAATGTACAGAATGGTTACTTGGAGGAAAATGGGGGAGGGTCATGCTTTTTCAATTTCAGTTAAGGGGAGGGTTTAGTATTTTTTTTAATCTAGTCATTTGTAATTGATTACATTTCAATATTTCTCACTGTTTTAGAATTAGTTGCTTATTATGCTATACTGTATATCGTGTGGCCAATGTTGCGACTCATCTCTGATTCCCCGCTGGGCGCGCAATATCAAGTGCGCCTATAGGTAATTTAGTGTGGTCTCAGTCAAATGATCCATAGCCTATAGGCTATAGGCTACGAAGTGCATGCTCCTAGAAGCACAGAGCAAAGTTATATTTTTAATATATCTGCTCGGATGGTGTAAATAAAACTAGTCTGCATTACACACTGTAATGGATATTCCAACCCTGAGCACCGGCCTGCTCTGCTCTTGCTGATCAAAAACCTTTTTTAGTGCTGGCTAACCAATGCTGTGCTGTGTAGGCCTACAGTGGCAGTTCAGGAGGAGAGTCAAAGGCTTCTTCCGAAAATACATTTTGATGTTGCGCACAGACTAGCCTATAGACTATGTTCTGAACAGTTTGAGAAGGAGAGCACAAAGTTGAGAAGGAGAACCAGAGGTCAACTTTGATAGCTTGCTTCTACTATAATTAATTTTATTAAAAACAATATGTTTCTTGACCATGATGTATTTATCAGAGTCATTGACCTCACAATAAGCCAGATTTGAGTAACTTACATTGGGGTGCTAAAACAATAAATCGGAAATGGACAGCTTATGATGTTGAACGTAGGCAAATTTAAAATAGGCATAATTAATTTAAACTGTCTTAATTTGAATTAGATTTGACTGACTTCAAGAGGGCTTTGTGTTTCAGCCTATTTCTTCCTATTTAAGAAATAAGAGGTAGGCCTACCTATTTTGACATTTTCAATCTCTCCTTGTCCCAGTCTGTAATGCCAACATGTTTCAAGCTGACCACCACTGTCCCTGTTCACAAGAGCTCCAAGGAAACCTGCTGGTCACGACACACATCAACACCATCATTCCAGACACCCTAGACCCACTCCAATTCGCATACTGTCCCATCAGATCCACAGATGACGCAATCTCAAGTGCACTTCACACTGCCCTCCACCACCTGGACAAAAGGGGAAATAACTATGAGAATGATGTTCATATATTACAGCTCAGCATTCAACAACATAGTCCCCTCCAAGCTCATCACCAAGCTAGGGATCCTGGGACTAAACCCCTCCCTCTGCAACTGCATACTGGACTTCCTGATGGGTCGACCCCAGGTGGTGAGGGTAGGCAACAATACCTCTGCCACGCTGACCTACAACACGGGGGACCCTCAGGGGTGTGTGCTTAGTCCCCTCCTTTACTCCCTGTTCACCCTCGACTGCGTGGCCGCGTATGACTCCAACACCATCATCAAGTTTTCTGACAACACAACAGTGGTAGGCCTGATCATCGACGGCGATGAGTCAGCCTAAAGGGAGGAGGTCAGAGACTTAGCAGTGTGGTGCCATGACAACAACCTCTCCCTCAATGTCAGTAAGACCAAGCAGCTGATCGTGGACTACAGGAGAAAATGGGGAGAGCACGACCCCATCCACATTGACAGGGCTGTTGTGGAGCGGGTCCTTGGCATCCACATCACTAAGGACTTAACATGGTCCACATACAGTACACCCGCACAGTCGTGAAAAGGGCACGGAAGCACCTCTTTCCCTTCAGGAGGCTGAAAAGATTAGTCATGGGCCCTCAGATTCTCAAAAGGTTTTACAGATGCACCATCGAGAGCATCTTGACTGGCTGCATCATCGCTTGGTATGGCAATTGCACCACCTTTGACCGCAAAGTGCTACAATGGGTGGTGCACACAGTCCAGTACATCACTGGGGCCAAGCTCCCTGCCATCCAGGACCTTTATATCAGGCGGTGTCGAAAAACTGGCAAAGACTCTAGTCACCCAAGTCATAGACTGTTCACTCTGCTACCATCCGGCAAACGGTAACAAAGCTTCAACTCTTGGACCAACAGGCTCAGAGACAGCTTCTACACCCAAGCCATAAGATTGCTAAATAGCCAGACTGCTAAATAATCAATTAACAAACTATCTGCTCTGACTCTATCTTGCACTGACCCTACGCACACTCACTAGACTTTATATACACACCATATATACACACACACACACACACACACACACACACACACACACACACACACACACACACACACACACACACACACACACACACACACACACACACACACACACACACACACACACACACACACACACACACACACACTTGCTGCTGCTACTCTGTTCTTTATTTTACTCTTATTATTATCTATCCGGATGCCTAGTCACTTTACCCTGTCTTCATGTACATATCTACCTCAAGTACCTTGTATCTCTGCACATTGATCTGGTACTGGTACTCCCTGTATATACTGTAGCTCCATTCTTATGTATTTTATTTAATTCCTCTTTTTACTATTACTATTTTACTGTTACTATTTTATTTTGTAAGATTTTTTTCACTCTGCATCATTGAGTAAGGTCCGTAAGCAAACATTTCACTGTAAAGTCCAGATCAGTTGTATTCGGCGCATGTAATAAATACAATTCGATTTGATTAAATAGCCTACCTCCGTGTCAGTTAAGTTAAAACCAAAACTCAAATTCAGGGGGTACGCCATAGGCCTACATTTTATTAAAGAAAATTGGATTTTTGAAGAAAATAAAACTGATCTGATTATATAAAGTGATCTATAACAGAGCTTTGGTCCGCAAAGCTTTATCCCAGAAACAAGCTGTGAATACGCGGGAAAGACGTTACTTTCTTTGACATTCAGAGGCTGAGCTACAACCTTCTATAGCCGAGGAGACAAAAAATAGACATTGCTTGGGAAATAATCTAATTCTGTCAGTATCAAGTGATTAAGTGACTATTCACTTTCTGTACAAAAGCCAGACAGCTTTTAGGGAAAAACTTGAGTGACCTTCTCTCGTTGGGTTAAGCCACAGAAGAAGAATAGCCAGCAGTTAATAGCCAGCCTCCATTTTTTGGCATCAGTAGTTCTACTCTGTCTGGGGTCAAAAGAAAGGCCTAACTTTTGAAAGTACCATGCTCAGATTCCAAATGATGCTTCAGATGTAATTATTTGCAAAAAGGGATAGTTTGGTTTAAAACAAGACACACTGATTTGGCATTGGAGAAATATGATAAGATGAACACATAGGCCTATCTCACTGTCCATTCTTAGTCTGTAATTTCTGTAATTTTTGTGGTATTAAGAAATATTCTGCTGATATGTAAAATGACGTAGAATTGCATGACATTTTTATAAAAGTCAATTTTTTCTCAGACCTGCAAATACAATGATAGATTCATGCAATGCTTTTACTATAAAGGAGATATTTCCACCCCTACTGTTGTCTACGGTACCCACAACCTTCTGGCCCACAGCCCTGTGTGCTATCAAAATTCCAGCGGTGCCACGTAATGCTTACAGGGCGAAGAACTGTTTCTAAAACTGCATGTCTAAGGCTTTGGTCTGTCCAAGAAGGGCGGGTAAACATTAGACATCTTCTCTGCTATCCACTTTGTTTTAATTATTATTTTAGGTATAGGGGAGGGTCACTTGTTTTCTTTCTAGCCTTTATTATAAATAACATTCACTCCCTAACAGTGTCAAAGAAAGAAGAAAATCGCAGCCTCTGCTATATGGATATTGCAATTGCAATTTCTATCTGAATTTGATTAATCGTGCAGTCCTATTTCAACCACATAAAATATGCATCCAAGCAGAACAAAAATATTTCCTCTATTTGCGGGTTAGGGTCGGGTGAGGGCCTCAGAATTTCACTTTATCACATAATAGTTGGACGGTTGCGGAAGGGTTATCAGAAATTGCAGGCAGGTGAACAAACAGCTGACCCGTGCACCACTAATACCCCCATTTCTTGCAAATCGGACAAAATTAATTTTGAAAGATGAGATACAACAATACAACACAAGCATTTGTATTGTATAGCAGTGGTGGAAAAAGTACTCAATTGTCATACTTGAGTAAAAGTAAACATACTTCAGTAGAAAATGACTCAAGTAAAAGTGAAAGTCACCCAGTAAAACACTACTTGAGTGAAAGTCTAAAAGGATTTGGTTATCAATATACTTAAGTTTCAAAAGTAAATGGAATTGCTAAAATGTACTTAAGTCTCAAAAATATAAACCATAAGCAAACCAGACGGCACCATTTAACAAAAACAATTGACGGATTGCCAGGGGCACACTCCAACACTCAGACATAATTTACATACTAAGCATTTGTGTGTCAGGGAAAATGTATGGAGGAAAAAGTACATTATTTTCTTTAGGAATGTAGTGAAGTAAAAGTTGGCAAAAATATAAATAGTAAATTAAAGTACAGATACCCCCAAAAAATTACTTAAGTAGTACTTTCAAGTATTTTTCCTTAAGTACTTTACACCACTGGTATACAACAACCTTGAATCCAACTGCACAACCAGGGATGGAAATATTGTTGAAAACATTACCAATGTATCATACTGGACACAATGCAGAAGATTGTACAGTAGGTTCCATGACAAAGACTCTATTCACTGTCTTACTCAGACGTGGGCCTCACTACAGTGACCAACACAGAGTACCTTTCTCCATTCTTATCTCTTTCCAGGATGTAAGCAAAACAGTGAAACATTATTTATATTTTGTACACAAAGAATAGAATCTTCTGTAGTCCCCCCCCCCCCCCAATATAAGAATTTCAGTATGAGAGAGGCTGACATTTCAAATGTACCATACGAGGTACACACAGCCAGGTATGGAATTACTGTATGTAAGGTTTATAATAACATGTTTAAACATCATACAGACTTCCAACAAAGAACATAATACTACCAAAATAATTCCCTAAGGTGTAATAAAACAACTATATTTCTGACATTAGTGGATTAGTGAACAGTAGACAGATAAGATCATAAAGAATTATGTCATTCTTGTCTGAGTATGTGTGCGTGCGCGAGTGTGCCTGGCTGTATGAGTGTTTGCCTGCATGTGTGTATCTGTATATGAGTGTATATAATGTATCAAACACTCTAACCTCTAATACCCCCTCCAAGCCCCCATCTATTGCTCCAATGCTTCCTGAAGAGAGAGGGAGAGTGCTTCCCAAAGTCCCCCATGAGATCTTCTGATGGTACACAGCTGCCAGTACCTCCATTTTCATCACATCAGGGACTGGAGCCTGGAACAGACCAGACCCTTTCTATACACGGTGTGTCCAAGCTCAAACACACACTCAAAACTAAGTTGTAGGTTTTGCCTTTGTTACTAAACTCTGGATAGAAACACCTGCTTAAGTGACAGAAATTAATACAAATGTTCCACAAAATGTGGTTAGGATATTCCTTTATGCCAAAGGGAGAACTACCACCCTTACTGCATTGAGGAAATAATCAAATGATAAACAAAAAGTGTAGTGTTGAGGAAAAGGCAACTCTCCCTAATAGCGAGAAGCTGTAGTCAAGATGCGGTTGCTGTGGGGCGCCCAGCCAGCTGTGGCCAATTAGACAGGTTCCATCTCAGTGGCGGTCTGATTCGGGCTCCTCAATCTCCCCTGGCAACCGGCTCCCAGGAAGTAACGAACAGGAAAGGAAACTCCGGGGATACAACAGACAGTAGCGGGACGGTGAAAAAGTCATTTTTATCAGGGTGACAAAGGCACATATTTTGATTTGACAGACAGATGAATTAGAGTTGTATTTATTTGGTCTTGTGTGGCTCATTCTGTAGAGCATGGAACTATCAATGCCAAGTGTTGTGGGTTCGATTCCCTCTACCCATAAGCAAATGTATCCACGCATGACTGTAAGTCGCCTTGGATAGAAGCATCTGCTAAATGACACATTATATTACCACAGAGGGGATGTAGAATAGGGATATACAATAATGTAACACTAGATATACCACTGTCAACTCTCTCCGAGTGTCTTGGCTGGTGACAAGCTGACCCCGGTGTTTCACTTTATTCACAGCTTTGCGGTCAGTCTGTCCTGTGTTTCAACCACAGTTCTGCTTTCTCCTCACCTTGTCTCACAACATTACCCTGCACTGAAATGGCATCTCTTTATGCCAACAAGAACACGCCACAGCACCAAGGTGCCCCTGTGCCAGGGTGTCCAGTGTCTGGTGCTATGCTCCTGTTCTCATGGTCACACTTAACATATTGGTTCCTCCAAGGGCTGCTGTAGAGGTTACGACCTTAACTTCCATGTCTGTCACCAGAGAATTGCGTTATGTAACAGACCGAAGGTTGACAAAACCACAAAGCCAAGCAAGGCCAGTTGATAGAATGCGTAATGAGTAGACAGTGAAAGAAAGGGGACTTACCTAGCCTTGGCCTCAGCATCCTCACAGCCTTTACTGGACACCTCCTCCAACCCTCCAATCAGGTGCTTGAAGGAGCTGCAACACAGGAAGTGAAAGAGTGTTTGTGAAACATTCATTTTTATATGAGTTCAAGACATTGATCCCATTGCATTGATGTCACCCTCCTCTTCCTTAAATGACATTCAATAAACTGTAATATCTTGATATATAATTATTGTTGTCTTCAAGTAATCACGTCAGTTGTCTAAATGACAAAAACATTGCTAATTGGCCTTGTGTTTCATTAACTGTAGTGTAACTGCTCCAGCCCCTTGATAATTGTAATTGACATGACATACTTAATAAGCGGGTCTCTATATACCCCTAGCCACTTATTCTCCATATGACTAATCTAGTGCAGCTGTGTATTGCATCTTTATAGTACCTATGAAAACTTTATGAATGTTAAATAAACCTTTGTAAGATTGCTGTTTGTTTGAAGTGGAAACCACTTGGTCTCAATTTATAAGACCCCAAGACCACCTGATCAACTTATAATACCCAGATTCCCCACACATATCATCTCTGTTTGGATGTGCTTGAACCCTAGACCAATAAATCCTTAAGCAAATATTGATGAATATGAAAATGAAGGATACTAATGATAAATATACATTTCAATTGATATCTTTACAACTGAAATACCAGCTTACAACCCTGGCTGCCAAGGCTAAATCCTCATGCCAAAATACTTACATTGTGACATGCAAACACACGCGCAAGCACACACACACATATACAGTTGAAGTCGGAAGTTTAAATACACTTAGGTTGGAGCCATTAAAACTCGATTTTTTCAACCACTCCACAAATGTCTTGTTAACAAACTATGGTTTTGG
The DNA here is from genome assembly GCF_045679555.1 of Salvelinus alpinus. Lineage (NCBI taxonomy): Eukaryota > Metazoa > Chordata > Actinopteri > Salmoniformes > Salmonidae > Salvelinus > Salvelinus alpinus. The sequence continues at coordinate 18,092,550 of NC_092117.1, forward strand.
CAAGTCGGTTAGGACATCTACTTTGTTCATGACATAAGTAATTTTTCCAACAATTGTTTACAGACAGATTATTTAACTTATAACTCACCGTATCACAATTCCAGTGGGTCAGAAGTTTACATAAAGTTTACACATTAAGTTGACTGTGCCTTTAAACAGCTTGGAAAATTCCTGAAAATAATGTCATGGCTTTAGAAGCTTCTGATAGGCTAAATGACATAATTTGAGTCAATTGGAGGTGTACCTGTGGATGTATTTCAAGGCCTACCTTCAAACTCAGTGCCTCTTTGCTTGATATGGGAAAATCAAAAGAAATCAGCCAAGACCTTAGAAAAAAAAGATTGTAGACCTCCACAAGTCTGGTTCATCCTTGGGAGCAATTTACAAACGCCTTAAGGCACCACGTTCATATGTACAAACAATATTATGAAAGTATAAACCCCATGGGACCACGCAGCCGCCATACCGCTCAGGAAGGAGGCGCGTTCTGTCTCCTAGAGATTAACATACTTTGGTGCGAAAAATGCAAATCAATCCCAGAACAACAGCAAAGGACCTTGTGAAGATGCTGGATTAAACAGGTACAAAGTATCTATATCCACAGTAAAACGAGTCCTATATCGACATAACCTGAAAAGCCGCTCAGCAAGGAAGAAGCCACTGCTCCAAAACCGCCATAAAAAATCCAGACTACGGTTTGCAACTGCACATGGGGACAGAGATCGTACTTTTTGGAGAAATGTCCTCTGGTCTGATGAAACAAAAATATAACTGTTTGGCCATAATGACCATCGTTATGTTTGGAGGAAAAAGGGGGAGGCTTGCAAGCCGAAGAACACCATCCCAACCGTGAAGCATGGGGGTGGCAGCATCATGTTGTGGGGGTGCTTTGCTGCAGGAGGGACTGGTGCACTTCCCAAAATAGATGGCATCATGAGGTAGAAAAATTATGTGGATATATTGAAGCAGCATCTCAAGACATCAGTCAGGAAGTTAAAGCTTGGTCACAAATGGGTCTTCCAAATGGACAATGACCCCAAGCATACTTCCAAAGTTGTGGCAAAATGGCTTAAGGACAACAAATTCAAGGTATTGGAGTGGCCATCACAAAGCCCTGACCTCAATCCTATAGAATATTTGTGGGCAGAACTGAAAAAGCGTGTGTGAGCAAGGAGGCCTACAAACCTGACTCAGTTACACCAGCTCTGTCAGAAGGAATGAGCCAAAATTCACCCAACTTATTGTGGGAAGCTTGTGGAAAGCTACTCGAAACGTTTGACACAAGTTAAACAATTTAATTTAAAGGCAATGCTACCAAATACTAATTACCCTCTTGGAAATAGGGGTAATTTCACTTTTGCATTTTTTTCACTTTTGCATAGAATTGTGCCCAATTTAAACGGCCTCGTACTCTGTCCTAGATCATATGATATGCATATTATTATTACTGTTGGATAGAAAACACTCTGAAGTTTCTAAAACTGTTTGAATTATATATGTGAGTAAAACAGAACTCATTTGGCAGGCAAACTTCCAAACAGGAAGTGAAAATTCTGAAACGGGTCTCTGTGAAAGGCATCGCCTATTCAATTGCCTTGTATTTATGGATCTGTATGCACTTCATACGCCTTCCACTAGATGTCAACAGGCAATAGAAGGTGGAATGAAGTGTCTAGCCTTATGTGGGACCGGATGAGAGTCTTTGGAGTGACAGGTCAGCCATATTGGCAGTATTTGGCTACGCACTTGGGTATGTCATATCTTTCTCTGCAATGCGTTAGGTAGACATGAAGAAATGCTCCGTCTGGGACGTTATTGGATATATATGAGAAAAACATCCTAAAGATGGATTCTCAACTGAGTTTGACCAGTTTATTCGACTTTTATTATCACTTTTTTAATTTTTCGTTCATTGCGTCAAATCTTCATGGACACGTGAGCTACACATGCTAGCCAAAGTTGCTAATTCGACAGAAGAAATGGACATTCTAAAACAAAACAACGATTTATTGTGGAACTAGGATTCCTGGCACTGCATTCTGATGAAAGTTCATCAAAGGTAAGGGAATATTTATGATGTTATTTCGTACTTCTGTTGACTCTGTTGACTCCAACATGGCGGAGAATGGCTGAGCGCTGTCTCAGATTATTGCATGCTGTGCTTTTTACTAAAGTTATTTTTTTTAAATTAACACAGCGGTTGCATTAAGAACCAGTGTATCTTTAATTATATGTACAACATGTATTTTTCAGCAAAGTTTATGATGAGTTTTTCTGTTAGATTACGTGACTCTCTAAAATTTCTCCGGACATTTTGGAGCCATTTCTGACCATGTCGCCAATGTAAAACCACGATTTGTAGCTATAAATATGCACATTTTCAAACAAAACATAAATGTATTGTATAACTTGATGTCATAAGACTGTCATCTGATGAAGTTGTTCAAAGGTTAGTGATTAATTTTATCTCCATTTATGGGTTTTGTGAAAGCTATCTTTGCGGTGAAAAAATGGCATTGTGTGTTGGGCTATTGTGGTGAGCTAACATAAATATATGTTGTGTTTTCGCTGTAAAACATTTTAAAAATCAGACACGTTGGCTGGATTCACAAGATGTTTATCTTTCATTTGCTGTATTGGACTTGTGATTTCATGAAATTATATTATATTATATTCCCTGTGGCGCTAGGCTAGGCTATGCTAGTCAGCGTTTCTGATGAGAATGATCCCGGATCCGGGATGGGTAGTCCAGGAAGGTTTTAAGTGTGTGTACACTTCTGTCCCACTTGGAATGTGATGAAAGAAATACAAGCTGAAAAAACTTATTTCACAATCTTAAAATAAAGTGGTGATCCTAACTGACCTAAGACAGGGAATTTTTATTAGGATTAAATGTCAGGAATTGTGAAAAACTGAGTTTAAATGTATTTGGCTAATGTGTATGTAAACTTCTGACTTCAACTGTATCTGTGCTGGAGTTTCTCTCTCACCATTATCTCCTAATTCTCATTATCTCTCTCTTTCCCTCCCTCTCTCTTCCCTCCAGAAAGATAGATAGCAGGCTGCCAGCCACCGCTAACCTCTCTCTCATCCTGGCCCCAAACCCAACCCATTCTTGTTGACGCATATGGCAAGCTGGCTATGTGAGGTGCGAGAGCATTAGCGGTCTGTGTGACAGAGTGACAGACCATAATAATCATCTCATTCAGATGACTCACTCACTAAGGGTTGCCCATGAGAGGAGCAAACCTGATACCACCCAACCCTGCTCTTACATTACAGCTAACTGATATACTGCCTGATGTTAGCAGTGACACAATGAGTGTCCTGTATGGCTCAGTTGGTAGAGCATGCAACATCAGGTTTATGGGTTCAATTCCCAGGGCCATTTGTACAAAAAAAAGTTGCTTTGGATTAAAGCTTCTGCCTAATGGCTTATGTTATGTAAGATTCTAGACCAAATTATTAAAACCATTTCAGAATACAAGAGAAGGTACTGAGGTTTTGAACACTCACTCTCTGTCGATGACCAGACATGTAACGGCCTCTGCAGCGATGATGTTTGCTGTCCTGATGTCCTCCCTGCAACAGAACACACATACGGTCATTAGTAACAAATATTACGCAGCACCTTTTTTTATGAAACAGTAACGACCAGGTATGTGTTTAAAATTACATGGAAAAATAGTTATTACACAATAAAAACATTTTGTTCCACATTTTGATAAATCATTCCAAAACTGCATTTGATACGTTAAGAAACACAGACTTGCCATAGAAACATTTCATCATAGGATTATCAAGCTTTGTGTTGACAAATACATGGACATCAGCGACAGTAAACGGTACCAAAAGTAAAACCAGCTTTACTCTGTATTGTTAGTGACATCATCGATATCCTCTTCTTCCGAGGACTCGTCTCCCCAGTCGCTCTCAGAGTCTGAGTTGTCCCAGGACTCCATGGCCCCTCCAGTCTAACTAGCACGACCAGTCCTCACACACACACACACACACACACACACACACACTCTCTCTACCGTATCACTGAGAACACTCAAATCTACACTTACAGCTGGGAAGGCGAGTCCATGCAAGCTGTCTACACACACTTTAACAGATCTCAGGGTCAAGTGAAGACCACTCCAAGACACACTGAAACCTAACACTTAATGCGGCAGCTGGAGGAGTCCATACAGTATTCCACTTCATCCAAATTCATAACAGGAAAACTCTGTTGGCAAAAGATGAGCATACACTAAATACTGTACTAAATACTGTACTAAATACAGTACTGAACAAGTACGGAATCAAGCTTTACTCCCGATCGGTGAGAACGTGTATCAGCATTAGAGCTGTTGACATATGAGTCAAGTCACAGTCTAAGTAGGGGAGGAATGACCCATATGTTTAAGCTGCTACGCAACCTATTTCACATGGACCGAGGTGACAAGCCCTTCTCATGCCATCTAGCCTCCTCATACACCCCCCCACCACTACCCACTTTCCAAACACACACACACAAACACACACTCCCTATCTCAAAATGTCACAGCTGCTGGAAATGACAAGGGTTTCACCAGTGGAAAAGAAAGGAGAGGAGGCAACAATTAAGGAGTGTTGGGGTAAAGATGGGCTAGAGGAAAGAGAGAGGTTTTTTTCTCACATGGGCATGCACAGGGCATGTGGAGGGAGGGAGGCGGGAGTCTGAAGGGGGTATTAATTTAACTAAATCCAGTCCCTGAGTGGTACATCCTAGTACTTGCCATCATAAACACCTGCTGGGTGTGAATTGGGACTATGTGCCAAATGTAGCCTCTCTGCCATTGTGCTACTGATGTCAACAGTGTTTTGGCAGATACACCTGTCTCTCAAGAGGACAGGGTACATTGCTTTTTCCATGTCGGAAGAAAGAAACCCCCAACACACACATACGCATGCACACATTCACACACACACACGGACAAAATCTATTTTGCTTTCTATCTCAGATAATGAGCAGAGCCCACAAAGAGACTGAGTTGCTAGCTGTTCACTGTTAAAGGGGCAATCTGCAGTTGCAACATCCATTTTTGGACTGAAGTTAATGACGTGATACCATTGATTCTTGAAAGATATCATTTATAAATGCCTCGTGAGCTTAGTTAAACTGTTGAACCCCATCAGAACCCAAAACATAATATTGTTTTACTCCACTGTTTGTAAACAAACACTGTATAGCCTCAACATAGTGACAACTATACGTTTATATCATGGATGATGATGGTCAGTCCTTGCATCCATAGCTCTGTCTATGAATTTGATATCCAGCTCCATCCCTCAGCTTTTTACAGAAACAGTGGCAGGGGTGGCTTTGTTATTGTTTAATCTCCAGATTGCCCATTTAAGGGACCTCCAGGGTTTCGTATTAGAGGGGGATTTCCATCACCTGCTCTCCTCTTCTCCTTTTGTTGCCGGGGTAACGTTTTTGTTGATATTGACAATACTAGTTGTGAAACTCTCTCTGCCATTGTGCTGTTGTCAACAGTGTTTTGGCCGATACACCTGTCTCTCAAGAGGACAGGGTACATTGCTTTTTCCATGTTGGAAGAAAGAAACCCCCAACACAAACATGTACGTTCGCACGCACACACACATAGATGCGCCGGAGGGGATGGCTGCCGTTTTCCTGGCTCCTAACCAACTTTGCTATTTTGTTAGTTTTTTTGCATTTTTTAAAAACGAATTTTGGACATAATGTTGCTGTTACCGTCTCTTATGACCGCAAAAAGATTCTGAACATCAGAACAGTGATTTCTCACCTCGAACTGGACAAAGATTTTTCTTTAATGAGTCCAACGCGAAGGATTTACTGCCTCCCGAGACCAGGCCCTCATCCCCATCATTTGTGTGAAAAAAAAGACAGGGGACGGAGGCCTGGGTGCCTTGTGAGAATTCATTGGCGAGGGAGTAAACCGCCACTACCCTTGGTATTATTGGCCAACGTGCAATGATTGGAAAACAGACTGGATGATCTACGCTTAAGAATATCCTACCAACGGGATATTAAAAACTGTAATAACTGTAATAATATGTTTCACAGAGACTTGGCTGAACAATGACACGGATTATATAGAGCTGGCTGGCTTCTCCGTTTTTCGGCAAGACAGAGCAGCTACGTCTGGTAAGACGAGGGGCGGGTGTGTGTGTCTATTTGTCAATAACTGCTGGTGTGCGATGTCTAATATTAAAGAAGTCTCGTGGTATTGCTCGTCTGAAGTAGAATACCTCATGATAAGCTGTAGCCCACACTATCTACCAAGAGAGTTCACATCTATATTATTCGTAGCCGTCTATTTACCACCACAAACCGATGCTGGGACTAAGACCGCACTCAACGAGCTGTATAAGGCCATAAGCAAACAAGAAAATGCTCATCCAGAAGCAGCGCTCCCAGTGGCCGGGGACTTTAATGCAGGAAAACTTAAATCCGTTTGACCTAATGTCTACCAGTATGTCACATGTGCAACCAGAGGAAAAAAAACTCTAGACCACCTTTTCTCCACAAACAGAGACGCATACAACGCTCTCCCTTGCCCTCCATTTGCCAAATCTGACAATGATCCTATCCTCCTGATTCCTGCTTACAAGCAAAAACTAAAGCAAGAAGTACCAGTGACTCGCTCAATACAGTAGTGGTCAGATGACACAGATGCTACGCTACAGGACTGTTTTGCTAGCACAAACTGGAATATGTTCCGGGATTCATCCAATGGCAATGGTCCGCGCATACTTTGAGTACACGTACTGGTAATCCATCTGCTTTGTAAGTAGGAAAACCTGCAAAATCGGCAGTGTATCAAGTACTTGTTCTCCCCACTGTATATATATATAGGCAGGTCAGTTAAGAACAAATTTTTATTTTCAATGATGGCCTAGGAACAGTGGGTTAACGGCCTTGTTCAGGGGCAGAACGACAGATTTTTACCTTGTCAGCTCGGGGATTCAATCTTCCAACCTTTCGGTTACCACTCTAACCACTAGGCTACCTGCCGCCCCAGGTAATAAATATTGTCTCACCAGGGGTGATGGTCAGATTCGAGTTTAGGAATGAGCGTTACTCCGAGGCCTGTACTCTGGAGCGGGATCGATTTGGAGGTGGAGGATCCGTCATGGTCTGGGGCGGTGTGTCACAGCATCATCGGACTGAGCTTGTTGTCATTGCAGGCAATCTCAACGCTGTGCGTTACAGGGAAGACATCCTCCTCCCTCATGTAGTACAATTCCTGCAGGCTCATCCTGACATGACCCTCCAGCATGACAATGCCACCAGCCATACTGCTCATTCTGTGCGTGATTTCCTATAAGACAGGAATGTCAGCGTTCTGCCATTGCCAGCGAAGAGCCCGGATCTCAATCCCATTGAGCACGTCTGGGACCTGTGGGATTGGAGGGTGAGGGCTAGAGCCATTCCCCCCAGAAATGTCTGGGAACTTTGCAGGTGCCTTGGTGGAAGAGTGGGGTAACATCTCACAGCAAGAACTGGCAAATCTGGTGCAGTCCATGAGGAGGAGATGCACTGCAGTACTTAATGCAGCTGGTGGCCACACCAGATACTGACTGTTACTTTTGATTTTGACACCCTCTTTGTTCAGGGACACCTTATTCCATTTCTGTTAGTCACATGTCTGTGGAACTTGTTCAGGTTATGTCTCAGTTGTTGAATCTTGTTATGTTCATACAAATATTTACACATGTTAAGTTTGCTGGAAATAAACACAGTTGACAGTGAGAGGACGTTTCTTTTTTTGCTGAGTTTACTAGGCGGTGTCAGACGAAGGCCCCAAAAATTGTCAATGACTGCAGTCACCCAAGTCATAGACTGTTCTCTCTGCTACCGCACGGCAAGCTGTACCAGAGCGCCAAGTCTAGGACCAAAACACTCTTCTACCCCCAAGAAAAAAGACTGCTGAACAACTACACTATTCAAATGGCCACCCGGACTATTTACATTGAACACCACCCACCACCTCCTCACCCGGCTGCTACTCGCGGTTTATTATCTATGCATAGTCACATTACAAATTACCTTGATTAACCTGTACCCCCGCACATTGACTCAGTACCGCTACCCCCTGTATATAGCCTCGTTATTGTTATGTACATTTCCTTGTGAATAATTCCATTTTTTTTAACTTTAGTTAATTTAATAAATATTTTATTAACTCTATTTCTTGAACTGCATTGTTGGTTAAGGGCTTGTAAGTAAGCATTTCACAGTAATGTTGTATTCGGCGCATGTGACAAAAACAATTTGATTTGATTTGATTCACACAAAATCTATTTTGCTTTCTATCTCAGATAATGAGCAGAGCCCTTTCCTCTAAATGGTACATACACACAGAGACTGAGCTGCTAGCTGTGCTAATTTGCCTCATAAAAGGTGTACAGTTTTTGTATTATTTACACACCATGGTGATTTCCTTTCATTAAGACACCAACAACCCAATACAGCCGGTGTGTGGGATAGATAGATTCACTGTTAAAGGGGCAATCTGCAGTTGCTACATCCATTTTTGGACTTAAGTTAATGACGTGATACCCAATGATTCTTGAAGGATATAATTTATAAATGTCTTGTGAGTTTAGTTCAACTGCCATACCCCACCAGAACCCAAAATATAAGCTTGTTTTACTCCACTGTTTGTAAACTAAGTAAATGTAAACAAACACTTTATAGCCTCAAAACATGGTTACAACTATACTTTTTATATCATGGATGATGGTCAGTCCTTGAATCCATAGCTCTTTCTATGAATTTGATATCCAGCACCATCCCTCAGCTTTTTACAGAAACAGTGGCGGGGTTGGCTTTGTTATTGTTTAAACTCCAGATTGTCCATTTAAGTATTAGAGGGGGGTCTCCATCACATGCTCTCCTCTTCTCCTTTGGTTGACGGGGTAATGCTTTTGGCTGTCATATTGTTGATTTTGACAATAGCAGTTGGAAACTATTTCTGCTGTCTGTTAACCTCTGCAAACAATTGATTTACTCTGATCACCGCAGACCTTCACAATTGCTTGTAAACACACACAGAGCGAGAGAGCGAGAGAGAGAAGCTCTGAAATGTCCTTTAGAGCAGCACGGCAGAGACCCGGCCAGCGGTGTACATTTCCAGTCGAGCGTTTGAATTAAACTGGTAATTGGATGGTGATCTGGTGTCCCAAGGAGGGGTTATGAAAATACAGGCTGAGGTGGGACTTGAGACCAGCACCAATCATATTGTTTCCCTTCTCTGTCAACGATGTCACACTCTTTAAATAAGCTCTCATCCTCTACTGACCCTCCTATCAACCCACACACATGAACGCACACGCACAACACACACACTCCCCCGAAGCACAGCACACATCGTCTGAACTGTTGATGGATCTACACCTCAAATGGGAGTTCATACAAGAATGTGACATCAGATACTATGCTGCCCTATCGGGGACAACAACTATGTTTTGAGGTACCTCTGTTCCTAGAACTGCCAACAAGATTTATGTACATGATAGACTATAACCTAAGAGGAGAGTGGAACAATTTCTGTTTCACGTAAACACGCACGCGCATGAAAACATGTGCACAGGCAGACACACAGACACTCCAGTATCATTGCTAAGAGAACAGAATGTGATTTGCAAATATTGTAACAAAAGATCAAAGTCAGAGTCTTGAGATGTAGCGTGTCCTTCATCACACACATATAGAGTTTCATAAGCATCGACACACACCATTAACCTCTGATTAAAAACCTAGCTTGAAGCCCCCTGGTCAAAAGCATTCATTGAAGAAGCTGTGGTCTTTATTTCAATTTGGGAGGCATGCTTGACCATCAAAGCAAATGTTGTGTGGATCGCTTTTCTCAAGACGCCCCGAGACAAAGACTTGTTGGTAAATGGTTACAATAATAAGTGGGCACTGCGTCCTTCTGAGGATACATACAGATGGCCTTCTTAGATGTCCTTAGGGAGAATACAAGAGATAGAGAAAATAAACACGATTTTGAAGAAGGTTTTCCCTGTATCTTAAGAGTTATTTACAGCAAACAGACTTTCTAAACTCCTTAAAATATTATTCTGAAAGTGTCGCTATGACATATTATTTTAAATAGAAATCTGTACAGATTCTTCTTCTGGGAAAAGCTATGAATCCTATTGTAATCAAATGGGTCAGTCCAATCTACGGTATCATTAGCATGACCATCAGAAGAGTTGGATTAACATGACTCAAACACTCTCATTTCACAAAGGAATGTTTCACTCATTACTGTGAAATGTGGGACACTTTCTTTCCTTTATCTGTTTCACATATCGTCTTCCAATGGCAGCAGAGCTACAGTAGCCCTGTCCCATATGTCCCACATACATTTTAATGATGTCATCTTACATCTCTTATGTTCATTAGCTTCAGATAAGGAATAGACCATACTGTACTCAATTTGCTACACTGCATTTGCCATATAATTACCACCTTATGTATGCTGTATTAATATCAGACAATGATCTTATATAACTGTTTGTGTGAGAAATATGACACGCAACTGATGATCTAGACTGGTATATATCTCTAACTCCAAACGGGTAGAGATTTCTCAGTGAATTATTGCTTCCACAGTAATTGGTTGTCTGCATTACTTCTAATCAATACATCAATATGCATTGTAACTGTTTTGCTTCACACAGGTAAATAGAGCTCAATGGGGATTGTTCCTCATCCAGTTACCACAAGATGGTGCTAGCTACATCCCTTATTTTTTACTCACGTGCAGTGTGTGTGTGTGTGTGTGTGTGTGTGTGTGTGTGTGTGTGTGTGTGTGTGTGTGTGTGTGTGTGTGTGTGTGTGTAAGGGGGGATCTATGGAACATTTGGTTCCTCTTTTGCTATTATCAAACCCACCCAGGGCTGAAACGCACTGGAGACTAACCGGGTGATTCTCATGAAGCCAGTTTTAAACATGTCTGCAAATTGAGTTACAAAACCATGATCCATCTGCAAAAATCAACTACCATTCTGAGGACTAAGATGTCTAGTTCTCAGCAAAGTGTGTTATTTTAAATACATTTTACACTTTCGCCTGAGTTTTGTAAATTTTCACCCCACATTCTCATTACTGAAATGCGTCCGGATTATGTTCTCGGGTCATTTCATACAATTTTACTTTTGAAAAACGTAACTTATTTTAATAAAACACAAAATATGTTGTTGTAGTTTGTCCATAAATCATAAAAATTGTATACTAGTTGATAATATTTATTATGTACAAACAGTGTCTGTGGACATCTCATTAGGCAACACTTTTTCAAGTTCCTGTAAAAACTCCAATCAGTTTTTTTACAAAGTTTTATTCATCCATGATGCATCATCTAGAGGAGTAGTAGAGGTTAAGTTAAGGAAACTAGGCGTATGTCGCGTGTCACTACTTCACAGGAGAGCTGTTTGAACATAAACTTTTTAAAATGCGTTTTTTGTCAGAAATGCCTTCTCGAACATATGAACTTTCATGTGCCTTTAAAACAAACTTGTATGCCATGCTGCAAATACAAATACCATTTTTAAATTATGAACCTAGTTGGTTTAGCCACAGAAAAAGTGAGCAACCTTCCCGCTAGCCATGATTGGCTGAGATAATAAGTGGGCTGGACATGCCGAGAGATGAGTTTGGATTGGTCTGCCATATAGCATGCTTCTGTCTATTTGAGCTGGTCAGTATGTCTAGGTAATCCTCTCTAATGCAGGCTTAATTTTTTTTTTATTGCGTAGTAAAACGGCATAAGCCTAATATCAAGGTAAAGTGTACTGTTAGCTAGCTAACGTTAGCTGACTGGCTCACTAGCTAACGTTAAGTGTATGCTCTCAAATTTCTGGAGGACCAAGTTTTTAAATCAGTGGAATTCGAGGATGATAGCTAAGGAGAAGGAGAAAACACCTCTCTCCGGATTAAATCTTCAAACCAAGGGCAACCATGGCAACCCGACAGGAGACGCGTCCATCCATGATATATACGGGTAAGATAGCCTAGCTAGCTACATTTTCAGACATTACACGTTTCTAATTTTGACAGAAAGTGGTTTCATTTCAAGTTAAAGTGTACTGTTAGCTAGCTAACGTTAGCTGGCTCGCTAGCTAACGGTATGTGTATGATCTTATTATTCGTATCTCATAGCCACTTGACTAGTTATAGCCTAATGTTAGTTAACTAACATTGAACCTGGTTGGTTAGCTACCTGCAGATTCATTCAGGGTAGTAACGTAAACTCACGTAAACGCGTACATCGCCTTGGTCCGTACAATTGCCCTTATTTTAGCGCCCCAAAAACGTAATACTTCCAGATCAACTGTAATGTCAATACCATTGTAAAGCACAATTTCTCCCCTTTCCAACAAAATGAATTACATGACCTAAACACTACCCGTTTCTGCATAATTCAAGCAGGCAATGAGCCCCGTCGGGTATTTTTTTAAATGGCGGGTGGGGAAGCGAAACTAATGCGTGATAGTGAGAAGGACAGATGTCATGTGGAAAATTGCTTTTTTCACTCGATCTGTCCAACTTATCACCTTATCGCCTCTAAAATGTAAATAAAACACTATAAAGAGTTTATATAATGTGTCATTACATACATATTTAAAGGTTTGTGTCGGGTTTTTAGGGAAGTGCTAAAGTGATCTTAGAAGTAAACAGCGAGTTTGAGAATGATGATCTCACCTTACCCCTGTCACTGTCCATTTCTTGTTTTTAAACGATGAGAGAAGTGCTACACCTGGTGGAGAGAGATTGTTAGACAGAAATAGTTGCTTTATGCGTCCTGTACGTTACGACATGACACGTCAAGATGTAACGGAGGGTCAGTTTTTTTAAACTTTTCTCCAATACTATAGAGCCATTACCATGTCGATCAACGCTTGAATAGAAACCTAGTTCACACCCCCGATTTTGAAGTCAACACAGTCGCTACAGTCCCATTAGTTTTCTTTGTAGCCTCGTTTGAATGTCGCGGTTATGCACATTTGTACGGAATGGGGTGAGTTTACGTTAACGTCATGAGTTGGCATTATGATTCATTGTTTACCTAGCTAGCTAGCTAGCTACATGTCTTAACAAAAGACTCTCGTTTGAGTGTGCCAGAGAGCAGAATAACTGATGAATTTACGAACGCTGAACAGCCGTTGAATATGGCCGGTGTCAGTAAACATCGGCAAAAAAGCATCATTAAATTGTTGCCACCAGCACAGTTACAGTCACCAACGATCTGAATAACATGAAAACAGCCTAACCAGCTCTGCTAGAGTGAATCAAATGGTCAGAGTGGGGTGTTCTCTCATTTTGTCTGGAAGTAGCTAGCAAGCTAGCCAATGTTACCCAGTTAGCTTGGGTGCTTGACTGCCGTTGTGAGGTTAAAACGTTCGGATCAACCCTACTCATCGGCCAGAACTTCCAGTGTGTGCTCTGAACGCTCCGAGAGTGAAATATACAAACGGACAATCTGACAGCACAGTTGCAGTCACCAACGCTCTGCATAACATAACAGCCTAACCAGCTCTGCTAGGGCAAGTAATGTTCAGTGAGCTGTTCTCTCATTTGTGTCTGGAAGTAGCTGTGGGTGCTTGACTGCTGTTGTTTGTACAGAATGCTTGGATCAACACTTAAAGAGATGGGTGGGGCTAAAGCTTAAGGGGGTGTGAATGATGCTGAATGGGTGTAGACAAAGAAGAGCTCTCCAGTAGCAGTACCAAAACATTAAAAGTCAATTTTCTAAAAAGTGAGTTTACAAGTTTATCAACTTTCAAAGCAAAATTAATTTCCCATTATTCCTGTAGCGTATGATATACAATTTTGTAGCTCTGAGTCTCTACTTTAATCCAATATAAAAAACACAATTTCAAATAAGACTGACTTGAGCCGGTCGGTCACATATGCCTTCAGAATGAAGTTTTATTCTCAAACACCCCTTTTACCCCACTTGACCTTCTCATTACCGAAACAGCTAAAAAGCTCAAATTAGGGAAAAGGTCTGGTTTAATTTTATTATGTTTTATAATTTAATTTTACATATTTGTCTTTTCAGTGTTATGTTTAACTCAGGCCTTTTCATTAGAGGAGCAATGTTAAAAAATATATTAGAAATTGATTTGGGTATTCCTTTTTTGGAATGTTGCGGTAATGAGAATTTTGTGGAAATTGTGATAAAATGCATAATGTGATCAAAAAAACATAATAATCATTATGAAATAAAAGGTAATAAGGAATGAAAAGAAGGCTACGTCAGACATTGGGGTCCTTTGTACAGGTGAAGTTCATGAGTACATAACTACACATAAATACAATGAAGTACATACTGTAAGTACAGTCTTACCAAATACATTTGCGGACAATGATAATGATGCATTGGATTTATACAAGCACTTGCCAGGTTCTCAAGGTACTTCACAATGTGTCAGGGGGGAGATCACTCAGGCAATGTGATGCATGTGGTTTATTGGGGGTATGCACATAACAGATATTCTGGTCACAATTCTGATTTCATCCATTGCCACAGAGCACCTGCCTAGAAAGAGGAAGAGGAAAATAGAATGAAAGGGAGAGAGAGGGAGAGAGATGTGCAGGTAGAGAGAAAAATAAAGAGAAATGGAGGAAAGACAAGAAGGGATAGAGATAGATAAAGAGACAGAGAAAGAGAGGGGGCAGGGCAAAGAGTGGGAGATAGAAGTGTGAGTAGAGGGATTATCAGTCTTACCCATGCAGGGCCTTCTCTCCGAACCAGTCTCCTTTCTCCATGCTGCGGAGGTAGACAGGATCCCCGCTGGGCTTGTCTTCCCTGGTCACATTCACCTGGACAAAGGGGTGGGGTGCCACTTTAAATCCATAAGGGGGGAGTGAGCAGTTATACATTCTGAGAGAAGGGACCTATGGGACCATGAGCTGCACTGTAAGTACCTCAAACCCTTCTGTAATGGACATTTCTGTAACTGTATGGTTGACTAATCACTACATTATTCAACATCAAAGTGAGGTTAATGCAGAGCAGGGGTGATGGACATATCTGTGCATGCTAAATCTTTGTACATCTTTGATGGACATATTGGTGCTATGGTCTGTGAGGAACCACTAACCAGGTCATTAGCTAGCTGACAACTGAGCGATGGAGGTCCAGCAGAAATGGCCAAAGTGAAGATATAGAAGGTCGTTTGACTTAATTAAGGCTTCTATCTTCATTCATTAGAAGGTTCTATTCCGGTATGACATCACATCCACCAGAAATACATAGCTAAATCTGAGGGAAAGAGTGATAATTCAACTTTTAATATGATCTGGAAGACAAAAAGGGAAAGAAAGACCCAGGAAAAGAAACAAAGAGAGAGAGAGAGAGAGAGAGAGAGAGAGAGAGAGAGAGAGAGAGAGAGAGGTTTGTTCCACTAGTTGAGACAGATGGATACTGTACATCTTGATAATTTGAATGGGGTAAATCGTTGACCTTATTTGGCTTCCTGGCTGGGACAGAAGGTAACATGTCTGGCTGAGAGCCCTATATCAATAATGTTGATGATGATGAGGGTCTCACCATTCCCTTACTGACAATGAAGAAGGTGTCTCCCGTGGCTCCCTGTCTGACGATGTACTCTCCATCCTCATAGTGTGTCTGGAACCAAAGAGGAGAAGATAAGTGAGAAGGATGAGTCACCCAGGCACCTCTGTCTAATACCCACTTCACCCCAGGGTGAGACACCTTGAACACGTTGCATTGGTGAAAAGGTTTTCCCTCAGTATTGTATCTTAGTTGGGGTGCATAGTCCCCTGAAGCAACAATCTTTTGAAAGCACACACACATTCACACACATATAAGCACATAGGCACAGCCGCACGTGTATGTGCACGCACGCGCACGCACACATGCACGCTCCATATTCTTCACACTCTCATTTCCTGTGTTTTCTCTTGATTTGAAAGCCTCTCCTTGAACCTCATACACACACAGTGTGTTAACCTGTAAAGACAGGATTATGTGTAACACATTGCCATTTATCCAGGAAAAGATGGTTGAATGTGGTATGTGAGAGTGAGTATCGGGCCTTTGTAAGACAAAGCTGTGACATTTAACTTGTAGAGGGCTCAGCCGATCAATACACTGTGACCAATGTGCCACACCAGACCAACTAAACACACTGCCCATGGAAACAGATGCTGACCTTTGTATATTATGGTCATCCAATCTCAAAACATAGAGGTTACATTGTCTTCTTGTTGTTCAGTCTAGCAGTCAAATCCTGGGTGGTGTTCTAGCGACCTGCCCCAATATACCTGTTAGCAACAGGGTTTAGATGTGTGCGTTTTTTTCCTCGTCCATCTAGACACACTATCCCATAATGAAAAGCCAAAACAGGTTTTTAGAAATGTTAGCAAATTTATAAAAAAAATCCCAAACTGAAATATCACATTTACATAAGTATTCAGACCATTTACTCTGTACTTTGTTGAAGCATCATTGGCAGCGATGACAGCCTCGAGTCTTCTTGTGTAACCATCTGCGCTGAAGGACGGGAAGCAAGTTCAGGGAGTGAGTGTTTTAATAAAAATAAATGGAACATAATACAAAACAAGAACCTCGAACAACGCACAGACATGAAACAGAAAAAATGACGTCTGGGGAAAGAAGTAAAGGAAGTGACATATATAGGGCAGGTAATCATGGAAGTGATGGAGTCTGACGACGCACAGGTGCGCATAACGATGGAGACAGGTGTGCGCCATAACGAGCAGCCTGGTGACCTAGAGGCCGGAGAGGGAGCACACTTGACAGTACCCCCTCCCCGACATGCGGCTCCAGCCGCAGGAAGCCGACCAAAATGAAGATCCCGGGAAACAGGAGCGGACCGGTCACCTCTGCAGAGGTGCAGGAAACCCGTCAATCTGGCTGAGACGCAGGAGCATGGCAACCTCGAGCGCCGGAGAGAAAACATAACTGACGGTCCCCCTCCCCGGCGCGTTGGGCACTAGCCGCAGGACACCAACCCAAGGGACGATCCCGGGGATCAGGAGCGGACTGGTCACCCCCGCTGAAGCGCGGGAACCTGCCGCCGGCTGGGATGCAGGAACCTGACAGACCGGCTGAGGCAGGGGAGCCTGGCGATCCGGTTGAGGCATGAGAGCCTGACAAGAGTGGAAGCAGGGGAGCCTGTCGATCCGGCTGAGGTATGAAAGCCTGTAACGGCTCCAGAACCCACGTCATTCCCACTGACACAAAAAAATAAAAAATAACACTCCCTGATGCTTCCCTTGGGTGAGGCGTCATTCTGTAACGATGTGTGCTGAGAGTCAGGAAGCAACTTCAGGGAGTGAGTGTTTTAATAAAAATAAACGGAACATAATACAAAACAAGAACCTCGAACAACGCACAGACATGAAACAGAAACAATGACGTCTGGGGAAAGAACCAAAGGAAGTGACATACAGTGGGGAGAACAAGTATTTGATACACTGCCGATTTTGCAGGTTTTCCTACTTACAAAGCATGTAGAGGTCTGTAATTTTTATCATAGGTACACTTCAACTGTGAGAGACAGAATCTAAAACAGAAATCCAGAAAATCACATTGTATGATTTTTAAGTAATTAATTTGCATTTTATTGCATGACATAAGTATTTGATACATCAGAAAAGCAGAACTTCATATTTGGTACAGAAACCTTTGTTTACAATTACAGAGATCATACGTTTCCTGTAGTTCTTGACCAGGTTTGCACACACTGCAGCAGGGGTTTTTGGCCCACTCCTCCATACAGACCTTCTCCGGATCCGTTAGGTTTCGGGGCTGTCGCTGGGCAATACGGACTTTCAGCTCCCTCCAAAGATTTTCTATTGGGTTCAGGTCTGGAGACTGGCTAGGCCACTCCAGTACCTTGAGATGCTTCTTACGGAGCCACTCCTTAGTTGCCCTGGCTGTATGTTTCGGGTCGTTGTCATGCTGGAAGACCCAGTCACGACCCATCTTCAATGCTCTTACTGAGGGAAGGAGGTTGTTGGCCAAGATCTCGCGATACATGGCCCCATCCATCCTCCCCTCAATACGGTGCAGTCATCCTGTCCCCTTTGCAGAAAAGCATCCCCAAAGAATGATGTTTCTACCTCCATGCTTCACGGTTGGGATGGTGTTCTTGGGGTTGTACTCATCCTTCTTCTTCCTCCAAACAGGGCGAGTGGAGTTTAGACCAAAAAGCTATATTTTTGTCTCATCAGACCACATGACCTTCTTCCATTCCTCCTCTCGATCATCCAGATGGTCATTGGCAAACTTCAGACGGGCCTGGACATGCGCTGGCTTGAGCAGGGGGACCTTGCATGCGCTGCAGGATTTTAATCCATGACGGCGTAGTGTGTTACTAATGGTTTTCTTTGAGACTGTGGTCCCAGCTCTCTTCAGGTCATTGACCAGGTCCTGCCGTGTAGTTCTGGGCTGATCCCTCACCTTCCTCATGATCATTGATGCCCCACGAGTTGAGATCTTGCATGGAGCCCCAGACCGAGGGTGATTGACCGTCGTCTTGAACTTCTTCCATTTTCTAATAATTGCGCCAACAATTGTTGTCTTCTCACCAAGCTGCTTGCCTATTGTCCTGTAGCCCATCCCAGCCTTGTCTACAATTTTATCCCTGATGTCCTTACACAGCTCTCTGGTCTTGGCCATTGTGGAGAGGTTGGAGTCTGTTTGATTGAGTGTGTGGACAGGTGTCTTTTATACAGGTAACGAGTTCAAACAGGTGCAGTTAATACAGGTAATGAGTGGAGAACAGGAGGGCTTCTTAAAGAACAACTAACAGGTCTGTGAGAGCCGGAATTCTTACTGGTTGGTAGGTAATCAAATACTTATGTCATGCAATAAAATGCAAATTAATTACTTAAAAATCATACAATGTGATTTTCTGGATTTTTGTTTTAGATTCCGTCTCTCACAGTTGAAGTGTACCTATGATAAAAAATGACAGACCTCTACATGCTTTGTAAGTAGGAAAACCTGCAAAATCGGCAGTGTATCAAATACTTGTTCTCCCCACTGTATATAGGGCAGGTAATCATGGAAGTGATGGAGTCTGACGACGCACAGGTGCGCATAACGATGGAGACAGGTGTACGCCATAACGAGCAGCCTGGTGAACTAGAAGCCGGAGAGGGAGCACACGTGACATCTTGTGTATGACGCTACAAGCTTGGCATACCTGTATTTGTTGAGTTTCTCCCATGCTTCTCCGCAGATCCTCTCAAGCTCTTTCAGGTTGGATGGGGAGCATCACTGCACAGCTATTTTCAGTTCTCTCCAGAGATGTTTGATCGGGTTCAAGTCCCGGGCTCTTGCTGGGCAATTCAAGGACATTCAGAGACTTGTCCCAAACCCACCCAAGGATTGTCTTGGCTGTGTGCTTAGGGTTGTTGTCCTGTTGGAAAGTGAACCTTCATCCCAGTCTGAGGTCCTGAGCACTTTGTATTGGGTTTTCATCAAGGATCTCTCAGTGCTTTGCTCCATTCATCTTTCCCTCGATCCTGACTAGTCTACCAGTCCCTGCAGCTGAAAAACATCCCCACAGAATGATGCTGCCACCACCATGCTTCACCGTAGGGTTGGTGCCAGGTTTTCTCCAGACGGGACGCTTGGCATTCAGGCCAAATAGTTCAATCTTGGTTTCATCAGACAAAAGAATCTTGTTTCTCAAGGTCTGAGAGTCTTTAGGTGCCTTTTGGCCAACACCAAGTGGGCTGTCATGTGCCTTTTACTGAGGAGTGTCTGGCCACTCTACCATAAAGGCCTGATTGGTGGAGTGCTGCAGAGATGGTTGTCCTTCTCGAAGGTTCTCCCATCTCCACAGAGGAACTGGAACTCTGTCAGAGTGACCATCACCTCCCTGACCAAGGCCCTTCTCCCTTGATTGCTCAGTATGTCCGGGCAGCCAGCCCTAGGAATAGTTTTGGTGGTGCCAAACTTCTTCCATACAAGAATGATGGAGGTCACAGTGTTCTTGGGGACCTTCAATGCTGCAGACATTTTTTTGTACCCTTCCCCAGATCTGTGCCTTGACAAAATCCTGTCTTGGAGCTCTACGGACAATTCCTTTGACCTCATGGCTAGATTCTTGCACTGTCAACTGTGAGACCTTATATAGACAGGTGTATGCCTTTACAAATCATGTCCAATCAAGTTGTAAAAACATCTCAAGGATGCACCTGAGCTCAATTTCAAGTCTCATAGCAAAGGGTCTGAATACTTATGTAAATAAGGTATTTCTATTTTTTTTATTTTATAAATTTGCAAACATCTATAAAAACCTGTTTTCACTTTGTCATTATGGGGTATTTCCACAAAATGTGGAAAAAGGAAGAGGTCTGAATACTTTCCGAATGCACTGTATGTCTCAGTCTATCTCAGACAAATCAATAAGACAGCACCTGATTGACATTAGAATGAACAGTACTTTGGTGAATACAACATAGTATTGAATGGCACAGAGGGGCTCTCACAAACATAATGTTAACATGTTATTTTGGTTTGTGTTTGGCAGTCAGTGTATGTCCCAAGCATTAGTCAGATGGTCTGTTCTTTTTTAAATGCATTGATTCATTTTACGAGTGCAGTCACAAAGGTTCTCATTTTCTACGACAAGGCAAGCGATATACAAACATTGAATAACATGCAAAAACAATAGTATAGCTTTAAAATGAACTTTAACTTTTAGTTGGTACTCATCCCGGATCCGGGAGCACCCCCCACAGTAAAAAAGCTGACTAGCATAGCCTAGCATAGCGTCACAAGTAAATACAAGCATCTAAATATCATTAAATCACAAGTCCAAGACACCAGATGAAAGATACAGATCTTGTGAATCCAGCCATCATTTCTGATTTTTAAAATGTTTTACAGGGAAGACACAATATGTAAATCTATTAGCTAACCACGATAGCAAAAGACACAACTTTTTTTTCTCCACCATTTTTTTCCTGCATGGGCAGCTATCACAATTTCGACTAAATAAAGATATATATAGCCACTAACCAAGAAACAACTTCATAAGATGACAGTCTGATAACATATTTATGGTATAGGATAAGTTTTTTTAGAAAAATGTGCATTTGTCAGGTATAAATCACATTTCTACATTGCAGCTGCAATCTGAAATAGCGTTGGAAGCAGCCGGAATAATTACAGAGACCGACGTCAATTACCAAAATACTCATCCTAAACATTTCTGAAAAATACACAGCATACAGCAATCGAAAGACACAGATCTTGTGAATCCAGACAATGTTTCAGATTTTCTAAGTGTTTTACAGGGAAGACACAATATGTAAATCTATTAGCTAACCACGATAGCAAAAGACACCACTTTTTTTCTCCACCATTTTTTTCCTGCATCAGTAGCTATCACTAATTCGACTAAATAAAGATATATATAGCCACTAACCAAGAAACAACTTCATAAGATGACAGTCTGATAACATATTCATGGTATAGGATAGTTTTTTTTTGAAAAATGTGCATATTTCAGGTATAAATCACATTTCTACATTGCAGCTGCAATCTGAAATAGCGTTGGAAGCAGCCGGAATAATTACAGAGACCGACGTCAATTACCAAAATACTCATCCTAAAACATTTCTGAAAAATACACAGCATACAGCAATCGAAAGACACAGATCTTGTGAATCCAGGCAATGTTTCAGATTTTCTAAGTGTTTTACAGCGAAAACACAATATATCGTTATATTAGCATACCACATGAGCTAACATCACCCAGCATTGAATCAAGCCAAAAGGGTCGATAACGTTATCGCCACCAAAATATATTAATTTTTTCACTAACCTTCTCAGAATTCTTCAGATGACAGTCCTGTAACATCATATTACACAATGCATATAGAGTTTGTTCGAAAATGTGCATATTTAGCATCAAAAATCTTGGTTATGCAATGTAATCTGTCAAAACATGGCATGCATTCGGGCCGGCGCCATCTTGGAAAGGCACCTATGATTACGATTATTTATCGATTAGATTGACTAAAAAAATACAGGTTGGACAGCTAATGAAAGATGCATTGGTTATTAATGCAACCGCTGATTTAGATTTTTAAAATTAACGTTACAAGACATACATTGTGAGTTACAGCCAGACTAGTGCCGCAAAAAATGGCCGACAACTGCGTTTAAATTTTTCCACATAAATACGGAATAAAATCATAAATAACTCTTACTTTTGGACGAGCTTCCATCAGTATCTTGGGCAATGTGTCCTTTGTCCAAAAGTATCGTTGCTTTGTTGTAAAACGACCTCCTCAACTTCAGAACTAGCAGCTAACGATAGCTTCACGGCACACACATGCCCAAATCGTCAAACGCAATACTAAGGAAATTCAGAAAAATAGCAATATACTCGCATGAACTGATATAAATCGGTTTCAAATAACTTCGTTATGATGTTTCTAACACCTATATCGAACTAAATCACAGACGGATAGATCTCTGATCAATAACGAGAGCTTTTGAGCATGCGATTCTGATGTCCTCCCTTGCGTCCTGGCGAGCGTCAAAAGGAAGGGTCATCTCACTCCACTCCCTTTTATAAACTCTGACAAACACCTAGAGACACCATTCCACTTCTCATTGGTTACTGACATCCAGGGGAAGGCGGGTGCAGTTCATGTCAAGCCATAGGGCACACACAGAGTTTTCAACTGATCCGAGATCAGAGACTATTTTTCAGAGCTTCGCATGTCCTGTCATGAGTTTCGCTGTAGAAAGAGTTCTGGTTCACCCACAGACATAATTCAAACGGTTTTAGAAACTAGAGATTGTTTTCTATCCAATAGTAATAATAATATGCATATTGTACGAGCAAGAATTGAGTATGAGGCAGTTTAATTTGGAGACGATAAATGCTAACGTTGAAACAGCACCCCCTATATTGAGAAAAGTTAATGATTGTGTGTCATGTATTCATTCTCTTGAAAGAGAGGTCAATATTTATGTTGAAAGAAACGGAATGGAATAGGAAAAACCTTAAGTTGTAGAGAGTGCATAGATTTTCATAGTTTAGCATAATTGATAGATTTTTCTGTCCTTGTGAAGTGAACACTTTATGGCCAAAATTGGGACCACTTCCTGGTCATTATCTGAACACACACACACACAGAAATGCAAATGCTACAGGCTTCTAAAAGCCTGCAGCACAAAATAAATGTAAAAAGCAGTGTGCAGCCAAAGTAAAACTGGAGAACATATCAAAGGGAAAAGGATAACACATAGTATAAATGGAGCTCAGAAGTGTAGTGCCAAAAAAATCATTGCTATTGCAATGTCAAAAGAAAACATATAACCTTTTACAAAACCACCAGAAGTCTGAAATAATTCAGAGAGGAAACCTAAACAAAAAAGGTAAACCAGAGAACCGGTACAATATATACATTCCTCTGGGCAAAAGTGGTGATCTGACCATCTTTTGACTGGTGAGATTCCTTCAAGAATTTCAATTAGTCCTTCAAGAATTTCAATTATATTTCAATTGTATGTGTTGTCAGATCACATACAAGTACATCAACACCATACCCAGTTGCTCAGAACTCTCAAACCTCCTCTGCCTTCAGCATAGCAAGAACATCCTCAACCCGTAGGCATCCATTATCCATTCACGCAATGCACTTTTGTTTCCATAGAAATGTGTATCCTTGGCGAACACATTTGTGTACATAAATGGCTTTCAACGGAGGACCTACCTCCTCAAGGACATCAGCCAGCTTGCTTAGTATCTCCTCCGGAAGTTCATGGAACGTTGGAACACTGCAGGAAGAAAAGAGTCAGGAAGTCAAGGAAGAATAGGGATCCACAATGCTACAGGGCATTGACGCTAATAGACATATACACTGAGTATACAAAACATGACATAGACTGACCAGGTGAATCCAGGTGAAAGCTATGATCCCATACTGATGTCACCAGTTAAACCCATTCAATCAGTCTAGATGAAGGGTAAAAGATTTAAACGCCTTTGAATGGGCTATGGTAGTAGGTGCTAGGCGCACCGGGTTTGAGTGTCATGAACTGCAACGGTGCTGGGTTTTTCACGCTCAACAGTTTCCAGTGTGTATCTAGAATGGTCTACCACCCAAAAGACATCCAGCCAACTTGACAAAACTGTGGGAAGAATTGGAGTCAACAAGGGCCAGCATCCCTGTAGAATCCATGCCCTGACGAAATGAGGCTGTTCTGAGGGCAAAAGTGGGTGCAACTCAATAATATTAGGAAGGTGTTGCTAATGTTTTGTACACTCAGTATACATTGAACAGAAGGTCATGTAATATCGGCAGCTACAGTCAATAGGTTAGCCTGAATAGAGTTTCTGTTATTACACTCGCTCAGTTTTCTTAACGTTGGTGAAAGTATAATCCAGAAATGAACCTATATAAATACACTACACATATACTATGTGTGGTATTCTGTATGCGTACACACACACACACACACACACACACACACACACACACACACACACACACACACACACACACACACACACACACACACACACACACACACACACACACACACACACACTCTGAGGTTGAAGAGGCTTGATGTTTGTTCTGTGCGTTTCCTTGCAGTCCTCTGAATCCTAAATCCTATCTGCTCGTTATCGACATGGACTAAAGAAAACTGGCCAATGTTTATCAGAGGGGAGAGAAAAATAGCACCCAGGCATTGGAACAAAGGCTTTTATCTCTCCATATCATCTCTCTGTTTCTCCATCTCCAACTCCCTCTCGTTTTCCATGCTTTATTAAAGTAATCTGAACCATCTCGCCCCAGCACTGACTCCTGGTGCTGGGACCCTGGCCAGAAAATGGCTTGTCAGATAGCTCCCTACTATGGGAAACATATGTGACTTTAGGCCCCGAGCCGTGAAACAATTCCGGCAAACAAAAAGCCTCTGTTATGGAAAGTTCTGCATCTAACGACTTAATTGGGTTGTAATAAAATGGTACATTTGATCATCATGTTGTTAGGTTCAAAACTGTTAAAGTGGAATAGGATGGTGTTTACATGTGTCTTTGTGTGTGTGTGAGGGTTTGCATGCACGTGGCTTAGACTCCAGTCTTCTAAAATGGGACTGTGAACCATCTGAACTCGAGTGCCACAGTCCCGCTGATTTTCATTCCCCCCGGCCCTTAATTGATCAATTAAGCTAATTGATTTGCTGGAAAGTGGGTTACCCAGGTGTTATCAATCTCTAATTGAATGGCAACGATGAAAAAGGGTAGGGGTCAATTAAAGGAAGTAAACTGAAATGCCACCTATGTTCAACAATTTCTCCATAAACTGAAAAGGAAGCTAATTATTATTTTTTGAATTCTATTTTTCACTTCCAAATCACTTCCTGAATTGACTGACTTCAATTCTAATTGGCAAAAACCCTGGATGAAAAGCAGCCGTCACTCCAGGACCAGAACTACACCCTCCTGCTAACAAACTAGAACTTCTTGGCTCCTGGACCCTGTCAGCTCAGATAATCCCTACCATTGTGTGGCTGAGTTGTCGTAGTGCTGCTGCAAATGTACATTGTCCCAGGGGCGTTGGCAGTCATGATTTAAGTAACCTAATTTAACTCCGCTGAATGCCTCTGTCAATCATACGCTGTAATCATGTGCCTAAGAACCTATACTGTTCGCACTGAGGCGGTATGCCCCAGTAGGAGGTCCATTTGGGGGCAACTCACCCTGCACTGCATCAGCTCAAACATAAATATCACTGTCATTTCTACCTCTGATAAGCCTCCCAGTAAAATCTAATCAAATCAAACTTTATTTGTCACATGCGCTGAATACAACAAGTGTACACCTTACAGT
Source organism: Salvelinus alpinus (assembly GCF_045679555.1). Taxonomy (NCBI): domain Eukaryota; kingdom Metazoa; phylum Chordata; class Actinopteri; order Salmoniformes; family Salmonidae; genus Salvelinus; species Salvelinus alpinus. Next base: position 18,118,449 of record NC_092117.1, read on the forward strand.
GAAATGCTTACTTTCAAGCCCTTAACCAACAGTTCAGTTCAAGAAGAGTTAAGAAAAGATTTACCCAATAAACTAAAGTAAAAGATAAGGTAATTTGTACATGTAGGTAGGGGTGAAGTGACTATGCATAGATAATAAACAGTGAGTAGCAGCATTGTACAAAACAAATGGGGGGGGGGGGTCAATGTAATAGTCCGGTGGCCATTTGATCAATTGTTCAGCAGTCTTATGGCTTGGGGGTAGAAGCTGTTAAAGAGCCTTTTGCTCCTAGACTTGGCACTCCGGTAAGGCTTGCAGTGCGGTAGCAGAGAAAACAGTCTATGACTTGGGTGACTGGAGTCTCTGACAATTTTACTGGCTTTCCTCTGACACCGCCTATTATATAGGTTCTGGATGGCAGGAAGCGTGGCCCCAGTGATGTACTGGGCCGTACGCACTGCAAAGCAATACAAACTATCAAAAATTCCAGGAAAGTGCTAAAAATAGCCCACATTAACTTCTTTGGGACTGGGGGGCAGTATTGAGCAGCTTGGATGAATAAGGTGCCCAGAGTAAACTGCCTGCTACTCATGCCCAGAAGCTAGAATATGCAAATAATTAGTAGATTTGGATAGAAAATACTCTGAAGTTTCTAAAACTGTTTGAATGATGTCTGTGAGTATAACAGAACTCATATGGCAAGCAAAAACCTGAGAAAAAATCCAACCAGGAAGTGGGAAATCTGAGGTTGGTAGTTTTTCAAGTCATACTCCCACGGCTGTGCCCAGGCTCCTTTGCTGTCCAAAATTTCCTCCCATGTCCAGGAGTCCGTGTTCCCACGCTGCTTGGTCCTTTGTTGGTGGGTGATTCTGTAACGATTTTCCTCCTCTTCAGACGAGGAGTATGAAGGATCGGACCAATACGCAGCGTGGTAAGTGTCCATGATAGTTTAAAACCTGATGAGGACAGGGGGTGCTGTTTTCACTTTTGGGGAAAATCGTATCCAATTTAAACGGCCTCGTACTCAATTCTTGCTCGTACAATATGCATATTATTATTACTATTGGATAGAAAACACTCTCTAGTTTCTAAAACCGTTTGAATTTTGTCTGTGGGTAAAACACAACTCATTTGGCAGCACACTTTGTGACCAGGAAGTGGAAAGTCTGAAATCTATCTTCTGTTCAAGTGACTGCCTATAAATGGGCATGAGACGTATGACTATACGTGCACGTCATACACCTTCACCCGGATGTCAAGAGGAAGTGAGAGGAAAAATGAGTTGATTATCTCTGTCTGATGTTGAATAAACCATCTTGGAACAACGTGTCCCCCATTTTCTGTTGTCTGTAAGGCGCGTGGGGGGACCTGTTATTGCCTACTGGAAACCTGTCGTGATGGGCGAATATGAGCTCCGGCTTTGAATTTATTTGATACATGTTACAATATCATCCTAAAGTATGTTTTTTCAATATAGATTCATTAGATTATTGAACGTTATTCGGGACGTTCGGCGTGTTGCGTTGTTCGACTTTGTTGACGTTGGAGAGCTTAGCGCTGCATGGCCAGTGTGCTTGCTAATTCAAGAGGGAAAGAGTTCGTTCTGAATCCAAGCAACGACGGTTCTGGACAAAGGACCCCTTATACAACATTCTGATAGAATATCAGCAAAAGTAGGAACCATTTTGTGATGCTATTTCATATATCTGTCGAACTGTGTACTAGTAGCTTTGCGCTCAGGTTTTGGTTATTCCCTTACCATAACTAAGTCTTATGTCGTAATGAAGATATTTTTAGAATTCTAACACTGCGATTGCATTAAGAACTAATGGATCTATCGTTTCCTATACAACATGTATTTTTTTGTAATGTTTATGAATAGCTATTTGGTCAGAATAGGTGAGAGTCTAATAGAAATATCTGCACATTCTGGGAAAAAGATGCTACGTTAGCACGTTATGCTACGTTATGCTACGTTGTATAACCACGGATTTCAGCTCTAAATATGCACATTTTCGAACAAAACATAAGTGTATGTATAACCTGATGTTACAGGACTGTCATCTGAGGAAGGTTTATGAAGGTTAGTGAAATGTAATATCTTTTGCTGGTTTATTCGCTAACGCTAACGTGCCTATTGCTATCGCTAACGTGCCTTGATGAATGAATGCGGTAGTGTGGTAGGCTATTGTAGTAAGCTAATATAATGCTATATTGTGTTTTCGCTGTAAAACACTTAGAAAATCTGAAATATTGGCTGTATTCACAAGATCTTTGTCTTTCATTTTCTATACACCATGTATTTTTCAGAAATGTTTTATGATGAGTATTTCGGTATGTCACGTTGGTGTCTGTAATTATTCTGGCTGCTTTCGGTGCAATTTCTGATTGTAGCCGCAATGTAAACTATGATTTATACCTGAAATATGCACATTTTTCGAACAAAACATAGATTTATTGTATAACATGTTATAAGACTGTCATCTGATTAAGTTGTTTCTTGGTTTCTTTGGTTTGTTCTAGGTTAGTTTGGTTGATTTTGTGCATGCTACCTGTGCTGTGAAAAAAAATTCTGTGCTTTTTTCTATTTGTTGGTGAGCTAACATAAATATATATTGTGTTTTCCCTGTAAAACATTTTAAAAAATCGGACATGTTGGCTGGATTCACAAGATGTGTATCTTTCATTAGCTGTATTGGACTTGTTAATGTGTGAAAGTTAAATATTTCTAAAAAAATATTTTTTGAATTTCCCGCTCTGCCTTTTCAGTGGAATGTGGGAGACAGGTATGTGGGAGACCTGTCCTAGACAGGTTAACTTTTACTGCCTCAGAAACCCGGATCCGGGAGCACCCCCCACCCCCCACACACTGATTAGCATAGATAGCATAGCTTCAGAAGTAGATAGTAGCATCTAAATATCATTAAATCACAAGTCCAAGACACCAGATGAAAGATACAGATCTTGTGAATAAAGCCACCATTTCAGATTTTTAAAATGTTTTACAGGGAAGACAAAATATGTAAATCTATTAGCTAAACACGTTAGCAAAATACACCACTATTCTAACTCCATCAGTTTCTTACTCCTTCAGGTGCTATCACCAATTCGGCTCAACTAAGATATTGATAGCCAATAACCTATAAAAAAAACCATCAGATGACAGTCTGATAACATATTCATGGTATAGGATAGTTTTTGTTAGAAAAAAGTGCATATTTCAGGTAGAAATCACAGTTTACAATTGCACCGACCATCACAAATCCACTAGAATTACTAGATAGAGCAACGTGTATGACCAATTTACTCATCATAAAACATTTCATAAGAATAGACAAAACATAGCAATGGAAAGACCCAGATCTTGTGATTCCAGACAATATTTCAGATTTTCTAAGCGTTTTACAGCGAAAACACAATAAATCGATAAGTTAGCATACTACATGTGAAAACGTTACCAGAGCATCGATTCCAGCCAAAGAGCGCTATAACGTAATCACCGCCAAAAGATATTAATTTTTTCACTAACCTTCTCAGAATTCTTCCGATGACACTCCTGTAACATCATTTTACAACATACATATACAGTTTGTTCGAAAAGGTGCATATTTAGCCATACAAAACCGTGGTTACACAATGAAAATACTAGGAAATCAAGCCTCAATATGTCTGACGTCATCTATCAGAGTGATCTAGTTTAATTAAAAGCTAATCATATACTTGACTAAAAAATACAGGGTTGACAGGAATCGAAAGACAAATTAGTTCTTAATGCAACCGCTGATTTACATTTTTAAAATTATCCTTACTTTTCAATACAGGGTTGGCCAAGTGAAGCTATACAAAACAAAATGGCGATATATGCGTTTAAAATATTTCGACAGAAACACGGTTTATCATATTAAATATTGCTTACTTTGAGCTGATCTTCCATCATATTCTTGGGCAATGTATCCTTTCTATGTTATAAACGTCTTTTGGTCGATAGATGTCCTCTGTCCTTCGAAATGTCCATCACCAACGACCGACACCCTAAAGCGTGTCCAAACTTTCAGAGTGCACGACAAAGAAATTCCTCAAAATCGCACTAAACGGATATAAATTGATATAAAACGGTTAAAATTCACTACATTATGATGTTTTTAACAACTATAACGACTGAAAACATGACCGGAGAAATACTGCTGGTTAGAAAACGATTTGGAACGAGGCAGGTCCGATGGCCTTCACGCTTGAGGCGCACGTTGAGAAAGAGGGGTCTCTGTACATTTTTGTCATTTATAATGGCTGTGAACGTCCCATCGACTTCATTGAAAACGTGATGACGTACAGACACCCAGAGGAAGACGTAGGTAGTGTCGGTTTCTTCATAGCATTCACTGTGGCCTTATAAACAGACCCCAGATCAGAGGTAAAAATTTCTGAAATCTGAACCCTGTCATGAAAAGTGCTGTAGAAATTGTTCTGTACCACTCAGAGACAAAATTTCAACTCCTATAGAAACTATAGACTGTTTTCTATCCAATAATAACAATAATATGCATATTGTACGATCAAGAATTGAGTACGAGGCAGTTTAATTTGGAAATGTAAAAAAAAAAATAATGCTAACAGCTCCCCCTATTGACAAAAGGTTAATAAAACTGAACACGACAAAATACAAAAATAACAAAGTGAATGATAATGAAAACCGAAACAGTCCTGAAATGTGAAACAAACACTAACACAGGAAACAACCACCCACAAACACAGGTGGGAACAGGCTACCTAAATATGATTCTCAATCAGAGACAATGAAAGACAGCTGCCTCTGATTGAGAACCAAGGCCAAACACACAGAAATACAACACAAGGACAACATAGAACACCAGACATAGAATGCCCACCCAAACTCACGCCCTGACCAACCAAAACAGAGACATAAAAAGGATCTCTAAGGTCAGGACGTGACACATTGTCTATCCAATATACAGTGTCTATGGGGTCATATTGCACTTCCTACGGCTTCCACTAGATGTCAACAGTCTCTTGAACCTTGTTTCAGGCTTCTACTGTGAAGGGGGAGCGAATAAGAGCTGTTTGAGTCAGGGGTCTGGCAGAATGCCATGAGCTAAGTCAGGCGCACGGCCGTGAGAGTTAGCTGCGTTCCTTTTCATTTCTAAAGACAAAGGAATTGTCCGGTTGAAACATTATTGAAGATTTATGATAAAAACATCCTAAAGATTGATTCTATACATCGTTTGACATGTTTCTACGAACTGTAATATAACTTTTTGACTTTTCTTCTGAACTAAGTGATTGAGCATTTGGATTACTGGGCTAAACGTGCAAACAAAAAGGAGGTATTTGGACATAATTGATGGACTTTATCGAACAAAAACAAACATTTATTGTGGAACTGGGATTCCTGGGAGTGCATTCCGATGAAGATCATCAAAGGTAAGTGAATATTTATAACGCTATTTCTGAGTTTTGTGACACCTCTCCTTCTTTGGAAAATGGCTGTATGTTTTTTTTTTGACTTGGCACTGACCAAACATAATCGCAAGGTGTGCTTTCGCCATAAAATCTTTTTGAAATCTGACACAGCGGTTGCATTAAGGAGAAGTTTATCTTTAATTGTGTGTTTAACACTTGTATCTTTTATCAATGTTTATGATTAGTATTTCTGTAATTTGATGTGGCTCTCTGCACTTTCACCGGATGTTTGTTTGAGACAATGCATTTCTGAACATAACACACCAATTTCAAATGAGGTTTTTGGACATAAAGATTAACTTTATCGAACAAAGCACACATTTATTGTCTAACATGGAGTCCTGGGAGTGCCATCCGGTGAAGATCATCAAAGGTTAGTGATTCATTTTAACGCTATTTCTGAGTTTTGTGACACCTCTCCTTCTTTGGAAAATGGCTGTATGTTTTTCTGCGACTTGGCGCTGACCTAACATAATCGCAAGGTGTGCTTTCGTCGTAAAGCCTTTTTGAAATCAGACACTGTGGCTGGATTAATGAGAAGTTTATCTTTAAAATGGTGTATAATACTTGTATGTTTGAGGAATTTTAATTATGAGATTTCTGTTGTTTTGAATTTGGCGCCCTGCAATTTCACTGGCGTCCCACATATCCCAGAGAAATTTTAACATATGTAGCCTAAGAAACAAGGTTCATGAAATCGAGAACTTGCTAGGAACAGATCATATTCATATACTGACATATATCTCTGAAACTCACTAAGATAATACCTTTGATGATACATTGGTAGCAATACATGGTTTAAACATTTTCAGAAGAGACAGGAATGCCAATGGTGGAGTTGTTGTCGTTTATGTTCAGAGTCATATTCCTGTAAAGCTTAGAGAGGACCTCATGTTGAATGCTGTTGAAGTAATATGGCTACAGGTTCACCTGCCTCACCTAAAGCCCATTCTTGTGGGAAGCTGCTATAGACCACCAAGTGCTAACAGTCAGTATCTGGATAATATGAGTGAAATGCTTGATAATGTATGTGATATCAACAGAGAGGTATACTGTATTTTCTGGGTGACCTAAATATTGATTTAGTTTCATCAAGCTGCCCACTCAAGAAAAAGCTTCAAACTGTAATCAGTGCCTGCCAACTGGTTCAGGTTATCAGTCAACCTACCAGGGTATTTACAATGAAACCATCCACATATTGATCACATCTTTACTAATGCTGCAGAAATCTCTCTAAAGTAGTATCCAAATCCATTGGATGTAGTGATCATAATATAGTAGCCATATCTAGGAAAACCAAAGTTCCAAAAGCTGGGCGTAATATAGTGTATAAGAGGTCATATGAGAAGTTTTGGAGTGATTCCTATTTTGAAGATGTAAAGAATATTTGCTGGTCTGTGGTGTGTAATGAGGAGAAACCAGTCACTGCACTTGACACATTTATGAAAGTCTTTATTCCAGTTATTAATATGCATGCACCCATTAAGAAAATTACTGTAAAAACTGTTAAATCCCAGTGGATTGATAAGGAATTAATTTTTTAAATGGTTGACAGGGATGAGGCAAAAGGAATGGCAAATAAGTCTGGCTGCACAGCCCATTGGCAAATGTACTGTAAATTGAGAAATCATGTGACTAAACTGATCAAGAAGAAGAAACTGTACTATGAAACAAAGATAAATCATATATAGAATGATAGTAAAAAATCTTTGGAGCACCTTAAATTACATTTTGGCCAAAATGGTCAACTTGGCTCCATCATTCATCACAAAACCCACTGATATTGGCAACCACTTTAATATTTTTTTAATTGGCAAGATTAGCATACTTAGGCATGACATGCCAACAACAAATTCTGAACCTACACACCCATGCATAACTGACCAAATTCTGAAAGACAAGAATTGTAATTTTGAATTCTGTAAAGTGAGTGTGGAAGAGGGAAAAAAAAAAATTCTCGTTCAAACAGCCAACCAAATCAGCCTGTTACCAACCCTTAGTAAAATGGTTGGGAAAAAATTGTTTGACCAGACACAATGCTATTTAAACAAATTAACAACAGATTTTCAGCACAATTAAAGGGAAGGGCATTCAACATGTACGCACTTACACAAATGACTGATGATTGGCTGAGAGAAATTGATAATGAAAATATTATGGGAGCTGTTTTGCTTGACTTCATTGCAACTTTTGACATTATCAATCATAATCTGCTGCTGGAAAAACGTATGTGATATGGCTTTACATCCCCTGCTATGATGTGTATCGAGAGTTACCTGTCTAACAGAACACAGAGGGTGTTCTTTAATGGAAGCCTCTCCAACATAATCCAGGTAGAGTCAGGCATTCCCCAGGGCAGCTTTCTAGGCCCCTTAATTTTTTCAAACTTTACTAATGACCTGCCACAGGCTCTGAGTAAAGCCTGTGTGTCTATGTCTGCTGATGTCTCAACACTATACACGTCATCTACCACAGCAAGTGAAATCACTGTAACACTTAACAAAGAGCTGCAGTCAGTTTCAGAATTGGTGGCAAGTAATAAGTTAGTTCTAAATATTTAAAAAACTAAAAGCATTGTATTTGGGACAAATCATTGACTAAACCCTAAATCTCAATCTTGTAATGAAAAATGTATTTGTGAGAAGTATTGACATGTTGAATGCACCGAGCTGTCTGTTTAAACTACTAGCACACAGCTCAGACACCCATGCATACCCCACAAGACATGCTACCAGTATTTTCTTAAAGGTCCCTAAGTCCAGAAAAGACTATGAGCGCACAGTACTGCATAGAGCCATAACTACATGGAACAATATTCCACATCAACTAACTCATGCAAGCAGTAAAATCAGATTTAAAAACGGATAAAAAATAGACCTTATGGAACAGTAGGGACTATGAAGAGGTACAGACACAGACACACGCATACACACACACATGATAACATACACAATATACACACACGTTGTGACGGCCCTGAATTTTTCTGAACCGTCTCAGTGCTTCTCCTTCCAATAGGGCGCTCCCCCTTTAATTCCCAATTAAATAGTGCTTCTCCTTCCAATAGGGCGCTTCCCCTTTAATTCCCAATTAAATAGCCAGCATCAGCTGTGCAAAGGTGGGGTTGTGATGGAGACGTGAATGAGGATGTGGTCAACCCTCAGTTCCTGAAGCTTCGCTATTCCGTTTGTTTTGTTGCCTAATAGCTAGTTTACCCAGGATCGGATCCACTCTTGGCGTCTGTGGACTACACCTCTCTGTTGTTCTTCGTGGCCTTTTCTCCGCTGAAGATCTGTTGGCGGATTGGATTGTCTGACTGACCGACTGACTACAACCTTTCCGTACACGGTATTTCATTTGTTTTGGGGTGATGTTTACTGTGATTTGTAGTTAGTTGTGAGGACGTATTAGTCTTTGATACGCTTTATAGTTGTGTTGTAAAATAAGTGTTATTTTGAGTGTATGATTAATACTGGGTTTACGCTACGGACCAACATGCGTGACTAAGGTCACTTGAGTCCCTGAACTTCTTTACCAGGCTGGACTTTTTTTAATGCCAGAGGTACAGGACATTTCTGGAGGAACCAGAGCTCATTATTTGTTATATTGTTATGTGTATGTGATCATTTATGTTAATACAACCCACGCAAAAGAATACAGTTTTTGAAGTTCTTTCCAATGTTTTAAGGGTTTATGAAAAGTGTATTTCCATCCTGACTTTTACATAAATCCTTTGTATTGGTGTAGACTTGACGGACCAGATGGGACTCATTCCCTCCCAAACCAAAAGGAGAAACCAATGTCTTCTCTGGTAGGCACAACCTACCTGGCACCCCTATAAATAATAACCTCAAGTCAAAACTGTTTTATAAAAAATGGCACCTCAACATTGAGAACTAACCAAAGCAAATCTTTTGTGTGGAATTAAAACAATGGATTCACCCCAAGAAAATGTGCTCATCCATATCCTACCTGTCAATGGGAATACACAGGGCCATTCTGACCACCGAGCTGACAATACAAATCATAATGTGAATGGAAATAATGGAGTTGATTTGGGCCAGAGCCCTGGGAATCTGAATGCTCGGTCTGGACCAAAGGCCACAGGAGGTCTAACCAGTTACTCACTTATTGACATGGATCTGTGTGGAAGTACCGTTACAACGTACAAATAGTTTTTTTGTTGTAGATAAGTGGTGGTAGAGTGGCCTGAGTGCACACACTTAATGTGTAATGTAATGTTTTTAATTGTATATAACTGCTTTCTGGACCCCAGGAAAAGTAGCTGCTGCTTGGCGGAAATATTGTGAAAGACAGAACAGGGGGACAATCAGAGGGACAGACAGCAGAACAGACAGAGAAAGCAGTGAAAGCAGTACAATTCCAATTCACCTCATATATCCTACTTGATGCATATGACACGCTCCTCTCCCTCCATCTTTTGATGAGGACATATTTTATCCCACGCTGTGTGTCCGTGCAACAAAAATCTGCCTTTAATATGATAATAGGCTCCCCTGTCTTCAGCCCCTCTCCTCTGCCAAACCCTATGCTAATGCCAACGTCAGATAGAGAGCAGGAAGAAGGGATAATAATTTTTTCCGGTAGAGTGGGTACTTCCAGATGCGTAACAAACTTGAAGGAGACATTGGGCTCTATTTTAACTAACCAAATGCAATGGTAAATCTTAGCACTGGTGGTAGGGCTATGGATCCTGGGCTGTGTCAGACATATTGTTGCTATTTTCATTGTATGAATTAGGGCTGGGTTTTGATTTAATTTACATTCTTTGGGTTTTTGATGAATTAAGAGGTCTCACGAGTCAAACCCTTTATGAAAGGTTTGACTAACTGTTGAATGCATTAGTCAGGACCCAAAAACAGCCTTCATTGAGAGGAGGGGAAGCTATGCATAATAATCCAAGATGGCGTAGCAGTCAGACGTCTTTGTTCTGTTGTGTCCCTTGTATATATCTTTTTACATATTTTTCTTCGCATATCTTTTAAAAATATTTTCCTAAACCTCAACTTCTAAATACTCCCCTGCAATCCGCCTCACAAAATATGTGGCGTGGATCTGCTTTTTTCTGAAGTATTTCTATTTACTTCGGATCTGGAATCCCTCAACTGAAGCTAGCCAGCTAACTACCTACTAGCTATCAGTTAGCAAACCATTGCTAGCGGTCATCAGCTAACCTTTAGCTCGGAAAGCTCTCGCCAGTTCGAACAACGTGACTCAAACCAGAGCATAACAGACCTATTTCTCTCCATGTCCCCGGATTCCTACCGCAAACTCTGAACATTTTCATCTGGATCTTCGCAACTAGCTAACCGCAATCCCGGGTGACCACTCCTGGCTAGCGTTTCCATCCCGGAGCATGCACCAACTGGCCTGAAGCTAGCCCGGCCAGGGCTCCTGTGCTACCACCGAAGCCCACTCCTGGGCTACAATATCCGGACCCCTTCTACTGCCGGTACGGGGCACGGAACCCCGCCGATCCTCTACGACTGGAATACCGACATAATCTGCCTGAGGACTCCAACAGGCACCTCAGGCGCGACGCCCGCTGAAGGCCCATTCTGCTAACCTGCTAGCTACCTAGAGCTACCTGGAACCCTACTAATTCCACGACTGGTCTATCGACATCACTGCACGAAAAGGCAAAAACAGACTTACCCCCATCGCGACGTCCCCCAAAGGCTAACTTGCTAGCCCCGGTCTGCTAACTGCTAGCTTGCCTGCCCCGGTTTGCTAACTGCTAGCTTGCCTGCCCCGGTCTGCTAACTGCTAGCCCCTGCTAACTGCTTGCTTGCTAACCCGGTCTGCTAACTGCTAGCTTGCCAGCCCCGGTCTGCTAACTGCTAGCTTGTTTAACCCCGGCCTACTAACTGTTAGCTTGTTAGCATCGGCCTGCTAACTGTCTGAATCGCCGTGTCCCCAGTCAGCCCAACCACTCACTGGACCCATATGTTCACTTGGCTACGCATGGCTCTCTCTAATATCAATATGCCTTGTCCATTACTTCCCTGGTTAGTGATTACTGTCTTATTTCACTGTAGAGCCTCTAGCCCTGCTCAATATGCCTTAACCAACCATGTTGTTCCACCTCCTACATATGCGATGACATCACCTGGTTTAAACGTCTCTAGAGACTATATCTCTCTCATTACTCAATGCCTAGGTTTACCTACAATGTACTCACATCCTACCTTACCTTTGTCTGTACACTATGCCTTGAATCTATGCTATCGAGCCCAGAAACCTGCTCCTTTTACTCTATGTTCGGAACGTGCTAGACGGACAGTTCGTATAGCATTTAGCCGTACCCATATCCTACTTTTCCTCTGGTGATGTCTAGGTTAATCCAGATCCTGCAGTGCCTAGCCCCACTCCCACTCCCCAGGTGCTCTCATTTGTTGACTAATGTAACCATAAAAGCCTTGGTTTCATGCATGTTAACATTAGAAGCCTACTCACTGCTTTAGCACACTCTGCCAACCCGGATGTCTTAGCCGTGTCTGAATCCTGGCTTAGGAAAACCACCAAAAACCCTGAGATCTCCATCACTAACTATAACATTTTCCGCCAAGATAGAACTTCCAAAGGGGACGGTGTTGCAATCTACTGCAATGATAGCCTGCAGAGTTCTGTATTACTATCCAAGTCTGTACCCAAACAATTCGAGCTTCTACTTCTAAAAATTCACATTTCCAGAAACAAGTCTCTCACTGTTGCCTCTTGCTATAAACCTCCCTCTGCCCCCAGCTGTGCCCTCGATACCATATGTGAATTAATTGCCCCCCATCTATCTTCTGAGCTTGTGCTACTAGGTGACCTAAACTGGGACATGCTTAACACCCCGGCCATCCTACAATCTAAGCTTGATGCCCTCAATCTCACACAAATTATCAATGAACCTAGAAGGTACAACTCCAAATCCGTAAACACGGGCACCCTCATAGATGTCATCCTAACTAACTCGCCCTCCAAATACACTTCTGCTGTTTTCAATCAAGATCTCAGCGATCACTGCCTCATTGCCTGTATCCGTAATGGGTCTGCGACCAAACGACCACCCCTCATCACTGTCAAACGCTCCCTAAAACACTTCTGCGAGCAGGCCTTTCTAATCGACCTGGCCGGGGTATCCTGGAATGACATTGACCTCATCCCGTCAGTAGATGATGCCTGGCTATTCTTTAAAAGTGCCTTCCTCACCATCTTAAATATGCATGCCCCATTCAAAAAAATTTAGAACTAGGAATAGATATAGTCCTTGGTTCACTCAGGACCTGTCTGCCCTTGACCAGCACAAAAACATTCTGTGGCGTTCTGCATTAGCATCGAATAGCCCCCGTGATATGCAACTTTTCAGGGAAGTTAGGAACAAATATACACAGTTAGTTAGGAAAGCTAAGGCTAGCTTTTTCAAACAGAAATTTGCATCCTGTAGTACTAACTCAAAAAAGTTCTGGGGCACTGTAAAGTCCATGGAGAATAAGAGCACCTCCTCCCAGCTTCCCACTGCTCTGAGGCTAGGAAACACTGTCACCACCGATAAATCCAGTATAATTGAGAATTTCAATAAGCATTTCTCTACGGCTGGCCATGCTTTCTACCTGGCTACCCAACTGCCCGGCACCCTCCACAGCAACCCGCAAAAGCCCCCACCATTTCTCCTTCACCCAAATCCAGATAGCTGATGTTCTGAAAGAGCTGCAAAATCTGGACCCCTACAAATCAGCTGGGCTAGACAATCTGGACCCTCTCTTTCTAAAATTATCTGCTGAAATTGTTGCAACCCCTATTACTAGCCTGTTCAACCTCTCTTTCGTATCGTCTGAGATTCCCAAAGATTGGAAAGCTGCCGCGGTCATCCCCCTCTTCAAAGGGGGTGACACTCTAGACCCAAACTGCTACAGACCTATATCTATCCTACCCTGTCTTTTCTAAGGTCTTCGAAAGCCAAGTTAACAAACAGATTACCGACCATTTCGAATCCCACCGTACCTTCTCCGCTCTGCAATCTGGTTTCAGAGCTGGTCATGGGTGCACCTCAGCCAAGCTCAAGATCCTAAACGACATCATAACCGCCATCGATAAGAGACATTACTGCGCAGCCGTATTCATCAACCTGGCCAAGGCATTGGCAGACTCGACAGCCTTGGTTTCTCAAATGACAGCCTCACCTGGTTCACCAACTACTTCTCAGATAGAGTTCAGTGTGTCAAATCGGAGGGCCTGTTGTCCGGACCTTTGGCAGTCTCTATGGGGGTGACACAGGGTTCAATCCTCGGGCCGACTTTCTTCTCTGTATACATCAATGATGTTGCTCTTGCTGCTGGTGATTCTCTGATACGCCTCTATGCAGACGACACCATTCTGTATACTTCTGGCCCCTCTGGACACTTAACTTACCTCCAGACGAGCTTCAATGCCATACAACTCTCCTTCCGTGGCCTCCAACTGCTCTTAAACGCAAGTAAAACTAAATGTATGCTATTCAATCGATCACTGCCCGCACCTGCTCGCCCGTCCAGCATCACTACTCTGGACGGCTCTGACTTAGAATACATGGACAACTACAAATACCTAGGTGTCTGGTTAGACTGTAAACTCTCCTTCCAGACTCACATTAAGCATCTCCAATCCAAAATAAAATCTAGAATCAGCTTCCTATATCACAACAAAGCATCCTTCAATCATGCTGCCAAACATACCCTCGTAAAACTGACCATCCTACCAATCTTCGACTTCGGTGATGTCATTTATAAAATAGCCTCCAACACTCTACTCAACAAACTGGATGCAGTCTATCACAGTGCCATCCGTTTTGTCACCAAAGCCCCATACACTACCCACCATTGCGACCTGTACGCTCTAGTTGGTTGGCCCTCGCTTCATACTCGTCGCCAAACCCACTGGCTAAAGGTTATCTACAAGTCTCTGCTCGGTAAAGCCCCGCCTTATCTCAGCTCACTGGTCACCATAGCAGCACCCACTCGCAGCACGCGCTCCAGCAGGTATCTCACTGGTCACCCCCAAAGCCAATTCCTCCTTTGGTCGTCTTTCCTTCCAGTTCTCTGCTGCCAATGACTGGAACGAACTGCAAAAATCTCTGAAGCTGGAAACACTTATCTCCCTCACTAGCTTTAAGCACCAGCTGTCAGAGCAGCTCATAGATTACTGCACCTGTACATAGCCCATCTATAATTTAGCCCAAACAACTACCTCTTCCCCTACTGTATTTATTTATTTTGCTCCTTTTCACCCCAGTATTTCTATTTCTACTTTGCACATTTTTCCACTGCAAATCTACCATTCCAGTGTTTTACTTGCTATATTGTATTTACCTCGCCACCATGGCCTTTTTTTGCCTTTACCTCCCTTATCTCACCTCATTTGCTCACATTGTATATAGACTTATCTTTCTACTGTATTATTGACTGTATGTTTTGTTTATTCCATGTGTAACTCTGTTGTGTGTCAAATTGCTATGCTTTTATCTTGGCCAGGTCGCAGTTGCAAATGATAACTTGTTCTCAACTAGCCTACCTGGTTAAATTAAGGTGAAATAAAAAAAATGCTTGGTTTTTAATCAAATTAAATGAAATGTGAACAAATTCGTTTTTATGTTTCTAAATACAAGGTTTACGGGAACAAAAAGAAAATGTATCTTGTTCCATGTGCATGTGGTCGTCATGGCTAGATAGGCTGCACTTCCACTGTCAAAATCCATACCATAACCAACCAAGTTACTGCTAACACCAGCTTTTGGTTGGTCTAAAATATCCCCACCAGTGCTGCCTGAAATTGGTACTTTGGCGTACGTTTTTAAGGACACACCTCAGATACTGCCACCCCTCCCACCTCAGCGCAAGCGAACTCATATAAGGCAGACAGGTCAATTAACAAACCTGGCGCTAGGGTTTGAAAACAGAAGGGCGCCGGCTCTAACAGGTCAAAATTGCAAACAAGCGTGTGTTTGACAATTGCACTGGTTAACTATCATTATGTAACTGAATACGAATTGGGAAATGTGACTTCAATGGTAAATCACTTCAATATCGCCAATCCTAGGTCTTATGAGTCTGGTATATTGATAAATAATTAAATGTTAAAATGTAATCAAATCCAATGTTATTCATCACATGCACTGAATACAACTGGTGTAGACTTTACATTGAAATGCTTGCTTACAAACCTTTCCCAATGATGCAGAGTTTAAAAATAATAATATAAAATAGTAACTAACAAAAGAGGAATAAAATACATAAGAATGTAGCTATATACAGGGAATATATATAGTATTTCTGTTCCTCACCTTTTTAAAAACTCCATGTATTCGGTGTGTTTGATCAGGCCCGTCCTCATCATGATAGTCTGAAAGCATTGTCGGTCGATGGCCCATAACTTCACATTGGTGAGAGCTGGAGAGGGAGAAAATGGAGAAGAAAGGAGTGATCAGAATAGTCAGGGAGAAACATGGATACCAGGTCATTTTCACAATATAATGAGTCATCATTATATCATCATTAACCAGGTATCTACTTGGACAACATGAGTGCACTTTTGAGAGCGATGAGGAGAGAAAGAACTTAAACCAGCCCAGGCTATCCCATAAGAACCCACAGCAGAAAGGCTATTAGAATAGCTTCCATCACTGATGAATGGATTCATTTGGCTGACTCTGTCTGTGCATGTTTATCTGTTTGTTCCTTTGTCTGTTTGTTCTGATCCTGACCTGTCTACTTGGATGTCTGTGTCACTGTAACACTGACTCCTCCTCTTCTAATCAGAACACACAGAAACACCAATTAATCGAGAAACAGACACTTAAGGGTAGGCAAGATAACACACACCCACATACTTCCAAGGAGCAACAGTTGAGCGCAGTGTGTTCTGTGTAATCAAACACTGCCAGACCACAGGAGAGATTCTCTCATTAGACGGTCAGGCTCTTTTTAGTCCCAGTTAGTTTCAGCCTGTGAAGAAAACTGATCTGTCTGCAGTCCTTGTACCAACTAATGAGGAAGGAGACAGCAACAAACACTATGCATACTTCTTTAAGCACTAAATAACTAAAACAGAGTCTTGGGTCACATTCCAAAAACCTACTTCTCTTGGGCCTAGATAACTCACAAAGACGGAGCTGAAACACTGGTTAAATGGACGCAATATGGCAGATGGAAATTTCACAGCCTAGCAGAAGTCTTAGTGAAGCCACAGTATCACCCTTTTGTTGTCAGCTTTCCAGTACTATCAGGCTGCATGAAATCAAGGGATCCAACCTATGATTACTAGAACAAACCGCCATTCCAGACCTCTAAAACCCAAGCCTCAGAGAAAAGGGCTAGAAAATATTTTGGAGTAACATTCCTGTTATGCGCTAAAGCAACAGCTGTTAAGAGGAGAGACGTAGTTGTGTAAACACAGAGCAAACAGAGTGCTACGGCGGTGAGTGGGCAATTCACAGGGCATGGGGAAATCAGATATTGAGAGGCCAGGAGCGCATTGCAGTGAGGGTAAGTGGGTTATTTGGAGACTTGACTAAATTGCAGTGAGACTTAGGGAGTTAGTTAGCCTGCAATGTGTGTAGATGAATGTCTTAATGCTTGTGGGCCGTTCAGCCATTAGCTCGACAGCGTACTAAAGCCACTCCAGGCCCTGGGTTGATAACAGGCAGGGATGGAGGTGGAATGTGAAGGGTCTTGGGAGTCTGGTAGTGAGGGAATTATGTTGAAGCAGACTGAGAATACATGCATGATGCATACTGCATATAACGTACTATGTGTGTTGATCTCTAAGCACACGCACCAACGCACACACAGGCACGCACCCTTGGGAGCTCATTCCTTAAAGAGATTGGAACAACACTATTGCAACCACAAAAAAGGTGTGCGATCAAGTCTGCTATGAAGGCCCATCAGGATTTATGTTCCCCACAGCATACAAAGTGTGATCTTTCAGCCAGTCTCCTCTTCCTCTACCTTGTCCTTGACAGGCCCATACATATTTCATTTTTTTAACTTTCACCCCCTTTTCGTGGTCCAATTGGTAGTTAAAGTCTTGTCTCATCGCTGCAACTCCTCAACGGACTCGGGAGAGGTGAAGGTCGAGAGCCATGCGCCCTCCGAAACACGACCCTGCCAAGCTGCACTGCTTCTTGACACACTGCTTGCTTAACCCGGAAGCCAGCCACACGAATGTGTCAGAGGAAACACCGTCCAACTGACGATCAAAGTCAGCTTGCAGGTGCCCGGCACAACCACAAGGAGTCGCTAGAGCACGATGAGACAAAATCCCAGCTGGCCAAACCCTCCCATAACCCAGACAACGCTGGGCCAATTGTGTGCCGCCTCGTGGGTCTCCGTGGCCCATACACCCCCCCCCCCCCCCACACACTTTCCCTATCTTAAAAAGGCAGTAGCTTTGCCCTGATAGTTTGTAGTTTCCCCTCCCCCTTAATCTGTCCCACTAGCTCTTGGGAAGTTTCCTGTTATCATGCTAGCAAGTAAAAGTGCAGTGACGCCACCATCACTCAGAAGCACCTGTTCATAGGACATCTGTTCTGATTCATATTAGGCATCGTCCAAATTAAAGAGTATTGTAAGGTCAATGTTTCCCTTAACATTATTTGGCTCTGTCCCTCTTTTTAGTTTCACTTGGACTGTTTCCCATACAAATGTGATCGATTGAGCTGTTGATTGGGATTTTCACAAAGCCTGTGTGTAATCAAGGATGTGTGTAATCAAGGATCAGTTGATTTGCCTTGTCACCCTCAGGGAGAGAACAGCTTTGTTTAAGCCCTTATACAGCAACTGAGGCCAGAGCTCTGTGTCAGTGGCTGGAGAGAAAACATCACAGAGCAAAGGAGAAAGGATTGAACAGAATTACTTTGTCCAAAGTCACCAGAATAAAAAGTAAATAAATATCTTTACTTCTGGATGTAAGTCGCACCATTTAAATACAAGTGGGGTGACTGCCAAAATGATTTGTAATAGAATTCAATACAATAGAATAATGTCAGTGTAACTTTGTTTTTTTTAAAGAAAGCAGCAAATAATTATACGTTTTAATTTGTGTACTGATATTGTTCAAAGTTTTAAAAAAGAAGCACCCAAATGTTAAATCATCACACCATTGTACTCTCATGGTGAATGTTCTCTATGAAGTTGAAAATGACTCCAGTATCTTTGAAACACAGTCCCTCTCTGGTCCCGGATGGCTCTGATACACAGTGCTGCTGCAGTTGCTTTGTCAAGCTGCATGGCACCAGGATTATAATGAGCTGTGACACCCCCTCATATCAGTTTCACAAGAACAAAGACAACCAGGAGAAAATACACATAAATAAGCAACTTTGTGAATATTCTTACACAGTTCAAGTGACATAATCCTGACTGTCCAATGGAGGGAGAACAATACAATAGCAGAGAGAAGAGACACACAGCATACATACAACTGCATCTCCTATTATAATGGAGTATAGACTGACTGTATTTCTCTCGCTATCTTTCTCTGATTTTGCCCCTCTAACCCCCCCCCCCCCTCTGTCTCTCTATCAACACCCCCTCTCTTTCTATGTATCTCTCTCCCTTCTCTCTCTGTAGCCCCATTCCCCTCATCATACTCAATAATTATATCACTGTGGCTTGGAAAGGCAAATGTGTTGGAATACTGAAGGAATATTAATTAACATGCATCTTTATCCGAACCTTCGGAGCGGTGGTTATTAGGGTATTAGCTACTCTGAGAATTATCATAAGTCCCTCTCTGTAATTAACCTGATGATAGTTAGGCAGCTCTGAGAGGACAGGGGGCTTGTCTGTCTCAACTGCTGCTGCTGTTGGGCACAAAATCTGGTCTGAACATTCACAATGAGAAGTGGCATGCTGTCATACTATTGTGGTGTACGACATTGAAGAGCTTTCAAACAGGCTTCAAACACATACCTGCAGTGTCGTTCTGTGTTACTGTTATACATGTTAATCCTCTTCATTCACTCTTTCTTTGTGGCTCACACCGCATATCACCATCTTTCACTATTGTCCTCTCTTGTCCCTCTCTCTCAATTCAATTTACATTTTTAAGGCGCTTTATTGGCATGGGAAGCATATGTTTACATTGCCAAAGCAAGTGAAATAGATAATAAACAAAAGTGAAATAAACAGTAAAAGTAAACATTACGCTCACAAAAGAATAAATTCATTTCAAATGTCATTATGTCTGTATACAGTGTTGTAATGATGTGAAAATTGTTAAAGTACAAAAGGGAAAATAAATAAAGGTTGTATTTACAATGGTGTTTGTTCTTCACTGGTTGCCCTTGTGACAACAGGGGCCTGTTGCACAAAAGTAGAATTAAGACATCCGGGATAAATGACTCAGCTGAGCTCAATGAAGCCAAAACATGTGCGTCCAGGCTTAATTGGTTGCACAAAGACCAAGCCAGGATGAGCAGACACGGATTCATTAAGCCAGGTGAAACCAATCCTGGATAGGTGCGCGCTCACGGCTCACTCAAATAGACCCCGCCACAGATCACAGATTAACTGATTTACCATGGCAACTAGAGCCGCGTACTTTTCCCCGTCGGAAGCACAAATCCTCATGGAGGCATACGAGGAGGTAAAAGATATAATTAAGAAGAAAGGCAACACCGCCACAGTGATAAAGCAAAGAGAAAAAGCGTGGCAAAGTATTGCAGACCGCCTGAATGCGTAAGTAGTGCACAATTACACACTCACCGCTCCGCTGAAACATCACAATTACAATTCAAATATTTAATTCACATCTCCAAAAATGCAGTTGTACTGTAATTATGAAACGGTTAAATTTTTAATTGAAATGCACTGCAGATATGAGTGAAATTGTGTAAAGTAACTCCATCACACTGTATAAAGCTATGATAAATGTTTTGATATTTTTACTGAAAACAAGACAAAAATACCAAGTAATTTTTTGCAGTGTGACTCCATTAAATGTGTGTGTGTGTGTGTGTGTAGATTAAACATGAACGGGCCAAAACGGACATGGCAGCAGGTCAAAATCAAATACAAGAACATTCTGCAGAATGGTATGGTCCCTGACTAATATTTAACAAAGCACAAGCATATATTGTACCCAGAAGGTGCCTGCTCACACATTGTCTGTACTGTTTTAGCAGTGAAAAAGAATACCCACAGACAAGGCACGGGTGGTGGGTCACCAAAGGCTGACCTTACCCCAGCAGAGGACATGGCCTTGGAGCTAAATAAAGGCAGGCCCGTCTTAGAGGGGATCCCTGGGGGGAAAGAGACGAGCATAGGTTCCTCCCAAGATGCCACCCGCTTCATTCAAGGTATGTCCTTCCATCTCTACATGGGATACAACCACATTCATATTGAATCAATTTGGACTGTCTGACTTTGGTTTACCTATTGCCTTGCAGTGTCTGGCAGCACTGTGTTCCTGTTAGAGCCACCAGCACAAGCACCAGACGATGCTGATCCAGTGAGTACTCCATCAAAGGCATACTGTAGGCCTGGCATGTCTTGTCTACTAGCTTCAATATGAATCCGATTAAATGTGATAGGGTGAAGGCCCCAGTGCAGCAGCAACAGCACATGATGGAGACGATGATGAGGAGGAGACCATCTCTCTGGATTCCAGAAGGCATGAGGTATCATGTTAAGACTGTGAAAGTACTATTTACTCTACAATGGTGAGGAGTCCTCATCAAAATCAAAAAATCTAATTTCTTTTACAGGACCCAGATGCTATACAGTGGGAAAACCAGCCTGGCAACATAGTGCGTATTAATAAAAGGACACCACATCCTGCCAAATTCCAGCTGCGCTAATTGTATTGTGTTCACAGAGCTCACAAGCTATCAGAAAGTTGTATGGCAACCACCTCCGGCGCCAAATAGAACTGGCAGACATAGACATTCAGTACAAGAAGAAAAAGATGGAAAATCTTGCACTGGAGTCCGAAATAAAAAAGAGGACAATTAGGAAACTGGACCTTGAAATAAAAAAACTTGAGAGGGAGGTGAGATATGCCTTCAATGTACACTGTATGCTAACTGTAACACAAATGTATTAATCATTATTTTTCTTTCCTCCCCCAGCTCCAAGAAGATGACACAGCTCAAAATAAAAATTAGGTATATTCTCGTAAAGTCAAGTGAGCCATGACATATGAGCTCTTATTGTGAGCACACAGGACGGTGGCATCTTTCTAAGTTTTTTTTTATTTTCCCAGCAATCAGTACAACCAAGTCATCGTTATAAGGCATCGCCCTCTTTTGCCCACCCCCCCAGCACCAGGTGTGGCCACTAGCCTATATGAAGGCCCAAAATTGTGTGTTCCTTTCTGCTCTGACAATGGCATGCCCATTCGTGCGAGATGTGGTGGATGAAGAAGCACTTGTGCTGAGGAGAGCCTTCAGGCGAGAAAGGGTCTTCAGGGACCGGTTGGACCCACTGGCCTTCCCTGATGACCATCTATATGAAAGATACAGGTTTTCTGCAGATGGCATCAGGTATCTATGCAGACTACTGGGTCCCAGGATTAAGCACCGCACTGCACGGAGCCATGCACTGAGTGTGGAGCAAATGGTTTGTGTGGCCTTGCGCTTTTTTGCTAGTGGAGCCTTCCTGTACTCAGTGGGGGATGCAGAACAGCTGAACAAGGCCACAATTTGCCGCACAATAAGGAGTGTGTGTCTGGCTATCAAAGCATTAGCAGATGTCTTCATCTCCTTCCCTGGCCACAGAAGACTCTGTGACATCAAAGAGGAGTTCTATAGGATTGCAGGTAAGAGGATCTACAAATTACAGGACAACTGTTAACACATAGTAGGATACTCATTACTTTGTGTGACAGGTTTCCCCAATGTCATTGGTGCAGTGGACTGCACACACATAAGGATAAAAGCCCCCTCAGGTGCCCATGAGGCCGATTTTGTGAATAGGAAATCCTTTCACAGCATTAATGTTCAGGTGAACATAACTTTTTGATATTGTCCATTGACGAACACTCTGCATTGCCAGTGATGTGCATTGATTGGTGTAATATTCCTCATCTTATGATTTCAGATGGTCTGCAATGCTGACTGTGTGATCAGCAATGTTGTGGCAAAATGGCCTGGCTCAGTCCATGACTCCAGAATCTTTCGGGCCTCTGAAATCTATCAGTGCCTATCACAAGGTAAGCCACACAACCCCTATTTATAACCATCATGGCTGTGTCAAGAATATCACTGTGTTTATGAGGTAGTAATGATGAGATTTTGTGTTGACAGGTGAATTCTCTGGTGTGTTGCTGGGAGACAGGGGGTATGGCTGCCAGCCTTTTCTCCTGACACCTTTCACAGACCCCCAGGAAGCACAGCAGGCCTACAACCATGCCCATGCCAGGACCAGGGCCAGAGTTGAAATGACCTTTGGCCTCCTGAAGGCACGCTTTCACTGCCTTCACAAATTAAGGGTCAGCCCTGTTAGGGCATGTGATATTACTGTGGCTTGTGCTGTCCTCCACAATGTGGCCTGCCTGAGGAAGGAGAGGGCCCCCAGAGTGCCACCAGCCATGGACTGGGACAATCCGGCAATCTTCCCTGATGACGACAGTGGTCGGCTGCTGAGGGACCAATATGTGTTGAATTATTTTAGTTAGTATGTGTGCTTTCAATTTTGGTTAAATATGTCCTGCGGTGGCAGAGGAATTTGGGTTTTTTTGGGTTCTTTTTTATGACGAATTTGGCCTCTTATGATGTTTGTGCGGTATACTGTGTGTAATACAAGGCTGCAGGGAGGCTACTGCATCCATTCATTTGTCTGTTCAGTTGATGTGTATGGATTTGTCCTGCATTTATTTTAGTGTGCAGACATGCAGGGTGTGTTATATACAGACCTTTGAATGTGTATGTATCATTTTGTATAATATGCTTGGACTCTGTGCTTTCCATCTTGTAGAGTCACTGTGACTTCAGTTTCGAAAGGAGCTGATGGTTTACCTGCTTTGTTTTGTCCTTATTCAATAAAGGAACATAATGTTACACATTGTGTTTTTATATTCATATGGAATGTGTATTTGTTTATATGACAGAGTACTAGGGCCACACTGAAGAAAAAGGATAAAGTCATAAATTTATGAGGCTGGTTCTTTCTGCAGAAAAGCTACATATTGTTTTTACAGTTTTGATACTTATGACAATGTGATACTTAATATTCTGGCACATCAGCATGTCTTTGTTTATGAAACCATACTGAAGTACAATTTCACGAAATGCCCCACATCTGTCATTTTAACAACTGTCCTCCTTTAAAACAACTGGTTACAATATTATGACTTGTGTTTTTTTCCCCTCTGTGGCCCTAATATTCTATCATTTTATATATAGCCTTATAGTCTATGGGAAACTGTAAATTATCTAATGATAGCAACATCATCTAAAAATCATTTTTTATCCAAAATCATTGAAATTAATGATCACAAACGTTTAAATAATAACAGTGGGTCTAGTTATATGTGATAACAATGTATAGTGAGCAGTGAAATAACTATTGGTTTC
The DNA here is from genome assembly GCF_045679555.1 of Salvelinus alpinus. Classification (NCBI taxonomy): domain Eukaryota; kingdom Metazoa; phylum Chordata; class Actinopteri; order Salmoniformes; family Salmonidae; genus Salvelinus; species Salvelinus alpinus. The sequence continues at coordinate 18,142,465 of NC_092117.1, forward strand.
CATTTGTGGTGACTGCTGACTGACATTAGGGATGAGATTAAATAGATCCTGGAATTTAGCCTGGTCTGGAGCAGGCTAGCTCCACAGAATAAATCTCCATGGTAATTTATACCATAACATATCCTCCTGCCCCCTATCCATCTTTAGTGCAACCGGATTACGGATCAATTGAGCCAGGATCACCAAGATATCCTGGCTTAATCCCTTATCCTAGTTTTGTGCAACAGGCCCCAGGTCACAAATCTTGCTGTTGTGATTGCACACTGGTATTTCACCCAATAGATATGGGAGTTTATCAAAATTGGATTTGTTTTCGAATTCTTTGTATGTCTGTAATCTGAGGGAAATATGTGTCTGTAATATGTCATACATTTGACAGGAGGTTAGGAAGTGCAGCTCAATTTCCATCCTCATTTTGTGGGCAGTGTGCACATGTCTGTCTTCTCTTGAGAACCAGGTCTTCCTTTGGTGGCCTTTCTCAATATTAAGGCTATGCTCACTGAGTCTGTACATAGTCAAAGATTTCTTTAATTTTGGGTCAGTCATTCTGCCACTGTGTACTCTCTGTTTAAGGCCAAATAGCATTCTAGTTTTCTCAGTTTTTTGTAAATTCTTTCCAACATTTGAAGTAAATCTCCTTTATTTTTTGTTTTTTTAATATTTATATATTTTTCATTTCTTTATTTTTTATTTTTTATTTTATTATTTTTTAATATATATATATATTTTTTTATTATTATTATTATTTTTTTCTAGGGGTGGATCAGCTTAATATTGCGGAAAGAATGTTGCTTCCAATGTAATTGTCTGCATCATTTCCAATCCCCCATATTTTTGGGGGTAAATATATATATCCATACACGCATGCATACATATACACATATATATACATACACATACCTATATAGACATACATACTTTTTTAAAGAATATACCTTTATTATTATTCCCCGCAACCCTACCACCGCTCCCCCAATTGGAGTAAACTAATAAACACTTCTGCTTTTACCTTCAATTTATACATCTTATACCTATTTTACAGACACAGTCTACTTTATAATAGTTCTCTCTTGTTTGTTCTTAGTCCTTCCTCTATTTCTGTTGTCCATCCAATTTTATTTCCACTTGTAACTGTGCTATTTCACAAAAGTTCCGCACCTATACACATTTCATAGATCCCGTATGCCCTACATTGTTTATCTTGTTATTAGTCCCACCCTTCAGTTCCACTCAACCCTTCCCATCTATCTTCCAACATCATCCATTTCGGATTTTTATTTGCCATATATTTTTCAACTGTGCTGTGATGCTTCACAAAAGATTTGAACCTTCCTATTCTCATAGCTTCTACAGATTGTAAATTAAAAATAAACATTTTTGCTAAAATAATTATTATATTATTGATTGATTGACTATGGCTTTTCAAATCCCCCAGTATTGCTATCTGTAGCGTTAGTTCTAGGCAAATGTTGCAATTCTTCGGCCATTCCTGGACCTGTGACCAAAAACGAGCTACATATGGACAATACCAAAATAAATGATCTAATGACTCTGCCTCCTCACAACAGAATCTGCAGAGCTGGGAAGATTGTATACCCCATATATATAACATTCTATTGGTTGCAAGAATTTTGTACAGTAATTTAAATTGAAAAATTCGAAGTTTTGAATCCGGCGTTGTTTTGCGTATCAATTCATAAACCATGTGCCATGGAATGGGTACATCGAAAATCTCTTCCCAACTATTTTGCAATTTATATGGCACAGCTGTCAGTTTTTTGGTCCTTAAATGAAATTGGTATATGTTTTTATTTATCACACTTTTCTTTAACCATTTATGTTCTTTAATACAGGGCCGACATACAAGTTCCTTACTTTTTTCCCCTTCTACTTGCCTCTTCCATTTTTGTGGTAATGCTGCAATTAATTGGTTGTAATTTTGGGTAGAGCAGACATTTCCATATGTCTGTGTTAGCTGCATGTGTGACATAACTCCACCAGTCCTATTTATGATATCATTCACAAAAATTATACCTTTTTTAAACATTTCTTCGATAAATACAGTTTTTTATCAATTACTATATTTGAATTTAACCACAATATTTGTTGTACTATTTGTTCCGTCCTTTCAGGTGGATTAAACTGAAATTGCAACCAACTTTCTAAGGCTTGTTTAAAAAATAAGGATATTTTGGAGATTATTTCCTTTTCAAACAACCGAAAGTGAGCAGGTGTAATCTGAATAAAGGGAAAAAGGCCCTTGAACATAGGATGAGACATTCGTACCAATTTACTAGAGAACCAGTTTGGATTTAAGTATAACTTTTGTATGACTGATGCCTTTAGTGAGAGGTCTCATGCTTTAATATTTAATAATTTCTGCCCTCCGAATTCATATTCGTTATATAAATAGGCCCTTTTAATTTTATCTGGCTTGCCGTTCCAAATAAAATTGAATATTTTTTGTTCATATAATTTAAAAAGCAGGTCACTAGGTGTAGGCAAAACCATAAGCAAATAGGTAAACTGTGATATGACTAAAGAGTTAATCAGGGTGATTTTTCCACAAATAGACAGGTATTTTCCTTTCCATGGTAGCAAGATCTTATCTATTTTTGCTAACTTTCTATAAAAATTTATTGGAGTGAGATCATTTCTTTCTTTTGGGATTTTTATACCGAGTATGTCCACATCTCCGTCAGACCATTTAATTGGTAAACTACATGGCAATATAAAATGTGTATTTTTTAGTGATCCAATACGTAATATGGTACATTTATCATAATTTGGTTTTAATCCAGAGAGGATAGCAAAGGTATCTAGATCCTCTATGAGGCCGTGGAGAGACTCTAGTTGTGGTTTTAAAAGAAAACATGAATCATCAGCGTACAATGACACCTTAGTTTTTAAGCCACGGATTTCTAATCCATTAATATTAATGTTTGATCTAATTTTAACAGCTAACATTTCGATGGCAATAATAAATAGATATGCCGATAGTGGACAACCTTGTTTTACTCCTCTAGATAGTTTAAAATTTTCTGAGATGTAGCCATTATTTACTATTTTACACCTAGGGTTACTATACATAATTTTAACCCATTTTATAAGAGATTCCCCAAAATTGAAATATTCTAGGCATTTATATATAAACTCCAGTCGTACTTTATCAAAAGCCTTTTCAAAATCAGCTATGAAAACCAGACCTGGTGTCCCCGATATTTCATAGTGTTCTATTGTTTCCAGTACTTGCCTTATATTATCTCCAATGTGTCGTCCATGTAAAAAACCTGTCTGATTAGGATGAATAATATCTGACAACTTTTTTTATTCTATGCGCCAAGCATTTTGCTAGGATTTTTGCATCACAACACTGAAGTGTAAGAGGTCTCCAATTTTTTAATTAGACTGGATCTTTATATATACCACTTGGGTCCTGTTTCAGTAATAACGATATCAGACCTTCTTGTTGCGTGTCTGATAATCTACCATTTATATAGGAGTGGTTAAAACAAGCTAATAATGGTCCTTTGAGTATATCAAAAAAAGTTTTGTATACTTCCACTGGTATGCCATCCAGCCCTGGAGTTTTCCCATCCTTAAAGGCCCCAATTGCATCAAGCAGTTCCTCCTCTGTAATTTGGCCTTCACATGAGTCTTTCTGTACAGATGTTAATTTTACATTATTAATAGGAAAAAAATCCATACAATTAGTTTCAGTTAGTGGAGATGGAGGAGCCTGAAACGAAAACATATTCTTAAAGTACTTTACTTCCTCTTTCAAAATATCATTTGGTGAATCATGCGTGACTCCATCATTTGTAACAAGTTTTAATACATTTTTTTTGGTAGCATTTCTATATTGAAGATTGAAAAAGAATTTGGTGCATTTTTCCCCATATTCCATCCAGTTCGCTTTATTTTTATAATATATTACACTGGATCTTTCTTGAATAAGTTCCTCCATTTCTTTTTGTTTTTCCTCTAACTTATTCTGTGCCTCTATGGTACCGTTTTTATTGCTATCTAACTGTACTGTTAGTCCTTCAATTTCCTTTGTTAATATGGACTCTTTTGATCTAAATTCCCTTTGTTTTATAGATGAGTACTGAATTGCATGGCCTCTAAAGGCACACTTAAAAGTGTCCCATACAATAAGGGGATCTGCTGTACCTATGTTATGTCTGAAAAAGTCAGTTATAAAATCTTCTGTCCTAGTTCTAAACAATTTATCATCTAGTAGACTTTGATTAAATTTCCAATATCCTCGCCCACGTGGAAATTCTGTAAGAGAAATATATATGCCAATTATGTGATGATCCGACCACATTCTGTCCCCTATCAACACTTTTTTAACTTTTGGTGCCAGAGAGAATGGTATAAGAAAGTAGTCAAGACGACTAGCTTGATTCAGCCTCCGCCATGTATATCTCACTAAATCAGGGTATTTAAGTCTCCATATATCCACTAATTCCAATATATCCATGACATTCATGATTTCCTTAAGTGCCTGAGGGTGATAGTTTGTAGTGTGATTTCCTTTCCGGTCTATAGAGGTATTTAAGACCGTATTAAAATCTCCCACTATAATAAGAGTCTAGTGTTGCTTGTAGAGTTGATAAATTCTTATATATATTTTCAAAGAAGCTTGGATCATCATTATTCGGACCGTATAGGTTTTACTTGTTATGGCTGCAGGGGGCGTATTGAAAAACTGGAAAATATGTGCCCATTTTCAAACGGCCTCTTACTCAATTTTTGCTCGTACAATATGCATATTATTATTACTATTGGATAGAAAACAGTCTCTAGTTTCTAAAACCGTTTGAATTATTTCTCTAAGTGGAACAGAACTCTTTTTACAGCCCATTTCCTATCCGGAAGTGAGATTTCCAAAATCGATGTCTCTCTTCAAGAGCTTGTCTATAAAAGGGCATGTCACTTAAGACTGTAGAAACACGTCATACGCCTTCCCCTGGGTGTCATGCGGAAGTGAGAGCAGAAATGACTTGATTATCTCGTCCTGGGATTGAACACAACCTCTTGGAGTGAGAGCTGCGCACTTTATTTTTTTTTCTGGGCGCGAAGTAGGACCTGGACTCGGCTCCTGGAAAACCCTCGTTAAAGGTGAATATGATCTCCGGCTTCGATTTTATTTGATACATGTCACAATATCATCCTAAAGTATGTTTTTTCAATATAGTTTAATTATATTATTGAAATTTATTCTGGACTTTAGACGTGATGCGACGCAAGAATTTTGTCAAGACGGAGAGGTTAGCACCGCACGGCCAGTGTGCTTGCTAATTCAAGAGGGAAATCGTTCGTTCTGGATCCAAATAAAGACGGTTCTGAACAAAGGACCCCTTGGAGAACATTCTGATGGAAGATCAACAAAGATAAGGACCCAATTTGGGAGGCTTTTTCATATATCTGTCGAACTGTGCTATCGCTAACGTTTGACTAGAATCAATGCTGCTGTGTGCTAGCTATTGTAGTAAGCTAATATAACGATATATTGTGTTTTCGCTGTAAAACACTTCAAAAATCGGAAATATTGGCTCTATTCACAAGATCTTTGTCTTTCATTAGCTATCCACCATATATTTTTCTGAAATGTTTTATGATGTGTAATTAGTAGTTGACGTTGGTGTCTGTATTTTCTCTGGCTACTCCCGTGCGATTTCTGACTGTAGCTATGATGGTAGCAGTAATGTAAAACTGATTTATAGCTAAAATATGCGCATTTTTTGAACAAAACATAGATTTATTGTGTAACATGTTATAGGACTGTCATCTGAGGTAGTTTTTTCTAGGTTATTTAGGTTGGTTCTAGGTTAGTTAGGTTGGCTTGTGCATGCTACTTGCATCCTACTTGTGCTGTGAAAAATGTCTGTCCTCTTTTTTATTTGGTGGTGAGCTAACATAAATATATGTGGTGTTTTCTCTGTAAAACATTTAAAAAATCGGACATGTTGGCTGGATTGACAAGATGTTTATCTTTCAAATGCTGTATTGGACTTGTTAATGTGTGAAAGTTAAATATTTTTTAAAAAAAAATAGATTTTGAATTTCGCGCCCTGCACTTGAGCTGGATGTTGTCATAGGTGTACCGGCGTCGGGCTGCAGCCATAACAGGTTAACAAGCCATATTTGTTTATTGTCCAATAACATATTTAAAATAATCCATCTACCTTGAGGATCTGTTTGGACAATTTGCACATTTGGATCAAAATTATTGTTAATTAAAACCATCACCCCTTTTGAATTTCTTTGCCCATGGGAGAAATATATTTTGCCCCCCCAGTTCTTTTTCCACAAAACTTCATCTAAAACTGTTGAATGGGTTTCCTGTAAACAATAGATATTATAATCCTTCTCTTTTAGCCAGGTAAATACTGATCGTCTTTTCTTATTATCTGCTAAGCCATTACAATTGTAACTGGCTATACTTATTTCACCACTTACCATAATGAGACACACCTTTCATTCTTTTAATCAGAATATATTTTTGTAAACGTACTATTAAAAAGTAACATAATGATTGAGTGTCTATATAGTTGTACCATGATATTTGCATTTCTACTAAGTAAACCTCCAATTGGTCCCTACTATTCCACCCGCTAAAAGGCCTCATCTCGAGATGGCTTGTCATCCCAATGCCCGGCAGACCACCCTCGACCCCCTGTATCCCATAGCCCTGAACCGACTGGGATCCATTCTTTGAAAAGAGCATACAGTGCCATTTACCGAATTGAAGTAGATCAATTGCCATATGCATTTCCATTGCCCTCACCTCGATTTGTATTATATATATCTGTGGATCATCCTCTATTGTCCCTAACATCTTTTAGTTCTTCCTTCGCAACAGTTGTGGGATACACACATACACCCACACACACTCAGCCCTTACCCCCACACAACCATAAGCTCACTTTCTCAACAATTGCACCATCCCAGAGCCCAACTCAAGATGGGTCATGATTTACAAATGCACTTGCAGTTGCAGCTAAGTAATTGTCTTAGTTTTCTCATGATTTGGTTGGGTCTAATTGTGTTGCTGTCCTGGAGCACCATGGGGTCTGTTTGTGAACAGAGTCCCAGGACCAGCTTGCTTTTTTTAACCTTTATTTAACTAGGCAGGTCAGTTAAGAACAAATTCTTATTTTCAATGACAGCCTTGTTTTGGGGTAGAAAGACAGATTTTTACCTTGTCATCGCAGGGATTCGATCTTTCAACCTTTCGGTTACTAGTCCAACGCTCTAACCACTAGGCTACCTGCCGCCTAGGGGGCTATTCTCCAAGGTGCATTGCTCGGTAGGTGATGGCTTTGTCATGGAAGGTTTGGGAATCGCTAGAATTCTGGATTTTGATCATTAGTGGGTATCGGCCTAATTCTGCTCTGCATGCATTATTTGTTGTTTTACATTGTACACAGAGGATATTTTTGTAGAATTCGGCATGCAGAGTCTCAATTTGGTGTTTATCACAATTTGTAAATTCTTGGTTGGTGAGTGGACCCCAGACCTCACAACTATAAAGGGCAATGGGTTCTATAACTGATTCAAGTATTTTTTGCCAGATCCTAATTGGTATGTCAAATTTTATGTTCCTTTTGATTGCACATAAGGTCTTTCTTGCCTTGTCTCTCAGATTGTTCAGAGCTTTGTGGAAGTTACCTGTGGCGCTGATGTTTAGGCAGAGGTATGTATAGTTTTGTGTGCTTTAGGGCAACAGTGTCTAGATGGAATTTGTATCTTATGGTCCTGGCAACTGGACCATTTTTGGAACATCACTATTTTTGTCTTACTGAGATTTACTGTCAGGGCCCAGGTCTGACAGAATCTGTGCAGAAGATCTAGGTGCTGCTGTAGCCATTCCTTGGTTCGGGACAGAAGAACCAGATCATCAGCAAACAGTAGACATTTGACTTCAGATTCTAGTAGGGTGAGGCCGGGTGCTGCAGCCTGTTCTAATGCCCTTGCCAATTTGTTGATATACACTACCATTCAAAAGTTTGGGGTCAGTTAGAAATGTCCTTATTTTTTTCAGAAAATCACATTTTTTGTCAATTAAAATAACACCAAATTGATCAAAAATACAGTGTAGACATTGTTAATGTTGTAAATGACTATTGTAGCTGGAAATGGCAGATTTTTTATGGAATATCTACATAGGCGTACAGAGGCCCATTATCAGCAACCATCACTCCTGTGTTCCAATGGCACGTTGTGTTAGCTAATCCAGGTTTATCATTTTAAAATGCTAATTGACCATTAGAAAACCATTCTGCAATTATGTTAGCACAGCTGAAAACTGTTGTTCTGATTAAAGAAGCAATTAAACTACTGGCCTTCTTTAGACTAGTTGAGTATCTGGAGCATCAGCATTTGTGGGTTCGATTACAGGCTCAAAATGGACAGAACAAAGACCTTTCTCCTGAAACTGTTCAGTCTATTCTTGTTCTGAGAAATTAAGGCTATTCCATGTGAGAAATCGCCAAGAAACTGAAGATCTGGTACAACGCTGTGTACTACTCCCTTCACAGAACAGCGCAAACTGGCCCCGGTGCACAACTGAACAAGAGGACAAGTACATTAGAGTGTCTAGTTTGAACAACAGACACCTCACAAGTCCTCAACTGGCAGCTTCATTAAATTATACCCGCAAAACACAAGTCTCAACGTCAACAGTGAAGAGGCGAGTCTGGGATGCTGGCCTTCTAGGCAGAGTTGGAAAGAAAAAGCCATATCTCAGACTGGCCAATAAAAATAAAAGATTAAGATGGGCAAAAGAATACAGACAGAGGAACTCTGTTTAGAAGGCCAGCATCCCAGTCGCCTCTTCACTGTTAACGTTGGGACTGGTGTGTTGTGGGTACTATTTAAACTTCTGAACGGTAGTGTATAAGTTGAAGACGGTGGGGCTTAAGCTGCATCCCTGTCTCACCCCCCGGCCCTGTGGGGGGGAAAGTGTATTTTTTGCTAAATTTAACCGCCCACTTGTTGTTTGTGTACATTGATTTTATAATGTTGTATGTTTTTCCCCCAACACCACTTTCCATCGATTTGTATAGCAGGCCCTCGTGCCAGATTGAGTTAAAATCTTTTTTTTAAATCAACAAAGCATGAGAAGACTTTGCCTTTTTGGTTTGTTTGTTTGTTTGTCAATTAGGGTGTGCAGGGTGAATACGTGGTCTGTCGTATGATCATTTGGTAAAAAGCCAATTTGACATTTGCTCAGTACATTGTTTTCACTGAGGAAATGTACGAGTCCGCTGTTAACGATAATACAGGGGATTTTCCCATAGTTGCTGTTGACTCATCCCACGGTAGTTATTGGGGTCAAATTTGTTTCCACTTTTGTGGATTAGGGTGATCAGTCCTTGGTTCCAAACATTGAGAAATATGCCAGAGCTGAGGATGATGTTTAAGAATAGCCAATTGGAATTTTTGGTCTGTATATTGTAACATTTCATTTAGAATACCATCAACCTCACAGGCCTTTTTGGGTTGGAGGGTTTGTATTTTGTCCTGTAGTTCAATCAATGTAATTGGAAGATCCAGTGGGTTCTGCTAGTCTTTAATAGTTGATTATAAGATTCGCATTTGATCATGTATAAGTTTTTGCTGTTTGTTCTTTGTTATAGAGCCAAAAGGATTGGAGAAGTGGTTAATCCATACATCTCCATTTTGGATAGATACAGTTGAAGTCGGAAATGTATATACACCTTAGCCAAATACATTTAAACTCAGTTTTTCACAATTCCTGACATTTAATCCTAGTAAAAATTCCCTGTCTTAGGTCAGTTAAGATCACATTTAAGAATGTGAAATGTCAGAATAATAGTAGAGAATACTTTTTTCAGTTATTATTTCTTTCATCACATTCCCAGTTGGTCAGAAGTTTATATACACTCAATTAGTATTTGGTAGCATTGCCTTTAAATTGTTTAACTTGGGTCAAACGTTTCGGGTAGTCTTCCACAAGCTTCCCACAATATGTTGGGCAAATTTCGGCCCATTCCTCCTGACAGAACTGGTGTAACTGAGTCAGGTTTGTAGGCCTCCTTGTTCGCACACGCTTTTTCAGTTCTGTCCACAAATGTTCTATAGGATTGAGGTCAGGGCTTTGTGTTGGCCACTCCAATACCTTGACATTGTTGTCATTAAGCCATTTTGCCACAACTTTGGAAGTATGCTTGGGGTCATTGTCCATTTGGAAGACCCATTTGCGACCAAGCTTTAACTTCCTGACTGATGTCTTGAGATGTTGCTTCAATATATGCACATAATTTTCCTACCTCATGATGCCATCTATTTTGTGAAGTGCACCAGTCCCTCCTGCAGCAAAGCACCCGACAACATGACGCTGCCACCCCCGTGCTTCACGTTTGGGATGGTGTTCTTCGGCTTGCAAGCCTCCCCCTTTTTCTTTCAAACATAACGATGGTCTTTATGGCCATTATGCCCATTTGTTTGGCAAAAAGTGCGATCTTTGTCCCCATGTGCAGTTGCAAACCGTAGTCTAGACTTTTTAATGGCGGTTTTGGAGCGGTGGCTTCTTCCTTGCTGAGCGGAATTTCAGGTTATATCGATATAGGACTCGATTTACTGTGGATATACATACCTTTGTCCCTGTTTCCTCCAGCATCTTCACAAGGCCCTTTGCTGTTGTTCTGGGATTGATTTGCACTTTTCGCACCAAAGTACGTTCATCTCTAGGAGACAGAACGCGTCTCCTTCCTGAGCGATATGATGGCTGCGTGGTCCCATGGTGTTTATACTTGCTTACTATTGTTTGTACAGATGAACATGGTACCTTCAGGCGTTTGGAAATTGCTCCCAAGGATGAACTAGACTTGTGGAGGTCTCCAATTTTTGGCTGATTTCCTTTGATTTTCCCATGATGTCAAGCAAAGAGGCACTGCGTTTGAAGGTAGGCCTTGAAATACATCCACAGGTACACCTCCAATTGAATCAAATGATGTCAATTAGCCTATCAGAAGCTTCTAAAGCCATGACATAATTTTCTGGAATTTTCTGAGCTGTTTAAAGGCACAGTCAACTTAGTGTATGTAAACTTCTAACCTACTGGAATTGTGATACAGTGAAATAATCTGTCTGTAAACAATTGTTGGAAAAAGGACTTGTGTCATGCACAAAGTAGATGTCCTAACCAACTTGCAAAAACTACAGTTTGTTAAAAATAAATTTGTGTAGTGGTTGAAAAACGAGTTTTAATGACTTCAACCTAAGTGTATGTAAACTTCTGACTTCAACTGTAACTATTTGTGTTTGTTTAGAATTCCAATTTTCCCAGAAGTGGTTAGATTCTATAGATTCTTCAATTAAATTGAGCTGATTTCTCATGTGCTGTTCCTTCTTTCTTCGTAGTGTATTTCTGTTTTGTTTTAGTGATTCACCATGGTGAAGGCTCAGGTTTTCTGGGTCTCTATGTTTTTGGTTGGATAGATTTCTCAATTCTTTCTTAGGTTTTTGCATTCTTCATCAAACCATTGTTGTTCATTTTCTTAGGTCGTCTGCTTGAAATTTTTTATTTGAAAGGGAAGCTGAGAGGTCCAATATACTGTTTAGGTTTTCTACTGCTAAGCTGACACCTTCACTATTGCAGTCATTTTGTCCAGGAAATTTTCTAGAAGGGATTGAATGTTGTTGCCTAATTGTTTTTTGGTAGATTTCCACACTACTTTCCTTCCATTTACAGCATTTCTTAATATTATTCAGTTCATTTGGCTTTGATGACTCATGATTTGAGCATAGCTCTGTTCAAGTAGAGTGTGATTTTGCTGTGATCTGATAGGGGTGTCAGTGGACTGACTGAACGCTCTAAGAGACTCTGGGTTGAGGTCAGTGATAAAGTAGTCTTGTCACGCCCTGATCTGTTTCACCTGTGCTTGTCTCCACCCCCTCCAGGTGTCGCCCATCTTCCCCAATTATCCTCTGGGTATTTATACCTGTGTTTTCTGTCTGTGCCAGTTCATCTTGTTTGTCAAGCTTACCAGCGTTTGTCCTGCGGGCACCTGTCTTTTCACAGCCTCTCTTTTTCTTGTCCTCCTGGTTTTTGACCCTTGACTGTCCTGACCCTGTATCTGCCCTCCTGACCACTCTGCCTGAGACTGCCTGCCATCCTGTACCTTTGCTCCCACTCTGGATTATCGACTCCTGCCTGCAGGAGTAAACATATAGTAACAATAAACATTGTTACTTTACACAGTCTGCACTTGGGTCTTACCTTGATACCTGATAGTCTACAATACTACTGCCAAGAAATGAGCTATAGGTGTACCTACCAAAGGAGTCCCCTCGAAGCCTACCATTGACTATGTACATACCCACCGTCCGACAGAGCTGCAGGAGTTGGAACCCATTTTTGTTGGTTACATTGTCGTAGTTGTGTCTAGAGGGTCATATGGGGGAGGGAATGCTGTCACCTCCAGGAAGGTGATTGTCCCCTGTGTGCTGTGGGTGTCAGGTTCTTGTCCAGTTCTGTTATTTAGGTTGCCACAGACTAGTACATTTCCCTGGGCCTGTAAATTGAGCTTTGTGGAAGTTACCTGTGGCGCTGATGTTTAGGCAGAGGTATGTATAGTTTTGTGTGCTTTAGGGCAACAGTGTCTAGATGGAATTTGTATCTTATGGTCCTGGCAACTGGACCATTTTTGGAACATCACTATTTTTGTCTTACTGAGATTTACTGTCAGGGCCCAGGTCTGACAGAATCTGTGCAGAAGATCTAGGTGCTGCTGTAGCCATTCCTTGGTTCGGGACAGAAGAACCAGATCATCAGCAAACAGTAGACATTTGACTTCAGATTCTAGTAGGGTGAGGCCGGGTGCTGCAGCCTGTTCTAATGCCCTTGCCAATTTGTTGATATACACTACCATTCAAAAGTTTGGGGTCAGTTAGAAATGTCCTTATTTTTTTCAGAAAATCACATTTTTTGTCAATTAAAATAACACCAAATTGATCAAAAATACAGTGTAGACATTGTTAATGTTGTAAATGACTATTGTAGCTGGAAATGGCAGATTTTTTATGGAATATCTACATAGGCGTACAGAGGCCCATTATCAGCAACCATCACTCCTGTGTTCCAATGGCACGTTGTGTTAGCTAATCCAGGTTTATCATTTTAAAATGCTAATTGACCATTAGAAAACCATTCTGCAATTATGTTAGCACAGCTGAAAACTGTTGTTCTGATTAAAGAAGCAATTAAACTACTGGCCTTCTTTAGACTAGTTGAGTATCTGGAGCATCAGCATTTGTGGGTTCGATTACAGGCTCAAAATGGACAGAACAAAGACCTTTCTCCTGAAACTGTTCAGTCTATTCTTGTTCTGAGAAATTAAGGCTATTCCATGTGAGAAATCGCCAAGAAACTGAAGATCTGGTACAACGCTGTGTACTACTCCCTTCACAGAACAGCGCAAACTGGCCCCGGTGCACAACTGAACAAGAGGACAAGTACATTAGAGTGTCTAGTTTGAACAACAGACACCTCACAAGTCCTCAACTGGCAGCTTCATTAAATTATACCCGCAAAACACAAGTCTCAACGTCAACAGTGAAGAGGCGAGTCTGGGATGCTGGCCTTCTAGGCAGAGTTGGAAAGAAAAAGCCATATCTCAGACTGGCCAATAAAAATAAAAGATTAAGATGGGCAAAAGAATACAGACAGAGGAACTCTGTTTAGAAGGCCAGCATCCCAGTCGCCTCTTCACTGTTAACGTTGGGACTGGTGTGTTGTGGGTACTATTTAAACTTCTGAACGGTAGTGTATAAGTTGAAGACGGTGGGGCTTAAGCTGCATCCCTGTCTCACCCCCCGGCCCTGTGGGGGGGAAAGTGTATTTTTTGCTAAATTTAACCGCCCACTTGTTGTTTGTGTACATTGATTTTATAATGTTGTATGTTTTTCCCCCAACACCACTTTCCATCGATTTGTATAGCAGGCCCTCGTGCCAGATTGAGTTAAAATCTTTTTTTTAAATCAACAAAGCATGAGAAGACTTTGCCTTTTTGGTTTGTTTGTTTGTTTGTCAATTAGGGTGTGCAGGGTGAATACGTGGTCTGTCGTATGATCATTTGGTAAAAAGCCAATTTGACATTTGCTCAGTACATTGTTTTCACTGAGGAAATGTACGAGTCCGCTGTTAACGATAATACAGGGGATTTTCCCATAGTTGCTGTTGACTCATCCCACGGTAGTTATTGGGGTCAAATTTGTTTCCACTTTTGTGGATTAGGGTGATCAGTCCTTGGTTCCAAACATTGAGAAATATGCCAGAGCTGAGGATGATGTTTAAGAATAGCCAATTGGAATTTTTGGTCTGTATATTGTAACATTTCATTTAGAATACCATCAACCTCACAGGCCTTTTTGGGTTGGAGGGTTTGTATTTTGTCCTGTAGTTCAATCAATGTAATTGGAAGATCCAGTGGGTTCTGCTAGTCTTTAATAGTTGATTATAAGATTCGCATTTGATCATGTATAAGTTTTTGCTGTTTGTTCTTTGTTATAGAGCCAAAAGGATTGGAGAAGTGGTTAATCCATACATCTCCATTTTGGATAGATACAGTTGAAGTCGGAAATGTATATACACCTTAGCCAAATACATTTAAACTCAGTTTTTCACAATTCCTGACATTTAATCCTAGTAAAAATTCCCTGTCTTAGGTCAGTTAAGATCACATTTAAGAATGTGAAATGTCAGAATAATAGTAGAGAATACTTTTTTCAGTTATTATTTCTTTCATCACATTCCCAGTTGGTCAGAAGTTTATATACACTCAATTAGTATTTGGTAGCATTGCCTTTAAATTGTTTAACTTGGGTCAAACGTTTCGGGTAGTCTTCCACAAGCTTCCCACAATATGTTGGGCAAATTTCGGCCCATTCCTCCTGACAGAACTGGTGTAACTGAGTCAGGTTTGTAGGCCTCCTTGTTCGCACACGCTTTTTCAGTTCTGTCCACAAATGTTCTATAGGATTGAGGTCAGGGCTTTGTGTTGGCCACTCCAATACCTTGACATTGTTGTCATTAAGCCATTTTGCCACAACTTTGGAAGTATGCTTGGGGTCATTGTCCATTTGGAAGACCCATTTGCGACCAAGCTTTAACTTCCTGACTGATGTCTTGAGATGTTGCTTCAATATATGCACATAATTTTCCTACCTCATGATGCCATCTATTTTGTGAAGTGCACCAGTCCCTCCTGCAGCAAAGCACCCGACAACATGACGCTGCCACCCCCGTGCTTCACGTTTGGGATGGTGTTCTTCGGCTTGCAAGCCTCCCCCTTTTTCTTTCAAACATAACGATGGTCTTTATGGCCATTATGCCCATTTGTTTGGCAAAAAGTGCGATCTTTGTCCCCATGTGCAGTTGCAAACCGTAGTCTAGACTTTTTAATGGCGGTTTTGGAGCGGTGGCTTCTTCCTTGCTGAGCGGAATTTCAGGTTATATCGATATAGGACTCGATTTACTGTGGATATACATACCTTTGTCCCTGTTTCCTCCAGCATCTTCACAAGGCCCTTTGCTGTTGTTCTGGGATTGATTTGCACTTTTCGCACCAAAGTACGTTCATCTCTAGGAGACAGAACGCGTCTCCTTCCTGAGCGATATGATGGCTGCGTGGTCCCATGGTGTTTATACTTGCTTACTATTGTTTGTACAGATGAACATGGTACCTTCAGGCGTTTGGAAATTGCTCCCAAGGATGAACTAGACTTGTGGAGGTCTCCAATTTTTGGCTGATTTCCTTTGATTTTCCCATGATGTCAAGCAAAGAGGCACTGCGTTTGAAGGTAGGCCTTGAAATACATCCACAGGTACACCTCCAATTGAATCAAATGATGTCAATTAGCCTATCAGAAGCTTCTAAAGCCATGACATAATTTTCTGGAATTTTCTGAGCTGTTTAAAGGCACAGTCAACTTAGTGTATGTAAACTTCTAACCTACTGGAATTGTGATACAGTGAAATAATCTGTCTGTAAACAATTGTTGGAAAAAGGACTTGTGTCATGCACAAAGTAGATGTCCTAACCAACTTGCAAAAACTACAGTTTGTTAAAAATAAATTTGTGTAGTGGTTGAAAAACGAGTTTTAATGACTTCAACCTAAGTGTATGTAAACTTCTGACTACAACTGTAACTATTTGTGTTTGTTTAGAATTCCAATTTTCCCAGAAGTGGTTAGATTCTATAGATTCTTCAATTAAATTGAGCTGATTTCTCATGTGCTGTTCCTTCTTTCTTCGTAGTGTATTTCTGTTTTGTTTTAGTGATTCACCATGGTGAAGGCTCAGGTTTTCTGGGTCTCTATGTTTTTGGTTGGATAGATTTCTCAATTCTTTCTTAGGTTTTTGCATTCTTCATCAAACCATTGTTGTTCATTTTCTTAGGTCGTCTGCTTGAAATTTTTTATTTGAAAGGGAAGCTGAGAGGTCCAATATACTGTTTAGGTTTTCTACTGCTAAGCTGACACCTTCACTATTGCAGTCATTTTGTCCAGGAAATTTTCTAGAAGGGATTGAATGTTGTTGCCTAATTGTTTTTTGGTAGATTTCCACACTACTTTCCTTCCATCTACAGCATTTCTTAATATTATTCAGTTCATTTGGCTTTGATGACTCATGATTTGAGCATAGCTCTGTTCAAGTAGAGTGTGATTTTGCTGTGATCTGATAGGGGTGTCAGTGGACTGACTGAACGCTCTAAGAGACTCTGGGTTGAGGTCAGTGATAAAGTAGTCTTGTCACGCCCTGATCTGTTTCACCTGTGCTTGTCTCCACCCCCTCCAGGTGTCGCCCATCTTCCCCAATTATCCTCTGGGTATTTATACCTGTGTTTTCTGTCTGTGCCAGTTCATCTTGTTTGTCAAGCTTACCAGCGTTTGTCCTGCGGGCACCTGTCTTTTCACAGCCTCTCTTTTTCTTGTCCTCCTGGTTTTTGACCCTTGACTGTCCTGACCCTGTATCCTGCCTGCAGGAGTAAACATATAGTAACAATAAACATTGTTACTTTACACAGTCTGCACTTGGGTCTTACCTTGATACCTGATAGTCTACAATACTACTGCCAAGAAATGAGCTATAGGTGTACCTACCAAAGGAGTCCCCTCGAAGCCTACCATTGACTATGTACATACCCACCGTCCGACAGAGCTGCAGGAGTTGGAACCCATTTTTGTTGGTTACATTGTCGTAGTTGTGTCTAGAGGGTCATATGGGGGAGGGAATGCTGTCACCTCCAGGAAGGTGATTGTCCCCTGTGTGCTGTGGGTGTCAGGTTCTTGTCCAGTTCTGTTATTTAGGTTGCCACAGACTAGTACATTTCCCTGGGCCTGTAAATTGTCCACTAGGATGGAGAAGCTGTCATCATTAAAGTATGGGGATTCTAAAGGGGGGATATATGTAGCACACATGAGGACATTTTTCTCTGTGATAATTTCCTTATTAATTTCAGATGTAAAATGTTCCTGTTTTGACTAATTTAATAGAGTGGGTTAGGTCTGCTCTATACCAAATTAGCATTCCCCCTGAGTCTCTTCCCTATTTAACACCTGGTAGTTTGGTGAATGGTGTCTGTGTGGTTTAGGCCAGGACCATCACAGTAGGAGTGATTCCTGCTGTCATGTTCAGGTCCTTGCCGCGGGGGTTGCATGGGGTGGGCAGAAGGGGCATAGGTCTGATATGGGGGGGGCCTATATAGGATGTGGCAAGGGTTTTCTTGGGGTGATCTTAGCTGGTTGGGGTGTGGCTGGTGATGCTGTGGTCTGGGTGTAGGTCCTCTTGGTGTGGGTTCTCTCAGTGCAGGTCCTTCAGGAGGGGGTCTGGGAGGGTGTTTCGCTGGTCTGGGCGGGGTGTCCGTTGCTCTGTTGCTCCTGTGTGAGGTGCTGGGGCTACGGTTGAGGGTGACTTCCTTCAGGGTCCTGGCAAAAGTTAGGATTGCTGACTTGCAGAGGTGAACCTGGTCGTAAAGGCTGTTCAAGTCCAGGGTGGAGTGGTGGGCAAGGTAGACATTAGGTTTTGAGTCACAGCCTCGCGAAATGCTTGCATTCACCCGCTGCATGGTAGCAGGGTGAAAGTCTTTTCGTGGTTCCAGGGTGGAGATAACCACTTGTGCGTTGGGGAAAGTGGAAGTAGCTTTTTCAATCACGCCCTTGAGTGCTGTGGCCACCCTTTCCTCCTGGGCCCTCAGGTCATTTGTGCCGTGTGAATTATGATGTAGCTGGGGGACCCTAGTCTGTCTTCTGACAACAGTTCCAAGGCATGCCTAGTGTTTGAGCACCAGAGTTTAGCCACTTTGTGTTTCTCTCTCTCCACACCACACTTCTCTTAATTGCTCTCTTTCTCACTATCACCCCTCTCCACTCCCCTGCTCTCTTTCTCTCTCTCTCTCATCTCAGGGGAAGATCCAAGGGCATTAACTGTAGGGCCAATGGAGTCTGTCTGAGAGCCGTAGGGTGTAAAAGACTGCTTGAGAGGCTTAATTTCCTCCCTCCACAAAGTCATTAATAACGCCAGTCTTATTTGATTACATCTGCATGAGTTCTTAAGAGCGTGAGAAATTATGACAGGCCATTTTGACTAGGCAAAGTAGAACAGAGCACAAAACAACGTTAATGGAAAATAGGAAGCATCTTACTAACAATGCACACTGAAATGTTGGGCTATAGCCTCAAAGAATGGATTGACTCTTTGGTGAACAATTATGGATGGTAACACTTGAACTGTAAGAATGTGTATTTTGATTAATTTGTGACCGAAAAATAACATATAACCTTCGATATACTGTGAATGCATAGCTCCCACTTTCAGTGTCAGTGGTAGTTTTGTGCAAAAACTGGTTGCACTAAAACTTTATCATAACTTAAATGTGCTTGTTACTTTGTCACACGTGACTGACTGAGTGACTAAGTCAGAAGCAAAAGGAAGACAATCTCCCAGCTGCAAATGTTCTCCCCATGTGGGAGAGAGGAATCTATTGCCCTACAGTGTAGAAGCTGCTAGAGAAAATATGCCACTGTTCTTCATCCTACCACCACCCACACCCAACCACCATTTAAAAGACTCAGAATACAAAACACTACTGTTCACCACCACATCACATCTAACCGTCTCTACACCAAATGCATATACTGCACAATACATCCAGCTATCCAACTGATAATGTATGTCATGCAAATAAGCTAGCTGTTAAAAAAGCTCTCAGTTTGGCAATGGTAACTCTTTGTTCACTCAAACCAGTGCTACTGTATGACAATTAACACAGGAAATGATTTAGCCTGAGCTGAAGTGATACTGGCTTGCCCATCTGACATGTTTATCACACTGATGTTCCAACTCCATCAAACTAGTGACTATTCTTCTGGGGTAAGACCAAATTATATTGTTCTTGTACACTCTTGGGTTCATGTAGTCAATAAAACACATTTAATGAACTCACAGGAAACTGAACTGGATGGTTAGCGTTTTCTCAGTGTAGGAGGAATGTTTTGCCCCGGAAACTACCAGTTGTTAGTGTTTGATTGAACAGGGCTCTGATTTGTATTACACATGGCTTCAACACCCCCACCTGTATAATATTAACAAGACCTCGAAGCCTGCAGTCATCATGTAACTTTGGAGATGTTTTGGAAGTTCACCATAAACATTTTCCCATTAACGGGCCAGGTACTTGGTCAATGTAAAGTCAGCGTTATCGTAGAAGCAGAGTGGCCCTTCTGAAAGTAGTTTGCAGCATGCCCTGTGATTGCAGGTTTGCTAATGTTATTCATGGCCCAGGGATAACACATTACCTCACATCTTGTGACAACAAGATTGCCTTTCTTTTTTTTACATTGCACAGTGAGTTCGGAATATTCTGGATATTGACCAAACCTCACTACCAGTAGCCAGTTCCTGTTTCAATATAGAGGATTGTCGAATTAAAATCATTCCTCTATCTAAGTTATTTTTCTCTCAGAATCAGGGCCCTAGGTTATATATTTTATAACATCAAATTAAAATATTAAAGAAACACTTTCACCTGCTCGGTACTATAAATTGAAAAAGCTTGTACAGCAGCACACTGCATCCAGCTCAGAAGCTCTGGGGTTTTATACCCCTTTGCAAAAATATGTCAAGTAACTGACCAGGG
Source organism: Salvelinus alpinus (assembly GCF_045679555.1). Taxonomy (NCBI): domain Eukaryota; kingdom Metazoa; phylum Chordata; class Actinopteri; order Salmoniformes; family Salmonidae; genus Salvelinus; species Salvelinus alpinus. The sequence continues at coordinate 18,162,640 of NC_092117.1, forward strand.
AGCCTGGACAGTGACAGTGATTGGACAAGTTTGTGGCCACAAGTAAGAAGAATGAGGGAATTAATGAATGATGAGAAAGAAGTGGTTTGAGGGGATGGGTGGTTTGAGGGGACCTGTGATCTGAATACAGTTGAGATAGGCTGATAAGAGATTGACTTGACATTTGGTGTGTTGACAGCTAAAGGCCAAACTTACTGAGGTGCAAACTCTCCACATTTGCAGTTCATGCCTGCTATTAATAAAGGAAATCAAAAATGAGAGGTAGCACAAAAGTGCAAATGGGGTGAATGTTAAAACTAAGGCAAAGAATATCTGGTATCTATTATCTATCTTTCCAAGTAAAAGATCTAACATAAGAAATAGCATATGACCTCGTTGAGACTAATAAAAGGTCCCCAGGTGTCAGACACCAATCCTATATCGCTGTCTAAACACACACACACACACACACACACACACACACACACACACACACCTCTGACATCTGGGGACCTTGTGTTAGTGTCAACGAGGTCATATGCTATTTCTTGGGGGTTAAGGTTAGAATTAGGGTTAGAATTAGGTTTAGTGTTAGGAGCTAGGGTAATGTTTAGGGTTAAGGTTAGATTTTGGGGGTTAAGGTAAGGGTTAGGTTTAAGGAAAATAGGATTTTGAATGGGACTGATGTGTGTCCCCGCAAGGTTAGTTATACGTGTGTGTGTGGCTTGGCCCTTACTTACAGTATGTGCTCAATGTCACCTGGGGCTGCATGGCAAATGGCCCATCAAAACACAAAGGACAATGCCCAAGGACTAGTCAGCCCTTCCCACTCCGAGGGGCCAAAATGTAAATCTCTGTTACAGTATCCAGAGGACTGACTATTGAATGTGTGACTGAATAATACTATAGCATCCATGTCTGATATCTATCTGAAACTTGTCTCCTAAAGAGGACTCTGAAGCTACAGTATCTATATATATTTATAACAAATATATATATATATATATATATATATATGATCTCTGTGGTAACTTGTATCTCTGTACAGGGTGAACTCTGAATTACTCTATGCAAAAGTGTTTTATGGACCTCTCAAGCATTCTGTCTTATTTACATTGGTCTTATCCCCCACACAAGACTTTACATGCTGTGACACCCTGTGGAGATTGGGCCTGGTGGTCAGGTTAATGTCAACTTGGTATAGTTTGATTGGTCAATGGTGTTTGGTTTTGGGTTGAAACAGTTAGACCTTCAGATGTTATAAATGGAATTAAATGCCTTTTATCTCTTATCCTGTAGCCAGTCTATGGAGGAAAGTTGCATGATCAATTCTAATTTCCTCTGGCCTAGTAGGCGTCTCTTTGTTCATATTTTGTCTTGTAAGTTAAAGGTATGATTAGGGATTTTGTGATTTGAGGTGATTTCCTACTTACCCAGAATCAAAACGAACTCATGGATACCATTTTTATGTCTCTGCATGCAGTTTGAAGGAAGTTGAAGATAGCATTTTCGTTAGCTTAGCACAATTTCTGTTAGTCAATTGATATGTACTAGCCAGGGTATGTACCAAAGCTGTGTGGCTAGCACTTTTACACTAAGTATTATTTACAAGTGTATATATACAATTATAATATTTTGAAGCATTTATTTTTGTATAAAAATAAAAAATCTCAGAACTACGCATTTCATCCATCCGCTGTGATGGTGGGCACACAGATAGGCTGTGTGCGAGTGTGAACACATTTGGCCAGCTGAGACAGCAGGACAGTGGCAGTTAATGAGTCCGCTAGATATCAAGTAAGAAAAGTGTGTGAAGAATACATTAACAGACTGCAATTGCTTTTCCAAATCAATAGTTTTACCTCGCAACCGTTACTGACACATGCTACATCGATGGACTACCATCCCTTGTCCAATATGGTTTGTGTGTGTGCTGTTTGCAAAAACAAACCAAGGACGTGGTTGGTTAAAATGTTTCACAAATTTCCATTGCGGGATCCGGATCAATTTACACTATGGCTAGTTGTTCTGAATATAGGTAACAACACTCCAACCGAGGACCTCAAAGTAACTAGTTTTCTCTGAAACATTTTCGATGGGGGACTTCATGGGAGGATGGAACTGACAAGCCATAATGATGAGACGTTTCATGAGGAATACAGTGGTCCCATCAGTGGGCATTCTACACATGCCAGAACAAAGACTGGGACTAAGTGTGACATTATCTGATTGAATAGCAGTTCTTCTCATGATAAAATGTGATAGGTTTGTCAATTCTCGTGGATAGGCTGTCCATGTCAAGTAGCACGTGTCACACAAAGCAATTTAGATGCAATTTCTGTTGCAGGTGCAAGTTGCAAGTGACAACATCTCAAGCAAATTTGCTGGTACACAAAGCAACTCAAACGCGATTGAAATTTCATGCAACATCCAATCTTGTCATACACCACATCTTGGTTTCACAAATGTATAAATTTATCCAACCATTTTGTAATTGTAACAGCATTTCTATAGACAAAATGCAGGGTGTAGAATTTAGATACCTAACTAGCTAGTGCAGTTCATGATGGACAATTACAGTTGAAACTGGACAGAGAAAGGTCTGGGTTAATTGAAGAAAAAAAAAGCTGCCAGACCATGTACATAAACCATGAGTAGCCATAATATCTAGAATTCTTTATACATTACATATTTGGCATGTCTCTTGATGTCGTTTTCAGCAGCACTGACAGCTGTGTTGACATGACAATTTATGTCAACTTTTTTCTACTTCTAATTGCTTCTACTTCTAATTGCATACAGTCAGTTGTGTCAGTTGCTTGAAATAGGGTTGATTTATATCTCTTACGATGCATCCAGATTGCTTAGAGTGACATAGTGTAACTGTAAATATCATTTTCTGAATTTAAAGCGCAGGTTCAAGTCAATGCTCCATCACATCTGTGGAGTCCATCGCTGGGAAGAGGACAGAGTGGAAGAATGCTGTTACCATGGACAGCTAACAGAGGACCAGCAGAGGAAGCCCTCTACTCAGACGACACTGTTCAAGCACACAGGTTTGTTCCCCATTGAATTAGCATGCATATCAAATGAAACATATAGAACCTTTCCTTTTCACAGATGAGAAATGCTTTCTTAGAATCTACTGTGCTCTGATTTGTGTGTAGGTGTTCACAAGCTAAATAGTTAGCACATAATAACTATTTGGTACTAGTCATGCCTATGTTATTTCATGCTCCATCTAAGGTTGTCTCTTCACTTTTACTATGTTTTACCAGGAACACGTATATGTTGAAACACTGTCAAAAGTGTCTCCACTTCAAAGACTACAGCATGAAAGCCCGAACCCAGTTGACAGTTTTGGACCACAATGAGAATCAGAACCGGAATAGAGGACAAGCCTCAACTGTTGCTGGTAACTACGGAAACTATGCCATCAATGTTCTGATTTACACTTTAGCACTTCCTTGGTCATATTGGGATGGTAATGCAATCATTGGCCTGTCCAGACAGATCTATTCTAACAAAAGGCTAGGTGATTGCCCTTCCAAGATAGTTTGGATGACTTGGGGAAATTGGTGGGTTTCTTTGGGGGATGGTGCTCAGACACCCTTTTTTTTCTCTGTGGGATGTGTAAAACCTGCCTATCTCCACTGCACTTATCTGATCATTTGCGTCCAACATGTATCTTGGAGTGCAATGTAGGAAACCAAGAAGTGTCCTTGTGTTTTATATTGTATTCACTGGTTTGTTTTCTTATCTTTCCTAATTTCAGGCAATTCAAGATTCAGCATTGTTGACCCTAAACTCAAAACAGTTGATTCCCCGGCCAATATCAGCCCACCACTCAAAGATTCAGGAATGACCTGATGTAGCACGTCCTGCAGAAACGCATGGACAAATTAGTGAAATACTGGGAACCAAAATTCTGTGGAAGCGGCAGTCATCTGGCTGCCAACATAGCCCCATCCCAAATCTATAACTCTATAACACCACGATTGATGAACACAGAAAAGTCCTTGTGATTTGTTACACTGTCTCTCGTGCGCTGCTTTCTTCCCTGGAGATATCAAGCCACCCAATCGATAGCAGTAACAAGTCCCACTCTGTGAAACACAAACACCCATCATCCGTTGTCATGAGTTGTCATTTCCCGCAGTTGCACCACCAATCCCCCTTAGACCTGGCTCTCGCCACCGCTCCAGTTAGCTTGTGTACCGGCTCCACCACTGATTCAGGCTCAAATAAATATGGCTCTGAATAAAAATTGTCTTCTACATCAAAGTCTGACATGATTTTTCAAGTGTTATGATGATTTGCCAATAAGAAAGAAAGTAAGCTAGCTAGCTATGTTAACTACTACAGTAAGTGACAACAATATTATGGTTCAAATAAAATATACTAATTGATAAAGAAACAATCTTTTTGGAGAAAAAACACTGTATAATCTTTACAAATGAATAAATAGGACTGGTGGAGTTGTTACACATGCAGCAAACAAAAATATATGGAAATGTCTGCTCTACTCAAAATGACAAGTATTATCGCAAAAATGGAAGAGGCAAGTGGAAGGGGGAGAAATTAAGGAACTTGTCTGTCAGCCCTGCATTTAAGACCTAAAGGTAGGCCAGTTTCATTTAAGGACCGAAAAATGTATTACAATATAGTTGGGAAGAGATTTTCGATGTACCGATTCCATGGCACATGGTTTATGAACCGATACACAAAACGATGCTGGGTTCAAAACTTAAAATTTTTCAATTTTAATTATTTTACAAAATTCTTGCAACCAATAGAATGTTATATATATGGGGGAAAGAACCACCCCAGCATTGCAGATTTTGTGGCAAAGAGACAGAATCATTAGATCATTTGTTTTGGTACTGTCCACATGTAGCTTGTTTTTGGTCACAGGTTCAGGAATGGCTGAAGAATTCCAACATTTACCTGGCGCTGCAAATAGCACTGCTGGGTGATTTTAAAAAGTCATAGTCAATCGATCAATAATATAATAATACTCTTAGCAACAGTGTTTATCTTTAATTTACAATCTGTAGACACTATGAGAATAGAAAGGTTCAGAACTTTGTGAAACATCACAGCCCAGTTGAAAAATACATTGCAAATAGAAACTGGATGGTCTTCAGAAATAGATGGGAAGGGTTGAGGGTAGCTGAAAGATGGGACTTAAAAACAAACAAAAAATAACTATTGTAAAATATATGGTGTTCGTAAAATGTATATAGTATGTATAAGCTGGAAGTAGAAGCCTAAGTGTTGTCCATTAGTTTACTCCAATTAGGGGAGGGTGGTAAGGTTAGGGGAAAATAATATGGAAAATAATAAGGAAAATATATTTAAAAATATATATTTACCCCAAAAATATATGGAGGATTGGAAATGATGCAGACAATTACATTGATGGAAGCCACAATCTATCTGCAATATAAAAGCTGATCTTCCCCTTAATTCTTTTAAATAAAAAAAACATTTGACCTGCTTATACATATCTGGGCATCTAGATTGACAAAAATCGCTTTCAAAAAGCGTGTTGGTCTCCCGAGTGGTGCAGTGGTCTAAGGCGCTGCATCACAGTGCTAGCTGTGCCACTAAAGATCCTGTTTCGAGTCCAGGCTCTGTCGCAGCTGGCCGCGACCATGAGACCCATGGGGCGGTGCACAATTGGCCCAGCGTCGTCCAGGTTAGGGGAGGGTTTGGCCGGCAGGGATGTTCTTGTCCCATCACGCACTAGCGACTCCTGCGGCGGGCTGGGCGCAATGCACGCTGACACGGTCACCAGGGGCAGTGTTTCCTCCGACACATTGGTGCAGCTGGCTTCCGGGTTAAGCGGGCATTGTGTCAAGAAGCAGTGCGGCTTGGCTGGGTTGTGTTTCAGAGGAAGCACGGCTCTCGACCTTCGCCTCTCCCGAGTCCGTACGGGAGTTGCAGCGATGGGACAAGACTGTAACTACCAATTGGATACCACGGAATTGGGGAGAAAAAGCGGTAAAAAAAACATATATTTAAAAAGCGTGTTGATGAGTTAGTTAATAAATTTGCACTATGCTTTATTATGAACAATAGGTTCAGTACACATCACTGCATTCTGTATCAGAAAGTAGGCTGGCTCTCTTTGAAGTCTCGTAGATTGATGCATTGCACTATTTTTGTTTATAAAGCCTTCCTGCAAAAACTGCTGCCGTGCCTTACTTCATTGTTACCTTACAGACGTATGAGATACCTGAATCATTCTCAGGGATGGCTAACTCTGGAGATGCCTTCAATCTTCACTGAGTTAGGTAAATCTAATTGGAGGTTTTTTGCACCTTACTTGTGGAGTAATCTCCAAGACTCTCTAAAAGTGGATGAATTGGTGCCTTTTAATGCAATTCAAAAGAATGATTGAGAACCTTTTTACCGAAGAATGTGTTTGTTTTCTATGATTGTGTTTTGCTTTTCTTGTATTGATGTGAATATTGACGGGTACAGTATATTGATGTGTATAGTGTGTATTGATGTGTATACAGGGCTAATCTGTAAAAGAGACCTAGGTCTCAGCATGACTTCCTGTCAAAATAAAGGTTCAATAAAATTTTTTATCTGAGAGTTTAATTAAAGAGCCTTTTCAGCCAGTCTCAGTCTTCTCTTCTCTTCAATTCTCAATCAAAACAGCGAACAATGACAAAGGTTTGTTGCTGTGATAATTTTGCTACCCACTGGTGCAGAATGCAGAGACAATATTGTCCGTCCACCATACTGTTTCCTTGGAAGATAAATGGTAATTGTTTATTTTCCACGTCATTACAGAAAATCACCCAAACAATCATTCTCCACCAGGAAATCTATTGGAGTGACCTGGTATATTTTAGTCTGGTCGTTCTGAGAAAATCTTACAGAGAAAATGTTCTCATCTATTCATCAATAGATGCGTTATTCTAATCTGGGGCTACAGTCTTCTCACATCTGCTTTCACATATCTCCAATTCAATTGACTTAGTTCCGTCACATTATTGATCGCCTGCGTCACATAGCAGGGTTGAAGAAAAGAAAGGGACATTGTGTCCAAGTCCTTGCAGCAGGACACTGGCTGGATTTGTCCATCAGCTCAAGAAGGAAAACTGCTTTAACATTAGACCATCAGATGTTGAATACTGATAAAGACTAATAGGGTTTTTGGAAAGCTTTTTAACATTGCTACCACAACCGTTTTATGCATCTCCTTTGTCAAAGAAGATGTAATTCCTGGGTTGCACTTTCGAAACACATCAAGGTACCAGCACCTTACTGAAATAACTCCAAAATGTACCAAACATTTCAGAGGGAGATATACACAGTGCCTACAGCAGCATTGTTTTGACCTGTGTGGATCTACAGGTAATCTATGTGAGCATCTAAGCAATATGCATCGTTTCTCATTCCTCCTTCACCTCTGATAGCACACCTTAGCACTAGAATAGCCGGGCCTCAACGAGTACCAATAGCCACCAATGCCGCACCCCTGGGGCATATTTTTCAGAGTCTAATCCATAAATTAAATACAGTATTATTTTGATTAGGCAGGTCCTAAAGGAATAATCCACTCAAAAGCTATATATTATTTTTTTTCATTAGACCACTGTGATACAGTCCCAAAATGTTTTGCATGTCAGCAATCAAGTTTTCAAGATATAGGACTTTTACATCATTTTGCATCATCATGATGATGTGGCAAGTGACAATTAGCTTTTTGAAAGTCTTATATCTTGAAAACTAGATTACTGACACGCAAAACATTTTGGCACTGTATCAACAGTGGACTTATGAAGTGAAGAAAAATAACAAAATATAATTTGAGTGGATTATTACATTATGATGCCAAGAACAAATGTATTTCAAAATAACAGAATAGCATATTTTGTCCTCATAAAGCTGCTTTCTGTTTGTGTTATCAAAATATTAACAACGTCAGTGTGTTAATAAATAGACTTATTTAGGAAAAGTCAAGGACAGAGAGGGACATGACTTTTAAAATGACAGAGATATGTAAATTCACATGGCGTTCAAAAGGCGTCGTTGGCGGTTCTACTGTTCTACAAATTAGTTGCAATGTTTGTGTAGATAGAACGAGGTGGCTGATTCTCATAAGCCTCATCCTCTGACAGCTCGGGTACGACACTTACCCCCTGAGGCAAAGTGGAACAATCATCAAAACTCTGCTCCAAAAAACTATCCTGGTGCCACAGTAACAATTTTTCTGGCTTTGGCAGCTTATAATGAGTGTCTTAGTGTATGTAGTGTGGTGAGAGAAAGCATCCCTCTCTTTACAGAAACACCAATGACTCTGACTAAGAAATGTCCTATCTCAGCGGGGGCCTAGGGTTCGGCTACACGTCTGTAAACCCATTTGGGAAATAGCTCATTAAGACGAGCAACCAACCATGGTTCAAAATCAGTGTGGAAAAAGAAAAAGTTGCGAAAAGTTTGGGTGGTAATTTTGCATTCATTCTTGTTTCAATAGTGACTCAACACACATCCCATGTTCCCTTCGGTTTAGATGTTCTTGTGGGATACTAACAGTTTAGTCTAAAAAAGATGCACAGACACATGCACACAGGTGCACACGCATTCACAAACACACAGACACACACACATACATTTTGTCTAGTTGAATCTTAATGACTCACATGTTATTTTCACTATCATGTCCTTCCCTGAGGGAGAGATGCTAGTTCACATTACCATGCCTGTTTCCGCATTCACAAATATTAGCATAGAAATGTCCATCAAACATTGTTTAAAGAGACAGCTGCAGGGCTATTCTCTCACTGTAATTCTGGAGGTCTCTTTCTCTCCCTGTCTTTTCTTTCCCTCTCCCTTTCCACCCTCTCGTCCTCCACAGCGCACTCTTACTAGGTGAGTTAACTTTTTCAGCCGCCTGAAACCCTGATGCAGCCTCTGGCTCCAACACCTGCGTTCTCTCCAAGAAAATAACAGCTTACACAAACACACAAACTTTCACACTCGTACATTTATAAACCCTCTCAGATATAAACACATACGCAAGCACAGATCTGTAAACGAACACACCATCTGCAGTCTGGCTAGGGTCTGAGTGACCGTAACCCCCACTGTACTGATCACCCCGATCCCCTTAACCTCCTCACCTCTGTCCCTCCTCTGTTCCTCGCAGGAGAGGGTTACCATGGCAGCCAATGGAAGCTGAGGGCTTTTAATTACCACTCATGGAGAACAGTGTAAAAACATCTTCCTCCTCCTCCTCACTTTCCATCTTGTTGTCGCTCACTGTCTGTATCTCTCTCGCTCTCATCTCTCATTTTAATTTACCTCTATCTCTTTTTTCATTGTCTGCAGCTCTCTGACCCCCTATCTCTATTTCTTTCTCTCACTCTTTCATCTCTCTTTCGAGGGCAGACACACCAACTCCATAAAGACTCCAGTGTGTGGTGATATGAGATGTTTGTGACAAGTGGAGACACAAAAACACAGGATACCTCCTTCCGAGAGTCTGCAAGTGCTCTCCTTTCACTGCCTCCCTCAATTCTGAGTGCCCTCTTCTCCACCAGAGTCCCCGTTTAGTCACACTGCGGGAGAATATACCAATGTTTACAATATCCAAATTGCTATTGATTTCAAATAGCACTATCATTTCCTATAGAATGGTTAAAAACAAATGTACATCAGGGAGAAGACGAGCCCCGATCACACAAGCATTTGCAAATTAGTGGACATGTGATTGAGTGGGACACATTGTCAGTGATGCCTGCTTTAATCAAGTCGATAGTAAATCATTTTACCCTCGCTCATACTTTAGTTCTTTAAGGCTAAAAAACATTATTAGTATTCTGGGTCAACCTCTCTGTGAGCAGAGCAGAGCAGGCAGTCTGAGAAGGACAAGGAGAGGAGACAGTTTAACATTGTAACAGCTCGCTGCTGGAACTACAAGGTCAGTGTCATATGGAGGTTGACTATAGTCTGAAACTCACCACTCAACTAACTGCCTGTTGACATGGAGAACATGAAATATGTTGTTTACACATGGATGTAGAAGTGTTCTGGGAAATCTTTTTGTGGTTCATAACCGATTGTATAAGCTCTGCACATACATTAATGTGTGGTGTACAGGGTTGGGTAGGTTACTTTCTAAATGTAATCGGTTACAGTTACAAGTTACCTGTCCAAAATTGTAATCAGTAACGTATTTTTGGATTACCCAAACTCAGTAATGTAATCTGATTACATTCATTTACTTTTAGATTACTTTCCCTTAAGCGACATTAGAAGAAGACAAAAATGTATGTTACCAATTGAATGACATCTATTGTAGAATAATATTGCAGAATAATTCAACGTTAAAGTTTACATAGCTCAAATTTTACTTTATGAGTTGGTTATGTAGGCTTCTTCTAACCCATCGCTTTCTACTACATATAATAATATGATTCAATTATATATTTACAGTAAAAAACAAAGTCTATCAAGAGAGCGAGAGTTGCACCCCTTCTGAAAAAACCTACACTCGATCCCTCCGATGTCAACAACTACAGACCAGTATCCCTTCTTTCTTTTCTCTCCAAAACTCTTGAACGTGCCGTCCTTGGCCAGCTCTCCTGCTATCTCTCTCAGAATGACCTTCTTGTTCCAAATCAGTCAGGTTTCAAGACTAGTCATTCAACTGAGACTGCTCTTCTCTGTGTCACGGAGGCGCTCCGCACTGCTAAAGCTAACTCTCTCTCCTCTGCTCTCATCCTTCTAGACCTATCGGCTGCCTTTGATACTGTGAACCATCAGATCCTCCTCTCCACCCTCTCCGAGTTGGGCATCTCCGGCGCGGCCCACGCTTGGATTGCGTCCTACCTGACAGGTCGCTCCTACCAGGTGGCGTGGCGAGAATCTGTCTCCGCACCACGTGCTCTCACCACTGTTGTCCCCCAGGGCTCTGTTCTAGGCCCTCTCCTATTCTCGCTATACACCAAGTCACTTGGCTCTGTCATATCCTCACATGGTCTCTTCTATCATTGCTATGCAGACGACACACAATTAATCTTCTCCTTTCCCCCTTCTGATAACCAGGTGGCGAATCGCATCTCTGCATGTCTGGCAGACATATCAGTGTGGATGACGGATCACCACCTCAAGCTGAACCTCGGCAAGACAGAGCTGCTCTTCCTCCCGGGCAAGGACTGCCCGTTCCATGATCTCGCCATCACGGTTGACAACTCCATTGTGTCCTCCTCCCAGAGTGCTAAGAACCTTGGCGTGATCCTGGACAACACCCTGTCGTTCTCAACTAACATCAAGGCGGTGACCCATTCCTGTAGGTTCATGCTCTACAACATTCGCAGAGTACGACCCTGCCTCACACAGGAAGCGGCGCAGGTCCTAATCCAGGCACTTGTCATCTCCCGTCTGGATTACTGCAACTCGCTGTTGGCTGGGCTCCCTGCCTGTGCCATTAAACCCCTACAACTCATCCAGAACGCCGCAGCCCGTCTGGTGTTCAACCTTCCCAAGTTCTCTCACGTCACCCCGCTCCTCCTCTCTCTCCACTGGCTTCCAGTTGAAGCTCGCATCCGCTACAAGACCATGGTGCTTGCCTACGGAGCTGTGAGGGGAACGGCACCTCCGTACCTTCAGGCTCTGATCAGGCCCTACACCCAAACAAGGGCACTGCGTTCATCCACCTCTGGCCTGCTCGCCTCCCTACCTCTGAGGAAGTACAGTTCCCGCTCAGCCCAGTCAAAACTGTTCGCTGCTCTGGCACCCCAATGGTGGAACAAACTCCCTCACGACGCCAGGTCAGCGGAGTCAATCACCACCTTCCGGAGACACCTGAAACCCCACCTCTTTAAGGAATACCTAGGATAGGATAAAGTAATCCTTCTAACCCCCCCCCCTTAAAAGAGTTAGATGCACTATTGTAAAGTGGTTGTTCCACTGGATATCATAAGGTGAATGCACCAATTTGTAAGTCGCTCTGGATAAGAGCGTCTGCTAAATGACTTAAATGTAAATGTAAATGTAAAATTCCAGTCATTCCAATAAATGTTATACCCCTTGATCTTCAAGAATAGGACTTGGAAATATGAAGGTATAGATTAGCCTCATTATTTTGCTTGAGCATAATCCCAAAACTAAGGATTTATTAGCCAGCCCTACTCTGTTGTTTATGATTTTATTGTTATAGAGGACTGATTGGGCTCATTGATTTGAGTTGAAATACTGCACTCATGGAATGGCATACTCAACAACAAACTAGAATGGTCCAAACACACCAAGACAGTCGTGAAGAGGGCACGACAAAGCCTATTCGCCCTCAGGAAACTAAAAAGATTTGGCATGGGTCCTGAGATCCTCAAAAGGTTCTACAGCTGCAACATCGAGAGCATCCTGACTGGTTGCATCACTGCCTGGTACGGCCTGGTACGGCCTCTGACCTGGTACGGCCTCTGACCGCAAGGCACTACAGAGCGTACGGCCCAGTACATCACTGGGGCTAAGCTGCCTGACATCCAGGACCACTACATCAGGCGGTGTCAAATGAAGGCCCTAAAAATTGTCAAAGACCCCAGCCACCCCAGTCATAATGTTCTCTCTACTACCACATGGCAAGCGGTGCCGGAGTGCCAAGTCAAGAACAAAAAGGCTTCTCAACAGTTTTTACCCCCAAGCCATAAGACTCCTGAACGGGTAATCAAATGGCTACCCGGACTATTTGCATTGTGTGCCCCCCCAACCCCTCTTTTTACGCTGCTGCTACTCTCTGTTTATCATATATGCATAGTCACTTTAACTATACATTCATGTACATACTACCTCAAATTGGGCCGACCAACCAGTGCTCCCGCACATTGGCTAACCGGGCTACCTGCATTGTGGCCCACCCACCACCCGCCAACCCCTCTTTTACGCTACTGCTACTCTCTGTTCATCATATATGCATCGTCACTTTAACCATATCTACATGTACGTACTACCTCAATAAGCCTGACTAACCGGTGGCTGTATGTAGCCTCGCTACCTTGCTAGTCTTTTTACTGTTGTTTTATTTCTTTACTTACCTATTGTTCACCTAATACCTTTTTTGTACTATTGGTTAGAGCCTGTAAGTAAGCATTTCACTGTTGTATTTGGCGCACGTGACAAATAAACGTTGATTTGATTTGATTTGAGCACGATTGAAAAGTGCTATTTACATTTGAAAAATGAATGCCATATGCTGCATTTGCTATAGGCCTATTGTCATGTATATTCCCTCTCCGGCGCACGAGGTCACCAGGCTGATCAATATTACACACACTGGTCACCAACATGACGCGCACCAGCATCTCATCAGACTCACCTGGACTCCATCACCTGCCTGATTACCTTCCCTATATACAGTTGAAGTCAGAAGTTTACATACACTTAGGTTGGAGTCATTAAAACTTGTTTTTCAACCACTCCACACATTTCTTGTTAACAAACTATATAGTTTTGGCAAGTCGGTTAGGACATCTGCTTTGTGCATGACACAAGTAACTTTTCCAACAATTGTTTACACACAGATTATTTCACTTATTTCACTGTATTACAATTCCAGTGGGTCAGAAGTTTACATACACTAAGTTGACTGTGCCTTTAAACAGCTTGGAAAATTCCAGAAAATAATGTCATGGCTTTAGAAGCTTCTGATAGGCTAATTGACAAAATTTGAGTCAACTGGAGGTGTACCTGTGGATGTATTTCAAGGCCTACCTTCAAACTCAGTGCCTCATTGCTTGACATCATGGGAAAATCAAAAGAAATCAGCCAAGACATCAGAAAAAGACCTCCACAAGTCTGGTTCATCCTTGGGAGCAATGTCCAAATGCCTGAAGGTACCACGTTCATCTGTACAAACTATAGTACGCAAGTATAAACACCATGGGACCACGCAGCTGTCATATCGCTCAGGAAGGTTACGCGTTCTGTCTCCTAGAGATGAACGTACTTTGAGGCGAAAAGTGCAAATCAATCCCAGAACAACAGCAAAGGACCTTGTGAAGATGCTGGAGGAAGCAGGTACAAAAGTATCTATATCCACAGTAAAACAAGTCCTGTATCGACATAACCTGAAAGGCCACTCAGCAAGGAAGAAGCCACTGCTCCAAAACCGCCATAAAAAAGCCAGTCTATGGTTTGCAACTGCACATGGGGACAAAGATTGTACTTTTTGGAGAAATGTCCTCTGGTCTGTTGAAACAAAAATAGAACTGTTTGGCCATAAAGACCATTGTTATGTTTGGAGGAAAAAGGGGGAAGCTTGCAAGCCGAAGAACACCATCCCAACCATGAAGCACAGGGGTGGCAGCATCATGTTGTGGGGGTGCTTTGCTGCTGGAGGGACTGGTGCACTTCCCAAAATAGATGGTATCATGAGGCAGGAAAATTATGTGGATATATTGAAGCAACATCTCAAGACATCAGTCAGGAAGTTAAAGCTTGGTCACAAATGGATCTTCCAAATGGACAATGACCCCAAGCATACTTCCAAAGTTGTGGCAAAATTACTTAAGGACAACAAAGTCAATGTATTGGAGTGGCCATCACAAAGCCCTGACCTCAATCCTATAGAAAATTTGTGGGCAGAACTGAAAAAGCGTGTGTGAGCAAGGAGGCCTAAAAACCTGTCTCAGTTACACCAGCTCTGTCAGGAGGAATGGGCCAAAATTCACCCAACTTATTGTGGGAAGCTTGTGGAAGGCTACCTGAAACGTTTGACCCAAGTTAGACAATTTAAAGGCAATGCTACCAAATACTAATTGAGTGTATGTAAACATCTGACCCACTGGGAATTTGATGAAAAAAATACAAGCTGAAATAAATAATTCTCTCTACTATTATTCTGACATTTCACATTCTTAAAATAAAGTGGTGATCCTCACTGACCTAAGACAGGGAATTTTTACTAAGATTAAATGTCAGGAATTGTGAAAAACTGAGTTGAAATGTATTTGGCTAAGGTGTATGTAAACTTCCGACATCAACTGTATGTCACTCCCTTTGGTTCTTTCCCTAGGAGTTCATGTTTCTGTTTCAGTGTCTCATGTCTGTACACTACTCGTGTTTCTTGTTTTGTTCCTCGTGTTATTTATTATTAAAGTCACTCCCTGTACTTGCTTCCCGACTCCCAGCGTACACGTTACACCTATTGTTTACATTTTTGTTGGTGACACTTTGATATGTTGATAATATGCAGCTGTTTAAAGGTCAAATCCACAGTGACAATAACAAAATGTCTGACCAGCCTCTGTTTTGGTAAAAAGCTGAAGGATGAGCCTAGAGAAATGTAACCACTCTTAGATTAATAGACAGAGCTATGGATGCAAGGACTGACCATCCATGATATTAAAATGTTTGTTTTAATCATGTTATGAGGCTATACAGTGTTTGTTAACATTTACAATGTTTACAAACATTGGAGAAATACAAGCTTAAATCTTGGGTTCACATGGACTGTGACAGTTGAACTAAGCTCATGAGGCATAAGTTATATTCTTCAAGAATCAATGGATATACAGTATATATATGTATATATATAGCAACTGCAGATTGCCCCTTTCAGTCTATCAAAAGTGTGCGAGTTTGAGCATGTGTCCATTAGGCCTATGGATAATTTTTTTTATCACATTGAATAAGATTGCAGCTGCAAAAAAGGTTGCAAAAGGGCATTTTTCACTAGCTGTCCACTGGTTTCAAAAACAATGATTGATAGGCAGCTTAAACTTCTTGAATTCAACCATTATTGGATTCAAATACACATTTAGATTTGTGAACAGCCATCCACAACAATCACAATCTGTAAGGCGCAAATAACTAAATGAGAGAGCAGCAGTGTGATTCACAACAATACACTATTTAGATATCATTAATAGGTGATATCCGAATCGCCGTAGACTACACCACTGCTGTCATCCTTACCTCCAAGCGTTTATTCAAGTTGGATAATCTTTGGATGCCGACAGCAGCCACACCATTTGAAGCCATAGCTTGGACTATAGCCTACAAAAGCCCATTCCTGCTCTTTTCCCATGATCCATCAAACACATTTGGTGTGTCATCATAGTGGTCTCTGACTTGGGGTCAGACTCGCTCAGGTGGAACGAACTTAAACTTGCGCCTTTTTTCAATCTGATTTGAATGTCATTGAGAAAAAAAATCTTTGACACTTTGTTTTTCTCAATGACATTCTTTCTGAATGTAAAAGTAATCCTCGATGTAATCATCTAGTTTTTCAAAAGTATCTGTAATCTGATAACAACATTTTTGCTGGTAACGTAACGGATTACAGTTACCGTTTTTTGTAATCCGTTACATGTAACGGTTGACATGTAATCCGTTACTCCCCAACCCTGGTGGTACACATACTGTACATCTACAAACACACCAGGGTTGGGGTCAATTTGAATTGAAGTCAGTCAATTCAGGAAGTGGTTTAAATTCACAAATAAAAAAATGGAAAAACCTTTGAAATATATAGCATCTCCTTTTCAGTTTATTGAGAAATTGTTGAAAATAGATGCCCTTTTTACCATTATTGAATTGGAATTTCAGTCTACTTCCTGAATTGACTGACTTGAAACACAGACACCTGTATAGAGACACATGTGAAGACACATACATGAACTTACTTTAACACACACACACAGAGCCCCTCTCAGCCTCACACATACACAGGAATCTGCCACAGAATTCCAAACAACAAGTTTTATGATTTAAACAGTGAGTCCCTAGTGAAGCTACCACTGTCAGTAGAAAAGTTCCAGTGTTTAGTTTCATGCCTGTTCTCCTGAGGTCAAACCTGTAACTTCCAACTCCTGTCATAACAAAAGCCCAGTAATTTTGGACAGGGTGAACTGAGAGAAAGCCCAAGCAGGGAACGATGAGTCCCACTAAACTGTCAAAACCTACTAATAGAGATTAGACAGACAGACAGACAGACAGACAGACAGACAGACAGACAGACAGACAGACAGACAGACAGACAGACAGACAGACAGACAGACAAGAGTTTGGTCATTCACTGGAGGAAAGGCTTTTCATACAGCTCAACTCTCCAAACAATGGAGCCTCTAAAAATGACTACACTGAATTGCAGCCTGACTAAGGTTCATTTCTGTTTTCATGTTTTGCTTTCTGCGATGCAAGGAGAGATAGTGTTGTGTTTGTGACTGTGTGGGTCTAATGAAAGAGGCAGGGTGGTGATGAGTGGGGTGTGTGTGTGTGTGTGTGTGTGTGTGTGTGTGTGTGTGTGTGTGTGTGTGTGTGTGTGTGTGTGTGTGTGTGTGTGTGTGTGTGTGTGTGTGTGTGTGTGTGTGTGTGTGTGTGTGTGTGTGTGTGTGTGTGTGTGTGTGTGTGTGTGTGTGTATGTGTGTGTGTATCCTTATTTGAATGCATTGTTGAACATGAGCAAAATGCTTTCAGAGTTTAATCTCAAGGGAAACTGAGGTATATGTTGGTTTATGTGATCAAATCCACAATAGCTTAGAAAAAGGGTCAGGAATCTACATTACACATGGATTATGGGTAGAGAGAAAATATGAATCATAGTATCATAATATCACCGGGGGAATTTCTCTTTAAAGTCAGAGTTTAGCTGGAAACACTGTAGAATGGCAGATATCTCTGAGCTATCTTGTGCTGTACTGCACTGTGTTCTTCAGTGTTGTGCTGATGAGCAGGCTGGACTGCTTTTTCCTAAATGCCACTAACCTCCAGTTCTGGGGAAAAAGCACTGCATATGTTTTCAACATTTAAGCATGCATCTCTCGTTCCTTTCCTTGTTCCCATCCTTGCTCTCTCTATTGTTTCCTTACTTGTTCTCCCTCCCCCATCTCTCTCTCTCTCCCTCTCCTGGTCTTGAGATTGTAACCTCTTTAAAACCGTCCTTAAAGCCATTTGTCCTTAATAGGAGAGAAAGTGATGCATGACTTGTTTGCGTCCTAGTGGAAAAATAACATTGTTTATTGTTGACGTTACAGATATGACCCGGAGGAATTTATAAATCCTTTTCAAATGTGTCTAATAATTCTCCAGGGTCTGTAATGAGTAATCTTAGAGCATGGACCATACAATCAGAAACATATGAACCGAGAATAGCCCTGGAGTGATTTGGCTAGCTTTAATCATTGTCTTCAGCTCAATTGTATTTGACTGTAGTCTCAAATCTATTCATATTTAATACTCAATGTATTTATATTTGATAAGCTGATGTTCCTTCAGTGTGTATATTTAATTATAAGTCTACATGATCGTGACAATCTCTCTCTCTCTCCTCTAACCCCATCCCTCCCTCTCTGCCAGACCCAAATCCCTCTATCCTTACAGCATGGCATGTGATAATGAGTGTTAGACGTCAAACAAAGAGAGATCTCTGCAAACCTGTAGTCTGTATTTCAACACAGAGACCAACACGCTTGGATTTATGTAACACTTTATGTAGCGATGTATGTGGTGCTTTCCAGATGCTTAAAGAGGCATGACATTGTAATTTAGTATTTCTTAAGAAAAGCCATCATCTGTAATAACAGCACTCTTGTGAAACAGTTATTGTCCTCAACTTCTCATATTGCTTCATGATTATGCCATGTAATCCACAGATATGCAATTATGTTTCATGTTGTCGGTACATTTAAAGGAGGGAGGGGGTGGGCGGGTAGCGGGGTGGGTTTGTATTATGGAGAATCGTTATTGACAGGCTCATTTAACATCTGAAGAAAATGCTCCTCAAATACCAAGTCATAATTACACATGCAAATTATACTTAAAGGAGCGCACACTGGAATAATCCCTTAGAAGAAAATGTACATATGCATTCCTAGATGCTTCATAATGGCAGCACAATGAATTGGTTGATTAGATAACACACACAAACAGACTTCCTCATGCACCTAGATAAATTCAACAGGTCTTGTGTGTGAGCAGTGGTTGTGGGAGATATGTGAGTGGGAGTCAGGGGACTGTGATGGTTGAGACACTCTAACTGTTGTGTAGTAGATCTAATCCCCCAGATACTCAGCCCCAACCCTCCCTTAGGACTCCTCACCATGGCAACAGAGCCATGAGATCCAACACTTTGGAGGAACCAGAGGAACAGGTAGGAGGTGGCAGACTGACTGATAGCGTGACGGCCTCCTCACCTCTCATCTTTCCATTCCTCACCTATCTACCTTCTTTTCTGCCCCTCACCTCTCCCTTCTCATCACTTTCCCCTCATGCCCTCCCCGCATCTCTCCTCTCAGCTCACCCTTCAACTCTCTCCCCCCAACCCCCTTCCTCCCATCTTTCTCCTCCAATCTCAGCCATCACCTCAGGGACTCTATATCCTTCACACCTTGGCCACTGCACATCCTAGGGGTTTAGTCACCAGCCACCACCTCATGAAAATCCATCAACTGTGTGAGTAATTGATTAATGAATCAATAGTGCTTAAGTTAAGTGATTTAAGGGATTTTATGCGAAACTGACTGGGACCTGTCAATGAAACTGTTTCAGATACAACATTCTTCAGCTGTGGTGTACAGAAGTGTACAGTACGTGCGTATGTGCAAACGTGTGAGAAGAGAGTGCTTGCGTCCATTGTAAATGTCCTAACACACAGTTCTATGTCGATCCCGTGTTATTCATATCCAACCCTACAGCTACAGCCTGTACCCATTTCCTCTTTGCTCCATAAACACACATTCCTCATTCTGACACACTCTCATAACACACACAGGCTCACTGAAATATGGACACAGACTTAGAAACCTTTCTGTCGGTGTATGTATATATTCATGTGTGTAGGCCTGTGATGATAAAACCTGAGGTGAAAACTAAAGCACAACCATTAGGAGAAAAAGAAAATGGTGAGCTGCATGTCAAATGCACCACTTTGGGTGTTCTGAGCTACTCAACCAGAGTAAAATCCAACGTGTTGTGGCTAGAGGGCTGTTTCACCTTGACTGGAACAATGCTATCAGTGTGTTCCAAGCTTCTGCTAGTACATAACAGGGTGATTCCTTCCTATGTCTACTGAGGGATGACTCACCGTCCGGCAGGTACTGATTGACTCCACACTGAGCTCTCTGTGTGTGTGTGTGTGTGTGTGTGTGTGTGTGTGTGTGTGTGTGTGTGTGTGTGTGTGTGTGTGTGTGTGTGTGTGTGTGTGTGTGTGTGTGTGTGTGTGTGTGTGTGTGTGTGTGTGTGTGTGTGTGTGTGTTTAGACAGCGATATATGGTTGGTGTGTGTAGACTCACTCTTGACAGTTGCTGTCCTGGTACAGTTGTAGAGGATGGCCAGCTCCCCAAACACCTTCCCAGGTCCCATGGTGCACAGCTTCACACTCTCCTTTGTCACCTCCACCCTACCATCTGAAAAACACACACACACTTTTAATATATCTGGAAACACATACAAATACACACTCTTAATAATATAACTGAAAATACAGTTATATATCCCTTGTACTTGACTTTGCACATCATCGTGGCCCATCTAGCAAAGTACATCAGAGCAGGATGCTAATAAACTGATAGACTATATGGATCACATACTATTATCCCCTAGTATGCATGACTAAGCAGTAAGATACAACATAAAGTAGACCGTGAAATCACACAGTTCACAATGGCTTGGCATTCAGCAGCAACAGTATGACAGATCAATATAAAATATTAAACGCAAACCAAGGAAATAGTTCAGAGACAACGGGTTATGTCCTGAAATTGTGCAGTTTGAGGACATCCTTTCTGTGTAATTGGGGCCTGTGAAGGGTGATGGGTGTGATTGCCCAGCCTGTTTGTCTGTGATTGGAGCAGAGTATAGCTATTGTGTTTGGATGCACCTCATCACGGAAATATCCATACTCCAGAGGAACTAGAGCTCTGATTGGGTAAGAAAAGGGGAACTGGGAAAAAAGACTGTGGTGATTGGCAGGTACCTGATGAAAATAACTGAAGCAGAAGATTAGAGAGGAGGTGAGAAGGAGAAGAGAATAGTGAGTCACATTCTGGAAGTTGAACTTTCAGAAGCTCTAGTCCCAAACACCTGTCAGAGTTTGTGATAATACAAGGGTGACAGACATGCGTATGTGATGTACACATCTCACCACCTCCAAAAAACAGAACTTTCGCTTTGCAAAACAATTACATTTCTTTCTTTTTTTAAACTTACAACTTCTTTACTGCTCAGCAAGTACATGAGGTATGGACATAGGTGTGTGTTTGTGTGTGCATGTGTACAACTGCTAAAACTCTGTGTTCCACTTAGCTCTTTGCACTGCCCTCCTTCAAAGCTCACTTTGTGTTATGACCTTTGTGTAAACTCATCCTCTTTCGCTAAGCAGACAGACAGCTGGAGAAGAGGAAAAACCAGAATGCTCAACCATCAAAAACACATTACCTCTTATACAGTGGGGAGAACAAGTATTTGATACACTGCCGATTTTGCAGATTTTCCTACTTAAAAAGCATGTAGAGGTCTGTAATTTTTATCATAGGTACACTTCAACTGTGAGAGACGGAATCTAAAACAAAAATCCCGAAAATCACATTGTATGATTTTTAAGTAATTAATTAGCATTTTATTGCATGACATAAGTATTTGATACATCAGAAAAGCAGAACTTAATATTTGGTACAGAATCCTTTGTTTGCAATTACAGAGATCATACGTTTCCTGTAGTTCTTGACCAGGTTTGCACACACTGCAGCAGGGATTTTGGCCCACTCCTCCATACAGACCTTCTCCAGATCCTTCAGGTTTCGGGGCTGTCGCTGGGCAATACGGACTTTCAGCTCCCTCCAAAGATTTTCTATTGGGTTCAGGTCTGGAGACTGGCTAGGCCACTCCAGGACCTTGAGATACTTCTTACGGAGCCACTCCTTAGTTGCCCTGGCTGTGTGTTTCGGGTCGTTGTCATGCTGGAAGACCCAGCCACGACCCATCATCAATGCTCTTACTGAGGGAAGGAGGTTGTTGGCTAAGATCTCGCAATACATGGCCCCATCCATCCTCCCCTCAATACGGTGCAGTCGTCCTGTCCCCTTTGCAGAAAAGCATCCCCAAAGAATGATGTTTCCACCTCCATGCTTCACGGTTGGGATGGTGTTCTTGGGGTTGTACTCATCCTTCTTCTTCCTCCAAACACGGCGAGTGGAGTTTAGACCAAAAAGCTCTATTTTTGAATCATCAGACCACATGACCTTCTCCCATTCCTCCTCTGGATCATCCAGATGGTCATTGGCAAACTTCAGACGGGCCTGGACATGCGCCTGCTTGAGCAGGGGGACCTTGTGTGCGCTGCAGGATTTTAATCCATGACGGCGTAGTGTGTTACTAATGGTTTTCTTTGAGACTGTGGTCCCAGCTCTCTTCAGGTCATTGACCAGGTCCTGCCGTGTAGTTCTGGGCTGATCCCTCACCTTCCTCATGATCATTGATGCCCCACGAGGTGAGATCTTGCATGGAGCCCCAGACCGAGGGTGATTGACCATCATCTTGAACTTCTTCTATTTTCTTCTATTTTCTAATAATTGCGCCAACAGTTGTTGCCTTCTCACCAAGCTGCTTGCCTATTGTCCTGTAGCCCATCCCAGCCTTGTGCAGGTCTACAATTTTATCCCTGATGTCCTTACACAGCTCTCTGGTCTTGGCCATTGTGGAGAGGTTGGAGTCTGTTTGATTGAGTGTGTGGACAGGTGTCTTTTATACAGGTAACGAGTTCAGACAGGTGCAGTTAATACAGGTAATGAGTGGAGAACAGGAGGGCTTCTTAAAGAAAAACTAACAGGTCTGTGAGAGCTGGAATTCTTACTGGTTGGTAGGTGATCAAATACTTATGTCATGCAATAAAATGCAAATGAATTACTTAAAAATCATACAATGTGATTTTCTGGATTTTTGTTTTAGATTCCGTCTCTCACAGTTGAAGTGTACCTATGATAAAAATTACAGACCTCTACATGCTTTGTAAGTAGGAAAACCTGCAAAATCGGCAGTGTATCAAATACTTGTTCTCCCCACTGTATGTTAAGTTACCTATTTGAGGGACTTTAAGCGGTTCTGGACTGGTTCCGACTGACATTTTGGTGTACAAAGTGCTCTGTGAACGCTCTCCACTACTACTCAGCAGAGTTGACTTGAAGTGTCAGGTTTCAGACCCCACATTTGCATAGGGAGTGACGTGTCATATTTTCTGGCCTATCCATTCAAAGAATCAATTTGCTCTTCCTCTGAGTGATGGAGCTCAGTCTGGAAGACAGTATATGCAAGGCGACAGTTGAGCGAATCCAAAAGCTGAGGTTTCATCTCGCTGTGATATTCTCGGCCGGATTTAGTGCTCTCAACATGAAAAACATGGTGTCTCAGCAAAACTGTAACGGCTTTCGTTGGTGGAAGGAGAGGAGGACCAAAATGCAGCGTGGTACGTATCCATAATAACTTTTAATGACAATGAATACAAAATACAAAAAGAACAAGAGAATCAAAATGAAAACTGAAACAGTCCCGAATGGTGAAAACACTAAAACGGAAAACAACTACCCACAACCCATAGTGGGAAAACAGGCTACCTAAGTATGATTCTCAATCAGAGACAACGATCGACACCTGCCTCTAATTGAGAACCATACTAGGCCAAACACATAGAAATATAACGTACAGAACAAAACATAGAAAAACAACATAGAATGCCCACCCCAACTCACGCCCTGACCAAACTAAAATAAAGACATGAAAAAGGAACTAAGGTCAGAACGTGACAAAAACTCAGTGGATGTTTAGGAGAAAAGACTCTGTCGTCAGTTATATGAAATGGTGTCAAAGTTACTAAGTATGATAATATTTATTTTACAGTTTGAGAGGTAAAATCTTATAGTCAATTCGATTTTTACTATATTTAAAAATAATTTCAGTCAATTCAAGCCCTATTGCCCCACTTTAGTTGAATTGGGAAAAAAATCTTATATGACTTTCCGTATTTGTACAATGTAATTGAGCTTGTGTCCTCAAAAGTGAGTACACCTCAGCAATGTGTAACTATTTTTACAAGAAAGGTGAGTTCCAGACCTTTCTAAAACTAACAAATTATTGTTTATGGCCATCTCATGAAAATAATTACGCTTCGCTATGTCTATTTAGGTGGAAATCAAATTTTTTCCCGATTATTAAACACTGCAATGGTTCACCCCGCGCTATCATTGCATTCTAATCAAACTGAAGGCTAGCCAACAAACCACCATGGCTCAGTCTGTAAGGACAGATGCTGGGAGATGAGAAGCAAGTACAGGGAGTGAACACATAATAAATAACCGACATAAAACAAACAAGCACAGCGTCTGGACAGGGGAATCATAACGACATTAAGGCTGACACGGGGAACAAACTGAGGAACAGACAGATATAGAGGGGACAATCAACAAAGTTAAGCAGTCCAGGTGAGTCCAATATTGCGGTGATGCACGTAATGGTAGTGACAGGTGTGCGTAATGATGGGCAGCCTGGCGCCAGGGAGGGGGAACAGGCATGACAGTACCCTGCCCCCCCTCTAGGGGTGCCACCCGACGTCCCACCTGGGCGAGCCTGACAGGCCGGCTGAGACATGGGAGTCGGATGAGCCAGCTGAGCTGTGGAAGCCCGACAAGCCGGCTGAGGCGTAGAAGCCTGACGAACCGGCTGAGGCGTGGGAGCCTGGCAAACCGGCTAAGGCATGACGTGGGGTGGAAGCCAGACGAGCCAACCGAGGAAACCCCGGTTTCTTCGGCAGCGGCCGCAGACCCGACTTCACCAACCAAAACAAAAAACTTGTTGTGTCTGCATTCTGCAAGGACAGACGCTGGGAGATGAGAAGCAAGTACAGGGAGTGAACCTATAGTAAATAACCGACATAAAACAAACAAGGACAGCGTCTGGACAAGGGAAAAATTACGACAGTAATGAGGAACAGACAGATATAGAGGGGGCAATCAACAAAGTGAAGGAGTCCAGGTGAGTCCAATGTTGCCTTGATGCACGTAATGATGGTGACAGGTGTGCGTAATGATCGGCAGCCTGGCGCCCTTGAGTGCCAGGGAGGGGGAGTGGGAACAGGCGTGACACAGTCTGTTGAAAACGCATAATATTCTAATGTCACTCCTGCACGCAGCACTGACTTTGTCCACAGTATATAAAACTCCCATTTAACCCCTTAGTTATTCTGATCGAACATATCAAACTCCCATTAACTCTTAAACACCGAGTTGCTACTTCAATACATAGGCTATGTTGTTGGCTATAAGAAGGACACATAGGTAGTTAAAACAACAATCTGAACTGCTGGAAATGTGTTTTTTGCAGTCTATGGACCATGAAGGTCAAAATATGTATTATTATGCAGCGATGTGAGAAGACACTTGGACACCTGAACTTATAGGCTATATCCAGTGGATATAAAATGTCCAAGTAAATTGGTACCCTAGCCTAGATGATATCTAGACGATATCTAGATGACAACATTCTATGCAGACAGGTGAAAATCCAATTTAATATTCTATGGTAATAGAAGCAGTCAGTCAGTTCAAACAGGGGGTATGTTTTGGGTGAGTTCATCTGATGACACGATGTATGATTACCGTGCGTTATAGGCAAATAATGCATGCACTAGAACAGTGGTTTGCAAACTTGAGCGCGCATGGGTCAGCATTTCTATTATTATTATTATGTTTTAAAGGAACTCAGTCCGGCTTTAAACTTACTCTTGAACGTTGTAACAGTAGAATGCACAAGGTGCAATTTCGAAATCGGGTAGTGCAGCATCAGTTCCTCTTGTCATGTTAGTCTTTGCATACCTTAAAGAGCTATTTATAACTTGTCAGAAATGTCCAGATCAACTAGCCCATGTCAGGCACCATTTTTGTATTTAGGTTTTTTAGCCCATAGATATTGTTGTATTTTTTGGGGCACTCAAATAGCACATGAATACACATCAGGCATGGCAAAATGTATAGAATTGCAAGAACAACATTTTCTTTGCCCCCCATGACAAAATGTGTAAAATAAGTTTTAAACCTGCAAAATTATCTCCACCAACAAGAGGGTTGAAAACAGTTTGTCTCATGAACAGTGCTTGTGCCCATAGAAACAGATATGGCATGTATGTGCTGGGGGTGGCGCGGGATGTTCCCCAATGATGGAAGGGTGGCCCAGAGTGAAAAAGTTTGCGAACCCCCGCTCTAGAATAACCTTCAAGCCAATCAGAAACAAGTATTCAACAATGAAATAATACCTGAGGGGTATTTAGTATTTAAGCAATAAGGCAATAATTCCTGAGTAATGTAATGAATACTCAGGGAGAAAAAGGTGTAGATTCACGCGCAGAGCGCGGCAGGTGTTTATTTCGCCTTCGCAGAAGGCAGGAATCGTGGTCACAGGCAGGCAATGGTCATACACAGGTAGGTAAACAGGCAGGTGGAAGGTGAACCTTACAAGTAAGGGCTGTTCTTAGGCCTGAGGGAAGGTCTGTTCTTAGGTCAGGGTTCGAGGGCCTTAATGCTTTTATAAAACGGTTGCCAACATACTTATAAAAATATTCATGACATTTCTTCAGTAAAAAACATTATTTTAATGAGTACATTTGTTTTTGCATTCTGAAGTTGCTGGTCAAGCGGGCTGGTTGTTAGTTATTTTCTAGCCTCTTCACAAACCAGGTTTCCCTGAAGCTTGTGGAAGTTCCATGGCAGAATTCAGCTAAAGAGGGGTGGTAACCTGGTGTAAATCAGTGACACCTCGTAACACGTCATACCAATAAAATGCCTTGCTTGGGCGGAGCTCCAAAGGTGCTCACCAGATCAGTGCTACAGGATCAACAGTGCATGAGGGCAAATCATTTCAACAAAAAAAAATTTAATGTTTACAGCACGCTGGTTTTCACAGCATTTCTATGTTATTTCGAGAGGAGCTAAAGCTGCAGCCAGAAGGGAGAAATGGTCTACAATGCTGACCATATCAATATTTTATATTTAGATGTTTCTGAAGTGATATTTGTCTGAAAAGGCGACCGTGAGGGACAAGAAGTAGCTAGCCACAATGAGGTTTGTTTTGGGAAAAGTCAGCTAACCTATGTATAACTAATTATACAGTTTCTACTGGTATCATTTTAAATTGAGCTATTCTCTGCTTCAGATGACAGATGCCCATACGGCCAGCAATGCCATCAAACTGTAGGCCAATGGCTGCATGGACGATGCATCCTATATGATAAACTGGAAAATGGATTCACATAGCATATACTGTGAGAGAATGACAATCAAATAAAACAGATTGGAGATGTTACAACTAGACAAAAGGAAATGTTCATTTGAGAATACAACACAGAAACACAGAAACACATCTGGGTCTTACCTTCAAACCTGATAGATTAGACATCTTAGTGTAAACAGCAATATATAATTGAGTTGTAACAAGTAGACTATTACTCCTAAAGCATAATTTCAGGTGAACAAAAAAACTCCATATCAGTGGTGGCCAACCTTGCTCCACAGATCCCTGATCTACTGGGTGAGCAGACTTCCAGCCCAGCAATAGCACACTTACATTCGAGGGCCTTAATTTGATAAGTTCAGTCAGTTGTGTTATTGCTGGGATGAAACAGAACCCTGCACACCCAGCAGACCTCCAGCAGGGTTGGCCTGCTGCAATTGTAATAGGTTAATACATTGTGTGTGATGTTTAACTGTATTTTTGTATCTAACATACGTAGGCCTACACATATAACCCATGTTATAGGATATACCCTTAGTCTCTTGGGACATTCATTGAGACCTCTCTCTTGAGCTGAAAACAGGCTTTCACAGCTTTCCATATCTGAGGACAGAAAGCATCACAAAGAAGCAGGCTTCATTATACTCAGACAGCACTGAATATTACAGTGCCTTCAGAAAGTATTCATACCCCTTGACGTATTTCACATTTTGTTGTGTTACAGCCTGAATTCAAAAGGAATTAAATATTTTTTTCTCACCCATCTACACACAATACCCCATAAAGAAAAAGTGAAAACATGTTTTTAGAAATTATAGCAAATTTATTGACAATTAAATACAGAAATATCCCATTTACATAAAGTATTCCCACCCCTGAGTCAATACTTTGTAGAAGCACCTTTGGAGCGAAAGAACATTCAATGTTGTCTTGGTAAGCAACTCCAGTGTAGATTTTGCCTTGTGTTTTAGTTTATAGTCCTGCTGGAAGGTGAATTAGTCTCCCAGTGCCTCTCAAATTTTGGCTGTGCTCATAGCTATATTCTGTTTCTTTTTATCCTAAAAAAACTCCCTAGTCCTTGCCGATGTCAAGCATACCCATAACATGATGCAGGCACCACCATGCTTGAAAATATGAAGAGTGGTACTCAGTGATGTGTTGTGTTTGCCCCAAACCTAACGCTTTGTATTCAGAATAAAAAGTAAATTTCTTTTGCAATTTTTTTTGCGGTACTACATAAGTATCGGACCCTTTTTTTTATTTTTTATTTAATTACATACCCAAATCTAACTGCCTGTAGTTAGACCTGAAGACCTTCAAGACCTGAAGTAGGGATATGCATATTCTGTGCAGAGACACAGCAGGGGTTCAAACTGTAGAATCCAGTTCCTATATTTGAATATAAAAATGTTTTTTCTCGAATATAAAATGTATTTTCTATGCTACATTTTATCTCTGAGACCCTCAGGATGGAAAATCAGAGAAAGATTACTGAATGTCAGTACATTATTTACCTTCAGAGGTGAATGTATCAAACCAGTTGCCGTGATAAAAGTTTTTTGTTGTTGTGCACTCTCCTCAAACAATAGCATGGTCTTTTTTGTGGGGGGAGGCAGATAGCCTAGTGGTTAGAGCGTTGGGCCAGTAACCGAAAGGTTGCTGGATCGAATCCCCTAGCTGTCAAGGTAAAAATCTGTTGTTCTACCCGTGAGCAAGGCAGTTAACATACCTTTCCCCGATTAAGGTAGTTCTCTGATTCAGAGGGGTTGGGTTAAATGCGGAAGACACATTTCAGTTGAATATATTCATTTAAACTGACTAGGTTTTTCCCTTTTCACTGTAATAGCTACTGTAAATTCAACAGTGCAGTTAGATGAACAATAATTTAAGCTTTCTGCCCAGATAAGACATGTCTATGTCCTGGGAAATTCTCTTGTTACTTACAACTTCGTACTAATCACATTAGCGCACGTTAGATCAACCGTCCCGTGGGGTGGGGACCGATCCCGTAGAGGTTAAGTGACTTGTTGCAAACAGGATGCATGCTTAGGAATATTTTTATTCTGTACAGGCTTCCTTCTTTACACTCTGGCACATTAGGTTAGTATTGTGGAGTAACTACAATGTAACTGTTTTAAAATCACCATTGGCCTCATTGTGAAATCCCTGAGCAGTTTCCTTCCTCTCCGGCAACTGAGTTAGGAAGGACACCTGTATATTTGTAGTCACTGGGTGTATTGATACACCATCCAAAGCCTAATGAATAACTTCACCATGCTCAAAGGGATATTCACTGTCAGCTTTTTCTTTTACACAACTACCAATCGACGCCCTTCTTTGCAAGGCATTGGAAAAACCTTCCTGGTCTTTGTGGTTGCATCTGTGCTTTAAATTCACTATCTATTGAGGGACCTTACAGGTAATTGTATTGTATGTGTGGTGTACAGATATGGGGTAGTTAAAAAATGTAACAATCTTGTGAATCACTATTACTGAACACGGAATGAGTCCATGCAACTTATTATGAGATTTGTTAAGCACATTTTTACTCACAACATTTCAGCTTTGAATTTTTAATTAATTTTGGTTCTACAAACAAAATTCCACTGGGACATTATAGGATATTGTGTGTAGATCAGTGATCAGTAAATTTAAATTCAGGTTGTAACACAACAAAATGTGGTAAAAGTGCAGGGGTTTGAAGGCACTTTTTATTGCTATTATCTCTCTGCCCTCAAAGTTTCCCCTCTATGGACTGGAGAATCTTTTTATAATGTTCTCCCACAAAATGACCTTCCCTATCCAGTACAGTAACCTACACTCTCCCTTTACTGACAGCTGAAGCTGCAATTTCACCCTTTTCCATGGCTGCTGTCTACAAATACATTTGGAAACAGTGTTTTTAATTTACAATGATTTCATCAACATAGATAGCTACTAGGAATTTAGATAGCTGATGACACTTAATTAACTTAGTTTAACATTGTGTAAAGTTAGCTAGCTAGCTAGCAGCTAAGTTAACTTGACCTACAAAGTGGCCTACTGTAGCCAGCTAGCTTGCTAATAATAAATAGTTTTTTAACATAATTTTTATTTTATTTACTTAATTGAATAGGGTTTCCCACTGCCTCTGTTTTTTCGGTCCTTATAATGATAATCTTCCAAATAATGAGTAACGTAAACTCACGTAAACTCGTACGTCGCCTTGGTCCGTACAATTGCCCTTATTTTAGCGCCCCAAAAACGTAATACTTCCAGATCAACTGTAATGGCAATACCATTGTAAAGCACAATTTCTCCCCTTTCCAACAAAATCAATTACATGACGTAAACACTGCCCGTTTCTGCATAATTCAAGCAGGCAATGAGCCCCGTGGGGAAGCGAAACTAATGTGTGATAGTGAGAAGGACCG
The DNA here is from genome assembly GCF_045679555.1 of Salvelinus alpinus. Classification (NCBI taxonomy): domain Eukaryota; kingdom Metazoa; phylum Chordata; class Actinopteri; order Salmoniformes; family Salmonidae; genus Salvelinus; species Salvelinus alpinus. Next base: position 18,193,266 of record NC_092117.1, read on the forward strand.
ATGTCGTGTGGGAAAATTGCTTTTTTCACTCGATCTGTCCAACTTATCACCTTATCGCCTCTAAAATGTAAATAAAACACTATAAAGAGTTTATATAATGTGTCATTACATACCTATTTGAAGGTTTGTGTCGAATTTGAATCGGGTTTTTAGGGCGGTGCTAAAGTGATCTTAGAAGTAAACAGCGGCTTTGAGAATGATGATCTTCCCGACCAAGATGGTCCATCAGCTTATTGTTGATCCAGTGTAATTTGTTGGGATTGTTCAAGCAGAACTACATGCATGATTACATGCTGATCTAATTAGCTAAAATCCACAAAAGTTGTTTGTTCAGGGAAATTCCATAGCTCAGACAGATCGTGCTCTCTCACACACACACAAACACACACACATACACGCACACACACACAGCCTATTCTTACATCATTACATTCATTTGGAGATTTGTTTTGAGGATCTGTGGTGTTGAGACACTGAGGTCATCTAGATCACCACGTCCATGCAAACCCAACGGCAGTGCTATTCAAATCCCATTCAAATAGAACTGCGCTGTGATGACCCCGTTCACTGCCTATGAGGGCCATACTGTAGAGCAACTGAACATCAGCATGTCCATTCACCACCCCAGTCACTGAATTACCGGCTGCGCTAGAGGGCCGATAAAATAGTTGATATCTGAAGTGAAAATGCAAAGTACCATAAAACACTTATCTACAGTGCTAGCTAAATGTAATCAAGCTTTGTACTCGTATTTTATTGGGGCACATCCCGTTCTCTTGCTCGCCTATTGTATATACCCTCATTAATGTGGGTTCACATTTTAATGTGAGTGATAAGGGGGACTTCAGGGCTCAGTTTAAGGCAGAGGAAACACTGGCTGCATTCCAAACCAGAAGCCTGCTGCTTTTCCTTTGCCCTTGATGTTGGGAGCAGACCAGGTTAAGAGATATGGCCTCGGCTCCACCCTGCCTACTCCTAAACGGTAAACGACACAGGTCTATTAAATCCATATATCCACCCTCGTCATCTGAAGTCCGTTTGGATGAGTAATACAAATGGTTTAGTGCAAAGGGGAATGCTTAGTATACCTTGGGAAAGAGGGGACACTTGAGACAGTACCGTTTAAAATGGTTTGTAGCAAGGCCATTGTCTGGGCGCCATTCAGGGAAATTTCATGCAATGCTTATTTATTACTATACGTAAACCTAATTTGGAAAAGCATCAGTTCATTTCCTGCAGGCTATTAGGTAATGAGTTTGAAGGAGTTTGAAGGGTCATCCATGGGGTACAGTGCAATTATTTCTTTATGACAGATATTTTTTTCTCACAACACAACATCATGGACAGGAAATGGGGGAGGATTTGTCCCATAGAGGATAACACATAGCCTAGCCACAGTTGACAGTCCCACTTCTATGCTCGGGGTAGAAGGTCCCCCAAGCCACAGATCTAGGATCAGATTACCCTTCCTCCAATGTGTAACCTTAAAATAATAACATCTACACACTGAAGTTAGATCAGTTTATCAAATATAATTAGATTGAATATGAAATGTACATTTAGCAGATATTCTTATCCAGACTGACTTAGAGGAGCAATTAGGATTAAGTGCCTTGCTCATGGGCACATTGTCATAATTTTTTATCTGGTCAGCTCAGGGATTCGAACCCCCGACCCCCTTTGGGTTACTGGCCCAATGTTCTTAACTGCTAGGCTACTTAATATGAAGAGATTTGAAACTATAGTCAAAGATAATTGAGCAGAAGATTGTTTCTGATTGTATGGGCCGTGCTCTAATTAAGTTTAGTCATTACAGACCCTGGTGAATGATTAGCCAACTTGGATAATGACTTAAATAAATTCCTCGTGATCATATCTAACGTCAACAATGAACCATGTTATTATTCCAAAACACTCTTAGAAAAAAAAAGTGTCATCTAGAACCTAAAAAGGTTCTTCGGCTGTCCCCGTAGGAGAACCCTTTGAAGAAACCTTTTTTGTTCCAGGTAGAATCCTTTTGGTTCCAGGTAGAACCCCTTTGGGTTCTATGTCGGACCCTTTCCACAGAGGGTTATTTTTAGCACGCTACGACATTAGCGGTTAGTGCCGCATATTATTGTGACATTTAAAGTACACTAATGGGCCAACTTCATTTTCTTCCTGGCCCGGCGAATCAGAGCGCAGACATCGCTGAGGCTCATTTACCAAGGGGATTCAATTTCTCTGTCTATTTGAACATAGTGCCGGACGCACATACACAAACTCACACACACTGTTGGCATACTGAAGGGTTGACAGGGTGACATTACATGCCGTGTTAACACATGCAACACGCTGGCCTATTCTAGCAAACATAAAAGATTTGACATGATAATTTAACAATTGTCAAATGACATGGGCATACAAAGGAACACAGCAGATGGTTTATTTTATTTTACGCCTCAGGGCAACCTAGACTTCATGCTTTTTGGGGCTGCTTCAGCACAAGGAGACTAAAAAACTGCATTTTACCTATCTTTACCTTGCTTGTTATCTCAAAAATAGGGCTTGATTTAAGTGGCATACTTGACTAATGGCCTATACTATTTTGAACATTCTGAAACCCTATTCAAATATGTTCTTCCAAGTACCTTGCCCTAACATCCAGAGCACAGGAAATGCAATTACTGAAAATACCATACAACAAAGGTCAGTGCTTCAAAGCTGGATATTTTCACATGGCGGTAATGACTGCTGCTCTCCATACAGCCATGATGTTTTTCAGCTTCTAACAAAGCCAAAAAAGGTCTTAATGCATGCTGAACCTGAGCAAAAAGAGAGAGAGTAAGCCAGCCAGAGCTCCATCGGTCTCTTCCCTAGACTAGTACATAGGCCTACCTCACACACTCTAGGCAAACAGGCACAGATATAGATCCCCTTACACACACACACACACACACACACACACACACACACACACACACACACACACACACACACACACACACACACACACACACACACACACACACACACACACACACACACACACACACACACACACACACACACACACACACACACCCTGGCCACAGTCGACAGTCCCACTCCTACGTTGGGGGTAGAAGGTCTCCCAAACCACAGCTCTAGGATCAGATTACCTTGCCTCCAATGGGTAACCTTAACCTTCAGGGGATGAACAAATAGCTGACCCTATATCAGTGGTTAGGGGAGGAGGAGAAGACATGGCCTCTAAAGATTATAGATAGGAGAAGTCGCCCCTGGACACTGACCTTATTTCTGTATTTTGACCCTTATAGTTAAGGTTAGGATTGGGGGAGGGTAATCCTAGATCTGTGCCTAAAGCCAACTTCTACACTGGGAGGTTATAGACGAGGCTTTGATGGGTCCTCTAGAGAAAACTGAACTCATGATCCACTTTTCAAAGGGGAGTTCAAGAAGCTTGAGGTTGGCACACATATACACACATGCAAACTTTACAAAGTGTAAATGTATCATCTTATTGTTGAGGAGCTCTCAACAGCAGGTTTATACAGAGTGAGAGTTAAAGACTCAGGGATCCCTCACAAATGACTCATTAAGTCTCCCTCTAAAGCATATTCATCTAACCCCCGGACTGGGAATATGAATCAATATAGCCACCTGGGATAAATACTAAACATAGAGAAAGAGAAAAAAGAAGATGGGGGCTGACAGAAAGAAAAGAAAGGAAGTGGATAGAAAGGGAAAAGTGGGACATATAGATACAGAAAGAGATTAATAATAAGGACAAGGAAACATTAGGGTGAAAAGGGAGGAGGACAGAGAGTGACAAAGAGAAGTTGGGAATGATATGTGAAACGAGACTAGACAGTTCTCATTGGGTAGATGAAGAACGGAGGAAGAAGGGAGGACAGAGAGAGTGGAAACAGGACTAGAGAGAGAGAGAGAGGGGGGGGGTGTACTCTCTGTGTTGCTATTCTCAGTCTGTTTGGTCATGTGCATGTGTGTTCCTTCCAGCAAGCAAATCAATAATAACACATTGAATGGAACATATAAAGTGAATATAACCTGTCCTTTTTTTTTACCAGGAACTCTTTCTTTCTCTGCAAAAAGCTTATTTTCTTTATCACACTATTTCTGAAATGACATTCATTTTTTCTACAGAGCACAGATGTCATGCATATTTTGCAAACTGCAAATTAACTTTTTCATTCTCATATATAAAGTAGAAATCAAATGAGAGAAAAGTGTATTAGAGAGAAAAAATAATCAATTTTTCGTACCTTCTGATTGAATCAGCAATCCAATCTCAAGGAGAGGACACACACACACACACACATACACACACACACACACACACACACAGTACCTTCAGAAAGTATTCACACTCCTTGACTTTTTCCACATTTTGTTGTGTTACAGCCTGAATTTAAAATTGATTAAATTGAGATGTTGTCTCACTGATCTACACAAAATACCCAATAGTTTAAAGTGGAATTATGTTTTAGAAATGTTCATAGATTTATAAAAAATTGAAAAGCTGAAATGTCTTGAGTCAATAAGTATTCAACTGTTTTGTTATGGCAAGCCTAAATAAGTTCAGGAATAAAAATGTTCTTAACAAGTCACATAATAAATTGCATGAACTCACTCTGTGTGCAATAACAGTGTTTAGCATGATTTTTGAATAACTACCTCATCTCTGTACCCCACATATACAATTATCTGTAAGGTCCCTCAGTCGAGCAGTGAATTTCAACCACAGATTCAACTACAAAACCAGGGAGATTTTCCAACGGCGTCACTCCAATCAAATCCCATTGAGAGCATACGTCACTGACAGAAAAACTTGAATTGTTGCATCTCATTGTGTTGTTGTCCTCCGGTGGCTAGCTAGCTAGCTAAAACTGTCCCTTTCCTAAATTAGCCAAGGATGGAGATAGGGGTTTTACTTAATTCTGCGTGTTAGCCAATGATTATAACGGTGATTCTGATCCAACCATTAATTCATAAATTGGCCTGGCCTGAGAGGATGGGAGTTCAATATGTAGCTAGATCTAGAAGGCTAATGTTAACTAGCTAACGTTGCCCATGAATGGAAGTTAGGCTAGCGAGCAAGCATTTTAGCCAGGTAGCCAAGGACAATAAATAAATAAAATCGTGTATTGTATGACAGAGTGATAGACCGTTTCGTCAACATGAAAGAGAGGAAGATGGCATTGGTGTTTCTCTACAAGTATGGTCAACATGTTTTTCTACATGCACGCACACACACACAAACACACACACACACAAATCAGAACCATGGACAGCTACATCATATTTAGCTTACGTTGATTGGAATAAATTGTTTTTGGTATCTTTTAGCTGTCACTGTATTAGACTAACCAGAGGTGATTTAATGATGTTGAAATGTTGAAGTTGAAATGGTGCTGGAATAGTGGAGGCAGCTCCTGTTTTCCTTGCAACTTGCCGTAACTCTCTGTGGTTCTAAATCAATAGTTGTTTAGTGGTCCGAAAATGTCGGAAAACATTAACTTGCTTGAACATGCTGTAGATCATGTAACTGTCTGTTACTGTACATGCAATATGCTTTGTGGAATTCACTGGACAGAGGTTGCTATCCGGTTTTGCGATAAAACTAAAGTGTGGGGTCTCCCGATTGGCACAGTGGTCTAAGGCACTGCATCACAGTGTTGCGACGTCACTACAGCCTTGGGTCCAAATCCAGGCTGTGTCACAACTGGCCATTACCAGGAGTCCCATATGGCGGTGCACAAATGGACCAGCGTCTCACATCTGGAAGTCGGAAGTTTACATACACTTAGGTTGGAGTCATTAAAACTTGTTTTTTCAACTTTTCAACCACTCCACAAATTTCCTGTTAACAAACTATATTGTTTTGGCAAGTCGGTTAGGACATCTACTTTGTGCATGACACAAGTAATTTTTCCAACAATTGTTTACAGACAGATTATTTCACTTATAGTTCACTGTATCACAATTCCAGTGGGTCAGAAGTTTACATACACTAAGTTGACTGTGCCTTTAAACAGCTCAGAAAATTCCAGAAAATGATGTCATGGCTTTAGAAGCTTCTGATAGGCTAATTGACATCATTTGAGTCAATTGGAGGTGTAGCTGTGGATGTATTTCAAGGCCTAACTTCAAACTCAGTGCCTCTTTGCTTGACATCATGGGAAAATCAAAAGAAATCAGCCAAGACCTCAGAGTTTTTTTTTGAGAACACCACAAGTCTGGTTCATCCTTGAGAGCAATTTCCAAACACCTGAAGGTACCATGTTCATCTGTACAAACAATAGTACGCAAGTATAAACACCATGGGCCCACACAGTCGTCATACCACTCAGGAAGGTTACGCGTTCTGTCTCCTAGAGAGGAACATACTTTGGTGCGAAAAGTGCAATCCCAGAACATCCCAAAAACCTTGTGGAGATGCTGGAGGAAACAGATACAAACGTATCTATATCCACAGCAAAACGAGTCCTATATCGACATAACATGAAAGGCCGCTCAGCAAGGAAGAAGCCACTGCTCCAAAACCTCCATAAAAAAAGACAGACTACAGTTTGCAACTGCACATGGGGACAAAGATCGTACTTTTTGGAGATATGTCCTCTGGTCTGATTAAAGGAAAATATAACTATTTGGCCATAATGTCCATTGTTATGTTTGGAGGAAAAAGGGGGAGGCTTGCAAGCCGAAGAACACCATCTCAACCGTGAAACACGGGGGTGACAGCATCATGTTGTGGGGGTGCTTTGCTACAGGAGGGACTGGTGCACTTCACAAAATAGATGGCATCATGAGGCAAGAAAATGATGTGGATATATTGAAGCAACATCTCAAGACATCAGTCAGGAAGTTAAAGCTTGGTTGCAAATGGGTCTTCCAAATGGACAATGACCCCAAGCATACTTCCAAAGTTGTGGCAAAATGGCTTAAGGACAACAAATTCAAGGTATTTGAGTGGCCATCACAAAGCCCTGACCTCAATCCTATAGAAAATTTGTGGGCGGAACTGAAAAAGTGTGTGCGAGCAAGGAGGCATACCAATGAGATGATTGTGGATTTCAGGAAACAGCAGAGGGAGCACCCCCCTATCCACATTGACGGGACAATAGTGGAGAGGGTGGAAAGTTTTAAGTTCCTCGGCGTACACATCACGGACAAACTGAAATGGTCCACCTACACAGACAGTGTGGTGAAGAAGGCGCAACAGTGGCACTTCAACCTCAGGAGGCTGAAAAAATGTGGCTTGTCACCGAAAACACTCACAAACTTTACAGATGCAAAGTCGAGAGCGACCTGTCGGGCTGTAACACCGCCTGGTACGGAAACAGCTCCGCCCACAACCATAAGGCTCTCCAAAGGGTAGTGAGGTCTGCACAACACATCACCGGGGGCAAACTACCTGCCCTCCAGGACACCTACACCACCCGATGTCACAGGAAGGCCAAAAAGATCATCAAGTACAACAACCACCCGAGCCACTGCCTGTTCACACCGCTATCATCCAGAAGTCGAGGTCAGTCCAGGTGCATCAAAGTTGGGACCGAGAGACTGAAAAACAGCTTTTATGTCAAGGCCATCAGACTGTTAAACAGCCATCACTAACACAGAGTGGCTGCTGCCAACATACAGCCTCAAATCTCTAGCCACTTTAAAAATACTTTAAAAATAAAAAAATGGATGTAATAAATGTATCACTAGTCACTTTAAACAATGCCACTTTATATTATGTTTACATACCCTACATTACTCATCTCATATGTATATACTGTACTCTATACCATCTTGCCTATGCCACACGGCCATCACTCATCCATATATTTGTATGTACATATTCTTATTCATTCCTTTACACTTGTGTATATAAGGTAGTTGTTGTGAAATTGTTAGATTACTTCTTAGGTATTACTGCACAGTCAGAACTAGAAGCACAAGCATTTCACTACACTCGCATTAACATCTGCTAACCATGTGTATGTGAACAATAAAATTTGATTTGATTTGAAGTGCTTTGAAAAGCTGGTCATGGCTCACATCAACAGCATTCCCCCGGATACTCTAGACCCACACCAATTCACATAACGCCCCAACAGATCTACAGATGACGCAATCTCAATCGCACTCCACACTGCCCTTTTCCACCTGGACAAAAGGAACACCTATTTGAGAATGCTGTTCATTGACTACAGCTCAGCGTTCAACACCATAGTGCCCAGAAAGATCATCACTAAGCTTAGGACCCTGGGACTAAACACCTCCCTCTGCAACTGGATCCTGGACTTCCTGACGGGCCAACCCAGGTGTAAGGGTAGGCAACAACACGTCTGCCACGCTGATCCTCAACACTGGGGCCCCTCAGGGGTGCATGCTTAGTCGCCTCCTGTACTCCCTGTTCACCCACGACTGCGTGGCCAAACACGACTCCAACACCATCATTAAGTTTACTGACGACACAACAGTGGTTGTTGTGTCACTTGAGTAGGTTGAGTCACTGACGTGATCTTCCTGTCCGGGTTGGTACCCCCCTCGGGTTCGTGCCGTGAGGGAGATCTTTGTGGGCTATACTCGGCCTTGTCTTAGGGTAAGTTGTTGGTTTGAAGACATCCCTTTAGTGGTGTGGGGGCTGTGTCTTGGCAAAGTGGGTGGGGTCATATCCTGCCTGGTTGGCCCTGTCCGGGGGTATCGTCTCCCGACCCCTCATGTCTCAGCCTCCAGTATTTATGCTGCAATAGTTTATGTGTCGGGGGGCTAGGATCAGTCTGTTATATTTGAAGTATTTCTCCTGTCTTATCCTGTGTCCTGTGTGAATTTAAGTCTGCTCTAACTCTCTCTCTCTTACTCTCTTTTCTCTCTAACTCTCGGAGGACCTAAGCCCTAGAACCATGCCTCAGGACTACCTGGCCTGATGACTCCTTACTGTCTCCAGTCCACCTGGTAGTGCTGCTGCTCCAGTTTCAACTCTTCTGCCTGCAACTATGGAACCCTGACCTGTTCACCGGACGTGCTACCTTGTCCCAGACCTGCTGTTTTTGACTCTCTCTCTCTCTCTCTACCGCACCTGCTGTTTCTAACTCTGAATGATCGGCTATGAAAAGCCAACTGACATTTACTGCTGAGGTGCTGACCTGTTGCACCCTCTACAACCACTGTGATTATTAGTATTTGACCCTGCTGGTCATCTATGAACGTTTGAACATCTTGGCCATGTACTGTTATAATCTCCACCAGCACAGCCAGAAGAGGACTGGCCACCCCTCAGAACCTGGTTCCCCTCTAGGTTTCTTCCTAGGTTCCTGCCTTTCTAGGGAGTTTATCCTAGCCACCGTGCTTCTACATCTGCATTGCCTGCTGTTGGGGTATTAGGCTGGGTTTCTGTATAGCACTTTGTGACATCAGATGATGTAAAAAGGGCTTTATAAATACATTTGATACATTTTATGGTAGACCTGATTAACAACAATGATGAGACAGCCTATAGGGAGGAGGTCAGAGACAGAACAACAACCTCTCCCTCAACGTTGAGCAAGACAAAGGAGATGATCGTGGACTACAGGAAAAGGAGGGCCGAACACGCCCCGATTCACATCGGCGGGGCTGTAGTGGAGAGTGTCGAGAATTTCAAGTTCCTTGTTGTCAGTATCACCAACAAACTATCATTGTCCAAAAACACCAAGAAAGTTGTGAAGCGGTCACGACAACACCTTTTCCTCCTCAGGAAACTGAAAAGATTTTGCATCGGTCCCCAGATCCTCAAAAAGATATACAGCTGCACCATCAATAACATCCTGACCAGTTGCATCACCGCCTGGTATGGAAACTGCTAGGCATCTGACCGTAAGGCACCTCAGAGGGTAGTGAGTATGGCCCAGTACATCACTGGGGCCAAGCTTCCTGCCATCCAGGACCTACGTATATACCTGGCGGTCAGAGGGAAGCCCAAAAAATTGTCAAAGACTCCAGTCACCCAAGTCATAGACTGTTCTCTCTGCTACCGCACAGCAAGTGGTACCGGAACGCCAAGTCTAGGACCAAAAGGCTCCTTAACTTCTTATGGCTGCAGGGGCAGTATTGAGTAGCTTGGATGAAAAGGTGCCCAGAGGTGCCCAGAGTAAACTGCCTGCTCCTCAGTCCCAGTTGCTAATATATGCATATTATTAGTATATTT